>NC_045764.1:111406077-112124577 GCF_008692025.1 Phocoena sinus | reverse complement strand
AGATCCGCCAGAGAGAAGACCCAGGGAAAGAGCACTTCCAACATTTGAAATGTCGGACTGGAAAAGACACCTCTTTGTTAAGAGCCCACAGAGAGGGCTTGGGTCCAATGGACTGAAGACATAAGGAGACAAATTCCAGTGTAACATAAGAAAAAAATTCATTATGGCTAAATCTAGTCAGGGTCGAAATGAGCTGTGTTCAGACTGGTCAGCTCCCTGTCACAGGTAGTGTTCTGAACCAGGGAAGATACCCACTCAGCCAAGTTCTGGACCAAAGGGCTCAAACACCAAACTGAAGATTGGAATACCTGACTTTTAACAAAACCTGAGAGTCTGTGTCTCCAATTAGACTTCTCCCCCTAGATCATAACATATCTACAGAACTCTCTCAGTGCTAACTCGGCGCTAATACAGAAGTATTCCTGTAGTTCCTATTAATTCTGGAAATCTAACAAGCTTTTACCTCAGTGTAAAAACAAACAAAAAACCTAAGAGATTAACTTAGAAAGTATTGAACATCCAGTGCAATTATACTTCAGTGGATCAGACACAAGGGAAGTAATTAGATGGGCCTCTCTCTCTATTCCTCTGTCCTCTTACCTTCCTGATGTTTGAGGATTCCTGCATTTGTCCATATGTTGGGAGACATGTCTAAGCATGCTTAGCAGCCCTAGCTTTGAAACCAGGCAGGTCTGAATGCAAATTTCAGCTCTGCCACATACTAGCTATGTGACATTGAAAAAGGAGTGTTACCTCTCTGAGCCTCACTTTCCTCACCCATAATTAATATAAATTTTATTTCATGCAAATTAGAGGTGATGATATAAAGCATTTATCACAATGCCTGGAATAAAATACAGTAACCATCATAATTATGACTTCACTCATTCAACATTTACTGAGAGTTATCCATGTCAGGCATTGTACATCAAGAGATGCTATCGACACTCTACAGGAGTTTGACACCCACGAAGCCCACAGACAACACTGGTGATTGGGACCATAAACGGTAACTTCAGTGGACCTCGGAGATGTGTAATCACAAAAAGGTAAAGTCTAGGACAGCTCTGATCTACATTTTGTAGGTCAGTGCCTTGAGAGGAGCTGAAATCCCTCCATCAAAAGCCTTCCTCCCCAGATATGTATAACACATCATCTTCTTTCACACGGAGTGCTATATACCCTCTTGGCAAATAAGAGCAAGGGTACTAGCTGTATTTGGCACTCTCATTCAGTAAGTGTTAGAATGCCACACTGCAGAACCTCTCAGCCAGCAGCATTCTCAGTCCCATTCAGAGAGCAGTGTGCTCAGCAGAATGGGCTATTTACCACTATGACCTCTCTTTCTCCATTAGTTTTCAGATCTGGGAAATAGTTTTGAACTACAATGGCTGAAAACATTATGCCAGTGCTATACCTGGAACTAGACAAAGAAACAAAAGACATTAAAATGCAAGCTCTACATGGCTTGAGGCACTGTCATGTTAATGGTGGTGAAAGGGTGGGTAGAGATTTGCAGGCACAGAGAGATTGGTGGGAATCCTCCCAAGGTCAAGGCAGCTCAGGAGGCTGGACCAACAACTTCAGAAACAATGACTGGAAAGAAGCTATGCCTGAAGGCCTGGCCCAACATCAGGGATGTGAAGAGAAGGGAAGAGCAATTTCCAATATAAAATGCTTGTCGTTTGTCCCGAAGGGCTATGCCATCCACGGTGGGTCCCTACAGTGCTGACCCACTAGGAGCCCATTTCCAAGAACCAGTCTCCAACACTAAAGGAATTACGTGTATACATATTAGGTTAGGATAACTGTCTCTTCTGAGTGAGAATAACTTATATTTATGTGCCTTACAGCCTTCAAGATGATCTGTACAGTAGCCAGGTGTTTTTATTAGTATTTTAATTTTAAAGTAAGGAAACTGAGACTTAAAGCTTTTAAGTCATACAACTAATGAAGAGTACAGCCTGTCCCAGAGCAGCTCTTTTGACCCCAAGCCCAATACTTCTTTCAACAGACAACAGCCAATTTTCTAAAAAGTACTATCCCACCAGCAAATTCTGTTATAAGTAGGACAATCCATCGGCAATGCAAATAATAATCTCTAAATTATTATGATTCCATAAACCCCTTTTTTTTCCCATTAACAAAGAGTACCCTATGCACTGAATCCCTGGTGGACAGCTTTCAGACCTAGAAGAAACACCTAGCACAAACCTGAATGTTCATTGAGGAAACTGAGACTCAGAAAGGTCAAGGGGCATGCCAGAGAGAAGTACTAACAGAGTAACAGAGCTGGATGTAGACTCAGATACTCTATGAGTTCCAGAGCAATATTCTTTACTTTTGATGACAGTGCCAAAAAGCCTTCAACAAACATTTATTTATTTATTTATTTATTTATTTATTTAGGGGGCTGTGTTGGGTCTTCATTGCTGTGCATGGGCTTTCTCTAGTTGCGGCGAGAGGGGGATACTCTTCGTTGTGGTGCGCAGGCTTCTCATTGCGGTGGCTTCTCTTGTTGTGAAGCACGGGCTCTAGCCGTGCACGCTTCAGTAGCTGTGGCACGTGGGCTCAGTAGTTGTGGCTTGAGGGCTCTAGAGCGCAGGCTCAATAGTTGTGGTGCATGGGCTTCGTGGCTCCGGGGCAAGTGGGATCTTCCCAGTCCAGGGCTTGAACCCGTGTCCCCTGCATTGGCAGGCAGATTCTTAACCACTGCGCCACCAGGGAAGTCCAACAAACATTTTTTTAAAATTTTTGTGCTTAAGAACCCTCAGCATTCATGTCGCGAGGTTTTTCTGATCACCCTCTATTGAACCTGTCTACACTCTCCAGGATCTGTTTTGAAGCGGTTGAAGGCTTATATTCTCACCTACCAGCATTGTACTTTCCACTTTTCACCTTGTTTTCAGAACAGTCATGTGTCCAAGACTCACTAGAAATAGGTGCACATTGTTAAACAGCTCCAAATGCATTAGTTAAGGTTCACCTAAATTCTATTCCCTGTTATGAGGGCCTCTGGTTTCCACCTGATTTCTTTACCGCTCTTGGCTTGGGTGGGAGAGGACAGCAGCATGCACAGTGGGGATATGGGTTTCAGGAGAGTGGCTGCCACATTTCAGTTCTCTTATTGATTACCAAGCAACTTCATCATTGCTGATTAACCTTGCACATGCTTTAAGAAATATTTTAGTCAATGAAATTGTTTGGCTTTGGGGAATTACTGAGGTATCAATGGAAACACAACATGTTATAAGAGTTCTTTAAGAATTGTTTTAACTAATAACCACTATACTTGTTCTCAGGCTGATTTTAACCACATACAACATTTGGCTTTGACTTTTACCTATATGCTAATGACTCCCAATTCTCTATCCTCAGTTCTCTTCTTAATCCCAAACCTAAGGCCTGTATATTCATCTATCTGTTGGACATTTCTACTTAAGAGTTTCCATTTATCTTTTTAAAACAGAACCCGTCATCTTCCCTAAGTGGCTCTTTTATCCCCTGTTGGAAGTACCTCAGGGATCAGCCCCACACGGTCGCCCAGGTGCCACATACTGGCCCTTTACTCTTTCCTCCTCTCACCCTCCATTTGCAGGAGTCACCAAGACCTTTCTCATTTTTCTCCTACATTTCTCTGCAAAGTCACTTCTCCATTCACAGTGCTCTATTCTTAGCTCAGGTAGGTCACCTTATCTGGATAAATATCCTCCTCCAAGTTCTGCTGGCTTAGACTCGCCATCCGTCACTCCATCCACCACACAGAAACAGGCTTTCTAAACGCAAGTCTGATTGGGTCACTGCCTTGTAGTGTCTCTCCAGCATCACAGCTTGGCACACAAGGCTCATGTTGATCTGACCCCAGCCCTACCTCTGCAGCTTCACCTATCACCATCCCCCATATCTATCCTCTGCTTATCACTAGCCCATACCACTTCCACTTTCTGCATGTGCCTACATGCCTTTGCAGGTGCCCTTTTCTCTCCTCCAATGACCTTACCTCTTACTTCTCTGGCTGACTTCCATGTATCTTTCAGGACTTATCTACTTCATGACTTTAACTTGACCAGCATCAGAAAGCAGGGCACATCTTTCAAAATCTCCTCTATGGAAGCTTTCATTGTTCTGTTTTGTTTTGTTAAAATAGGTACTCTAGCTGAGAACATGCTTTACATTTTAGAATTCCAATTCTAAAAGCTGTTGTAAAGCCAAAGAGCCCAGTGAATATGTACGGGGCAGTAGTTCTATATCCTCCATATCTAAAACCACCTCAGGAAAGACTCACAAGAGGATTAAGGCAAAACATGTCTATAGTCTATGAATATCCACGCCCAACTCAGCCCAGATTCCCTCTTGTGTAGTCTAAAGCCTCTAGAAATAAAGGTTTCTTCTTTATAAGGCAATTACTCTAATCTTTTCCTACAAAGCCTTAAGACCTAATTAGAGGCTCTTTGTTAAGCCTTACCCTAAAATATTTTTAGCTGAAAAAAATTCATCCACCCAGAAAAGAACTGCTCATGGGACCCTTCTCTGCAGCCTTCTTGCCCAACTGAACTAAGCTTAACAACGATCTTGACTAAAACAAAAATGAAAACCTTAGAATAGGATGGATCAACCTCATCTCTACAAGATGTGAACACAACCTGGGGTAAAGGTATATATCCTACCATTAGCAGGATTCTTTGCTAACTAGCATGGTTAAGAGAGAGATAGTACCTAGAATATCAGTCACCTGCAAAATGAATTAAATCAATTTGTCCTACTGACCAAAAATAAAATCAGAAATGTAAAGTCCTCTGAGATTAACATAAAGGAAAACACTTCATGGCAAATTACAACTTAGAGGTTAAGATTTCAAAGGTGAGAAGGGGGCTGCAAAATACTAACATTTCTCCAGAAAATCTCAGAAATAAAGACTCACATGGAAAAAAGCAACTTAAGTCTTTTTCCTAGTTCAGGATGACATATGGGGCCCCTGGTGATCTGGCCTCTGTCCACTGAAGGTCACTGTAATAGCATTGTAACTAGATACTCAGCATCCCTTGTGGCTGGGTATGGCCCTATGACTATATTCTCACGAGCAGAACAGAAGAGGAAGCGATGAGGACCACTCCCAGGTCTGGGCCATAAGATATTAGGTATGTGCTCCTCCATACCTTTTTCTTCCCTTGAACTGTATCAAAGTAACAAAAATCCAGCTTTGACCATGCAGACAAGAATAAGGCTGATGGCAGAGCAACAAAAGAGAAGGACCCTGGGGCCCTGAATGACCCTGTGGAGCAGAGCCACCCCCTCAACTGGGCCACTCACCTTGAACTAGTAAATAAAAGAGAAATAAACCTCAACGTTCTTTCAGCTTCTGTATTTTATAGTCTGTTTGTTACACCCTCTTAGCTTTTACCTAACTAATAACACCTATCCAAGTTTTTCCATTCCTCTTCAAAAAAGTCTCTCCTGTGGAATCTTTCTGAGACAACTATGGCATATATACCCCTCTTCCCCGTCACCACAGCCCTCTGTTCTCATCTCTGTTACAGCTGTCATCACAGTTTATGGCAATGGTTTGTTTACCCTTCTGCCTCCCCTAAAGAACTAACTCTTAGAATTCTGGAGGCAAGAATTTATCATATGCTATGTTTTGCACAATGCTTGGCACAAGTTTGTGGCTTAATGAATCCTAAATGAATAAATCAAGTTGAAAATGATATAGAGTCTCCTGGATCGACTGAAAGTAAATAATATTTGTTGATGTACACATTTGTCAGCTCACACTCAACAGTAATCATGCTGCTCAGCATTAGAAGAAATGTTCAAGTCTTCCAAGGGGCACGGTCTTTCTCTCTAATAGAAATATTAGTAAATGTAGTGGTTGCCTCATCTAAAAACCACAGTTCAAATATATGAGTAATAACGATTTTAAAATAACTACAATTAAACAAAGGAAAGAAATGGCAAAAAAGGAACCTTTGATAAATTACATTAGCAACATATACTTAATGTTGATTATTTTTGTTATTAAAATTAATATGATTATCCATGGTAATGAGGTATAGAAGCTTTGGCCTTCTCCCCAATTACCTTTCCAGTTTTGGGTTTTTTTTTTTTTGCGGTATGTGGGCCTCTCACTGTTGTGGCCTCTCCCGTTGCGGAGCACAGGCTCCGGACGCGCAGGCTCAGTGGCCATGGCTCACGGGCCTAGCAGCTCTACGGCATGTGGGATCTTCCCGGACCGGGGCACGAACCTGTGTCCCCTGCATCGGCAGGCAGACTCTCAACCACTGCGCCACCAGGGAAGCCCACCTTTCCAGTTTTTAAAATAAATTGCAAAAAGAAGTAACAAACTTTACCTCTGTATGACTTCTGGCATGAATGCCAGCGATACTAATACTGGTTTGATTCAAGTATAACACTGGATTTCATTGTCTATGAAAAAGTATTGCACAAGTCAAATATAAGAAATATATCATGTTTGCAGGCATATGAAAAAACAGAAATTGAAGATGAGGCAATGTGACTAACTACTATGAAGTGGAGTAGTAGAAGATGCCCTTTGCATATGCAAATATTTTTATCTGAATATTTTGTGCCTTACAGACAAATATTTGTGGAAGGTTTTTAACTTCCATCAATCTATTTTACTGTGGCATAACAATAGATTTTTAAATTTAACTGTTCTTAAATTAACTGGAATTGGACCTTTAAAATTAGTTTAAGTTTAATGATCATGTGTTATATTAAGTACTTTTTAAAAATTAATTTATTTATTTATTTATTTAATTTTTGGCTACGTTGGGTCTTCATTGCTGTGTGTGAGTTTTCTCTAGTTACGGTGAGCGGGGGCTACTCTTTGTTGCGGTGCACGGGCTTCTCATTGCCGTGGCTTCTCTTATTGCAGATCACCGGCCCCTAGGTGCAGCCTTCAGTAGTTGCAGCGCATGGGCTCAGTAGTTGTGGCTCACAGGCTCTAGAGTGCAGGCTCAGTAGTTGTGGTGCATGGGCTTAGTTGCTCCGCATCATGTGGGATCTTCCTGGACCAGGGCTCCAACCTGTGCCCCCTGCATTGGCAGTCAGATTCTTAACCACTGCTCCCCCAGGGAGGTCCCAGTACTTTTTTTTTTTTTAAACTCCAGTAAGAGTTAACAGCCTTTACCATGTTGCTCTTTCTGTTTTAGGAAGAAAAGTAAACAGGTAATATCACAAGTAATCTTGACACATGTATTCTATTCATTATAACAATTAAATTTACAGAGTTAGGGAAATACTCTGGAGAATCTGCTTCCTCGAGTTTGATTTGGGTTGAAGCCAAAACATTTCAGCTTTAGTACTCAGGAGTATTATTTAGAAGATAAATTGCCTGATATCAGATTTTGGAAAAGGTAGAATTACCATCAAGTCTTGTTACACAACAATTCATTGGAGGGAACATACCCTGCATTATTCAGTTTTGCTTATCATAAAAAAGGATTACTACTAAGGAGAATTTAATTGGAATAAAATATCACTGAATTATAGTTTAGTGTAGCATTTCAATAATAAATAGACCACCTCTTTCTCCTGAAAAAACAAAAAAGAGTTTTACTGTACCACTGGTATGTAATATATATTTAGAAATGTGTTCTTATCATAAATCTTTTAACACTAAAGTAGACTGTACCAACTAATAGGAGAGCTTCAGTATTGATCTTCCACTTCTTTTGAATGACAAAAATGGTTTCAACTTTCAGTGTGGCAATTTCTCGAAAATAAATTCGAGTGGAAGAGATTACATTATGAAGCAGCAGCAGCAAGGTTATATAAAGTACTTTTCGTGGGTACATCTGAGATCTGTACGTATTTTTCAGTTTCTTTCAAGGTCTTGATTCAATAAGATTTATTAGCACTGTCTTCTTTAAATGAAAAAAAAAAAGGCTCTGCATAAAAGTTTGTATTTTTCTGTCTCTAGAACCCACATTTCTGTACTCAACTGTCTCAAAATAACTACTGTGAAAAAAAGGCTTTTCCTAACTTGGTTAAGCTTAATTACCACTGAATTTTAGCTCAGATTAACTCTTTTCATGGAAAAACTCTTAATAGGGATAGCAGACCTTCAAATGGGGACTTTAAAATTGAAATGCTGAAGTGTGATCAAGGATAATATCAATGCTTAGACCAGGTTCACAATGGCTGAGTGAAGTGGCATGTTAAAGAGTAGCGATAATAATGCATATAATTAAACAGAATGGGGCGGAAAACAAGAAAAATGTCTCAATTCTTCCAATATTTTGGCAAATGATGGTTTTATTTTGGCAGGGATTTTCTACATCACTTTGAGTAGACAGTTTTATGTTAGTAAGATTTTCACAAAATGACCTGAAAACTCCTTTCATGCCTGGTGTGTGGGGAGGTTCTTGTTGAATACATTTGTCCTTCTCATCATGGAACATATTCACGCATGGCCAGCAAAGGTGCTTCTAAGTAGAGAATTCTACACCCAGGGTACAAACATCCATTTCATCACACTCTCTTTTCCTCACCGTCTGTGATTTCTAATTACTTAGGCAATCCATCTAGTCACAATAGCCCCACAGGTGCCATGAAGAAGTCTCAGTACAACAGGAATTGTCTTGCATGGAGGAATAATGGGAAGTTCCCATAGTCAAATGTTTCCTAGGACACAGGACCCACACTTCGCCCTTCAAAGGTGGGGAAATATATGATAGTACATGTTCTAATTTTGGTATTTCCTTCTTTTTGGCTTAGATATATAGCCTCAGGTATCCCACCATTTTTATTTACACTTTAAAAGCACTTTTTAATGTGCCCACAAGGAGAAAATATGACATATTTGGAAAGAGAACATAACACTTTGTTGGGAACTTTCAATTTGCTAACTCAGATGATTCAAGTTACATCCCATTGTGAAGAAATCATCATCATCACAAAACCACTGGGTCTTAGCAGAATCTGAGTCATGCTTCGACTGTATGTCACTACATTCATAAATATCTCCCTGTGTTCAGTACCAGTGCATTGAAGTATATATTCTCATGTGTTTATACACATAATTTGTCTTGTAAGTAACTGACCTGGAGCTGGTCCCAAGACAGCACATTATTGTCATTAGACATTTAGTTAGAACAATGAACACCACTGGAGATTGTCTTGTTAGTATGTACTAAATTTTAAAGGAATTACTTCATTTGAGCAAAAAGTATGGAGAGTTTATAAGTCTCTACCTTTCAAGCTCTGATATTAATAACGGATCCTCACCCTCTCTTTTCCATCCCAATAAGCTCTGGACTAGCTGTCAGCTAATTCAGTTCTTCATTCACTCATTCATTCATTTATTTATTGGTTGTGTTGGGTCTTCATTTCTGTGCGAGGGCTTTCTCCAGTTGTGGCAAGCAGGGGCCACTCTTCATCGCGGTGTGCGGGCCTCTCACTATCGCAGCCTCTCCTGTTGTGGAGCACAGGCTCCAGACGCGCAGGCTCAGCAGTTGTGGCTCCCAGACCAGGGCTCGAACCCGTGTACCCCTGCATTAGCAGGCAGATTCTCAACCACTGTGCCACCAGGGAAGCCCCAGCTCTACTTTAAGTTCTACCACTTACAGCCAGGGTAGCCTTGACAAACTCAAACTGTTTCGTGTCTTGGATTCCTGTTCAAGAAATTGGGAACAATAACAAGCTCTGGCTGCCTAACAGGGTGCTTGAGAAGGGCAGATGCATGGGAAAATCACTGGAAAGTTCTGTGCAAATGTGAAGGGTTGTTATTGTGTTATGATTACCTAAATCTGAAACTGGGAAAAATGTTAAAGATAACCTCATTCACTAACCACATTTTACAAGTGAGAAAATTAAGTTAGAATAAAAGGCAGATTGTCTTAAGAACAGCACCCTAGGACTCTAATATTCTTTCCATGATTCCACTCAACTCGTGGAATGAAGTAATAAACAAAATCATATATGGATTAATGCCTCCTCGTATATAGGGGTGTGTGTGTGTGTATGTGTGTGTGCTGTTAAAGTATCATTGATTATACAATTGCCATTATATGGAACATTTTGTGGAGATTATGTGCCCTTCATTATTAAACAAATTTCATTTCATTAGCACTAACCAAATAAAAATAAGAATTATTCATTTTATATATGATTGTTTTACAAGGTACCCCCCCAAAGTCTCCTGTTATCCTTATCTCGCACCAAGTTATTTGGAAAAACTCCACTCCTACCCACCACTTCACTCATCCCTTTGATTTCTAGTCTGGCAAAGCCAAGTAAAGCAACTCAGCTAATTACACAGTCATTTTCTTAGTACAAGTAAAAGTTCCTGTTGTTTCCTTGATACAATAAATTCCTCCATTCAACAGCCTCCTGAAAATGGCTAAAAGACCATCGTAAGATACTTCTACTTCCCCCAATTCAGTTACAGGGTGATCAAAAAGAGGAATATCCTTGCAGGTGACTGTCACTCCTGCCAGTAAGTCAGAATCCTAACAGCCTAACTTTGGAATTTCTTTAGTAAAATCCACTTTATCAAAAAACACATATTTGTCAATTAGCCCTTTCTTGTGTAAGATCTTATAATGTAGTATTCAAAAATGTTTCCTTAAGTATAAAAACAGAGCTTCACATGGGAAAAAATTAATGTATCACCAAACAGAACTCTATGAAGGAAATGACTGAAAGGTGTAAATATACCTTATGTCTCTTCCTCCTTCTCTATCAATCCAAATATAGCCAAGGAAATGTAAAGGCCTGATTCCCAGGCCCCAGGCCCTTGTGTGTACCCTGCACATGTACTGTGCCTGCCATTGAAAGTGTTTAATAATAGAGGAGCTTGCACTTTATGTAATTCATAATTAGAAGACTACTACGACCGCACTATTTAAAATCAAGCCTTTGTTATCAGCACCAGTTTTAGACAGAAGCTGAGAATCATTTGTGAGCTGTGGCAGACCCAGACTGTTCAAAGCAATTGCTGTGCAGCATGAAAGCTGCAATGGAGGTCATGGAACAGGTCAGGAGGAAAGATAGTGTATCGATTTCACACCAGGAATAGAGGCAAAGCAAGGGCCCACTGTTGCTGCATGTGATGTATTTCACTTCAGTTTAAGGCACATTTCATTCCAGTCTGAGAGGGGGTGGGGAGCAAAGGGCAGTGGATTTCACACTGAATCATGATGAATTCTGGACTCGTGGATTCCAGTAAATATTTCCTTCCTGGCATTAAGTATTTCTGTAGCAGAGTGAGTATAATGGAAATTAGGCTTCTGATGGTAGCACGAAGGTACCTTAAAAAAAGGTACCCATGTTATGGGGAAGTTCATTTCCTCCACTTATTAAATAAAACGCAACAAAAGCAGACATGAATGTAAAAGCATAAAACGTATACAAGCGATGAGCTCTGCAGACCTCGCAATGAGCATCATTTATGTGGTAAGAATGACGCTATAGGTTACTCCATGAAAGAAGTCGATTAATAGAAATAAACCTCTCAAAAAAAGAATTTTGGGTCATGGCCTCAAGGGTCAATATTTGAAGCCGCACATGGGATACTGATGGCATCCAAAAATGTCATTTTGTGTTCCCACGTTGCACATGGACTTTTCTTCCTCATCATCTCTGAAAAGTCATTCATACTGAATAAGATCTAGGAATCAATTTATGTATACCAAATTTAATCCTGCTTCAAGTTGGCCTAAGATAACTGGTAAACTCTAATGTTTGTTTCCAATAAATGTCATTAATTTACAACGACAACTTTGTATTCTGCCTTGACGGTGACCGTCAGCATTTTTCCACCTTCAAAATTTAGATCAGTTGGGTGAGCTTAGGAAAATAAAATAGCTGCTAGATGTTTATGATTATAAACAAATGGAAACAGGGAAGCCTGGTTATCCATCTTCCCATTGGAAAAAATGGATTTTTCCAAGTATGCACTCACCACATTAGTCCAGCTAACCCCTAATGCCACCCAGCTAGTGTGGAAAATAATTTACTTGTAATGATAACAGCATTATCCCTTTAAAAAAATACTAATTTCACTATACATAGTATATATATTTTAAATATTATTTTTGGAATGTTTGTCTTTCCTGTTTAGAAACAAATATTTTCTCTTTTCAGTGAACCAAGATTATATTAGAAAGAGCATAGAAACATCCTCCTAAATTATTTATATCATTTCTCCACCTAATCATTATTGCTCTTAAACTGATCCCAGGCAACCATGTAGGCCTTTGCATTGCCCCTTCTTCCTGCATGCCTCTTGTTTGTTATTTTATAAGTGAGGAGGATCAAGTTTCTATCTGCCACAGAAATAAGAATATGGCAATTAAGCCATATATATTGATAGATTTTTAAAAATCATTTCATTAGTTCCCAAGCCTCCTTGCCTAAGGAGTTTAAAAACTGAGAGGGAAATAGCACATTTCCATTTCATCCTACAAAAGAAAGCTAAAAAGCTCAGATAGGTAAAAACATGAAAATAGAGAAGAGGGAGAAAGAAATAGATTCTTCCCACAAAGAAAGCTGACAAATAAGAAGAAACTACACAGAGGTAGGGAAAAGTTAGATGGAAATCAAGTGACATGATACTTTTCTAGACCAAATTTCCTCTAATTTGACTCCAAAGTATCAACAAAGTCCAAACATCCACAGGAAGCTATAAGGCTAATCAATCCAATCAGTCATCTAGGAGGACAATCAAGTTAATAGAGAAAACAACCAGAGAGCAGTATAGAAACTTCCTGTTAAACTATTTATGAAATTTGGCTGACATGTCACCATTCCTTCAATTGGTTTCAAGGCATCAATCCAACTTCTCTAGGCAGTTCACTGAGTCTTTCGTTATTGGCCATATATCTTTAGAGAATTCTGAATATACACAATAGGTGTCATTACTTCAAGAAATATTTTGGCTAGCATAGTAATTTTGATAAGTCTGACAAATCTCAACCACCTATCTTAATACACAACATGAATTCAGAAAGAATTAATGGTACTCCAATACGTACTCAAACTCACGAATGTATTGCTAATATTTTTTAACCATTTTTTTAAATTGATGCTAACATTTTTTAAACCTAATTAAGGTAGCTAGTTCTCAGATTCATTCCTGAGATGATCATTCTTGGCTTCTGTTTAGATATTCTCCCCATTCCATATACACTTTCAATCCAGAGCCATGGTATCGAAGTGCATTCTAAGCAAAAGCTCAGCAGTTCAATCTCCAAACCAAAAAACTCCCAAGGCTAAAAAGATGAGGCTTAGTCAGAGGTACAGCTTTAAACTGCATCACCAGTTCAAAAGATGGCTATGGCTTTTCTGCAACATAATAATTATGACCACTTGAATATCTGCAACATAATAATTATGATCACTTGAATAAGATGCCTAGATTTGTGTGCACGTAGCCTCTTATCGGTCTAAAACAGAGCAAGTCAGTAGTATATTTCCATATAATTAGTTCAGTTCAGGTACCTGAAAACATTTATTCTTTCTGCATCCTTCAAAGAGTCTCTTCTGGTTTCTTGATAAAGACTGATTTTGTTTTTTTTACTGTTTTTAAGCTGGAAGTAGACAAAAAGATTTCCTTCCATTGCTGTATGTCCAACATTCCTTTTTTTTTTTTTTTAATGTTAAATATTTAAACCCCTAAATGGGAAAATCTGAGAGAAAATGCAGAACTTTAAAAATAAGTTGTGACTTTTTTCTGTTTTTTTAATTTTTATTGAAGTATAGTTGCTTTACAAATACACCCATTAGTTTTTTTTCCTTATAACTCCTAACTCCTTTAGGCGTCCAGACCCTCTTTTTGGCCAAAGGGCGTTATAGTATCAACCCCGTCATGTCCCAAGCAGTGATATTATGATATTCCTCCTTCCTGGGGGACCTCCTCCATCACCTTGATCACAATTCTCTGTGAGCACCTTGTTCTTACCAAGCTGCTACCATTATCATATACTTTAATAATATAACTCTCACTCTTCAGAGAACTGGCCCAGAACTTGTGGTCCTTGGGTCCCCTATCATTACTGAAGCCATTGCTAGAAACTTAAGAATGACAGCACCCTATCCTCTCCCATCCCCACCCTCATAACCAGAATTCTGACTCCTCTGCTTTCCAGAGATCTTTGCCTTAGAAGCAGACTCCGGGAAACATGATGAATATGGCTGTGGAATAGCACGGGGATCCTTCCTCCCAAATGCCAGGAAAGGCCAACTGAAGGACTATAGGTCTTGTATAAACTTCACAGATTAAAAGGGAAGTGGCTTCCAGAGCAGATTCAAAACAAATTAGGAAAGCATAAGGTGCTTTGGCTTTTGTTATCCTATTCTCTATTCCTCCTTCAGACCAAGAAACTAGCCTCCTATATGGCAATTTTATGAAAACCACATATACACTAAGAAGCGACCAAACAGCACTGGGGAACTTCCATAGAAGCAAAAGTGTCCCCCTTACCTGAAGCCCAGGACTGTAGGGATGATGTTAAGGAGGCAAACACACAAATGGTGCAAAGAAAAGAGCTCATGTCAATGAAAAGTCTGTTTATCCTTAAAGCCATATTGGTAGCCCAGACAATTCTAAAACATCCCTCGGAAGTCTTTTTTGCAAAGTAATTGAAAAATGCTGCACCAACTGATTAAAAAGCATTTCAAGTTTCTGCCTAATGTCTGTTATAAATATTTTCAAAGCCCTGAATGACAACAAAGATTAAAACCACTTCTGAAATAAACAACAAATATTTATTGAGCAGCAACTAGGGAGCACTTTGCTGGGACTTCAGGGGATTTAAAGATGTAGAAGACTGCGCTTACAATTTAGTTGGGGAGATCAGACATGTACACAGTAGAGGTTAAGCTCTAATACAACATGAAAATACTTGAAATGTCAAAAAATACCAGCAAGTGTTTCCATCTCGGGGTGTAAGTCTGTCATTCTCCCAAGGCAAGTCCTAGCGCCATCAAAACAGACAAAACTCTGCCTTCAAGTAATAATAACACAGATAAAAATAAGTCAAAGAGATCACTGCCAATTTAGAAAACGTCCTCTAAAAGGCCCTTGGTTTTTGCTTGCCCGTTTAGTGAATATTATGTATGTATTAAATAGATAGTTTGCTAGGCTTAATTTATATGCAAAATTCACTAAATACATTCAGAAAATAAGACTAACTTTTTTAAATGATGCCCTTTCATTAGGTGTCTGCAAAATATCAAAATAACTGATCAGTTCAGTCATTAAGTAAAGAAATTCATCCGATCAATGTGATTGGCATTGGTTAAACACAGCGAGCCCGACTGAATTTTTTTTTTAATTTTCTATGAAATTGGCTCCTTATAAACTGACAGATGATCTTAAAAGAAAATAATAACTTTGTCTTAACAAAACCTTTGCAAGGAATCAGAATTGTTGAGCTAGGTTCAGAAGACAAGGAGAGAAGTGTCCCAAGGTGTAGCCTATCACAGGTTGCGTGGTCTCCTTACTCAAGTCATTATCCTCTCCTCACCTTAGTTTTTTCATTCATGAAATGAGGTCAGAGTAAGATGCTTTCTGAGGGCCCCATGTGCAATTGCTCCCAGAAAGGACTACCTGGGATTACCAAATTAAATATAATTACTTTAATATTTATAGTCAAAAACTTTCTTAGAAAATATACATACTATGCCCAACACTGCTTTTAACTGTCTTTAAGAATTGTATATATATACAATTTACATAATGCATGTGTGTGTGTGTGTTCTGTAGACAAATACATTTACATTTTAAATACCTAAAGCAACAGCTATATATTAACAACTCTACTAATACATAGTTTTACATATTAAAATGCCATATTTAGTCTTATTTTCCAGCTGAGAATATACCAAGTATACCACCAAGTATAGATGAAGTTAATCATATTTAATAGAATGAGCATAAAAGACTCAAGGTTTTATTTACAATGTTACATAACCTTTTTTGCAATATTTTAAGATAAAATATTTTTAAAATTTCAAGCTATTGATCCTACTTTAGAAACACTATTGTAATTTGACTCCTGATTTCATATAATAATGCATATTTTCACAGCCTAATTCTATGATAATATCTTTAAAGTGAAGAAAAAACTCAGAAATAAACCTGAACCATTCATTCAAAGAAGAAAAAAATAGTCCTTCATTCAAAATAGAAAATTCCATAAGCCTAGCGCAAAAAGTACAGTGATTAAAAAGCATTTTATTTGTTTATCCTCAGAGTGACTGATTATCTGATTTATATAATCATCATTACTTCAATACATCATAAATTATCTTTGATATTTTGTTTTTCAAATAAGGTCTCTAAACATCATTAAACAAATGTAGTTGTACAGTACGCATGAAGTTTAAAGGCTAAGGGCCAGTGGACTAGTGTACTTACAATGACAATTTGTTTTTGTTTTTGTTTTGTTTTTGTTTTTTGCGGTACGCGGGCCTGTCACTGTTGTGGCCTCTCCCATTGCGGAGCACAGGCTCCGGACGCGCAGGCTCAGGGGCCATGGCTCACGGGCCCAGCCGCTCCGCGGCATGTGGGATCTTCCCAGACCAGGGCACGAACCCGTGTCCCCTGCATCGGCAGGTGGACTCTCAACCACTGCGCCACCAGGGAAGCCCGACAATTTTGTTTTTAATTTAACAATTTACTAAATGTTCTTTACACATTAAAAGTACGTCAATATACCAACTATGGGGACAAAGGAGTAAATATAAGCAAGGCTTGACATCTGGCCAATGTTAGAATGTGATTAAGAGGTAACTGCTATAGCAGTGGACTGTAAATATGGAAGATATCTTTATTCTATGATGTATGATAGCTCTTAATGGGAGAGAGTGGTCATCAGTTAAGCAAACGAACCATTGGGCAGAGAATAGATGTGACACCATGGGCATGATCTACTAATTTTCTGATAGGCGAGGACATTAACTGGTTCACAGATTTTCATGAGGATATATACAATAGGTAGTGCATATGCATGTACAAATAGCTTTATGTATTTAAGTAAAATGAAGATATCAATATACCACAACCTAAGGCTTAATTGTATTTCTATTTTCCATTAACACATTTTCAAATCTACATTCATCTGTATACACAAAGATATTGGGCCAAATCATTGCTCAGAGTTTCTATTTGATGTGATAATCTAACGTGGGTATCATGAGAAAATTATAGATACCCTGAAACTATTTTTGGATTACAAATTAAACAAATTATAATTTGTAGTCTGAACCAAAGTTTGAACTTGTGAAAGTTTCTGACTCAAAACCTCATATATTGTATTATAAAATATAAGCTCACAAGGTCAAACTGGAACTTGAGTTTGTCTTTATTTGGGATCTCCCAAAAGCAGACCATGAGATAAAGGTCTGAGCGCAAGTAACTTTTTGGAGGTGAAGGAAGTACTGGCAGGGTGTTGGGGAAGTGAAACAGGGAAAAGGAAGTAGTCAATAAGAATATGAAATCAAAACTACCACTATGAGCCACTGAAGCCTATCCCACCAGGAAACTCTGGGAGTCAATGTAAACTACACCTCAGGAATTCCATCCAAGGGGCGAAGGAGCTGGTGTACTTATACGCTATTTCCGTCGGTCACTGGGGACTGTGTCAATTCCCTGGCAAGGGCTTCAGCAGCCAGAGAAAGCCCTGGAGCAAGAATGCTGCCAGTTAGAAGTCAAGCTGTGGGCATTAATCATGTGTACTATGGTGTTCTAACGCGGGGCCCCCAACCCCCCACCCCCACCCCCGGGCCGCACAGCAGGAGGTGAGCGGCAGGTGAGTGAGCGAAGCTTCATCTGCCGTTCCCTTCTCTCCCCATCACTTGCATCACTACCTGAAGCATCCCTCCCACCCCCACAAACCGCCCCACCCCGGTCCGTGGAAAAACCGTCTTCCATGAAACCAGTCCCTGGTGCCAAAATGTTGGGGACTGCTGTTCTAATGCATTCAGAAGCTCCATATAGAAACCCATAGACAGGCTGCCACCCTAGCTGGGGCCTTCATTTCCTTTTGCCTTGAATGTTGTAAACACCTTCAAACTGGTCTTCTCATGTACCTACTCTCTCCATGTCAATCTCTCCTGTACTTATCTTATTCTGGTCAATAGGCGCAGTCACTATTCACCCAAATACACTTTTGTCCTTGCTCACATCTTACTCTTCACCTGACAAAATCTAGACTTTATCACAGTCTATTTCAAAGGATGCCTATAGTTGTCTAAGGAGATGAGTCTCCTTCGTGTGGGCTTTCCTTACATGTGCTCCTTTCTGTACTTTCACAGCATCTGATTCCCTTCTCTACCCTGGCATTTATCAGGCTTGGATAAGGTCTGTTTATATGCAATAGTTGTCTTCACTCTCCTTCTACATTATCAGCTCTTTGAGATCAAGATCTTTATTTTACTCACTTTGTTTCACCTACAGTATCTAGAACAATACTTGCCATGCAATAAGATGCTCACAAAACACGTGTGAATTGAAACTATGACTGTAGAAAGGTGCCACTGTGTCATAAAAAAGGGAATTAAACTTGGAGTCTGACACCTAAGCTGCAGTTATACCTAGGTGTGTGACATTGGCATTCACTTAGCCATTCTGCATCTCAGTTGCCTCACCCATAAAAGTGGAAAATAAACTGCCCTCTGCTACACATTTCACATAGCTAACCCAAGAATTAGATAAATTAGTATCTGTGAAGTTGCCTTTAAACGTTTAGTGACCGAACATCACAAGTTATTGGTGTTATCATAGTGAGGCACTGACCTTCAGGTAATGATGGAGATGACACCAACCCACTGCTGCGATGCTGTGAGTAGTTTTACCAGTATCTGTTCTGATTGTGCCGTCCTCAGTTTCAGTTCTCCTTAAAATCAACGCCTGTACTGTACGTATAAGTTGACTAGCTGGGGAGAGGGATCAGCATTTGAATTTACTTCAGGACAGGGTTAACTAGCCTCATATGGTGACTGAATGAAGGACACTGACCTCATTAACACCATGCATCAACCAACAGTCAAGCAGGCATTTGTGTGTGTGTGTGTGTGTTTGTACATATTCAATAAACAAAAAGGCCTATTCAAAGAAAGAAGAAATTTTGTAAGGCTCTCCTGCTTGTCTATAGCGCATACACAGATGATTTTCATAGGATGCACTTGAGCAAGGGTATGGATAAAATAGTTGCACGTCTTCGTCCTCCTCTTTCCTAAATGGCACACCCCAACTTCACAGTATATTCATACACTGGCATTGGCACACCTTTTAAATATTACTAAAAGGCTGTCTTTCTACAGTATATTAAGCAGCTGCTTGCATATGAGTATCTTGTTGTCCAGAGTGACAGCTGTATTTTCGCCTGTTTTGACATTGAGTCTGATCTGGGTGAATAGCTCACATCCATTAAAGTGCTATTACAACACTGAATGACTGCCAGAATACTTCCTGATCAATTTTAAAAGCCAGCTAGCTGTCATCATCTAATCGCAACAGCAAAAAACAAATCTTTGGGGAATAAAATGAGATTTTTAAACATTTTTAAGCCAGTGTATTAAATATAATCCCTAAAAACTATTTGAATAAGAAATATAAGCTACAGAAACAGGAAGGTAGAAATAATATTTTCTGCACTTTGAAACCTCTTACACTTGCATATTGGCAGGCAATCTCAAATACTCCTTAAATTTACCATTTCAACAATCACTGAGTTTGAACTCCTGCCATTACATAACTTAATAAAGCAGCACTGAAAACAATCACCAGAGTGCGATTGTGCTCACCATTAAATTTAGTTCTATGAAATTTAAGACTGAATTCAATCATCTTTCTGTCTTTGCTTCAATGGTTGAAATCCAAGTATTCAGGTTTACTTTTTACTTTTCTCAACAGCATGTTTTAAAAGCTATAATACCAGCATTTTAGATTTGCATATATTAAGCACTGCCAAAGGGAGGTAGAACTCACTGAGATAGTTAAGACCACTTCAATCATCAGTTTAACTGGGAAAGTCTGATTCAAAGTTGTAACTCCACCACCACTACCCTGACAATATCAACAAATACATAACGTATAAATTGGCACAATCCATTTGGAGGGCAAAAAGGATGTAGGGGGGTTTTGGTACATTTACTCATCTGGGATGGTTTCTGAATGGGCAGCACTCAGGTCTTCTCATTTTGGTTTTGGCAGTCCGGATTTTCACACCATGATTATATCAGGAACATTCAGCGGTGGAGTGGGCTTCCCCAACTACAGAAATGAAATGACCCAACTTCATCTCATCAGGAGGTTCGGTGGTCCTCACTTCCTTCCAGGACCATAATGTCAAGAGAGTCTGAACAAAAGGCTAGAAATGCTACCTTTCCAGCTCATATTCTAGAGAGTATGATAAAGAGTGAATAATATATCATATTTTTAAAATATATCATATTTTTTAAATCCTTAAATACAAGTCTCCTTAATAAAAGAGAAACATTAGTGGAAATACTTGGCTGATAAACATTATTCATTTTTGGAGATTCAAGAGCTCTCCTAAGAATCTGGAACCTATGCAACAAATAGTTTTCTCTACAGTATTAGAGGATCTCCTTCACTTTCATCAAGGTCACCCTTCAGTTTTACTTCAAAAGACTCTCTTCACCTTCCAATTCATTTTTAAATATTAAAATCGATGTTATTCTAAGAAACTGACTCTAAATCATTAGAAAGTCAGTGCCCCCCACTGCATATCAGAGAAAGTCCTAGTCACATACCTGCCTTTCAAGTGCTGCTGTGCAAAACTCACGGCTGCCCATCAGTCCTGGGGACCCTCTGTCTAGCCCCACGAATCAGTTCCATGTCATGCTATCACTACAGGCCCTTCCTCGATTCTGCCCTTGCACATTTGTGCTATTTGGCTCAATGATTTTCTGATCACTTCCACCTAGTCAAACTCTTTATTTTTTCAAAATATCTCCTCCATCAGCTCCTCTGTGAAGTCTTCTTTGATTTTCCCACATAAATGTATTTACCCCTTCCTTGGTGTTCCCATAGTACCTGCACACAACAATTCCAGGCCAGAGCATATAAAAGACTATCTTCGTTATTTCTCTACCTGTCTGTCTATGTTAACTGCCATAGATACTAGGTTCTTATGGGAACAAAATAAATAAAATTCCACAGAGTCCAAAATAACCCAAATGACGAGAATTATCTCAAATTGAGATCCCAGCGTGAAAAGAAGAAAAAAGGAGCAGCTTCCATTATCAAGTTCCCTTTTGTGTTTACTTTGTGGTGACCTTCACTAACTTGTTCTTTTTCATTTCATCATTCCCAACATTGTTCAAGCTTTTCCCTGTAAAGCAGAACTATCGAGATCCATCTGTCACAGTATACTTTGGACATAGTACTATATGGTATAGCAAAGAAGGTATAGGAAAAGGTTGAAACTGAGGTCAGCTATTTGTGCCAATCCCTATTTCCTTCATATCTAGTCCATTACTCTCAGCATAACTTGGTTCAGCCTCCCCATGTACTGTTAAAAATATGTATATTGCTTCTGGGAGATCTACTGCCCCTTGTAAATTCACATATTAAAGGGTAGCATAGAAGGGAAAGGAATCTGTAATAGAGTCATTTATAGCCAAGCACTAAATCATATAATACAGAAAACAAATGTAGATGGCTTAGAGGGTGGGGGCATATATATTACCTCTTTTCTATGAACAATCATAAAATAAAATGGGATCTCCAAGCTGCCAAAATTAAGTGGAAGCTGGGCTACTAGAATATCAAAGACAAAGAAATAAAAAGAGAGAATGAGAGAGAGAGAAAGAGAGAGACCAACTTAATCTGAATATGTAGCCAACCAGGTGTTAAGTATTTGAGTTTTTTAAATGATCTTTTTAATATAAATTTATTTATTTTTGGCTGCGTTGGGTCTTCGTTGTTGCACACAGGCTTTCTCTAGTTGCAGCGAGCGGGGGCTACTCTTCACTGTGGTGCGTGGGCTTCTCCTAGCGGTGGCTTCTCTTGTTGCGGAGCACAGGCTCTAGGTGCAAGGGCTTCAGTAGTTGCAGCACGTGAGCTCAGTAGCTGTGGCTCACGGGCTCTAGAGCGCTGGCTCAGTAGTTGTGGTGCATGGGCTTAGTCGCTGCATGGCATGTGGGATCTTCCCGGACCAGGGCTCGAACCTGAGTCCCCTGCATTGGCAGGTGGATTCTTAACCACTGTGCCACCAGGGAAGCCCTTGAGAGTTTCTTAAAGTAAAAAATTTTTAAACAATCTTGAAACTCATTGTGTGCCAACACATATTTCCAGAGAAGCGGGATGGGGGCAGTGTGTGTGGGGCATCGGAAAGGAACTTTAAAAAAAAAAAAAAAAAAGCCTGGAAAATCAGGGAAAAAAATGAACAGACTACATACAGCTTTACCACCTTTTCCAATGATTCCTATTCCTCCTGACTCAGTGCCCAAACACGTCTTTCTCTGAACTGCCTTGCTATTTCGCCAAAAGAGAAAACTTATTTTCCATCTATGTAAACTCCTAGAAAAGGAGGGAGCAGGAAGACTCCTCAATTCAGCCCAAGAAAAATAGAGCCCTTGTGCATACCTCCAAGTGTCTGGCAGTGACCCAATCCCCTGCCAATGTTGGTGGTCCAGCCTGGAGGCTTTGATCTGACCTAGGAATTAGAACCGTTTTGCTAACCTTCCTTCACTGGGTCAACTGGAGAAAATGATACACTCAACCGCAGGAAGGAAGGGCATGAAGCACATCATATTTAACACCACCCCTTCCCCTGAGTTGGCAGGTCCTAAAGAGTGCCTGGAATTTAGCTGCAAAGGATTAAGCCTTGCTAGACTCTGTAATGAGAGAAGCAGCTTCAGTGGTTGAGAGGAAAACAAGAGGAAGAGAGTCCTAGGGAAAGGAGGGGGAACTCTGAGTTCTGGATTCAAGCAGCCAAATCTCTTTTTATTTACCCGAAATGTTAATTAACAGAATCAATCGAAAAGGTGTTAAGATAGGACTTCCCTGGTGGTGCAGTGGTTAAGAATCCGCCTGCCAATGCAGGGGACACGGGTTCGAGCCCTGGTCCAGGAAAATTCCACATGCCTGCAGAGCAATTAAGCCCGTGCACCGCAACTACTGAGCCTGTGCTCTAGAGCCCACGAGCTACAACTACTGAAGCCCGCGCGCCTAGAAGCCTGTGCTCTGCAACAAGAGAAGCCACCACAATGAGAAGCCCGCACGCCGCCACGAAGAGTAGCCCCCGCTCGCCACAACTACAGAAAGCCTGCGCGCAGCAGTGAAGACCCAATGCAGCCAAAAAGTAAATAAGTAAATTAATTAATCAAAAAAAAAAAAAGGTGTAAGAGAGACTGCAAATATATTTAAACTAGCTGACTGATGAACTAGTACACTACAGCTAAGAGGAAGATTGTAAAGAAGAAGAGAGACCTGGAAGCAACAGTAACAAGAGTGACAAATCCATTGGGAGGAAGAGCTAAAATGGGGACAGGTAAGATTAGAGATTTAGATTCCTCCCCAGCTCTTCAGAAAAATGTGAAAAACCAGCAAGAAGAACAAGGTGAGCAGAGAAGAACCAAGAAAATGGGGAAAACATTCAGACCATTGCTGGTATATAGGCTCTGTTAACATATAAAAGTAATACATGTTCATTATAAAGAGTTTGAAACTACAGGTAAATATAAGCAAAGATCTTCCATAATCCCAATATTCAGAGTTAGTCCATGTGAAAATTTTAGTATATTTCTATATTCCTATGTGTGAATCAATATATGTGTATATAATTTTTAACTAAGATCAAAATTGTGAATAATGTTTTGTAACCACTTTTATTCATTTAACATTATATGGTAAGTACTTCCTTACAACCCCATAGTATTTAAGAACAAGATTTTCAATGAATGAAAGGTATTCTTATCCTATGGACTTGTGCTATGCAATATGGTAGTCACTAATCACACATGACTATCTAAGTATAAGGACTCGAATGTATATTACCATATTGTCCTGTCCAAAAGACATACCAAGAGACTCTCCTTTTAAAACCATTTGAAAATATCTGTTTTCCCTGTGATTTATCCATATTATGAACATCTAAGAACAAAACCAGTGTCTTATTCATCTTTTTACCCCTGCTTTAGTGTCTGACATATAGTAAATGTTCAATAAATGTTTGCTGATTGATCTGAACGTATGCCTATCTGAGACTTACTGGACAATGAAGGCAAGGCTACATATGTCCATAAACATATGCACAATAAACAAACAAGTCTAACCTCTCAACTTTAATAGAAATATTGTAAGTAAACAGAAAATAGTATTCAAGACAAAAGCTCACATTTGTCAATACTTTATATCAAGACCAGGAAAAGATGTTTTCCTAAAACTCCCAAACTACTGAAAAATTTAAATGTCTAATGTGAAAAGGATATTTTCTGAATACTCTTCCCATCTACTTTACCAGTGCCACATTCAGGTTATTATAAAACTACAGAATCAATCCACCTTTATAATGCATTTTTAGAATGTATTAGGAACGACAGTAATTGTTAACAGCCTACAGATCTATTTCCAGCAGCAGAAAGCATCAACACATGTATGAAAAAAGGTGATTCTGACTCAAAGTCAAATTAGGAAATAAAATACATAGAAGAAATATGGAGATTAGGTCACACCTTCCAATGAAAAGAAATATCCATTCTAAAAGTGATGTCATGGGTCAGCTTTGAATCCAAGTGTAAGGTTAACATTTTGTCTCACTGGAAAAAAATGAATTTGACCTTGTAATATTTATATCACACAGAAACTACCACAGACAGATTTCTTTCTGAAAGCCTTCTGATTGCTTCTTGTCAAACCGTCTGTGTCAGAGATGTGAAATGTGATCTTAACTGGTAGCCATATTTGATAGTGACAACCAGAAGACAGGGCTGAAAAGGGTTTTAGTGTAGCCTCTTTTTATTTTAAACTCGTGTTTGCCACTATTTTTGTTATGTCTATCTGGAAGAGTACAGATGTTATTGAGGGCAGCCCTCAGACAGAATTGCTTCTTTTTACAAAACTGTTAACAGTCTTGGATTAAAAACTTAAAGGCAATGGATTCTGTCAGCACTCAGAAAGGCAACTTCTGACTAAAACATGGTAACTCACTGCAAACCAACTACAAAACAAACCAGTCTGAACAAATCTGTCAAATAAAATAAACTATCATAATACTTTTTTTTTTTTTTGCGGTACGCGGGCCTCTCACTGTTGTGGCCTCTCCCGTTGCGGAGCACAGGCTCCGGACGTGCAGGCTCAGCGGCCATGGCTCACGGGCCCAGCCGCTCCGCAGCATGTGGGATCTTCCCAGACCGGGGCACGAACCCATGTCCCCTGCATCGGCAGGCGGACTCTCAACCACTGCACCACCAGGGAAGCCCCATAATCCTATTTTGATGAATATCAATAACAGTAAAATATGTTATTTATCCCTTTAAAAAGTTATAAGGAATTAGGGGAAGGAACCATTACAAAGTTTATAGTTATGCACTGATTAAACCGTAACTAGGGTTTTCTATACAAAAGTAATATTTTTAAAATCTCTGAAAATGTGTAATTTCTAACAACTTTAGTGGAAATGCCTTGCTGGATGATACTTAAGTGGCTTGTATACACTTTTGTTTCATCTTCAAAACATATGCTCCAGTGGGTTCTTCAAATTATTTTGTATTGATTCAGAATCTCTGTCTTCAACATTTTCCTATGGACATTAGAAGGCTTATAGCTTGTATTTTGTGAGCTAATGTAAATATACCTATTAAAGGCCAAAGACATGATTCCTCTAACATGCTTTAAAATTTGGTAAATGAGCGGGAAGGAGGCTATAGAAAAGAGGCAGCCTGGTGAACGTGGTGGAAGACGTATGGATTTGGGGTCTGAAAGACCCCTGGTTTGAATGTCAGTCCAGCCTTCTGTGACTTTGGGTTTACTACCTAACCTTTGTGAGGCTCCACGTAGTACCCATCAGTGCACTGGGGACTATGATATCTACCCTGATATGTGGTTTCATGGGTGGTCTTTATATGTGTAAAATATGTGCTTTTCACAAGTCATAACAATTACTGTGTAATACCACTCCTACTACTATTGTTATACTGTCCCTTGCCACATGACACATATATACTATTGATACTATGTATAAAATAGACAACTGATGGGAACCTACTGTATAACACAGGGAACTCTACTTAATGCACTGTGGTGTCCTAAATGGGAGGGAAAACCAAAAGGGAGGGGATATATGTATATGTATGGCTGATTCATTTTGCTGTGCAACAGAAGCTAACCCAGCATTGTAAAGCTGCTATACTCCAATAAAAATTAATTTAAAATAATAAGTAATAGGTGCTTCCCTGGTGGCGCAGTTGTTGAGAGTCCGCCTGCCAGTGCAGGGGACACGGGTTCGTGCCCCGGTCCAGGAAGATCCCACGTGCCACGGAGCGGCTGGGCCCGTGAGCCATGGCCACTGAGCCTGCGCGTCCAGAGCCTGTGCTCCACAACGGGAGAGGCCACAACCGTGAGAGGCCCACATACTGCAAAAAAAAAAAAAAAAAAAAAAAAAAAAAAAGTAATAGTAAAGATAAAAAAAGAACCTAAGTGAATAAAGCACATCATACAATCTATAGCACAAAATATTACATAAGCTATTTATTACATAATTTAATATTACATGTGTGTAAATACTAAAAGTACTGGAGGAGCTCAGGGAGGAAAAGATAACACTGGGTACAAATAATTAGGGATGACTTCAGTAAAGGATTTGACCTTTGCTTTAAAAAGAAAAAAGGTAGGATTTGGGAGGATTAGAAGGGTGAGAGGGTGGGAGCACATGTGTGAAAGGCATTTTTGTGTGAAAATTCCTGGTTACTAAAATCTTGTACCTGTGTCTGTAAGCTGGTTTTGACCCTTGGGCCATCATTTGTGACTCCTGATACTCAAGAAATGTACTATTTGCAGAAAACTACTCAGACACAGGTGAAGTTAAGGGTAAAAATAACCACCAATTTCTGAGCAACTGCTATGTGCCAATTACCCTCCATGTCTCAACTGCTTCTTCTGTAAAATGGGGATAATAGTCCTTAATTCAGGGAGAGCACTTGGAACATTGCCAAAAAGTAGTAAACACTCAAACCTTGGCTTCCATTTTGGTGATGATGATGACGATGTAGCAACAGGTGCTATGTGATGTACTTTCACAGCATCATCTATTCTTCACAATCACCCTGCGACCCACAGGGCCACATATTGGAGATGGTAGGTGGCATAGGGTTGAATAGGAGAATGTTGGACTTGTTACAGTAAAAGTAATCACTATGAACTGTTTTGGGTAGACCACCATTTAAAAAGGATTGGTCTGGCAGGAACAGGCCAGCCAGGAAGCAAAATGGGCACTGATATTCTTACGCAGGCAGTGACGGGCTAGGGGCACTTTCAAGGTGGTAGAAATGGGATGGAGAGAAAGGAACTCGGATCCAAAAAGAAGAGAGGGGCATGATTCATTGTCCTTATAGTTCACTAACATGTATCAAGCGCTTAAAATGTGCCAAGCAATGTGTCAAGTGGTTTTTATGCTAATTACTTTATTTAATTATCCCAGTGTTACTGAGGGGTAGTTACTGTTTTCATTTGCATTTTGCAGATTAGTAAACCCGGGCTAAGGTTTAGGTCACTTGCCCAAGGTCATACAGCTGGTCAGAAGTAGGGCCAGGATTTGAACTCAAATTTATCTGACCTCTGAACCAGCACTTTTGACCTCCAAACTATGGTAACTCTCTCATGGCTATATTTAAAATGACAAATATCCTATCCAATTGTAAGAATTCATTGATATTGATTTCTTTGTTCAGGAGGCATCTCTTTGGTATCTGAAGTTTTAGTCGGTACTAGATACTGTCAAGGCATATCCATTTTTAACAAAGAGTGCAAATCCAATTGCCAAGCGTTAATATTTCGAAAGGGGTAACACTAAAGACAAGACATTTAAAAAATCTGTCAAGGTATATAAATAATATCCGTGGTGATATTCATGAAAATCAACTTATTTATGAAATAATTATTATTCCTTCTTTCCATTGGGTCCAGGTTTGTAATCGGACAGAAGAAAGACTCATATAAAGGAAAAGCAAAAAGAGTTTCTATACAACAAAATCAAAAAGTTAATTTCATGAAACCAGCTGTTTTAAACAGGGTTGTTTTGAAGAGATTGTTCATATCTATTCAAAAAGACCCCAGCCCAACCGAAATGTTAATCTGTCACTCCTAACTGATCCTTTACAAAGCCTTAGACCACTGCTTACAAAAGGAATGTAGTTTATTACAGCTGTTGCACTCCAAATGAATATTGATTTCAATCTCAGAATACTATGAAAGGACTTGCATCAATTACACAGTACATCAGAGTCATAATGCAAGTTACCTAGTTCCAATGATGCACACAGCAAATCAATCATTCACTTTCACACACCTTTGAAGAGACACGAGCCACCATGAGCTTCCTTTATCTAAACCTCAAAATAAGCCATGCAGTGCAAAGTGGTGATAGAAAAGGAAACCATCCCCAGTTTTTAAAAAGCACAGGCTACCGTCAGAAAGCCATTATAATTACTCCTTTTCAAGTGGGCTGTGTGTTAACACAAATACAAATGAGGGGGTAAAAAAATGAAGCCTTAATGACAGCATTATGAGGGGAGGTTTCTCCTTTACATTACTTATTTATTCAATGGAAAATTATTTGGCAATTATGATAAAGCAACTAGACGACAATGACTTTCCTTTGAATCACTAATTAAAATGCTGATTGCCTGTGGAGTGAGATGTGCAGTTATGGTCAAACAAGAACTTTCATTGTGCTAAACAGCTTGGGTTGGCCTGACACCTGGGTGGGGAGGGGAGGGTATGAATCAAGCACATTTCACTACTAAAATCAGATTCATTTTTATTCAGTAAAATTCTAACAAGGTTATAAATCTGGGCAAGATAATACTGCACTCAGTAATCTTAAGAGATTTTTTTAAAAAAAGAAAGAAAATCCAGATTCTAAAATGAATAACCTTATGAAGTCTAGCTTATATTTAATACATATCAAATGGCTTTGCATGTGAAAGTTATTTTTTACAAGTTTGCACTTCTTGTGTTCTCACGTTTCTCTACAAGCTACCTTTATGTACACACAAACGTCAAAGAAATGTCACCTTCTTAACATAAATGCTCTTCAAACACAGATGATTTCTCTTCAATAATGGAAGAAATGTCTTACAATTAATAGTGAAGAGGAAATTGCCTTTCTTGTAATGGATTCAGTGCTTTGAATTTTACTAACTAAAATTATGGTTTTCCCAATAACACTGAAATAGTCGTCATTTTCCAGAATGAAAAATACACTTCTTATATTTGCAACGTGTTTATGTTCTCAAAAATCAATTAAATTCATAAAGTTAAAGGAAAGTAGGTGCCTTAAACCAGTAACATGCATTTTTAAGAAATGCATTATTTTGAAAGATTCAATCTCTCAGAGAACAATAAATTCTTAGATTTGGAAGAGAATAGAGAGGTCATCTATCCTCATCCAATTCGAAAATTCCCTCCACAGTATCTCTCAGAGAATCCTGCCTTTGCCACAACTTGGAGAAGATGATGTTTCCTACCTTGAAAGGCACACCATCCCACTTCTGAATGGTTCCAAAGGTCAGCAAAAATCAAAAGGTCTAACTGGCCTTCCCACAACTTCTACCGCTGGAACCCACACTGGAGTATCACGGAATAAATTGATCCCTCTTTCAAATGATCCCTTCCAAATATTTTAAGACAGCTATCATGCTTTCATCAAAGGTTCCTCTTTTCCAAACTTACTAACTCTGCTTCTTCCAGCTAGTTCCCAGGATTGCATCCATCTAGTTCCCAGGATTGCGTCCATCCTCCACAATCTGTCCCTCTTAACAAATGCTTGGAGGGGGAAAAAAAACAAACATATTCTACATGTGGTCAAATTATCCAAGTGCAATTGGACCAGTTTTTTCCCTGATCCTAATTTTTAAGCCAGGATATAACAATGGATCATATTCATCTCATAGTCAATTAAAACCTCTGTCAATTTTACATAAGTGATTTTTAACAAATGTACAAATTTTATGGATTTTCATTTACTGCTCTTAGATTACATTTTCTTAGTCCATTATTAACCCTGAGGAAATTCATTCCTGTCTATTTGATGCTATTTAATCTCTCTAAGCCTTAGCTTCCTTGTGTATAAAATGCTTCTTAGCACAGTAAATTCTCAACAAGCACTAGATACCATTTATGAAGTATCCGTCAAGTGTCAGGCACAGTGCTAAGGGCACTATGTGCACCACACACAAGTAAGGTAAGTACCGTTATTTCCATTTCACAAATGAAAATACTAAGGCTCAGAAAGTTTCCATAATTTGCTCAAGGTCACTCAGCTAGTCACAGGGCCTAGGTCTGAGTTCAGGTCACCCTTAGCCAATATACTATCAATGACCATTCTTCTTAATTTCCTACCTTGTAAAACATTAATAAATAGGCTTATGATAAAATTACTGAAGAGAATCAGATTAAAGCAGTGTCTCTTTAAAGATCAGCCTCCAGTTTGATTAGTTTACCTTTGGGGAACCATTAACTCAAAAATCCTGAATCCCTCACCACATAATGCCTATATCCACAAAAAGCACGCAACTATAACAAGACACTTTCTCAATGACCCACACAAACTAAGACAGGCTGTCTTAGGAGTTTCCCTAATCTACAGATTCAGTAATCCTATTTTTTAAAAGGAAGTGAGGTTACCTTGGCACCCTCACTGTTATCTAATGACTATTGCTTTTTCCCAAGTGCTGTCAATTCATCCATTTACTTAACAGTTCCTATCCTAGAACAAGTCTAAATTTAGGCGTTCACTTTATTCAGGGTATCAGGATGTTGGCTCATGTCTCCTCTTTCCTGGTTTCTCCAAAGATTTCCAAAAGTAGTTCCCCAACCCCACATAATAATTTCTTTAGTTCAATAGATGAATCTGTACCAGTTTAAAGCCAACTAGGAGCTGAAACTTAAGTTTTCAGGTTCTTGTAGTTATGGTTGTGCTGCCCTTTACAATTTGAAAAAGCATTATCTTCACAGAGAAAACAGAAGTTAAATAGGATTTAGTAGTGTTTCTTTCTCTTTAGTCATCTTTTTACATTATGCCATCTGTTCCAAACAATGCAAATCAGCAAATATTTATGGAGCACCTAGAATGTGCAAGTATTTTTGATGAGAACGAAGGGAACACAACAATGACACCTTGTGCTTAAAAACCGGGAAGCAGATTCACAGAGACAGAAAGGGTCAAGTTAACACAAAAGAAAATTGAAACGTAAGAGAACAAACAAGCTACTACGGGATGCCATAGGGGAGCAGCCAATTAAACGAGCTAGGTCTCTTATTTCCCATCTTTTATGTTTCCAAACATTAAGTCTTTTCTCATAGTTCTACAGAAAACTTGTGTGTGATATGTTGGGGGCAATCACTCTTTTCTCTGTTGGGGTCATCTATTATTGTTAGATTTTTATTATCAGAGCCTCCCCACCAATGACCCATCTTTACTCAATCGCCCATTCATTCATTCACTGATTCATTCATTTGTGACACAAATATTACTGTCTACTAAATACCAGACAGTCTTTTAAAGTCTTAAGTCATTGAATCATACCTATAATATTTTTAGATTATCCACTCCGGACCAATTATTACAAGGCCACTGGGGCCCTGAATTTAAGAAACTAAAATCTTTTTTTTTTCTTGGATTTTTAGAAATCTGCTTCCTAAAGTCTCAGGCTACAGTTCTAACTATGTACAGCCTTCACCTGACCAACAAATTCTGCCTTAATTTAGACTTCAATCAAGAGTGGCCAATTACTCCAGTGTTTCCTCAATTACTTGAGAGATTTTTTTTGTAAGTTCATCATAAATTTTTCAGAATCTTGGCAGACCACTTGTAGAAATGAAACTCCCCAACATTTACTATGCCTACCTCATTAACAGTTTTACAATCTCAATAATTAAAGCATCATCCCTATTGTCCATTTCAAAAGGCGGCCAACAACTACTTCTAATTATTTAATCCACACCCAAATGCTTTCTACTCAAATGTGTGTTTTGGTATTCAAAAATATTACTTAAATACTATTTTCATTATCAAAGTAATAGATGCTTACTGCCGAAGCATGTGAAAATATAGAAAAGCAGAAGAACAACATAATTATTCAAAATCTTCCCGCCTGAAGGTAATTTCTTTAAGATTTTTGGTGTATTTCCTTCCTGAATATATGTAGATAAGTGTGTGAATACGCACATATATGTCTATGTATGTATATATATCCTGTGTGTGTGTATATGTGTGTGCGCTGTACGTTTTTTGTTTTTTGTTTTTTGTTTTTTGTTTTTTTTGCGGTACGCAGGCCTCTCACTATTGTGGCCTCTCCTGTTGCTGACCACAGGCTCCGGATGCGCAGGCTCAGCGGCCATGGCTCACGGGCCCAGCCGCTCCGCGGCGTGTGGGATCTTCCCGGACCAGGGCACGAATCCGCGTCCCCTGCATCGGCAGGCGGACTCCCAACCACTGCGCCACCAGGGAAGCCCGCGCTGAATGTTTTACCTATGTAATATAACAGCATGTCAGTCTCTGCATAATTTTTTTAACCTGCTTCTTGCAAGGGAAAGCCCTTCCACTGCGGTCCTTCCATTGTTAGTCCTTCCTCTTAGTCCTTGAGCTAAGACTTACTTAGACCCCTTAAGCCATAATCAAGTCCATCCCCATTATTATGCCCTACTATGGTTCCTAGAGAACTTCCAGGGTCTTCATTCACACTGCTTCTTCATTAGTTAAATTAAATCTACGTTGTGCTCATTTTGTTCCATTTTCTTCTCTTTACTAGCTCCAAATTTCAATTGAAAGCCCTCTTGGCCCTAATAATAAGACCCCTGTCAAGCCCATTCTTCCCAGTCCTGAAAACTGTAAAAACAGATGAAGATGTTACCTTATCTCAGGCATGTAAGTTCACATTCAGAACTCTGAAGATACCTTCTCAGCCCCTTCTAACCACCCCCCTTTATGCATTATGCATCCATCAGCCCTTGGGTTCAATGAGATTTAAAAACAGACCACCCATCAATTCTAATATTCTCACTCCAAAAATGTGGTGTATTTCTCATTAAGCCATTTCAGGTCTACATCCAGCCTCCTTCCACTTCTCAAGAGAGACCACGGAAGCATCTGGAGTCCCTGCATGAGACTCCTCTGTAAACACTGATCATTGTCAAGCACAGAACGGAACACTGCTTCCTCAGAAGGCTCAGCCTCATCCTCCAGGGGAATAGCTCACATCTGCTGCACAGCTCTGGTGTGGCAGAACTGCCTCTTCTCTTTCCACGTGGAATCAAGTTCCTACACTCACCAACATCTTGATGTTGGTTTATAATTGCCCTCTGATGTTTTTTTCTTCTCTGAATATTTGTTCCATTGTTTGCCCTGATCAAAAAATAATCTAAGAACAAGTATTATCACCCAGATATCTAAAACAAGCAAATCTCTCTATAGTCCAATAAGTTTATTTACTAAAAGAACGAATATGATTTTTTACTTAACACACTAAGCTTTGACTACATGTCATTTGGTCATTTAAGATACATAATAGATCACATTACAGAGACTACATTAATAATGATTTTCTTATCAGTATGTGATCATCATTTTAAGAGTAGTTCAGGGCTTCCCTGGTGGCGCAGTGGTTGAGAGTCTGCCTGCCAATGCAGGGGACACGGGTTCGTGCCCCGGTCCGGGAAGATCCTACATGCCACACAGCGGCTGGGCCCGTGAGCCACGGCCACTAAGCCTGCGCATCTGGAGCCTGTGCTCTGCAACGGGAGAGGCCACAACAGTGAGAGGCCCGCATACTATAAAAAAAAAAAAAAGAAAAGAAAAAAAGATTAGTCCAAAAGAATGGTATATAACATTTGGTTACTATTTTGGTATTTGAGTAGTTTATTTTAAATTTAGGATATTAATTACAAACATATGAACTTAAACAGGAACAGAAAGCAAACATATATTTCTCCACAACTATTATTTCTATCTTTTTTTAGTATTAAAATCATGATGTTATGAAATATAGTCCTTAAACGAATAATCTACTCTGGAAACAAGCAGTACAATTTCCTCTGTCCCTTATCTGTGTCTCTGCCATAAAATGCATATTCACATCCTCCCCAAAATTACATGACACTGTATATCTTTAAATTATCCAAAAATTAACATTTTATCTCTTTGCCTATCCTAAACAAAATTATGGGGGTTATTTTTTTTTTAATATTTGCTTTTCTGACTTGAGTAATGGTATATTGGAAGTAAGCAGTAAGATCAACTCTACTGATCCTGCACTGAAGACATTTCAGATTGATTTCTTTGTGTCTTCATTACTTGAATGTATGTAGAAAAGTGAAAGTGGTCTTATTTCGTATTTTGGCTTATTTGTGACATCTCCATGTTATTACTAACATGAAAAGAAAATGACAAAAATTCTGGAGCACACTTTGACATCACTTATCAAAATTTAAATGCATATTCTATTTCTTTAAATTTATCCCAAGCAAATCTAGTAATTGAACAAATACACACACAAATGCAAAAAGATATCCACAGAATTTTTATAAAAACAAAACACTAAAATCAGTTTAAATACCCATTAATAAGGAACTGCTTGCATGAAATATTATGCAATTAAATACTGTGCAACTATAGAGAGAGTTATATTATCTTGTGGAGATTTCCACAATATATTAATTTAAAAAGCCGATTATGGTCAATATGTGATAATAAAATACAATTTTTAAAAATATATACATATAGAGGGACTTCCCTGGTGGTCCAGTGGTAAAGAATCAACCTTCCAAAGCAGGGGACACGGGTCCGATCCCTGGTCGGGGAACTAAGATCCCACATGCCATGGGACAACTTAAGCCCGCGTGACACAAACTACAGAGCCCACGTGTTTTGGACCCCGTGTGCCACAACTACAGAGCCCACACGCCCTGGAGCCCGCACGCCACAAGCAGAGAAGAGAAAACCCACACGCCCCAACTAGAGAGAAGCCTGGCGTCACGAGAGAGCCCACAGCCCGCAATGGAAGACCCCGCATGCCTCAACAAGACCCCGCATGCCGTAACTAAGACCCATATACAATATATAGGCAGTTAGATTTTAACAAAGTTAAGAAGGTCTTGAACACGTTGTCTCCCCTAGTTATGAACCACATCTTTAGGGTAAACAGAAAGGTTCATGCTAACCCTGCTACGTCTCTTTCATCCAAAGTTTAGGATGAATCTAGTAGAAAAAATGCTGAAGCAATTATCTAGACTGAGTGTTTGATGATTAGATGATGACAGCAATGTTCTATTTATTGGACTCTAAAATTTTATTGAGTGTGTACTATTTGCCTGACACTGTTCCATGTATCCTCTCATTGTTTTATCTGCACAGTACAATTATAGCCCCACTTTCTGATAAGGCAACTAAATCACAGGGTGAGTGTAATGAGTCTTAGAGATTGTGTTGTCCAGTGCCTTTACTTCAGGTTGGAGGAAAATGAGTCAGGGGGTACTTAAGTGTCAGAACCAGCAGTAGAATGGTTGTCCTCTGGGTCAGCTTAGCCTTGGGTGGTCCAGGGCTTTATAGTCAGGCAGCCAAAAACATATTGGCTTTGGCACTCACCAGCTAAATGTTCTTTGTGAAGTTATTTTACCTCTAAAAACCTTGATTCCTCACCTGTAGGATGGGAGGGAAGAGTTGTACCATGGCCTTGGGCTTAGTGAGAATTGAAAAAGGTATGTGAAACAGTACCTTGCCTGGCATAAAACTCTTCGTCAAAAAAAAATGGGACCCTATTTTGTTATACTTGTTCATTTGTTTTATCTTTAGATTCCACATGTAAGTGAAATCAGACTTACAGACACAGAGAACAGATGGGTGGTTGCCAGTGGGGAGGAAGATGCTGGGATGGGTGAAATAGGTCAAGGGGACTAAGAGGTACAAATTTCCAGTTATAAAATAAGTCACAGGGATATAATGTACACATAGGGAATATAGTATAGTCAATAATATTATAATAACTTTGTATGGTGACTTGACTTACCGTGGTGAACATTTCATGATGTATAAAAATATTGAGTCACTGTGTTGTAGACCTGAAACTAATATAATATTCTAAGTCAATTATACTTAAGCTAAAAAGGTGACCCTAGTATTATACTGGTTATACTATAAATGCTGCTACTGATGCTTCCATTACCAGCAGCCGCAGCGGGTCATTACTGCCACCATCAGCATCGTTACTACACCATGCTCCTCTTCAGAACAGACGCCTAAACTTGCTCTCTGACTCACCATAGTTGCCCACAAGCTCCCTCCTTCTTAAAATCTGCCTTTTCATCTCCCCTATCTATCCAAACTTTACTTTGAGACCCAAAACAAGACGCAACTATCTTAAGAAGCTGACACTCAACAGTTCCAGCCCACGTTGGTCCCCTCATCTGCTGTATATATTCCTGGATTCTCAAGATGGCATTTTAAAATACAATATCTTTTGATGTTATCTAATTTCTCCTTATCCCCCAATGAGATGGTCTTCAGAAAAGAGGCTATTCACATTTTTTACAGACTTTTCCAAAACAGTGAGGAGTTCATAGTAGGTCTGCAACAAGTACCTGCGAAAATACAGTCTCTTCTCAGCCATAAATAAGCATGTTTTTGCTTTACATCATCTGTCTTATATCTAGACTCACATACTACATTCGTTTGGGGGCTGTGCTAAATTCAGGTATACTGGCATCAAATCCACACAGATTTTACTTGAGAAGGTAGCATGTTACAAAATAAGTTTCCCTGTCAAAGTGTGACACTAGCACAGGTGTAAATTCCGAAGGCCAGGCTGAGCATAACATTGACATACAGCTCATAAATTACTGACCACTGTGGTCAGTCTACTACCTTTGCAAAGTTACTGAGTTTCTCAAATTTCCTAATGTTCAAAGTATTTCTGCAGACCAAGGCCTACGCAATAAATAAATCACATGCCCTTTTCACTGGAAGTAGATCCTTACCTAACATTCATTTCTTATAGAATCCTCAAAATTATAAAGACCATAAATTTCATGTACCATAAATTCATGTACTATAATTTTAAACTTAAACATTAAAAGTCCTCATTTCTTATACTGTTTCAGAACGTAAATGTCTGTCTAGCAGTTTTGTGCATGTCATTCTCTAATGTCTTTTTTAAATGGGTGGTTTCACATTCTATTTGACTAACACCCCTAAACCCAGTCCCTCCCCGGAGGTAATCACTGCTGTGAGGTTGGTATGCATTCCCCTAGAGCTTTTCACCATAAATTTACAGTCATCTGTATCCACAGAGAATATGCAGTAGTCTTTTGTGACTTGTTCACTTGGCGTAAATGGTGTCATACTGTATACATCTATAACTCTCTTTTTTATCCATCAAAATAACGGTGTTGGAGAGAAATTTCCTTGTCAGTTAAAATACTTGTAGTTCATTCTTTTTAACTGTGCAGATTTCCACAGTTTACTTAACCAGTTCTTTATCAATGAACATTGAAGTTGTTTCCCTTCATTGCTATTACAAATAATGTTGCAGTGATTACCCTTGCTAGGACTCCTCTATTGTTCTCTATGCTATCTTATTAGAAATCATTTTAATTAAGCATGCATCCTAATCATATATAATCCCTCAATAAATGATATGATAAAGATTTTTTCTTTAAATAAATTTAAAATATAGCTTTCATCTATGTGAACATTAAATTGAGACCTATCATCACAAAAGGACAGGAGTTGGCAAACTATGGCCCACAGTGCCTGCTTTTATCCCATCCACTGCCTTTCTTGAAAATAAAGTTTTAATGGAACACAGCCATGCTCGTTCTTTACACACTGTCTAAGACTGCTCTTGCACTCCAACAGCAGAGCTAAGTAGTTGTGACAAAGACCATATGGCCCACAAAGCCAGAAATATTTACTATCAGTCCCTTTACCAAAAAAGTTTGGTGAATATGAAATAGTCTTTCTCTGGCAAGCTTCTTCTATTTCTACAAAGTGCAAGTTAAAGGATCAGTATCTTTATGTTTTAATTATAAGACATTTGTAGTGGCATTTGCTACTAAAAAGCAAAGAGAAAGTCCATATCTGCTGAACATGACGATATCACTTTTGGTTGAAATCCAAAATTGAAAATATGCAATATAAAGCCGTAGCTTCTTCAAGTCCTTCATAACTTTTGAAGACATTGAGTGAATTAATTAAATTAGGGAGTCCACTTAAAAACAGCAGGTTGGCCCTAAGCCTTACTGGTGATTTAGGTTGCTATTTTGAAGCAAAATACAAAATTTGGGGGTGATTTACCTACTACAGCCTAGTAGTATTTACTAATATTTGAAACAAGGAACAAGATTATAGACTGAGGCAACCAGTGATTTAAGCCAAGTGACCCCTGCACCCTTTGGCATCTCGGGTGGTTGCACTAGGTGATATCTAAGATCTGTCCCAGCTCACACATTCTCTGGCACCTACTATTCACACTTAGAAGGAGGAACTTATAACAGGAACTTCATTTATTTAAATTAATACTTAAAATTATCACAACGTTCACTGACATGCTCTATTATTTTATGCTGTTGCTGACTGTAAAATTTAGGTTTAAGTTGGAAAATAGGTCCTAACGGATTAAAAAAAAGGTACAATTTGAATTTATTTACTCTATGCTCATGCACAATGAACTGGTATTTACAGAGTTAATTACTAATAGAATCTACCACTCATTTAAACAATATTAGGAGACCCAAAGCATGTACAAATAAATTTGCTTTTATTAGAAATATAAATGTTTTCATTATTTTCAACTAAATTTCCAGGTCTTGCCACATTTGTAGAAAGAGGGAACCGTGCTTCCAGCCCTTGTCCTGTGTTGTAAATGTTAAAGGCTTTTTCAGCATTCCTCACTATGAAACTTTATAGAGACTATAAAAAGGGTCCCAACAATTGTACAAAGGACTGAATTCCCATTGTGTTCTCCCATACAGAGAGAAAAAGAATGGAGAAATAAGTCTTATGGTTCTATTTAATCAAAAATAATAGTAATGATAATTACTTCTCAATTATTTGTAGATTGACATTTGGCAGACTTTTTAGAGACCGCTTTTGCTGACATGATTGCTTAGTCTTTTAAATGAGCACTGTGGTAACCCACGACTGCCCCTCCTCCCCAGAGCAACTACTTAACAACGACAACAAAAAAATCAGGGCATTCATGTGTTGGTGGTGCTATTATTGAGTGGAAAGAATAAGGAAAGGGGATGGGGAAATAACTGCTTTCCCCACAGTCTTAGGCCCAGGGTGGGCCAAGGATCCAGTCTGCCCAGGACAACAAGGTTTATGTCAGGTTGTCCTAGTGTAATTATTAATAGCCCCCACTTTCCCCTCAAAACATCCCAGGTTGAACCATAAATTATGTGGTTGCCCTCTTTAGGCCCAGCGCTTCCCCTTCATCTTTGCCTCCTCTGGGGTCTCTTCTCCCCCCTCTTCTTCGAGAGTCCTGATTAGGCAAGTGCTGAAGGAAAAAAGGGGAAACACAGGGTTGGAAAAAGCAATGTCCAGAGTCAGAGACAAGCAGGGCTCCTGAAATCCAGAGGGCAAGAGGAAGTAAGAAAAGTGGTAAATGACAGAGTCAGAGGTCAATGTCAATGGCTTCCTGCTTTCTGGTCAGTCAACCAGGTCACAGGGAGGGAACTGCATGCTTCCAAGGTTGGCTGTCTAGGCTGGAAGGTTAAGTGTCAGGGGCAGGGTTCCTGTGGGAAGACTGTGGTCAGGGCCATAGGTCGGTATCATGAGGACAGGTCACAGGAGAAAACTGAAAGGACTTGTCCAAAGAACTGAAGTGACTGTGAAGATGCTTCAGGGCTATCACGGAAACTGATGTTTGAAAAATGGGGGAAAGCTCTATGAATCCTGAAGAGCCAACAGCCAAGTAATGTCCAAGGAGCAGCTACTTTAACAATTTTGAGATGTCCACTGTCTTTAAAGCTAGGACAACTCCCCGCCTCAACTCTAGTCTGCTTATCCTCTTCTCTAGAGTAAAAGGTTCTATTTTGTGATACAGATGATTTCAGAGTGAGTTTCCTCTATAAGTTGGAAAACCTCATATGGTGCGGGTTCCAACACTCTCAGGGGCTGGGGATCCAACTCGCAAACCTATGTCTCTTATAGATTGTCATAAGCTAAGCACTGGGCAGCTGAAGGACTGTGACACGACATGACTCATGCTCCTGAGAGACGGCACTAGATGTCCTGAGTGATCACAGGATAATCATACTAAAAATTATTATTACAGTCATTGCTGTATAGCTAACACTTACTGAGTGCTATGGTCAAGCTCTATTCTAAATGCTTTACTTTTATTAATTCACTTAATCTTCACACAACCCTAAGATTGATGGTATTATTTCCATTTTACAGATTAGAAAACTGAGGTTAACTAATTTGTCCTAAGTCACACATTAATAGGTGATATAACTGGGATTCGAATCAAGGTCATCAGGCTCCAGGCCCTTTCCACTCAACGACTTTACGACAGTAACTCTCTTACACTAAATTCTTCCGAAATTCTGAGGTGGGTGGGTCAACTTTAAGAGATCACAAGATCACATGCCATAGCCCAAAGTAATTCCAGTAAATCACATATACTATTCTTGAATTTTCTTCTTAAAAATTAAAATTTAAGGGGAAATGCTTTGTATTTTCCCATATCCCTATGAAGCAAATCACAATCTTAAATCTTTCAACTGTTACAAAGCCTACCCTGCATAAATCTTACTTGGATTTCTTCTAAACCAAAATAACCCAGCAAAATATTCAGGAAAGAGAACTCATGATGGTGTTATATTCCTTTCTGAAAGCTACATTTAGACATCTACCAGAGATCCCTTCATGGACACAGAAAAATCTTAAACTGTCTCTTATTTGATTGTGCTTGCCTAAGGCATTAAGTCCAATCCACCATGTCACACCTCAGTAACTCAACACAGACTAGAAAATTTTTACAGTCAGCTTCCCCAAGGGATTTGTTAAGTTTCACATGCATTTAGTTGTGCAGTTGGCCTGCTCAAATTGATAAACTTGTAGCTAAATTCTTTCTGCAGCAGTGGGCTGTTGGGCTTATTTTTTTTTCTTTTATCACCAAGAGAATAAATATTGCAAAAGAAGCTGTTACTATGTGTTAGTGTTACCCATTAGTTTTTAACATAATTGAGCTTACATTCCAATTTCTCAGTAACTGATAAGTATTTATTTTGTGGATGTGGTTAAAAGGTGAAAGGGATTTAAAAGGGCTAATACTAAAATATATTTATAGCAAAAAAAGAAAGAAAGGAAAGAAATTCTCATGTCTTAAATTGAGCAAAAAATGAAACAAATATTATGAATAAAATAATTATTTTTATTAGAATTCCCAAGTCGCTATGATACATGCCTATACAGGGGAATCCTTGCATCTATGCTCAATAAAGTCAATACCTGAATGCAAAATGGCTTGGCTTAACAAAAACATACTAAGGCTAGTTGGAACTCAAATTGTCAATTACTGACTTAGAAAAATATGGGGGGTTTCTCCCAGATTTTAATCCTCCTCTTACTGTGCTTCTCAATTCCTAGCTTTGAGCATCAACTCACTTCATATCAACTTTTACCAGCATGTGATTTTTCTATCACTCTTGACCAAGGCTTGCCCCACACCATCTTCTTCCTCACAGATGAATGCAGATGGGAAAAAGCCAGGGACAACTTCAGTAAAATTCACTCTCATGTCATACCTGGGACTCTGCTGTTTTAGACGACATCAGTATGTGTTATAAACTCAGCAAGTTTACTTGTATTAATTTCGAAAGCCACCACATCAGTGCAGGCTCTATGTTTTTTATCTTCTACGTCCTCTAGGTCTATGTCATTTATCTTCAGTTCATTTACATATTCAACAAGTATGTGTTAAGTATTTACTATGGGCCAATTATTGTTCTATACCCCCAGAATAGATAGTGATCATATCTGTCCTCATGGAGAGAAAAAAATGAACAAATAAATATACATGCCATGAAGAAAAGAAAACTACGATGAGAAAATGGAGAGTGAAAAAAAAATATATATATATATATTAGATAGGTTGATCAAGAAAGCCCTCATGATAAGGAGACATTAGAGCAGACACCTAAAGGAGTTTAGTATGGGAATCATAACTTATCTAGGTAAAGAGGATTCCAGGCAAGTGCAAAGGCCCTGAGGTAGGAACCTGTGGACACAGTCGAATAAGCAAGAGAAAGTGTGGTAGAAAATGTCATCAAATTATGAGCCAGGGAGCAAATCATACAGGGCCTACTGGGCCACTAATGTGACTGGAAGATTCTGAGCAATAGAGTGACTTGTTCTGACTTTTATTTTGAAAGAATAATTCTTATTTCTCTGCAAGGAAGAAACTGTAGATAAGCAAAAGTGAAAACAGGGGACTAGGTATCCAATGGGGGAAAACAGTAGCTTGGCACAGGGCAGTAGTGACGATGGCAAGAAATAAATGGATTTGGGGTGTATTTTGAAAGTAGAATCAAAGAGATGAACAGAATGTAGAGTACAGAATAGATGATTCAAGAATGAAGATGATGGGACTTCCCTGGTGGCGCAGTGGTTGAGAGTCTGCCTGCCGATGCAGGGGACACGAGTTTGTGCCCCGGTCTGGGAAGATCCCATGTGCCGCGGAGCGGCTGGTCCCGTGAGCCATGGCCACTGAGCCTGCGCGTCCAGAGCCTGTGCTCCAACAATGGGAGAGGCCACAACAGTGAGAGGCCCGCGTACCGCAAAAAAAAAAAAAAAAAAAAAAAAAGAACGAAGATAATGGACTGGATATAGGATATAAGAAAATGTTCAAAGATGACTCCAGGGATTCAGATGTACACAAACTAAATTCTTTACAAGTAATAAACTCATCTATAACTTTATAGTTCATTACTACTATGCATTCTCTTTTTGACCAGCATTATACATAGTAATAATAAGAGAAGGACAAGGAGAAGGGAGAGGAGGAGGAAGAAGAGATGAAAACAAAACAATGAATGGATAAATTAATAGACAGATGAACAGATATATAACAAGCACAGTAAAATGTTCATTGTCAAATCTAAGTGACAAGTATATAGATGCCTACTGTAAAAGTATTTTAACTACTCTGTATGCTTGAAATGTTCACTAAAATGTTGAAAAATATACAGCATTTCCAAAATGTATTGACTACGGAATCTTTTTTCAATTGCTCCACCCCATGAAAATGCCTACCCCACATTACACAGAAAGCGTGAATGACTTGCACAAGATTACAAACCCCAGTGACTATAAAGTCAGGACTAGATGACTGGTCTCCTAACTCTGCAATCAGAGTTCTTTCAAACTTATCATCCTGCCGATGTCTGTAGAACACCTATCTGCATCTGAAAGGTCTTTGCAACCTGAAACTAAACTCATATTAAATCAACATATTACGTTCATTTAAATCATCACTCATTCCCAGTTTGTTACCATCAGTAGTATACTGCGGTCAGGTTTTGTGGGAGCCATTTCTCTCCTTTGCTTTCTGGGCATCAATAAGTTCTAACATTTACCTTTTTTTTTTCTATCATTTACTTTTATGTCTTATGTTTCAAACCTAGAAAGCCTAACAGGAATCTTCCGTGGCTTCAGACTTACACCTTCTCCAATCCTACAGGGAACAGGGCCCCTACACTGTTTATATGAACAAACCATGCTCTTTGTTTTAACTCCATCTTTAACATTTTGTATTTATCTATTTTCAACTTGAGAGGATCCTACATACAACCATAAGAATCCTCTTCCCTGAGTAACTTTTGATTCCTATTTTCAGAAGCCAAAAATGGCTCCCAAATGCCTCTTGAATCAAATGAAAACCCCCATCCAAATGATTACCTTCACACCTAAGTGCCTTTATCTCCATTCAATACATTTATTCAGCAAGTAGCTGTCGAGTAATTACTTTGTGCCTAGTTGTATATTAGGCCCTGTAGGAAATTATAAGATATATGACATCATCCCTGCCCTTATGGATCTGAACAATCAATGTGGAAAGACAAAATGTGCACACACTAAACATTTTTACAGCAAAACGAGGCTGTATATGATTAAGCACCCACAGGAGTGAGTGGAATAGGCAAGTCAAAGATTACTAGGAGCCAATGTGTTTGTGCAAGGCTTCATGAGTTATACATAACATGAGCTGGGGCTTGCTCCAAAAGGTGCAGAATAGCTCGTTCTCCAGGGAAAGCTCTTGTCTCCAGGGTAAGAATTAGCATCCTCTAGATTCAGAGGCTAATACGCCCAGCCTGCCTGGAGTACAGCCTTCTTGTGCTCAGTGGTCAGAAATGAGGCTGGAAAGGAGATAGAGGAAGGATAACAGTGATTCCTAAGTATAACTTAGGAATTTGGAATTCATCTTCACACACACAGGAGGCAAAAGGATTACTAAGAAGGATATCACAAGATGAAAGTGATTATTTATGTAGTAGCAATATTCTGGGTGGAACACTAGGTAGGAAATTATTATACCAGTGGAACTGTTAGGACATGAGGTCACTGCCAAGAGTGTACGGAAGATGGAAAAAGAAGAAAAAGAATACAGTGAGCAGGCGTTCTGAAGGAACACTGTTAAATACATAAAGAAGAGAAAGGTTAACAGTGACTCTGAGGTATCATGCTACAGCAATAAAAGAATGAAGAATTGTTGATTAAAAAATAATGAATAATGAAGCTAGGAAAGGAAGGACTGGTGGGTTTGAGGTGACGGCAGGGCCTCCAAGCTCAACAGGCAAATTGGAAAGAACAAAGTAAACTTCAGGTGAAAAATAAGGATGTGATCTAGATTCAGAGGATACTAGCATAAAAACGATAGAGAGACCACTACGTATTTCCCCAAACTCACACCTTTCTCTTCCTGGGCACCCAGCTAGATTACCCTTCCTAGCCTGTTGCACAGAGGTACGGCCACATGGCTGAGTGCTGGCCAGTGGGGTGTGTGCAGGGCTACTGCCAAGCTGGGCCCACATATACGTCCCACTGACTCTCCTCCATTTCCCATCCCCTTCACCAACTGAATGAAATACTGTCGAAACCTAGAAGACTCCTTGAACTTAAAATTTAGCTGGAAGGAGCCGGGAACCCTGAATAACTGTGCAGAATAGAGACCCCCACACACAGATTCCCGTCGGATCTGATGTAAGAAATAGCCTTTAAGTCACTGATATTTTGGATTCTTTGTTACAGCAGTGAGCCTACTGTAAGGTTTTCCAAAATAAATCTCTATCCTACAAAACCCCCGATGTTCAAGCAAACCTTATTGCCATCTACAAAGAACCTGTCCACTCCCTCCGTTTTCATTCATTTTATTCATTTTCATTCATACTTCCTAGAATGATTTCCCCCACACTAATCCTTGTCCTTCCTGTTCTTAGTATTTTTGTCTAAGTTTTACGTCCTGTACTAAAACAATTCCTGACTTACCCCAGCTGACAATAGTCGCTGCAATCATTTTCCCAGCCCCACAGCACTGGTGCAAATATCTCTATCCATCTGTAACTGGTTATAACTATGTTTTTATGTTTATTTTATCTGCTATCATGTATCTCCATTTATATTTGTTCCATTAGATTATAAACTCAATATGAACAAAGATTGCATTTCCTGTTCCCTTTGTAATTTCCTACATGCCTCATATATTGCCCTACACTGTCAGTGCTTCATAAACTCAACTAATTGAAGTTTGAACTTCTACTCGTGTACTTGCACCAGATGCATTAACAACTCACAAAATCTGCATCAATAACATAAACACACACAGTCTTGCAGTGGCACCCTCGTTTATCCAGCATCGCTGGGGAAGAAGCTGGCCCACAGAGTTAATCTTAGCAATCAAATATAATGCAGCATGGAGGAAAACAGAGGCTGGACAACATAGCACATCTACCTGGCATCTGAGCCTGAAATGCTCTCTAGTAAATCTCATTTTGGCAATGGTCATTAAAACAGGTCACTACGAGACATTTGGTAGCAAACCAGTTCAAATTGGTTTACACCTGTTTGACCTGGCAACAACTAGTAAAAATATTTTAAGTTAGAGGCCCCAAAAGACCCTGCTGCCACCAATTCATTCTTTAAGATTCAACTGCATAACATGGCACCTGTGCCACCTCCTCTGTTCTCCTAGCAGAGTGAGGGGCTCCCTCCTTTGTGCTACTAGGTCATTTTGTATAAATGTCAATTGTACACAAGGTAGTGACTGCGGGCTTTCCTATCTACTTCACCCAAACCCACTGCAAACACCTTAGGACAAGGACTGAATCTGTTCAAAGCCCCAGAGCCAATGTAGCATTTGTAGCACACTAAGTTACATTATTCAGGGTATTTTTTTTTTTTACCACAAGCAAGAGAAACCCAATCTAAACAAGTATAAGGGGGAAAAAAAGGAACCAAGTAAGAGTAAAGATAATTGGGCCTAGGAAAATACATGATTAACAGATCTTTCCCCAAATATGCAATTTTTAGATCATCTTTACCAAAAGTAAGAAACAAGTTTAAATTATTATCCAAAATATCAAAGGAAATAATTTTTAAAATATACCTGTAATAGGTGAGGGAGATTACAAGGTACACACTTCCAATTACAAAATAAATGAGTCACAGGTATGACATGTACAATGTGGGGAATATAGTCAATAATTATGTAATATCTTTGTATGGTGACAGATGGTAACTAGACTTATCGTGGTGATCATTTTGAAATATATAGAAATATTGAATCACTACATTATATACCCAAACTAACAGAGTGTTGTATGTCAATTATATTTCAAAAACAAACTCATAGAAAATGAGATCATATTTGTGGTTACTAGAAGTGGGTTGTGGAGGGAGGAGGCAGTGGATGAAGACAGTCAAAAGATACAAACTTCAGGCTTCCCTGGTGGCACAGTGGTTGAGAGTCCGCTTGCCGATGAAGGGGACACGGGTTCGTGCCCCGGTCCGGGAGGATCCCACATGCCGCAGAGCGGCTGGGCCCGTGAGCCGTGGCTGCTGAGCCTGAGCCTCCAGAGCCTGTGCTCCACAACGGGAGAGGCCACAACAGTGAGAAGCCCGCATACCACACACACAAAAAAAGGTACAAACTTCCAGTTACAAGATAAATAAGTATTAGGTATATAACATAGAATATGATAAATATAATTAACATAACTGCTGTATGTTATATATGAAAGTTGTTAAGAGTAAATGCTAAGAGTTCTCATTACAAGGAAAAAAATTTTTTTCTATTTCTTTAATGTTGGATATATACGAGAGGATGGGTGTTCACTAAATGTACTGTGATAATCATTTCATGATGTATGTAAGTGAAATCATTATTCTTAAACATACATCTTAAACTTATAGAGTGCTGTATGTCAATTATATCTCAATAAAACTGGAAGAAAAACACACTTTTTAAAATAAAGTAAAAAATATATATACCTGTAATTATTAGAAATAAAACCATGCCAGGATGGAGACATACACTGGATAACCATTTACAAAATGCAACTGTGTTTGACAGAAGTAAAATATTTATAATAAGCCTCATCTAATTCCTCACGGTACTCCTAATATAAATCAAGGGATAGAAAAGAAGTTCAACTGGATTTTTTTTTTACCACAGTCAACAACTGAAATTAAAGAAGCAAAAATTACTCTTTAAAAATAAGACTTAAAAGCCAACTTTGAGTACCCACTGTGGTCCTCACACTGTATGGGGCACAATGAGTACAAATATAAATCATATGAAGCGCCAGCCCTGAAGGAGCATACAGTCTACCGAAGGAAAGAGAGAAGGACACCGCTATTCTCGACACAGCGTGACACAGGCTGTTTTCAGGGCCTAGGAAAACAAGGAAGGGGAGGGAGAATAGCTATCTCCTGGGTAAGTCACACGAGATGGGGATATTTTACAGAGGAGCTGGAATTTCTGCTCTTCCTCAAAGGATGCAGCTGGGCTTTACCAAGAAAGGAGACAGAGAAAACAGCATAAACCAAAGCAGAGAATGGTGAAAAAATACTAAGTGTTTAGGGAAAAGCAACTCTTCCCATATGGGAAGGAGAGAGACTTGGAGGAAGGAATAGCAGGACAGGAATGGGAAATTTAGGTGGCAGCCAGGTTGTGTAGGGTCATATAGAGAAAGCTGGAGATCCTAGAGATTAATTCTGTACACAAGGGGGAGCCAGTGAAAGTTTGCTGGGTTTCTAAAAGTTGAAGTAAAATGCACATAGTATAAAATTAATCATTTTACAGTGAACAATTCAATATCATTTAGTAAATGAGGCATGTAAACACAACCTTTACTAGTTCAAAAATATTTTCATCATCCCAGTAGGGAAACCTATACCTATTAAGCTATTGCTCCTTCCCCTACATCTTGGCAACTATCAATCTGTGTTCTGCCTCCCTGGGTGTACCTCTTTACATAGGTGTAATCATACAATATGTGAGGTTTTCTGTCTGGCTTTTTTCACTTAGTCCAACATTTTTGAGGTTCATCCACTTTGGTACATGTATCCCTACTTCATTCATTTTAATGACTGAGTAATATTCCATTTTATGTATACCAAATTTTCCAAAAGTTCCTTATTCATTTATGTGTTGATGGGCATTAGGGTTGTTTCTACCTTTTGGCTACTGTGAATCGTGCTGCTATGAACATGCGTGTACTTGGAAATGTTTGTGTACCTGTTTTCAAATCTTTCAGGTAACGAACCACCAAAGTGTTTCCCACAGTGGCTGATACATTCTTATCAGTGAAAGTTTTTTTTTTGTTTTTTTTTTTTGTTTTTTTTTTTGCGGTACGTGGGCCTCTCACTGCTGTGGCCTCTCCCGTTGCGGAGCACAGGCTCCGGACGCGCAGGCTCATGGGCCATGGCTCACGGGCCCAGCTGCTCCGCGGCACGTGGGATCTTCCCAGACCGGGGCACGAACCCGCGTCCCCTGCATCGGCAGGTGGACTCTCAACCACTGTGCCACCAGGGAAGCCCAGTTATTGTAGTTTTGATGTACTATGTTTGTCTTTTGCTGAAGGAGAGATATGAGTAGTATTAACCACTCTTAACTCTTTGTTAACAGGATATTAATTTAATATCCTGCGGGTCAGTCTACAAGTATCTGTTTGAACAAAATATTGAAGTACCATGGCATCCCAACAGTACTTACATTTAAGCACAAATACAAGTACTTGCATATTTGTGGTATTCATCACATTGTATTTCAAACAAAATAATAACTATCCCAGTTCATCATCCATACCTCCTTCTCCTCCCTCCCCCAGAGAGCACCCAGCTTCTCTATCAGCTCTTAAGAACTCACTTGGAAAACTCAAAGGAGGCTATCTCTGAAAACTTGCTGGTTCCCTTTCCCTGGGGCAGAAGGTAATTAATTTGACTTAAAAATCTTCCTCTTCAAATTCCTTCTGGGATATGATAAGCTAAGATCCTGTTTATGTAAACAAAAGTGCTTAATTAAAAGCATATCTGATAATATCAGAAAGACTGGAAAGATTCTCATGCCACCGTTTTATTAATCAAAATTTTACTATATCTCTGAAGCCATGAAGATACCTCAGCCTTCAAAAAGGTAACAATATTTTAATTTTCTAATGCTTTTATTTCTTTTTGTAATACTAACTTCCTCTTCATTCAAAATTTAAATCAAGTTCTTTGAAAATTAACTGGAGAGAATGATTAATTTACAGGAGGAAAAAAGGCCACAATCTGTCAGTGAAGTCCAGCACTTCTGCCTGTCAAATGGAAAATAACCCATAGTTGAATAAAAAGTACAAAATGGCTAATAAATGGATCTTTTGTCATATATGATATTATTATCAAATTCAGTGGCCATTTTCAGGTTCAGAATCTTCTTTCCCCTTCGTGTATTCGCCTATGATTTTCTCTTCCACGTCTCGCCTCCTCCATCTCCTGACCCTACACAAAGCAGGGAATTTGATTGTATTTGATTACATTTTTCTTTTAGAATTTCTTACCTCTTACATTTCCTGACCTATTCTTTAGCCACTTCCATGAACATTTTATTTTTTAGAGTCCCTTTGCTCTTCCTACCCTCAACGCTCTAAAACTGGTCACTCACAAACCTATATCTGCACCCCTGCCCTCTCACACAATTCATACTCAGAATAGTCCGAAGAGAATCATCAGTTTCTTTGCCAAACTAGCTCCACTTCTCAGGCCACCTATTTTGATTAATTGATATCACCATTCTTCTGGTTATGTAAAACTTTTCAGTCATCTTTGACTAATTCCTCTTGTTCATTCTGAATTTAATCAGGATATTATATATATTTCATATAATTTTTTCAATAAAGATAATTCATTAATGTTTAATGTCTTCATGTAAATGTATACAATCGCTTGTGCCTTTGGGCTCAGAAAATACGTTCACTGCATTCCCTGGCTCCCTGCTTACTCCTAAAACAATAATGACCACAGCAACTTACCTGTTGACAGCGTCATGTCAGGCTCTCAGACAGGTGTGGTTCCAAGGCCAGAGACAGCCAGTGAGTTGGCCTTTGCAGGTCATCTCCCACTACCTCAGTTCTAGACACTACTTGTACCTGCAGGCTAACCAGTGTCATCCTCCATACCGAAATTAAACTGACCTATGAAATGTCTACCATAACAATAAGCCATAGAGCAAAAAAAGGGCAAAGTCATCATAAAGAAGCAGAATGAATTCTAAGCCACATCAAGATTTGGTTATTACCTGATGACTTAAAAAAAGAATATGAAACTCAGAAAGGGATTACTTAACCACAGATACTACTTAGGAAGTGAGAGCCACAGAGACAAATGCTGGATGTGCCCTTCCATGTACTGTACATGGAGGAGCAGTCTCGGTTAACAGACTTTGAGGAGTCCTGCCCTATTGACCAATCTACAGTCTCTAAGCAGCACAGGGCTTTTACTGTGATTCATCTTATTCCCCTATTCTGATTCCATGCTCACTCGGGGCTTCTGCGTGTCTGCTTTCCACGCAGGAAAAGAATGTTAGGATCTTGCTAAGATAAGCATTCCATCTGTGTGATTGTATTTCTCATCGTAAATGAATAATTTGGCATTCTGGTTTTACTGGCCGCATGACTGTGGTTAATGTGAATCCACCTGAGAGAGATGGATCTGCCCTCTAAGTGCTGCCACCAGACTTCCAAGTTGGCTGAGCTGAGTGGCAGACCCTGTGCCAGACACAGTCAAATAACCAGGGCAATAAATGCCTTACTGTGAGGCCTAAAGGGGAATGCAATAGTAAGTATTTTGTAACCAACCCTGAATGATATTTTTTAATGTTGAATACAGGGGATAGCATTTACAATCCAATAAATTTGTTTTGAATTAGTCATGGGATATGATCTGAATGATGCAAATTAAGAGATGGTAAGTATCACTGAAATTTTTGTCATCTAGTCATTAAATGAATAATGTGTTCTTTTAAATTAATTTTTATTGGAGTATAGTTGCTTTACAATGTTGTGTTAGTTTCTGCTGTACAGCAAAGTGAATCAGCTATACGTATACATATATCCCCTCTTTTTCGGATCTCCTTCCCATTTAGGTCACCACAGAGCACTGGGTAGAGTTCCCTGTGCTATACAGTAGGTTCTCATTAGTTATCTATTTTATACATAGTAGTGTGTATATGTCAATCCCAATCTCCCAATTTATCCCACTTCCCCTTCCCCTCTTGGTATCCATTAATTTGTTCTCTACATCTGTGTCTCTATTTCTGCTTTGTAAATAAGTTCATCTGTACCACTTTTCTAGATTCCACATATAAGTGATATTATACGATATTTGTTTTTCTCTTTCTGACTTACTTCATTCTGTATGACAGTCTCTAGGTCTATCCACGTCTCAGGCTGGAGAGGATGTGGAGAAAAGGGAACCCTCCTACACTGTTGGTGGGAATGTAAATTGGTACAGCCACTATGGAGAACAGTACGGAGGTTCCTCAAAAAACTAAAACTAAAGCTACCATATGACCCAGCAATCTCACTCCTGGGCGTATACCCAGAGGAAACCATAATTCAAAAAGATACATGCACCCCAATGTTCACTGCAGCACTGTTTACAATAGCCAGGACATGGAACCAACCTAAATGTCCATCAACAGACGAATGGATAAAGAAGATGTGGAATATTACTCAGCCACAAAAGAGAACCAAATAGTGCCATTTGCAGAGACTTGGATAATGTGTGTTATGTTAATAGTTTTGGACGGTCAGAGGGAAGAATTCTACCTACATTCAGTCTCCACTGCCCTTGCAAGGATACAAGCCAGTACCTTATACAGTTTCAAAGGAAGATGCTACTAATGTTGTTGGGGAAACTATGGCAGATAGAAAGCTAGAAACCAAAGGGCCAGGTATCCCTCAACCTGAGACTCTTGATTCTTTAGAATCAAGCACTGTTTACAATAGCCAGAGGGGATATCAAGAATATCATTCCTTATCACAAAGTGATCACAAATATACCTCTATAGGGCCATCTAAAACTATCCTGTACTTATCTCATTGATCCTGACAAGTCTCCAGTAATCAATCTCACCAAGAACAAACCTTGAATCCAAATGTATTAATCCCCCATTAGCTTTGAAGAAACTATACTCACTCCTAGTTTTCAAGTTTTGAATTGGTTACTTCTCTTCAAGTTTATTCCTCTGTCTACTGAATTCACCCCACTAGTAGCCTTCCATTGTTACTAAGACGTTCCAAAAACTGGCCATCAGGGAAGGGGAAAATGGTAGCACTCAGACTAATCAATTTTAAGTGCAGGGTTATGTATAGTCACATTAACCCATCTGGAAATTTTTATGCAACAGAAAGAAATGTTTCTGCTACTTATTCTTTCTTTTTTTTTTTTTTTTGCAATGTTCTTAAATCTTATATTTGATAGCATTGCGTACTTTACAAAATGGTCTCATATAGTTTTTCTCATCCAAGCCTCATCACAGACTTGTAAAACTAGATGGGCAGCCATTTCATTCCTGCGTTACTGATGAGAATTACACCCAGCTTCATATGAGGCCCAGAGGGTTTAATTCATGTCATATGAACTGCTTTTGTCCCCTTTCTACTACTTCATACTTTCCTAGGTGGGGGTATTGCCAGACTCATTCTATAAAAATTCCATTCTTTCTTGATATTAAAGTGAATGTCCAGTATATTTCTTTTTCCTTGGCATTTATTCTGTTCTCACCTATTTCTCAAAACAAGGTAAACGATGGTAGTTTTTCTCATTTTAAATCAAATCTCCTTTCCCTGCATAGGAGATTCACTTTTGAAAATAAGTGATTTTCCTAGAGCCGAAAGTCCTATAAGTAAATCAGGTACATTTTGGAAGTCAATTTATAAGCATTCATTACTTTGTAGTGTACTGAAGAACGCTTGCTCACAAAAAATATTCCGTATTAAAGTGCTTCACAGCAACATAGTAGTTTTCTTTTTTTATGTGCCAGGAATTATTCTGAATCCTGGAGATACAAAAATAAATGAGACATAGGATATTCACTAAAGGAGTCCTGGTCTAATGCAGGTGGGAAGATGGATCATTATAATGCATATGATAATTGCTATTGTATATGTATGCCCAGGACCTTAAGAAAAACTTACAAGGAGTTCCTAAAGTAGAGGGTTGAGTCAGAAGCAGACACAAAGTTTTGGAAATGTGGGTGTAACTGCTCAAGAAATTAATAGTAATTTAGAACAAGTAAGTATAGAGGGGACTGAGGAACAAAAGAGGAATGAGAGTACAGATGGGTGGCTTTGCATGTCAGGCTAAGGATTATAGGCTTTATTCTGAAAATAAGGAGCCACAGAACGATTTTAAGCAACAAAGATGTAACAAGAGATACAATACTAAAAATATGAAGATCACTCTAGCTGCTGTGGAGAGAATATAGGAACAGAGGAAAAGCGGAGTCAGAAATAAGTGAGAACGTGACAATATCTGCTACTTATTCTTTTGCTTTTATAATAATTAGAATGCTTCCTATTGTGCTGTATGGTTTTAAAATAGTTACAGCAAGTCAATAATAGTCACTTAAAATGTAATGAAAAAACATAACAAAACAGAAACAGTCCCAGATACTGAGAACAAACAGGTGGTTGCCAGAGGGGAGGAGAGTGGAGGAAGGAAAGAAATAGGTGAGAGAGATTAAGAGATAAGAACTTCCATTTGCAAAATAAATAAGTCACAGGTATGAGATGTACAGTCTGGGGAATATAGTCAATAACTATGTAATATCTTTGTACGGTGACAAATGGTAACTAGACTTATCGTAGTGATCATTTTGAAATGTATAGAAATACTGAGTCACTATGTTGTGTAACAGAAACTAACATAGTGTTGTTGGTCAATTATACTTCAAAAACAAGCAAACAAAAAAACTCATAGAAAAAGAGATCAAATTGTGATTACCAGAGGTCGGGGATGGGGGAAGAGGGAACTGGATGAAGGTAGTTGAAAGGTACAAACTTCCAGTTATAAGATGAAGTGCTAAGGATGTAATGTGCAATATGATAGATATAATTAACACTGCTGTATGTTAGACATGCAAGTTGTAAAGAGAGTTCTAAGTTCTAAGAGTTCTCATCACAAGGAAAATTTTTTTTTTTTAGTTTTTTATCTATATGAGATGATGGATGTTCACTAAACTTATTGTTATAATCATTTCATGATGTTTGTAAGTCAAATCATTATGTTGTACACCTTAAACTTATACAGTGCTGTATTTCAATTATATCTCAATAAAACTGGAAGAAAATTAAAATAGAATGTAATGAATTGATGGCTAATCTACACATCCATTCAATCGGTCAACAAGCATACACTTATCAAATACATTCGATTGTTTTCACATGCTGGATTAGTCTGCAAATATTTGCATTTCTGCCATCTCACTTTTTAATGGAAGTCCTCAGCCTCAAAACATCCAAAATGGGATTCATTGTCCTCTGGCACAAATCTGCTCATTTTCCTACACACCCCATTTCAGGGAATAAAAACACAATCCACTGAGTAAGAAATCTTTGCTTATCATGACTCTCTCCTTCTCCCTCACCCCTCACACCCACTCAGTTACTAATTTCTGTAGATTCTGCCTCCTACAGTTTTCAAGCCCATCCTTACTCATACTGCCTTTGACCAGCATGCCATCTCTTGCCTGGAGGACTGCACAGCCTCACACTGGCATCTCCTTCCTCTAATCTCACCTCCCTCCTCTCTCCTCCACATCACCACTGGAGTTAGCCTTCTAAAATTCAAATCTAACCAGCTCACTCCCAAGCTGATCCTTTGTAGCTCTTTCAGTTTAATTCAATTCACTGGCACTATGATAGGAAGTATAAAAGTTCAAAACCCACTGCACAAAATACAAGTTCTAATGCTTTCCCAAACTATAGCTTTCCAGCCTTGTTTCCTGTCATATGACTATATGTGTCCAATAACAACAGCCTATATAGATTTCCCTATGGCTTTTCTGCCTCTGTGTATAGAACATCCTTTTCCACTTTCTCTACCTGCCTAGTTCCTTCTCATCCTTCAAGATTTAAAGGGCTCCCATGCTCCTGACATTCATTCCTGAGCCTCTACAGTGGGTCTGGTGTCCCAATTCTATGGCACCAGAACATTCAGCACCTGCCTCTTCCACAGCATACATCATGCTAGTTGCAACTATTGCTTTGCACATCTGTCTGTCTCCACTCCTGCCCCTCCCCACACTCGGGTTGAGAGATCCTAGATGGCAGGTACCACAGGCAGTTCATCTGTGATTTCTAGCACCCTGCTCAGTAGCAGTTATATAGTAAACAATAAATAAATACATGCTGAATGACTATAGTATGGGAAAGATTTCTATAGGATTTGGGCCATGGGTTTCACAACTGGATATATAGAAAAAATAAACTAGAGGAAAATATAAATTGAAAGATCTTCTTGAACAGTACAAATGAGGTTTGAGAGATTAAGTAAACCCTAGAAAAGTTTCAGAGAACACAAGTCAAGTGACATCAGTGGTGTAACAGTGAAGACAACAAAAGTGACAGGTGTCCAATCTAGTTAGTTATTGGTGGTGCTACTGTGGTTGGTGATATCCCCGAAGATGACATACCCCATTAGTGGTGTAAAACAAAATTCATCCTTCAGGGTCCTAATGAGAAAGACATTATATAAGATTTTTTCATTCTTTTCATGCAATAACAGACTGGTCAAAAGCTTGAATCCTAAACATGTTTCTAGAGTAGTCAGATTGTTATTCATTACTATATCTTAATCAATCACTGTCAACATATGGGATGTGTTTGTTTCTATACTATTGACATAAAACAAAAGGAATTACATTTAGATTTTTTAAAACTGAGAATATGAAAGATTACAGAAAACTGTCCTATTGAGTCTTTTCTTTGACAGAGGTCTGCTATGGGCATGGAGAAAAACAGTCTTACAGAATAAAAATAAACATTTTTTCAGTTAAATGATCACCAGATTAACTATGCCAAATGCTCAACTAGGAATTTTTCCTGTTATCTCCAAAGTATTTTTGAGTGCTATAAACAGCTGTAAAATCCCCAAATGCTTTACAATGTACCTAGAAAAATGCAAGTACATACTCATTGTAGAGATATTAATTCATAGCAAAATCTATTAGAAAAAGGAAAGTCAGAGAGGCAGCAACTGTTGAGAAGTAAATGTCTTCAACTCACAGTTCAATTGGAAAACTTATCCAGAAGTATATCAGAGTTATTTGCTTTATCCTCTGTATGTATAAACTTCCCCCTATTCTGTTCTAAATTAAGGCAGCAATGGTCTTGTCCCAAGGAAAAGCCATTAGCAAGCGTGAAGCTATGGCCAAGATACAAAGTGTACAGTGAAGGGTCATTCCAGTCCCATCACTTTCTTGTCAGTTCTAAAAGCTCAATTTCCAGAAAGAACATACAAAAAGTAGACAGAAGTTGCCTTTTGCTGGCCTCTGTCAACTCTGAGACTCAAGGCCTAGTGAAGTAAGCAAACTTCTCCTCCCACAAACTCCCCTTTCCTGCTCAAGAGGCATATACACACTTTGAACTGCCATAGGGCACTCACTGGCCTCTCCCTGTTCAGCCTGCATGCCTCAGTTGTCTCCTTCCTCAGTTTTTCCTTCCAACGAATTAAACAAGGAGGCCATTAGACTGAGGTGGCTCCAATGCCTTGGTAGCTACATAAGCAAACAAAACCTAAGTCAGAGTCATGCGCTGGAATCCAAGAAAGTGAAACGTGAGAACGACCAATCACAAACAGCCCACTGGCCTTTCCCAAATAAGGCGACTGCTTAAGCTACAACCATCAAATCATTTTTTTGCTCTGTTTCAGTGTCCAATCTACAAAAATACTGCTCCTAGGTCCTGTCAGTGGAGCCCTCCTAACCACCTTCAGTTGGGGCTGCCAGATTCAAGTTGAGTCATGCTCAAATCAACGCTTTAAAATGTTTGATGTGACTCAGTTTACCTTTTAACATGATTAGTACTTTATGCTATCACTTAACAGAGAACTGCAACATTTAGAGATTTATAATTCTTAAATATAGAGGCAATAAACCACCAAAACAATGACTTCTCCTATCTGATCTGAATATTTTACATTTTGATATATTTTATTGAAACTGCAGTTGTTAAAATTTTTCCAGAACTTCCATTTTCTTCTATTGAACTAAGAATGGAAATTAGTAAGAATAATTAACTTTATAAGGATACTGATAGTTTTTTTTAAAAAAAGAAATACGCTTCTTTTGTATGCTGAACTGTGACAAAATTTTTAGTTGTTATATTAATTAATATGCAGTTTACCCAAGTATTGGGAATTTAATGAAAAATGCTCAAAATTAAGTCATGGTAATACCTAAGAAAAACAAAAAGAAATTAAAGAAAAATTTTTTTGGTGCCGAAACCCGAGTCAAACCAGAAATTAAAATTATTTTGACATACAATTATTTAGTAACTAGTCTTCTAAATTCATAAAACTATACAGTCTAAAACCAAAGTAAAAATTCAGTACTTAAAATTTACAATTTTAAGTCTGTATAATTTTTACAAAATTGACAACCTCTGCTATCCTATTGTTATTATCGTCACTTATTTTATAAAGACCACAGAACATCTTCTGTTTGAGGAAAAACACTATACGACTAACATTCAAAATCTAATTCCAATTTTAGTATGTCTCTGATCACTGGAAATAATAACAAAAAACTTCTGTAAAAGTCTGTGCCTAACTCCCCCCTCTCAGGGATCATCTTAATTTTTTTTAATCCATCCTGAAAAATGTAACATTTTTCAAGCAGCTGATGCTTTTAAACATGCTGGACTGGGCTGAGCATTCCTTCGTCCTGATGTCATGCACCAGCATTTGTCTCAGAAGACATCTTTTGTAGTTGTAACCAAAAGGCAAAAGAAATCAGGGCTGTGAACAAGGAGAGAGGGAGAGAGGAGGAAAACTGCTTAGACCAATTCACTGAAAAGAATTCCAACACAAACCTGTATATTTTTAGTCACTCAACATGCATACTTTTAAAATAAAGCCTTCTGACTTTTATAAGGTATTTGCTTATTTTCACACTATTGGTTTTAAAACTACTCTCTGCTTTATGGTAATGTGTCACAGGGAAGTTAGCTATAGTTTCATGAAAGACGTTTTCATCCCTGACTGGCATCTTCTCAATAGCTGGGGCCCAGGCACACCGCTCTCTTCCCGGCAAGGCCCTCTGCGCTGAAACAGTGCAGCATTCATAACTTATTCTCAGCACCGCGGGGCAGCTCCACAGAAAAGCTTCTCCAACCTAATGGGTTACATCACTGCAAAGTCTTCCACTTGGCCTAGGTGAAAAACATGAATGCATGCCCCATTCATCTCTCCACCTTAAAAAAAATAAAGTAAAATCATAACCACCCCAAGCTAAAGACCTGCATTCCCACAGCCCAGCTCCATCAAAGCTACTGACTGCTCTGACTGAAGCTTAGGCAGTGTTGCTGCTAACTTTCTAAATTGCCACTAACCTTCAAACTAATGTTCACAACTTTTGCGGCTATTTAAAAAGCCCAATAAGATACCAAAAATAACTTAAAATTTTAATGGAAAAGTCTTTGATTGGTGCTAATACTGCCTTTAGGTTTAGGTCACATTTTTAAAATATACTTGACATACAGTCATGGAACCAAAAACCTCACCCTCCCCACTGACATCAACACACATAAATCAAGGCACACAGAGGGTTCCCTTTCTCCTTTCTCCATACTTTCCCTGATGGCCAAAGGAAATCATATGCACCCAGATCTTCCCAGAGTGTGCAAATATCCATGATGCTTTGGAAGGCAGACACTCAGTAGCCCATCCAAAACATTTTAAGTTGAAGAAAATACACTTTTTTCCTGTCTCCTCACTAGAATATTCCTTTTAAGCCTGAACCATAATGCATGGCATGAGAACATTTCCATCTTAGTCTCAAAACACAGATATATGTATACATATATTCAAACTTGGAGAAAAAAAACCCATTGGTCACATTCTTTAAGTCATACAAATGAGTAAGGGCAGGGTATAGCTAATGCTCCAGCCAAAATTTTTAAAAGGCTGAAAAACATTCAAAACCACAGAGGCATACAGACTGCCCCGGGAGGCAGGCAGTGTTCTCCTGCACACGGTTCAGAATCCTCACGGCGGTATCCACGTGGGCTCCTAGGGCTCCTGTGACAACAGCAGCAGCTCCACATCCTTACTGCCTTACTGCTGTCAGTCTGAATGACAAGGGAAAGCCATGTCAATTATGAAGAATCGCAGACCTTATAACTAAGGACTCACTCAAAGCCATTTATATCCTTGATCGTGTAAATCCATCCTCGCTCACCAACCCATGACGTGATAGAACTTTACAGCTTCTTCTAAGCTATTTCTGTGCATTATGGAGAATCAAGTTTCCATCCATGTTCAGAATCTGAATCACAAGCATCCTCGTGAAGTGCTCACAAGTTTGCATTCCTATAAACCCAAGAGCTTTTCTTACACCTTCTCTTCCCCTCAATGATGTGTCCTTTCTTTGGAGTTGGCTGATTTTTTGTTTTGTTTTGTTTGTTTTTCAAACATAATCCCTAACGTACATACATGAAAAAAAGATATCTTCCCTAGAAAGTCAACATGGAGATTTCTAAAAGAGGCTCCATTTTTTTACAAAACATAATATACATTTTGAGCATGAGATAAACACTTTACAAAAAAACAAAAAAAAGCATAAACATTAATTCTTGAAATAGTAGAAGTCCCCATTTGCGCAGGAACAGCCGAACATCAACACAGTAGACTTTTTAATAACCAAAGATCCTCTCCCTGTGTTATTTGTGTGATGTATATTTTTTATGTACTGTATATTTCTGGCTTTTCAAAAATGTTCAGTAGCCTCTGGACTGTGTAGCTGTACCTCTCTCCTACAAGACAGATCACTGAAGCCCTCCATAAACTAAGTAAAAAGGAGACACTGGCATATAAAAAAACCACTGTTACCAAGCCCATCTATAGGATTCCTTTCTTTGTTTCCCATTTTCTTTACCAGTATATATTATCTGCTTGTTTACCTAAGTCTTATTATAAGCATATCTTGCTGAGACAGTATTCTGGCAAGTCATGCCCAGATGGCCCTAATAAATATCAAGTAATAATTATTATCATAATGTAAAGGACTCTTTATGAGAAAATAGATATAATTTGGCCTTCAAATTCTTTACATCTTTATGCAAATTACATCCAGAACTTAATTGGTTGGCAAGGTAGATGTTAAATCAGAAAACCTCCCCTAATGCAATCGGCCTTAACAATTAAGTGAGATACTGCATTTTTAGAACACAGGAATGACTACACTGGAACCACATACTTGGTGGCCATTCCTCCAGAAACTCTTTTAGAAGACAGGACAAAAATTCACAGAATAGTCACATGACTAAGGATAATTAACGTCAACCATTTCCACCCTACAAAAGAAAATAGAGCTTCTGTTAGAATGAACAATAAAGACATTATTTGGGTTCCATTGTTGTTGCTTTTTTTGAAGCAGTTCCCATCTCTAAAAAATACATGCGAACACAACAGTATTCCAGCTATCCCAATGTTACCCAATTTGCTGATAATGTTGTTGGAATAAATTTTGTAAATACTAGAAGAAAATTAAAAACTGCTTCAAATTATTTCCATTCGAAATACAGCACAAGAAAGGCTTAAAGAGAATTGAAACATAGTATTTAGGTAGTTATTCAACTTATATGCCGCATCTCCAAAAACTGATGAAAACAAAATGTTGTTCAAAGAGCGCCAGATCGCTGTTATACTTCATCTCTTTCCTTTTTTACATTTACTTAACCCTTTTTAAGCATTTTCACCTTATATAATCACTAAAAAAGGTGGCAAGATTTACATGGATATCACCCACCCAATCCAAGTGTAAGATCTCTGAAGAGCAGAATGAGGAAGATCCTCACTTGGTTTCTGACTCCATATAAAATTCTAAAACATAGCAGGGATTAAAACCAAACGAAACTAAAATTGAGCCCTTATAATCCAGGTCAGGGTTACCTCTAAACAATACTCAACTCACTTTTTTTTTTTCAGAACATGGGACAACATAGAATGTGTTATATATACTGAATCTAGTCAGTCAGGCTGCATTTTAAACCACTGTGCATTAAAGTTTTTCTTCTAAATGAGTTTTCCTGTGCTATACTTGATAATTCTATCTCATTCAATAAGCTTTGATGAATTACATAAATATAGCACAACATCACTAATTTATAGCCATTATTGGAGAAGGAAACCCAAAACATACCATACCGTTTCAGCCAAAGATTTGAATTTATAGTGTTTGGCAAGGACTTTTGGAACGAATACTGGTGTATATTATTTTTTCATTTATAAAGGGAAATATTCCATTCAAGATTATTGTTGAAAGAGTTAAGTAAAAAACCTACAATGCCAGATAAAAGTGTTCATCTCAAAAATGAATGCTTGAATATAAGTCAGTGCCCTGTTCCCTGAATATTGGGAATGTAAACAGGTTATTCTAGCAAATCATTCCACCATTATCAAGTATACGCACACGCACAGTATCTGGTGGAGTAAGGAGTGGGAGAAGTTCTATAGTCTAAAGGAAAATACAAACTTTTGCAAAGAAAAAATTTTCAAGTTTGTAAACCTTACAGAATACTCTAAGAAAGACAGAACTTAAGGAATTTCTTTGTCTTTGATGGAAAATATATTCAATATAACTACTAGTTGAGGACAATGAAAATCTTCCTCCGTATCTTTGTGTAATAGCAAAATGCTATTCAAACATCTATGGTTCTGTATGTTGAAAATTGTTTTTCTTTTCTAATTACACCTAAAAAACAAATTGTCCTTTCATCTTCACTTAGGATAACTTATAATTACATACCATGCTGCAAACTACTACAAATGGCCAAACCAGACACATATCATTTCTGGTACAGCCTCAAACTTTCAAATCATTCCCGCCACTACGGGACAATAAATGAAAGCTGCAAGTTACCCAAAGCTTTATTTCAGCCAGTAGTTTCAGCTGTGCCTCCACCATCTGAGTGATACTAGCAGGTGGGAAATTGAGTGATTTTGGTTTCACTTTCTTTTTTCCCTTTATCCTACCGTTAGCAGTAAAATGCCCATTGAAGGATGCATATAACGTAGTGGACAGATGCAAGGGACCATGCAGAAGATAAGCATATAGAATTTAGGAACTAATCGGATTTGAGGAGGAGGAGTTTGTCTTAAATACTGCCAAGTATTGAGCATACATAACAGAAGTAAAAACCTGAGGTGAGATGTTAATTACTTAAGGAGTACATACAGAGAGAGGCGTTATTTTAAGGGGTATCCTATTTTGGAATTTGAAATGCTGGGTTGATACCTCGAGGGAGGAGAAAGTTAGAAAAATAACATAGAAACTGAGATGAGACATGGGGAACAAAGATGCAACGTGATGGGCCATGGGCATAGAGCTGCTATTTGACACCCTAAGAATGGATGAGATCAGCTAGGGAGAAAGTACAAACAGAAGAGAAACTGGCCTGGGATTATCTGCATTTGTGCAATTAAGAGTTGAGTATGCTTTCGTTGTGCCCATCAAGACAGTATGCTGCTGAAGCTCTTACTACCACCCCAATGAAAATAGTGAAATAAGGTATGTGCTGCTGAAAGTACTCCTGAGAAACATCTATGTGGTACCTTAAGGGAATCCTTTATGGCTCGAAAAAAAGCTCAGCAGGATTTATTTTTAAATAGTCAATGTTCTGAGTACTTTTCTAATCAAAAGAACATACTCGTTTTCAGTAAGAATAAAAATGCCTGAAAATTTTAATGTAACATATAATTTATATAGTTTCTCATCAAAACATTTACTGAATAGAGACACAACTGTGCTTAAGATGGATCCCATTAAAAATAATTAAATGGCTGCCACATTTCACCTCAGAGGTGGATTCATTTCCATACTGGACTCGAAGATCACTTTCTATAAAGTAGTCTCAAGATGCATGTTCCGTTTACAAAAGCTCTTCAGATGAAAGATGTTTTTGCAAATGCAAAATATGAATTATTGTCATCATCATCATTTTTATTGTGCTAGGCATGTGAATGGATTTTGCATCTGGTGGCTCTAAGGTTTTACCACAGCAGGGGTGGCTGGGATAAAATCTGAATTCCTAAAGCAATACTGTAATACTAATACTTTGAACCAGAGTGACATCCAAGAGGGATAATGACTTTCTGATGAAGCGAGCAGCTCCTCTGTGGCAAGAAGAGAAACGCCAAACCTGGAACCTGGTGCAAACTCACTGCTGACTCCTGGCTGAAAGTGGATAATAAATGGCTGCAGGCATTTCTTAGTTCTCCTGTGTGAACCTCTAACAACAAGAACCACTACAGGCCACAGTGCCAAGGAGCTGAACAATTTGAAAAATATGTATGTGTTTATGTGTGTATATATATATATATATATATATATATATATATATATATAAAATTAAATTGAAATACTATTTTCTAAATACCTTCCACAACATAAGTGGCCTGTATCTCCTTTCAAGACAGAGTATCAGTTTATTTCAAATTTAGAGATACTGGCCTTGATTCAAATTCATGGCAGTTATAGAAACCAATGTTCCGTGCCTTGATTCAGGTGGCAAGCATTAAATCTTTTTCCGGCTGTCATGCAACAACAACTTTAATACAAATTAGCACTGCCAAACTCAGTTTTTCTGGGCTCAGAGGTCCTTGATGCTACTCTGTGAATTTTATTCAGACTTTCACATGAACTGTGCCCTTCCGAAATGGTAGCATCTGAGAAGAAAAAGCTAAACAAAAAAAAATACAATTTAATTATTCTCAATGTATTCTAATTTACAGCTCATTACAAAAAAAATTAATATCCCCCTTTTTATTTTGATTAATGTGAAACAATCATTATGTCATACAGGAGAGTGCTCTTAAATGCAAATTTCGATTCTTATCACTGCAGTTCTCCCTTCAAGCTGTTTACATTGAATAGAGACCTGTCAATCAATACTAATTCAAAAATATAGTGCTTGTGTTAGTATCTCATGGTTTCTGAGTCAAACCTTTCCAAAGCTCACAACCATGGGAACAACAGACCAAAATAAAAGAGCCACCTCTTCTCACTAGATAGGAAAACCCAATTAACTCTGAACCTGACACTCCAAACAACTTTGGGATGACTTCCAGCAAGGAAAGATCTGTCCGAGAAACAATATTTCAAGCTAGGAATGGATTCTTCTTGTTTCTCAAATTGTCTTTTAATTAAGACACCCCAGGGAAAAACATAGCGATAAAGTACTTAGTCTTAGCTTCCAGGTCTCTGGATATGTGATATGTTCAAAACCATGATCCTCTGGCAAAATTTTAACACTCACAGAAACTCTACTTAGCTGCTTTAGAACGGACATAATGTCATTTCTTTTCTTAAAAAAAAAGTTTCTGACAAGTCAATTGGTATGATACTAAACCTAAACTCACCTCCTGGTTTAGTAGCAGCTTTCACTTAATAACCACCTCAAAGCCCACAAATTGGGCAATGTAACACAAAAAGAACCTCATTCCGAACTTTGGTTATGTAGCTTTACTCTTTCTTGACCTGAGAAATTCAGGAACCGGTATTTTTAGACGGGTGGAAAAAAAGTTTAAAAATGAGAATTTGGGGGAAAATGTGATTCCCTCAATTGTTACATTTAAATACCTAAAACAGAGCAAATTATGTTAGGGTGCCTTTAAAACCACGATGTATTTAAATACCTAAATAGAGCAAATTATGCTAGGGTGCCTTGATATATTGCAGCCCTCAGACCCGAGGAAGGAGATGTCACCAATAATGGCCCACAGACATGTATGGTCTTTTTAAATGGCCTTAAATATTGTGAAGATGTGAAGTACAGGAGATTGTGAAGTACAGGAGAGTGGTATCAGAGAGACACTGACTCCTTACTACTCATCTGACTTTCGACTGAAAACTTTACTCTCCGAGCCCTAGCGTTCTAAATTGTAAAATGAAAACAATAGTACCTATCTCAAGAAATTTTTGCAAGGTAATCGTTGAGAAAACGTGTCTAATTCAGTGATGCACATAATATTCACTAAATAACTGTTAGTTCTGAATCTTAACTACACAGCAAACAGTGAAGGCATTAGCATCCCCATTTTACAGAATAAGAAACTGGGACTTGGACAGCGCAACTAGTTTGTTGGAGGGCACACAGGTTTTAAGTGGCAGAGCCAGATGTTTTAGAGACAAACAGCAGTAAGCAGAATAATAACTAATATTGTTATTAGCAAACATTTATTGTGTTCCTACACACTATACTAAGCTCTTTAAGACGTTATCCAGTGTAATCTCCTAAGGACCCTATGAAATTCACACTATTATCCCCAATGTTATAGATAAGGAAAAAACTGAGGCTCAGAATATTTGAGCGACTTTAAATCACTCAGCAATTATTTAGTAAGTCCTTATGATAGTCCAGGCATGGGGGATACAAACACGAGAGGACAGACAGGATTCTTGACCTCTCGACTTTCCAAAATCACACCTAAACAATCTTGAAAGGTTGTCACCTTAGAGACTGAGGAAGACATCAATCTAAAACTGAACGTTGTCATTACCTGACACTTAGGGAAAAAAAAAATAACCAACCATTTACAGACCTCTTCTCCTTAATCCATCCAACATTTCTCTAGTACACAAAATTTTTATCATTTCCACTTTACAGTAAAGTGAAATACAGAAATATTAACAATACTGGATCGAAGGATTAAAAAGAGGTTTCAATAGAACATTTCTGAGGGATTGGAACCTAGACACCTAGTGAACCCATCCAATGCCAGAGACCCAGTTCCCTCCATGAAGAGTCTGGGGGGCCCTCCTTCTACCCCGCATTCTATTGCCCAGATCTATACACAGCTAAGATTTATGTATACAAACTCCACGACCCCTTCCAACTTCCTATGTATGAGACAGAAGCTCCTGGCAGGACCACCACTTTGCACAACTCGGGGAGGGGGGCATCATTTGCTTCAATTACAAGGGAAATCATGCTCTGTGAGCTGTACAAGGCATGGCCTTGGCCCCAGCTATGTATTTGTGCTTTTCCTTTGGAGTAAGGTAAGACATGTTTGTTTTCCCCAAAGTGGTCTGTGCCCACCTCAACTCCTAACTTCCAATCTCACAAGAGTCAAAGCAGAATATACACACCCTGCTCAAGGTGCACAGAGCCTCTTCTTCAATGTACTAGCTGAGTGATTCTTAGCAAGTCTTATCACCTCCCCAATTCTCCATTTCCTCATCTGTAAATGTGATCATAACAATAGCACCCAACTCAAATGGTTATTGTAAAGATTAACTGACAGAACAAAGTACCTAGCACACTGCCTGGCACATGTGGCCTCAATAAATATTATTAGTGTTTAATTATATTTATTAATACAATATTATAACTATTTTACCATTCCTCTCCAATTCACCCAGACCCATACAATAATACTTGTGAGAAATACCAGGAAAAATAGCACTAAAAGAAGAGATACATTTTTTAAATGAGACCCCAAAATAGATTTCTGATCTCCAGACACTGCCTGTGCCATGTGGCTACTAAAAGAATGACAATATTGACACAAACTGTTGAAGTTTTTCAAGCCAGCAATTTTGTGTGTTTTTTTCTCCTCTATTGACAATTCAATTGACTAAATAGATTAGGGGTGTGTGTGTGTGTGTGTGTGTGTGTGTATCAGAGACAAAACTTATAAAAAAGTAATCATGGTCTTACATCTAGAAATACCAACTAGAGGAACCTGAGTTAGAAAATCATGGCCATCTTTGGAGCCTACAGTCTATTGTAAAGCACAGAAAATATGAGGAGGCAAAATCTTGATGCCTGCCCCAAATAAGGGAAATGAAAAGTTGACCTAACAGACTATATATATAATTATGGTGATAATTGGTGTTTTCAGCTGTTGTAATCTAAAAATATCTTTAAAATAAATTTTATGCTGTGAAAACAGTGACTTTTTTTTTTTTTTAACTTGGAGAAACGTACTTGATAGAAAAGAGTCTTCTGAAAACAGAAGAGAAGGAGCTAACTCAAGGACCAAGGACAAAGAATGAGTCGTGTCTCTAGAAAATCCACATTTACACTCATCCACTCTTGAGTCTCTGAGTGTGCTGTGACTAGACAGGACTATAAATGCTTGAAGTGATGGCCATAACCTGATAGATGGAAGTTACCTTGATTCTTCTCTTTTCACTCTTCGGTGGGGGCTGTTTAAATAAAGGTGTCAGATCAGATAATTAACCATAGTACGCAGATATTTCTCCCTGACATAGATTGCAAAGCTCTTTCCTCCTCTCAGTCTTCTGGTATGGTCTGTGTATATGTATATACTAACGAAAGAAGCATTGACTTATGTTGGTATCTAAATGAAAAATGATTAAGGAACAATAAACTCTTGGAAAGAACAGGAAAGAGGTATGGAATTGGGCCTGGTAAATCATTTAAAGCAGCAATCTCCAAACTTCTTTGATGGTGCACCACTATCAGTAAAACATTTTCTAGAATCGGTCTTTAGCATGCATGTACCATTTATAAATATGTACAACTGTACTAATATTGCATGTATGTTACAAAACAGAGACAAGAAATAACATTTTAAAGGCAAAGTTTAAAAAGGAATATAAATCAAAGTTTCATTATTTTCTTCCTGAACCAAAATAGGTCTTTCTGCAAACCACTGGAGTGAGCACATCCCATCTGGAGACCCTGATTTCAGAGACAAGGAACAAGTGAGACACACGAAGACCTAGTGTGAGAGCTGTCTTCTCACTAGCCCCCTACCACCTCACTTACTGTCTACATGAATGTTTCTTAAAGTGGAGTCCAGGGGCCACTTACATCAGAACTGTCTGAAGTACCTGGAGATTCCCAGTCTTCATTCCTGCCTGATTTAATCAGTAGGCCTGTAAGCCTTCATGCTTATCAAGCTTTCCAAAGAATTTTTATGCACGCTAATATTTGAAAGCCATGATGTGCATCAATCCCCAGGAGCTGACTGCCTTTGCTCCTTCCTGTTTGTGGTCCCCAAGGAGGTCAGAAGAAGGAAAAGTCTAAGGTTAGAGTGATTCTGGCAAAATACACACAAACAGAACCGCCACCACTACCATCACAGTCACCATAACAGCAAGAAAAAACCTCCAAGAAAGAAAATCACTTTTAAGAGGTAGAAATGCTGTCAAAACTGCAGAGCTATTTGTTGGTATCAACCCTCCATGATCTGTTGAATTTTTAGTCTTCCTTTCCTATAAAGTACTTTGCATTCCTCCACTAAAAATATTACCAAAGTTTAAAAATTAAAACTGATATAATATGAATATACTAAGATATGGTGTATATATTTTTGCTCCATCATGATGGTTCAGTGATTTAAAGACAGCAAAGATGCTCCTTTGTAAATCTCTGCTGTTGTCAACAACAACAAAGGTGACCATGACCATTTGAAAGAAATAATGGAAATAAGACCCTTCTAGAAACTGAAAGAAAAAGAAACAACCATATTTCCTCAAAAGAAGACAAGGAATCACCCAGCTGTCGATACAAGTTCTCTAGGCTGGTGATATTAAAAGACTTGGTCTGGAGGCAAAAGGTTCTTTATTTAAATACCCACATCTGTTAGAAGTCTTTAATTTTTCAAGTGCTTGTTACAGACTTCTATGTCAAATTTTGCTAGTATGGTACAGTGGAAAACTATTCTACCAGTATCATCCTCTAACTATAGACAAATGTAGACATCATGATTGATTACCTACTAAATTCTGACATTATTTTTGATCAAACATCCTTCTCTATTTACTCTCATTAGAAATACTTTTTAAAACTTCTTTAGTTTGTTCTTTTGTGTTATATCTGGGTTTTGTTTGGTTTTAACTTTTTTAAGTACCTTCCTTCCTGTATAATTTGGATGATATTGTGATAAATAAGGGTGGCCATGTGGCACTGATCTGACCACTGAGATGGAAGCTTGGCGCTTCTGGGAAAACCTTTCTTTGCTTTTCTGATAAAAAGCATGAAGGTGGCTGTCCCTCCACAAGCCCTCACCCTTTCTGTCTTGAGTGCAGCCATGGTGGAGCTGCGGTAGCTACCTTCTAATCATGGAAAAGAAACCAAGAGGAGCAAAGGTGAAACCAGCTCTGTCTTCGTTAGGCTATTAAACGAACACCAATAGTCACCTACCTCTGTACTTGTCATTATCTTAAAAAAAAATTAATCTTTCTTTTTCTTCATTAATTTCCAAAATCGAGTCCAAACGTCACCAAATATCTGAATTACTCTCACTCTTCTGAACTAGTAAAGCACTTTATCTGTATAAAGTCTCATCATGTTTTTATGTGTTATTATTATGATTTTTTTCCCACTGGAAGGTGAAGTTCTTGAGGGTGGAGGTCCTATTTCATTCATCTTGGCTCCCCACAAAGCACTCAGCAGAGTGACTAGCAATCATACGTATTTAGTTTGATATTTATTGAATGAATTTATTGATAATGAATGATAACCTCCTTTGTCACTTAGAAAACAATAATCAGACTCACAAATCTCGTTATGGAAATGGCTCCTGTGTAGATTCTATTTATATACTCTATCTGTATATAACCATTCACTCATTCATTCCTCAACATTAATCTATTAATCTATGTGCAAGGCAACATATTATATGCCAAAGGAGCAGAAATCCATTTGTTATAGTTTGTGACTTCAAATAAAGTAATTTATTGTAGAAAATACATGTTCACTTAAATTATGCCCTATGGCCTATTTCAGATGTCAGCACTTGAAAGGGTTACTTAATCTGGGTATCCCTGCTATAGAAGTGACGTTCAAACTTCAAGATATACTTGTAGAACTAAAACAGATTTTCGTTTATAAGCAATTTCAAACTCACAAACAAATGAAATTCTAAAAGTATATTTTCATAGGAAACCTGGAATACTTTTTCAAACAAATCACTTTTTAGATTATGGTTAGATGTCTGATCAGCCTCAGATGCCTGTGTAACCTTAATGTGGCAGAATTATGGATCAAATATTCCCAGCACGAACACTAGGTCAGTGAAAAATGAAATTAAAAAAAAAAATTAACTCAACCCCACGCTACCCCACTCCTCATTTGGGTTTGGAGTTAGCTCAAGGCAAAAACTCCAAGTAGATGAATGTGTTCTTAGAATCTTTCCTTCCTTTAGAGTCTTCTCTTGCCTACATACTAAGCTGAAAGTGCCTTTATTCAAATCTTAATAACCACTCCCCTTCTTGTATCACAGAAGGGTCCCTAACCATCATCAAAACCATTACCTTTCCCACTCTAACTCCCCAAGCAAAACTCTCTTTACTTCAGGTAGAATAAAGAAGGCAATGTGATCACACTAATTTGCAAGGGTGCTTTCCGGAAGTATCTGCCTTGTAAAAAGAGCGTGTGCTACCCTATCCCATCACCATCCCATCAACATGAGGTGAGCATTTCAGGTAAATCAGGGCAGCAGTTTTCCACCACGTGGGGGAGGCTTTCTAGAAACAAGTCTGGAATGAGCTGACTTTGGGGGTGAGCTTCTCTATCCTAATCCTTCTATCACTTCTCTTTCCCATTCCTGGACTCACAGTTCTCAAGGGCCCTTCTAAAAATGTATTTTATTCAACAAAGAAATATGAAGGATCTACTATGTGGCAAAGTGTTGCTTTTTACCCCTTTTCCTACAGTAGACACAGCAGGGATTTTAATAAGGGAGAGAGCAATGGCTGAACAGGGGCAACCTGTTGGATTTATTATGGGTCATTTGAAATTTGGGAACCATCCGTACTTAAGGGGTTGAAGACTAATTAAAACAAAAATGTGATTGTAAGGAGTTTAACTGTTCTTTCCTGCTGTAGACTTCAGCAAAGTCTATGCATGCATGCGTGTGTACGTGTGTGTGTGTGTGTGTGTGTGTGTGTGTGTGTGTGTTTCACTGAGTAACCATGATCTTTAGGAATCTTCTAAGGCAGTAATGGACATAAACTATTTTCAGTATTTTTTTTTAAATCTGAGGAAAGTCTTACATTTGTTCTTAAATAAGGCTGAACAAGGTAACTAAAACATCAAGTTTCTTTGATTTTAACTAGTATTACACGGTCAGTGTTTACTACACAGCATATCTCAGGCTGACCAAGGGTCCCACCGGTAGACATCTATCAGTAACTAATAAAGAATGGCAAGACCTGAATACATCCTAATAAGTGCTGTTTACAAGATTAAAATATTTCTAAATGGGTCTGGAATGAACATAATACTTTGGGTCCTTGGTAATGAAATGTCTGGAAAACATGATCATAAACTTCATTACAATAGGAACAAATTGAGGAAATAAATTACATTCCAGAAAAGTTTACATGGATATTCGTCATCAATTGATGAGGCAGTCTACACAAAAAAATTAAAATGTGATCTGAAATGGAGCTCATTTTAATGGAGAAGTAACAGATATTATTTCTTCTATTTTTCCTGCTGAAAGTTATAACTATTATTTTTAAGTTACTTTCACCTGTAAACGTAGGCATTTTTAACAAATATTATTAAATATTTAATAAATGTTGCCCCTAGGAATTGAAGATAACATTATACCTGTAAAATAATTTTCAGTCCAGTTTTTTTAAACTTATCCATTTCATGAAAGATGTCTTAAAAGCCATATATTTTGTTAAAGATGATGCACAAATGATAAGCCTATAAAGAAAAACAGAAATCATTTTCACAGAAGTCCAAATCATAATTACCACAGGGAGGAGGGGGAGTGCACACTTCTGGGTGGCCATTTCTGTGATGGTAATAGTATCTGTCTTACCCTGGGTAGGTGTTATGTTCAAGTCCTAACCCCCAGTACCTCAGAATGTGACCTTATTTGGAAACAGGGTCTTTACAGATACAGCTATGGTCATTAGGATGGGCCCCAATTCAATATGACTAGTATAATTATAAAAAGGAAAAACTGGGGAGAACACCATGTGAAGATGAAGGCGGAGATGGGGGTGATACATCAACAAGCCAAGGAATGTGTAAGATTTCCAGCAAACCACCAGAAGAGGAGAGAGGCGGGAAATGCATTCTCCCGCACTATCCTCAGAAGGAACCAACCCTGCCTTCACCTTCATCTTGGACTTCTATCCTCTAGAAGGGTGAGACCATAAAGCTCCTTTTTTTGTTTGGTTTGGTTTGGTTTGGGTTTTTTTTTTGTTTTTTGCGGTACGTGGGCCTCTCACTGTTTTGGCCTCTCCCATTGCAGAGCACAGGCTCCGGATGCACAGGCTCCGGATGCGCAGGCTCAGTGGCCATGGCTCACGGGCCCAGCCGCCCAGCGGCATGTGGGATCTTCCCAGACCGGGGCACGAACCCGTGTCCCCTGCATCGGCAGGCGGACTCTCAACCACTGCACCACCAGGGAAGCCCAAAGTTCTGTTGTTTAAGCCACCCAGTGTGTGGTGCTTTGTTACAACTGCCCTAGAAAACGAATACAGTAAGGTAATTATTTTCTATAATTATTTTTAAACTGTATATACATACGTTGTATGGACTTTTCTGAAGTACGTTAATTTTTTTATTTTTTATTATTAATTTTAATTAACAATAAAAAGTCAAAATAAATCCCATTCCTTTTGCAAAGGTAAGAAAGAAAAACATGAAACTCTACACAAGAATCAAGACAGACATATTAGGTTAGGTCTCTGGGCTGGATAATTAAAGAAGTCATGGAGCTTGAGGGTAAGAGAACAGCCGAAGGCAGCAACAAAACCGTGAGGATGCATATTTTGCCTTTCTTCAAAAACTGAGAACGTTTAGATGTTAATCTATTTCTAACCTAGGACAAATTGATAGAAGAGAATCAAAATCAAGTTCTGCTGTTATACCACTGATGACTTTTGATTCCTTTTAACCTGTGTTTTAAAAAGTCCTTCCCAGGTTTATAAAATCATTTTTATTAATAGCCAGATATCTAAACGTCTTTCAAAATTTTAGTTCCCACTAGTGCAAATGCCCTCTAAAAACAGTTTTAATTTCATGTCTCATTCAACCTACGTGCCTGTGTCTCTTTGCTCTTCTCAATTAGCCTCATTATATTAAGTTATTAGTAACATGAATTTCCTTTTACATGTTTAGTTATAAGAGGCAATTCCACCTGATATTCTTTTCTAAATTATGGCGGGGCACAAGAATTAATTAATTTCTAATGCATCTTTTCTTTAAAAATGTTTCTGAAAATAAACACTTTTTTGTCTACACATCTACTAACTCCACTATCTACCATTTATTTTTCATCACCAGGATAAGATTTTTGCAACTAGGATCTGCAAGTTTACAAGGCTAATATTAATCTTATTTTACAGATAAGAAAGCTGAGATTCAGAAGTGGCACAGTGGGAAATGGGAAAGCAGACATTAAAATCCAGCACCTATAGTTCTTCCATTATAAAAAAGTTTTTTTTAGTCTGATATAACAAATTCCATCTAAACCTACACATTCAATTCAACAAAATCACCAAGGTAGGAAGAGAATTTGGTTCAGACTCTTTCTGGGACACGACATGGGCAATACCTTCTCATAAAAGCTTTAAGACAAATACTATACGATATCACTTATATGTGGAACCTAAAAAATTACAACAAACTAATGAACACAACAAAATAGAAGCAGACTCACAGATATAGAGAACAAACTAGTGGTTACCAGTGGGGAGAGGGAAGTGGGACAGGCAATATAGGGGTAGGAGATATGAGGTACAAACTATTAGGTATAAAATAAGCTACAAGGATATATTATACAACATGAGAAATTCAGCCAATATTTTATAATAACTATAAATGGAGTATAACCTTTAAAAACTGTGAATCACTGTATTGTATACCTGTAACATATAATATTGTACATCAACTACACTGCAATTTAAAAAAATCTTTAGGACCTTATTGGTACATTTTTTTTCCTAATGAAATAGTTGTTGTGGAATCAGCCTCCAGGATGGTTCCCAGTAATCCCTCACCTCCTTGCATTTCACTTTGTGTAGTTCATTCCACACTGTAGCAGGGTTGGTCTCTGTGACCAAGAGAATATGATATGACACTTCCAAGTTTAGGGTCTAAAAGACTGCAACTTCCATTTAGGGTCTCTCCTCGGACACTCTCTCTGTCTCTCATCGGACCCTCTCTCTGTCTCTCATCACTCAATCTGATGTTAAGCCAGTTGCCACTGTAAGGACACTGAGGCAGCCTAGGGAGAGGTCTAGGAGGTGAGGAAATGAGACTTCAGCAATATCCAGCAAGGAACTGAGATTTGCCAACAACCATGTGAGCTGAGCCACCTTGGAAGTGAGACTCTAGCCAGCGTTTGACTGCAATCTCATGAGAGACCCTGAGTCAGAACCACCCAGGTAAACACTCCAAGATTCCTTTCCCTCAGAAACTGCGTTAGATAATAAACGTTGTTATATAAGTGTACTGGTTATGAAAAGTAATGTGATTTAAAACTTGAAAATGTACCATTTTTATACTTTATTATTGGATTTACGAACCATGTAGTCCATAATTATATTCCAAGTATAAAACTGGTAAACTCATTGACATAATATAGCTTAATACATATATAAGACTCCAACCTGGATCATCCTAAGAATTTTAACACCAATGATTCAAATCAAAACATTTTATATACATTTACATTATATGGCACATATATTAAAATTTTTAAAAATACTGTTAGATTTTCACAACTGCCATTTCTTTATGCTTCTCTAATCACATTTTATATATAAATTTATTTATTTATTTTGTTTTTGGTTGCGTTAGATCTTCGTTGCTGAGTGAGGGCTTTCTCTAGTTGCGGCGAGCGGGGGTTACTCTTCGTTGTGGTGTGCGGGCTTCTCATTGTGGTGGCTTCTCTTGTTGTGGAGCACGGGCTCTAGGCGCGCGGACTTCAGTAGTTGCGGCTCGTGGGCTCTAGAGTGCAGGCTCAGTTATTATGGCGCACGGGCTTAGTTGCTCCACGGCATGTGGGATCTTCCCAGACCAGGGATAGAACCCGTGTCCCCTACATTGGCGGACGGATTCTTAACCGCTGTGCCACCAAGAAAGCCCTAATTACACCTTTTTAAACGTACAAACTCCTTCTCTGGCAGAATAAATAGGCTACCTGATTTACAACAGATGCTCCCATGAAATCTTCAGGATTTCCTCTACTCATATGGAATTTTAAATGTCTTCATTGAGATATTTCCTTCTCTTCTATTTACAACACAATATACGTACATATGTACAACTGCATTTTTTTTAACTTAAATAGTCAAAATGATGGGGTGCGGGGAGTTCAGCACATTTACTATAAAATATCTGGTATATAAGACAGGAACCTGGGATCTGGAATCCAGGGGACCTGGGCTGGAATCCTGACTATGAAATTTACTAGCTGTGTGACCTTAGGCAATTTACTTAACCTCTCTGTACCGCTGCATCCTCATTTATAAAATGGCAACAATAACACCTATCCCATAGGGTTGAATATGGAATGAATAATGCACAGAGTCTAGAATAAATCAATGAGTGTTTGTCATTTTTTAGTGTTGAAAAAAAAGTAAAACAAAAAGCTGAAAAAAATTTTCCAGTTGGGGACAATATTGTTTTGGAGTAGTCATTTTGTCCATATTCCATCATTATTTTTATAAGTGTGATCACTTTGGAACTCACATTTTAGTGAAGGCAAAGTAACTATTGAACACAATTTTCAGGTATATCGAGGAAGAATATACAGTGAAAAACTGCATCTTCCATTAATGAATGGCATCTCAGACCCCCCAAACCATAGCGCCTCCCCAGTCTATTTTTCTTTTTTCTGTAACAATAACAAAAGTCCTAAATACTAGGATTTTTTATGCCATGCAATTTTCATATTACTTGGTATTTATTATGTAGAACTTTATAATCTACAAAGCATTTTCCATGCATTATCTCACTGAATCATGTACTAAGTTCTAGCTACATACTGAATATTAATTTCAAACGTAAAATTAATTTAAACATCAAAATGGGGAGCTCTCTCCTAACTTCAAAGTTGATCACAGCACCAATGACTGCTTCTGTCTCTTAAATGGTTCTTCCCAGGGAAGGAGATGGGCTGGTTGGAAGCTGCGGGCCACCACATCCTTAAGTGTGCTTAGGGATTCAGTACACCCTCCTCAGTGTCAGCTATACAAGTCATACCCACTCCATGCCCTCTCCCTGCAGTCAGCACTTGAGGTAAAAGGAGACCATTCTTCGAAAAAGCTGAAGAACCCAGTTTCAAAGTATCTCTCTTCTTTTTTCCCCCACAAGTTGCTTTGGAACAGCCTGAACCATTATCCTTTTTAGCAGCTCATTATTTCAGTTTAATGTCCTTATCTGCTGTCTTCTCTCCATTTGGCAAAGCTCCTCTTATCAAATGTTACTCTGTATTTAAAATCTAAAAGATAGCTAACATGGGGTTTATTACAGAAAATACAGAAAAGACCTGTTTTGCCATTATTTATTTGCATTCGGAACTGCCTGCATTTTTAAAGCAACTTCTTTAGCCCCAGAAAGTGTCGGGGGTTTTTTGGTGGTTGTTTTTTTGTTTTTTTGCGGTACGCGGGCCTCTCCCTGTTGTGGCCTCTCCCATGGCAGAGCACAGGCTCCGGACGCACAGGCTCAGCAGTCACGGCTCACGGACCCAGCCGCTCCGCGGCATGTGGGATCTTCCCGGACCAGGGCACGAACCCGTGTCCCCTGCATCGGCAGGCGGACTCTCAACCACTGTGCCACGGAGAAGCCCGAAAGTGTCGTTTTTATCATTAAATTCTATCTAGACTTTCTTCAGGATCATCACCTATCATCACTAACAATGAGAAAAATCACTGGATGGTACCCATTTAAACAATAAATCGTTTTCAGAAGGGAAGAAGATGAAGAAATCTTGAATTAGAAGGAAATATGTACTTTAAAATTGTGATATAAACTCCTAAACTTTAGTATACTTTCAGATTTCATATAATGCTGGTAATCTATCTCTTGTTAATGCTTGCATTTAAAACATTTCCATTTATAAATACAAACTCTTCTTAACATTTTTCATCATTTAGTAATCATTTATTTATTTTATTTTTTTGTGGTATGCGGGCCTCTCACTGCTGTGGCCTCTCCCGTTGCGGAGCACAGGCTCTGGACACGCAGGCTCAGTGGCCATGGCTCACAGGCCCAGCCGCTCCGCGGCACGTGGGATCCTCCCGGACCGGGGCACGAACCCGTGTCCCCTGCATCGGCAGGCGGACTCTCAACCACTGTGCCACCAGGGAAGCCCCTATTAATCATTTAGTAAATGCTCTGTCTAGTTCTAACTTTATGCTGATGTTATTACTTGCAGTTTGAAATCAGCGCTTAATAATTTCAAAATTCATTTTTAACAACTTCAATAATAAACATCAGTCTTTATATGTTTCAATTCAAACCAACATTAATTAACCAATTCATTTTGGGGGACATCCTCCTTTACAGGTAGGAAGACCTTCAAAATATTTCATTACCATCCTGTCCTCTCCCTCCCTTTAACACAGTAAGGCCCTAATCTCAAATAGCGTCACACAGATTCTCAATGACATCAGGAAGCAACACACCACTGTAGCAAAATATTTGTTTAAAAAAAAAAGCTTTCTTTTTTCTTCTAATTGCTTCTTTTGACTCCATAACTGCAAATGAAAATTATGTGAGGGGTTTCATATTTGTGTTTCATTATTTACTTAAGAGGATTTTAACTTATGTTACACTTTGATAACTGAATATCATATGCTGTTCTGTATTTGAACTTCTGAACCATTCTCTTTATTCTTTTACTTTTTATTTACCACTAAAATGTAGCTTTCTAAAAGAATTTAAGTAAGACCACAGCTGATTAGCAGAGAAGACATAGTTCCTCACCCATAAAATGGGGGTATGATCTCTTCCTCAGAGGGTTTCTATGGAAATTAAATGAGATAATGTGTTTAATGCTCTTAGCACATGGCCTGAGACACAGAAAGAGTTCAACACATGTTGCTTTCATCACGATGATGCTGAAGATGGAGGGTGTGGCCACATAAGGTATCAGACAATCCTCACACTATGAATAACCCAGGGGCATCCTCATTTTGAGACATGGAGCGATTTATCACAACATGTTATACAGATTAAGTGTGAAACAGAGCAGAACCGACATAAAATGGCATCACTACAATCAGATATGAATTCACATTTTTCAGAGAAATGTTATTAGGTTTCAAATTACTGGTAAAATATTACTTTGGGTTTTAAATATTTGTCTCTGTAATGGAAATAGTAACAAACAATTTCAAGTTTAAAAATGTTTATTTCAAGAACTGCCATGAAATTACCATTTATGTGGGGAATTAAGCAGCACAAACTTTCTCTAAATACTTCCAGAGTTTGGTGAGTATGTTTAAACACACATGCTGGGGGAAACACAACAAACTGAAACACAATATACTGCTGTCGGGGTTCTTAGGATTAAATGAAACCGTCTAACTACAGGTTTTCCTCTCCTACTATTTCTTAAAGGATCGCTATTACATTTTACATAAGTCCTCTGCTTTTTCCTAATTCTACATTAAACACATAAGTATACATTTTGTATGAATAAAATTCATGGATAAGCAAAGATTATATTCTATAGTAAAGGACCAAAATAATGTTTAAAAACTCAAACAAATGTATGGCTGCTTTGACTAGATGACAGAATAATGAGGAAAATCATTTTATTATTTTTGAATTAATAAAAGCTATAATAGTGCATAGAATAGCTGCTTCCCCCACCCCACCCCCCAAAAAAGAAAACGTCTATAATTTGAAATTCCACTGTGGTGTTCTTGGTGATTTGTCTGAGAAGCTGTCTCAGCCAACTACCTCTGGGGCACAGGAAGAGATACGTTTCTTTAGTTTCCATTTGTATTTGAACAGATTCTTTACATGTTAATGCAGGATTTTACTTTTACTTTTCTCCTGTTCCAGGAAATATTCAAGGATATAACCATATAATAAGTTATATCTTCTCCATGACTACTGTAATAAACATTGTCTTTCCTGCTTCTCTCCAAACTCATTACATGAGTTTGTTAATGACTGTAAAGGATATTTAAGTCAATGAAAAAAAAAAAAACCTATTTAAATATAAAGAAAACATAAAAGTAAGGAAACCTTCTTGGATGATTTCCATTTTAAAGTTCTTCCATGTGTTTGATTACTATCTTATAACCAGTATCCCCTTCCCTTCCAAAGCCCCCTGATACATAATTGGAAGGATAGGAAGAGCTACAGATTCTACCTAATTCAACAATTAATCATTACTCACAGAAAATGCAAATGAAAACTGACATAAAACATTAGACATGGGGTGTCCCTTTCATAAGCTACCTGGCTTCAGTCAGCATATCCCCTTTTTGTGGAGCATACTTCAGCCAAGAAAGACTATAGATAATAGTACTACATTCATACTTACTACTTGGTGAATTCAGAAAAGAGGGTTTTCACCTCTGTAAACCTGAAGATACTCAGGGATTTCAACAGAAAGTGGTGATGCTGTTATTGAGGAAATGAAGCCTGCCCAAGGCTTCTAAACCGAGCACCATGTGCATATTCCTGGGGCTCTCACTGAACGTGTTGTCTCCTCTACTATCACAGTCATAATTAAGTCTGTGTCTGCCAGAGACTTGAACACTATTCATGCAAACTGCAGATTTCACAAAAGAAAAGAAGTCTAAAAATGGCAAAATGACAATACAATCATGGTACATGAAGTATTTACTCCTGTAAATGAAAATATAGTTCTTCTGAAGGGTTAGCTTATTTCAATTGTCCAAACTTAACATTACTAGACTTAAGGTCATTACTCATCTTTGGAGTCTTTATTTGATTTACTGTTAAAGCATGCAAATACACACACACACACACACACACACACACACACACACACACACCCCTAGTAAATACCCGGCATCTCCTATCAAAAGTTGAGCCAGATCCAGAAATAAAGGATTTGTGGTTTCTGGGGAATAAGATAAGAAGTAAAGCAAAAGTTTAGGAACAGAAACATCAAGGCATAAGTAAACAAGTTTAAGAGTTGATCAAAATAAGTAGAGTGTTCAGAAACCAGGAGGTCAAAAGAAAGATAGGCCAGATTTCAATGGTCAAAGCAGACAGCAGTATATTTGCCAGTTGTGTGACAGAACAAGATAGCAGTATCACCAACGACACACTGCTGTGAGCCTGTTCTAGGACTACATTTCCTGCCCGTGTATTTACTTATCACTCACTCATTTGGCATACAACTGAGCACATACTGTGTGCAAGTACTGTACAGTTAAATGTGGGGTCCCTTTGATTTTGAAGTGCCCAAGGGACATCTGAATGGCTATGGCCAATAGACAGCTGTGTATATGGATTTAGAGATCAGGAGAGATACTGGTCGAAAATTAACAGGTGTGGTGTTGTCAGTGTCTTTATTTGCTTTTATGAGCCATGGAAATAAGTGGTAGACTCCCGTAGGGAGGAGAGAATGAGGTGTGTAGAAATCAGGCCAGAACCCTGAACAACAGAGAGCTGGGAGGAATACCAGAAAAGCATGGCATCATGCAAGACAAGGGAACAGAGTGTCACAGAAAGGAAGGAGTGGTCAGAAGTGTCAGATGCTGCCAAGAGATTATGGAAATAAAGACTGAAAGTGTCTATAGGTAATAGGTCACCTCCAGTGTGGAGATATACAAGGAAGCTGACTATATATCGTTGGCTAAGAAAAACTGAAGGTCACGCTAAGTTCATGGGGGTGAGAAAGAGGGTATTAACACTTCTGGAAGCACTCAGTTATTTGGGGAGAGGAGAGCTTTCATTTTAAACAATTCATAAGAAAACAAGAAAAAAATCAAAGTAGAGAATAGGGGTCACAGGTTTTTTCAAAAAGAAAAACAAACCTTTAGGTGGCACTTGGAAAGGTCCGACTTTAAGGGAATTGATGAAGTATAGTTAAGGAAACGCTGAGTGAGCCTGAGATAAAGGAGCCTAGAAAGAGTGGTCAAATGTGAAAGCTACACTGAAGCTTTCCTGTACTGAGTTGGGGTGGGGAGCGGGGAGTATAACAGCAACGATTCAAAAGCGAGAGTTTCTACATTTAGGCTACAAAATGTCCTAACCTATAAAACTAAGAGAAAATGAGAACTTGCACAAGCTTATAATGCTTCCTTTGATTTTACGACCAAATTCGAGATTAAGCAGCATACATTCTCCAAAGTGAGAGACAGAAGGATAACAGAGTGACTCAGTCAACCAAACCAAAACTTCTGCGGCTTTCATAATTTCTAAGAGACGACGCACATGTAAAATAAATGCCTGGAATAGAAAATAAATGCTTATAATGAGCAACACTTAAAGATATCAAAAATGAGTTACAAATTCAAATGCTGAGAAAGTTAATGTGCTAAAGAGTTTATCACTGTGACACAAAATCATAATGCAATAAGCAGTAATTGTTAACATATTATTATTAAAACTGTAAGACATATGTGTAGTTGCTCAAATTTTCCAGGTGGAAAAGCACAGTCCAGAGATGGTCCGTGTTTTTCAGAAAGAGAGCAATCTTTCTAAATAGACATTGGATATCGAAGACCACTTTTATCTGGAGTTGGGAAGCCAGAGTAGATCCGGACAAAATAAATCAAATCATCATCACATTGGGGCACCAGACCAAATAGCCATGCATCGTTATATTCGTTTCTGGAACTCAGTGCTCTCATCAGGCAAATAGAAAGCTTTTGCCCATTAGACTGAGATTTCATTATTAACACTGAATAGAATTTCTAACTGTGTCATAGGGCAGAGCTCTGTTGCCATGTGTATCGTGTGTGTGTGTGTGTGTGTGTGTGTGTGTGTGTGTATGGACATATTTAGGTGTATACATCAAGGTATCAGATGTTATTTTGGTTCCAGGGAATTAGATGTGCTTCTTTATGCATACATTAATAAATTTCTAGCTAAATTTTATTCCTAAAATTATTCAAGATATACATCAATATATCTGAATATGCCTGATAAGCATTGAAGACAAAATTTAGTGACTACAGATAATAAACTTTGGAGAAAGTGAGCAATGTTCAGAGTAAAGAGAGAAAGGAATAAGTATATTTGGACTACTGATCCATTCTTTCCCTAGAGTCATTAATTATTTCATTTCTTTATATATATTAAGTTCAAGCAAGTTTATCAAATTTTATCCATCTACTGGTTTGAATGAAAGTAACAACCTTCACCACTATTAATCAATCATGGTAAAAAGCTAAATTAATCATGGTTTTTTCACTGTATCCTTATATGTGATTTTCTGTGCAAAGATTTTTGCTATAGGTACTATGTACACATGGCCATGTGATGGATGAACTGTGCTACTAGAGAAGAGATGCCTGGAAAGATGTCAGCTCTCTTTGTAATCTGTTCTATTTTACAAGATTGAATTTTTTAATTTTAGTCTAATCAACTTAAATTATTATAGGTACAATTTTGTGAAATATAGAATTAATGAAATTCAAATTTTATAGAACTATAATTGACTATCAAATAGGTTTATTATGATTCTAATTGGAAATATTCCATTGCTTCAGAATTCACCCATTTGGTGCTATCATTTGGAGGTAAAGAAACTATCAATGGCATATTTGGTTCTGATTTTCTTGGTCCTCTGCTTAATAGAGAGTCCTGACACATCTTGAACCTAAGACCATTCTCTATAGAGTTACAGGGGTATACTCTTCAGGGAATCCAGAACAGATAATGTAAATAATTCAGCTCTGAAACCCAGAATGCACTAGAAATTTCTAAGCATTGGTAAAAATTTTATAATTATAAAATGTTTAATTTTCCCTAATAATTTATTTTTTAGATCAGTGGTCATGCAGTATGCAAAGGGTGTTTGTAGATTTCTGACAGATAAGGAGGATTTTTGGAATGAAACACAAATACGAAATAGGCATAATTAGAACTAAAATTCATTCATTACTTCATTCCCTAGCTCTGTTCCAGGAATGTGTTTCACCGCTGGGCATGCAAAATGAAGGAGAGTAAGTTCTTCCCTTCCAGAGAGGTCACAATCTACATAGAAAGACAAGTACAGAAGAAACTATAACTTATTTCTTTATCATCCATTATTTTGGTTAACAGTACTCTATTCTGGTTATGAATACTTAGAATTTTAACAATAGATTCTGATGATGAATTATGATTTTCTTGCCAACAGGTAGACAATCTCTATGTCCCACTGGCACGTCCTCAAGAGCACCTTCCAGTTTGATATTTTAGCATGATCTCCAGATATTTGATTGGCATTTATATGGATAAAGAAGATGTGGCACATATATACAATGGAATATTACTCAGCCATAAAAACACCCGAAATTGAGTAATGTAGTGAGGTGGATGGACCTAGAGTCTGTCATACAGAGTGAAGTAAGTCAGAGAGAAAAACAAATACTGTATGCTAACACATATATATTGAATCTAGAAAAAAAAAATGGTTCTGAAGAACCTAGGGGCAGGACAGGAATAAAGACACAGATGTAGAGAATGGACTTGAGGACACGGGGAGGGGGAAGGGGAAGCTGGGATGAAGTGAGAGAGTGGCATGAACTTATATATACTACCAAATGTAAAACAGATAGCTAGTGGGAAACAGCCACATAGCACAGGGAGGTCAGCTCGGTGCTTTGTGACCACCTAGAGGGGTGGGATAGGGAGGATGGGAGGGAGACACAAGAGGGAGGACATTTGGGGATATATGTATATGTTTAGCTGATTCACTTTGTTATAAAGCAGAAACTAACACACCAGTGTAAAGCAATTATACTCCAATAAAGATGTTTTTTAAAAAAAAAAAATCCCCATTGCAGAGAATAACTAGGGAATGTATCCAATAGAGAATATTTGGATCTGAGTGGTCTCATTAGTTAGACCATGTACTGATAATGAATTTGCATTAAATTATGTTAGAATGGTATTGTTAAATCCTATTGGGATACAAACTGGGCTAAAACACTAGAAAGGGAGAAAGCGAAGTGCCAAGTCATTGGGCACTGATTGGAGGTAAACTCCTAATTTATAGCTGGATCTGAATTAACTAGAAGCCACAGGTTATTTTAAGCAAGGCTTTTAAGTGAGCTACATCAACAAACTATGGTATATAGAAAAGTGCCATGCTATGCAAAAGACGGGAATATATTATGACCCATGCCACCATAACTCACAAAATGTAAATCTATTCACATTTGAGTGTTATAAAAACCATACAGGAAATAGAACTACAGATTATAACTTGCTAAATAAGATCATAATCTTCTCATAACAGTCTTTAATGTAATACCTTAGCATAATTCTAGGTATGATCTGCAAACTTTTGGCTGATCATTAGCTTTACAGAGATAGTTACCATGAAATCAGAAGATAAGAAAGGTTATGATCTAGTATAATTTGGGGATGCAAAAAGACTCAATACCTACAAGTCAATGGAATGTATTAAAGGCGATATATAAGATGGGACCTATATCATCAGTTGGATCCATGTGGGGTGGTATAGAAAAGGGAAAAACATTATGATGAATGAAGGTGATGTGAGAAAATGGAGAAGCCCCAGAATAAAGATTGAAAACAGAAAATAAATCCACAAGAGTCAGAAGGAAGCTAGTATGGTAAAGGGATGTCATCTCTACCATATACTAAGTCAACACAAACTAAGGTTTGAGCCCAGTTTCAAATCCTCACTAACTGTGACCTTATCTATAAATTGGAGATATTGGCAAAGCCTATCTTATTGTGTGACAGAGAAACTTAAACGATATAATGCAAAGGCACGATGTGAACTCTCAGCAAGTTAAAATTTATGGATAAATAGAGGAAACCAGGAAAAGAGCATGCTTACAAAATAGGACAGATATCTACTGTGATATAATATGTCATGAGAATATGAATGTATTAACATCGTGAGGATCCATCCACTACCGAATCAACTAAACCTACATAAGCTTCAGATACTGCATCATACGCAATTTTGGAAAGATGACATATTTGGAACCTTGGTCATTTTCTCTCCAAATCATTGACTTCGTCTTGCATTAAGCTCAAAGAATCTCTAAACTATAGGACTATTTCAGCACTTGATCCTCTCATCCCTTCTATAAAAATCCCCATAAGAGTGATACGTGTTGTTGAGAGACAAGTCTCCATGAGTTTTCTTGCATTTTCTGCATCTGGCAGGCAAGGTACCAACCGTCCCTCACTCCAAACTATTAATGTTTGTGTGTATGGAGAACAGCCTTGGAGGATAGAGCTAGCATTCCTCCCTTCATAGGAAAGGGGAGACATCTCTAAAAGGTTTAGGTTCCCTAAGATCGGAGTTCTTCTTATAACCCAAGCTACTGCATGTGCAGGTATTATCTAGTCTTCTTTGTATCATCCTGTAGGAACTGGGGCTCACAGAACTAAATGTTGATACCCTGGCTATTGCTAACATTGTATTAAACTTTTCTTCATCTCTGAATCAGGGGTTTTGCATCTTCTACCAGCAACCATTAAACTGTAGCAGGCCATTAGCTTGCAAGTAGGATAAAGTCTCAGACTCTTCAAAATTCTTGAGACAGGTTTTCAGAGAAAATACACTCCCGTGTGTAACTGATGAAAATGTTATGAATATGCCATTTCAGGAGATTCTTGGATCCTCTGAAGCCCATTCACCTACTGCTATAACGTGGACCATGGGTTAAAGATTCCTGCTTAAGTTAGGAGAGGCCACACCCAATCAGGGCCTATCACAAGTCTTTTTGACCATGTATAGAGCAAATGCTGCTAACAGGCAAATAACAGCAAAATATAGCTAGATGGTATTGTTTGCCCTTGGAACAAGACTTGGTAAATGAACTTCAGAAGAAGTGGGAATGGGATGGATCTTGCTAAGTCTATTGTGGTTTGGTTCAACCCAAATCTAAACATCTGCCGCAGACTCCTTTCTACAAAGAACACTATAGCCATCTATAAATTCCACATTTAAATTCTATTTCAGCACTGAGTGGACACTTCCAACCTTGGTGTCACAATATACCACCCAAATCTAAATCTCTTCTCTTGGTGCTAGCTCTTTACCACAGTGAGAGACTTTTAACTAGACAGAAAAAGAAAATGGTTACCAAGAAAAATATGTACATTACATGTATTTAACCCAGCTCATGACATTTATCCATTTTTACACTCAATAATGTGAGAAAATTAACACATCATTTCTAAAACAATGTCAGGATGAGATGTTAAATTTTCGGAAGAGGTATTTCAAAGTGTTGACTAATGTATCTCTTGGGAAGGGGTATATACGTGTGATATGGAGAGACAGGCAAGAACACACTAAAGATTCTCTGTGTTCTATTAATTAAAATTTTGTTTATTATTATTGGTTCATTTTAAAAATGAAAATAAGCTTTATTCCTAACTATAAGTTGTTCTATTCATATTATCTCCTAACAGCTAGCCAAAATCAGCTTTGGAAAAACGGTTTTGATGAGTGAAAGGGAGAGACAGGAGTTACAGAAGTCCAGTCTACACCATACCCTGCTTTTTTCTTTTCCTAAGTGTTTCCACAGTAAAAAATGGAAAATTACCTTTTGAGGAATAGAGTGCTTTTAGGGAAAATATTTTGATCGGTGGTGTTAAATTATCACTGACAAGTATAAAATAGGTTTAGGGGATAAAATACTCTTAATCTACAGATAATATATAGAATACAGATTTAGATAATCTGCATATATATAGAAATTAGGAAAAAAAGTTAATTACCTCCTTGCAGTATCTATTAATATCATTAATCAAAGAAAACAATAAATAAGTGACGATACATCTATTTAAAAAGTCATTAGCCTATTAGAAGCAAGAAATCTTATCCAATCATAAATATTTAAATCTGTCTACACTACAAACACTAAGTCAGTTCAACTTTACAAGTAAGGGAGAGGAATTAGAAGAAAGCTCCTTTGAAAAACAAGGTTAAAATGAAATAAATAATTGTTGTAGTTTAGGCATATATCTCACTACAGAAATTTATTCTTTAATAAATGTTTTAGGAACACACAAAATTTTCAGAGATCATTTATTCCCCTAAGCACTCACCTGTCCATCAAATATTACATTAACTTCCTTCTTTATGGTATATCATCTGGTTTTCAAATATTTCCAGAGTTGCTCTACTGTCTTGATTGAATTTAACCAACAAGTGTATTTATCACTGAACACTTTTTGTGTTTTTCTTCAGTGTTACATTGAGTCATGTGCATAATATGTCACTTTAAAATATAACTTAATATAGCCTATTGCTTCCTCTGCAATGTCCCTCTGGACATTCCTGCAATAAGCAGTTTCCTGTCAAAGATGTTTTCATAAAAGAAAAATACGTAGGTATCCTCTATTTTATTGATTGAAACGTGCTTGACAAGCATCACATTTGATCTAAGAACTTTAATAGTTTTATAAATAAAGAGTATATGTAAGTGTTAATACCATCAGAAAAAACATCCACGAATACTTCAACTCGTTACTTTGTATCATATAGTCATGCAATTCAAATCATGTAGTCACATAATTTTGTAGCTGGAAGGAAATGTTAGCAACTCAGTATACAAATAAAGAAACTGAGGCTGTAAACGGGTAAGGGACCTATGTAAAGTACAACTTCCTACAAAGATAATGAAAGACTGACACTGGTGACCAGGACTTATGCCATGACCTGCTGTTCTACTAGAACCCAACAAGCAAGTAGCCAATGGTAATTCATAATGTATTGCCATGACAATCTCGATATATCCATGGGCTCCTGTCTTAAGCTTAAGAACACATTTATTATTGAGTAATGGAACTCTTCCTGCTTTTTGCCTGCCCTTTATTGTACACAGAAACTGACAGCCCTTTGCACAGCTTGACTTTTAGGGCTCTCTACTGACTTACGTCCTAGCATATTTGAATAGCAGTTTAAATATCCTGATCCAGGGATGTTATAGCATTCTTATTATAGTTATCTTTTACGATATACAAAACCACATTAACTAGGGGATGGTGCTACTGTCGTAAAAAGTGCCATGCCCCAAATCATTTGTTTAAGTTGCTCTACAGCCACATCAATACTATGCAGAAACGGGCCTTGGGAAGTTCTTAACCTTCTGAAGATAAATACAAAGGTGTAAGACAGTTCTTTCTTTTTTTGTTTTTTTTTTTTTTTTTTTTTTTTTTTGGTACGCGGGCCTCTCACTGTTGTGGCCTCTCCTGTTGCGGAGCACAGGCTCCGGACGCGCAGGCCCAGCGGCCATGGCGCACGGGCCCAGCCGCTCTGCGGCATGTGGGATGTGGGATCTTCCCCGACTGGGGCACGAACCCGTGTCCCCTGCATTGGCAGGCGGACTCTCAACCACTGCGCCACCAGGGAAGCCCCAGTTCTTTCTTTTTGCTAAGAATGTTCTATCTTGTTAGTAGTTGTTTGTATCAAATGTGAAGTGACTGCTAAAAGATATATTTAACTTTTTATAGATATAGGCTTCCCTACATTAATGGGGGAAAAAACATTTTATTTTTTTATTTTGGCCATCCACGTGGCTTGTGAGATCGTAGTTCCCTGACCAGGGATGGAACCCGGGCCCTCGGCAGAGAAACTGCAGAGTCCCAACCATTGGACCACCAGGGAATTCCCCCATTTTATTTTTTAAATGATCCCAATTCCTTGTCCTAAAAACAAAAAAATAATGTATGAGATTAAACCCTTGGATGAAACCATGTGCAAGAGCAGTACAGGTTATGGAAAAATATGCCTTCATAATACCTTCTGCTATCTCTGTTGCTAACTATAACTCTTGCATATATAATTCCATTATACTTTTATAATTCAGGGTTTTGAAAATGCTTTTGAACCATTAATATATTTTCCTGGTTAAAATTCTTTGAGATGTTCTTAACAAGAGTCTTAGATAATGAATTTGGGCAAACTCTGGAACAGTCTTTACAGTATTATCATTCTCATTAATTTTCAGAACTACCCACTGTGTTGAGATGATTGTCATGGGCCTAAGACTTCAATTTGGCTAAATATTTTTGCATATATTTCAACATATAAGTAACCAACAGATGTTTAAATGTTAAGTTCATATGGAAGAAATGGTTAAATGTGTTTACTCTTATCTCATGATTTCTTGGCAACACTAATTCTTATTTTATTATTTCTTTATGTATTTCACAACTTCCTCTATGCTTTGGTCTATAATGACCGATAATGCCAAAATCTCTTCAAAGATAAAACAATCCTTTAATTTAAGCCATTTATACATGTATAAGAATTTAACCCATTTATACATGTATAATATTTAACAAATGTAACATATGTAGCATCACTAATTTTTAAAAACAGAAAACCTTAAATAGTAATTCAAACATTATTTTTATAAAATATATGGAATTCATATAAAGCATAGAACTACACTTTCTTTTTTTTTTTTTTTTTTACACAAAGAGAGTTTTCCATTTATATTCTTATTTGGCTTTAGCAACCTGATATATGATACTGCCTTAACCTGCCAGAAAAAAAGATGGGTAGGAGGCTAAAAACAATATTACTTTTAAGAGAGTTAATGCAGTACACAGTTCTATACTTTCATCCAGTTTATTCTTTTTTCCTTGCCTTTTTGGTTATCTCTGAAGACCGCTTCTGTTTCCATTGTTTCATCCTTTAGCATTCACATATCAGAGCAATAAGTATTTCATTACTGGTTTATCTGTCCAGAGGCTTGAGAAGCGGTAACAATTAACCCTCCCTTCACAGTGATTGATACAGGCTTTGCTTTCAATTTGTTCCACTACACAGATCATGAAATTCTGAATGCAATCATCCTCATTGACCTACACTTTCAAACACACAGCTACAATGAGACGAAAGTAATTATTAAAAGGAACACAGGACTACTAAGATCTGAAACAAAGTCTTTTAAAAATCTGTTAGATGACCTTCTGGTAAAATTGGCAAATTTTGATGTTAAGGAAAATGATAGCTTTGTGTCCCTGCCTGAAAATGCAAGCTGATCAATGTATATGGTGGTGACTGAAGTATGTACTTCCAAAATACAGAAAGCCATTTTAGAACTGTTACAAACTAGAGATAAACTGTCAACATTGTAGCTTAATATGCCTAAAATTTTTTTCAAGGAAACTCAACTTCCTGATTTGTGTATAAAGAACAAACATTGACCAAAGCAGGGAATGAAGACTGGTAAAAGCAATAGCTTTACTCTATAAGAAGAGTTGCATACCTGAGTCCTACATCTTCCCTCTCCATTTTCCCTTTAGGTGAAGATTCACAGTAAGAAATGAATACATTTTTCACAAAGTCTGAAAAATAGCTTCAAATAAATATTAATCTACTACAATCGATATATATGAGGAATGGAGAGGGGAGAGTAGGAGAGTGGTGACTACAGAACTATATTAAAACAAGGGTTGCAGTTAAAGAAAATCAGGGCAGAAAGCAAGGCAGCAGGCCTGAGGCTCTAATCACAGAACAGAGTGATGGAGATGAACCAATACTGCATGGATTAGCAATGAATTATTTTGAACTGTAATCACATGCCTGCACAGAAGAGAGGCAAAACTAGCCATTACTCATAAACTGATCTGCTGATTTCTTGAGAGAGGTGGTGGGGTGGGGGCAGGGTTGATGAGAATAAATTCATATGTTAAACTAATTCAGAATAATGAAAACGTAAAGATGTGGTTACACGTCAAGTTACATTCTATTTTTAATGTCTGCTACATACTACATAACATGGGATGTTTACAGTATGAACTGTAAAGTGCTTGGATTCAAGTAGGATTAATCCAACCATCTCTTCTAAGGTTAGGATGTGAGATATTTACTCCACTCTCCATTTTTTCTTGTCCAATAAAACCATTTCTGAATAACTTTAATACCCCCAAATATAAAACATTTAAGTATTTAGTTATAAAGAAGAAACAGCATTCAAGGAATTAACTTCTTTTGGATAATCTGAAATATTCACACCAAATGAAGATTCAATTGTTAGAACTAATTTTGTTAGGAAGAAAAAAAATCAAAACTGCTGGTAGCAAGAGATTCCTGAGATTCTTATGAACAGACTGTTTAAATGAAGAGCACTTTAATCAGTAGAGGAATCCTCACGTTTCTAATGTCTTGCTGTGCATTCTGCAGGTTATAGTAGCAGCTGGTAGAGGTCATATATCTTTTGTGAGCATCCCAAAAAGGCTCACTGCCAGACTGTTAAATTATGAATAAGCAATGAACAAAAGAATGCAGATACGGTGGTGACAAGATAATCCAAGCAAATTTATCTATGACAAATTTCACAGGATTAACAAATTACATTTACACAGAACAATAAAAATGTGCAAAAAAAAATGATGAGCCTACTTTTCCTTAAAGCATTAGGAAAACAAAAAAGTCACCAATCCACTGCATATATTTAAATTTAACTTGATCTAAAGTAAGACATTTATAATATGTTCAAGATACCTTTGTAACATTTTCCCATTTCAGGTAGATCTATACAAACATGGTATATCTGGTTTATATTTTATATATGTTACATTGTAAAGACAATATATAAATATATGTTTGGCTTATATATAAAGCATGTATACAACATAAAGAAATCTCCTACAATAAATAAAAATCATCCCATTCATATATACGAATAGAATGGATGTGTTTTTAAGAAATAGATTTTGAGGAATGAATTATTTTTGTAGGGAAAAATGCTCCCTCAATCAGTGTAATACATATTAGCTACTAAAATACCCTTATTCATTGATATCTCCTTTTTCTAGGACCAGAGAGAGAGGTTCTGCAAACAGTTTCAATCATTCCACTTGCTCCTACCAAAATACTGCAGTCTTTATGAGTAAAGTGCTTCTGAATGAAGTTTAGAACTAGTACCCTTTTCTGCAGTGCTACAATAGCAGAAAGGAGTTCATAGTTGTGGCGGGGGGAGGATAACTGATTTCAGCTATATTCACTAAAGATGACCCTTAACCCACTATTACACTTTTCTTTATAGTAAAATTTTTAAAATAAATCTTACAAATGAAGAAAGCCCCAGTCTATCAGAAGTAATCAGATATTACTGAAATGACCTGTGATTCCATAAAGTGGTCTTAAAATGCTATGTGGCACTACTTTCCAAAATATGTGATAAATATTTAAGTTTTAATGTTATATATAACCTCGGTACCCAAGTCAGAGCTGTTTAATTCTGCATTAGCATACTGATGATAATAAAATACTGTAATCAGATATAATTTCTTTTAAGATGATCTGAATGCTGTTTGAAATTTTGTAGCCTATTTTTCACTTATACTTCCTATTGACTGTTGCTTTTTATCTTCCATATTTTAGCAAAACATCTCTCTAAATGAGCCCTATCCAACATTTCACAAGGCAACCTATTCTTTATGTAAACAAGAAATTTTCTGAATGTAAAGTGAATATTTAATTGTTACACAAACAAAATACTCAGCTTTCAACCACAAATACTCAAGCTCTGCTTATCTAGTCCTTGCAAGCCCTGAAATTCCTACTATACATTTTTTTTTTAAGGAAGCTATTTGGTTGACAGTATTAGATCTAAAAACGGGAAGATAAATGTGGCATGCTTGTCTATTACCTCAAATCTAGCATACATTCTACAATGAGCAGTGATAGAGTCAGATGCTACAAAGTTTCCTGAACTATAGCTTTTGTCAAAGAACTGTTACACACCAGACCAACCTCTGTGATCCCTGGCATTAGAGGAATTAAAATGTTACCAAGACTTTCCCTTCTTGAAGATGCGGCAAGTGTGTGAGCTTCTGGGAGGAGGGTGGGGGGAACTCAGTAACGATAACTTATCACTTGTGTATTTATTGTGGTCCATTTTTAACATGTTTTTAATTAAATGAGTTAATTAATATACGTAAAGCCCTTAGAACAGTACCTGGTACACAGTGCTATATAAATGCTTGCTGTCATTATTATAATGCCAGATAATTTGGCAAGAGGCCAACTTTTGAGATCTACAAGAGTCCTTATATATCTCAGAAGACAACATCCAGAAATACAGGAACTAGAGTGTGTTATTCAGAAAGCCTGTGAGGTTGTTTCTACCCATTCAGTGGCAAAACTATCCCAAAATAAAAACATCTCAACTGTAATCTTTAGATTAAACTGTGGCACACTCTGAGGCAAGAATAACATGGACGGAAGAGGTCACTGAATACTTCACAGTCTAAGACCAAAGAGGCCTACGTACATGGCAAACTGATTCTTCTGAAACCATTCAGTAAAAAGTCTGCCCCAAAGTATAGACAGCTGTGGAGCTTGCCCACAAAACTACCAGAATGTTAAAAGGTAGAGTGAGAATAATTTCTTGATTCTTCCTCTAACTTTATAAACACGGTATTTCTGAACTTCTCCAAACATCTGAGGAAGGACTAAGAAGCAGAGATCTAGTTCACTACTCACAGCACACACAGTCTTTCTGCCATAGGAACTTTCTGGCATCGGCTCAGAAATCCCCGACTCTAGAAAATCCAAAAATGTAGGCCCCTCCACACTGCAGTTAAGGTACATTTCTAGAGACAAACCTGATTTCAATCTCTAACTCTACCACCTTCTTTGGGAACAGTAAGCCTCTGTTTTCTCATCCATAAATGGGGATATTAGCACTTCCCTTGTAGGGCAGTGGGGAAACCAATGAGAAAATTACTACGAAGTATTTAACACAGGGCCTGAAACATGTAATGTCCAATAAATCTTTATTATGATCATATGTGATCTATTTTCATTTTAAAATCCCATCAAAGATCTTTAAAATGTTTTGCTATAATTTCATTTACATTATATAGCATCTTTTCTTTCTTTCTCCCAAGAACCTCTAATCATTTTATAGTCATTACTTACAATATTTTACAGGCTTAATACCTGTCCCCGCAGAACACTAAGCTAACAGAAGTCAAAGTAGATAAGGAGTCTTATTTATAGGTCTATGAATTCTGTACTTCCTACTCTTCCAGAAAAGGGTGTTTTCTGGCCCTTGATAATATTTCACATATCCAATATAAAGACAAGTCTATAACTAGAGCAACTGCTCTTACAGGGTGTATTATTCACCACTATCCCCCGCACAAGTCATGATGGTCCATTGCAGAGGTTGGATAAATAAAGCTGAATGAACAAACCATTCAATAATTATAGTCGGGGCCCATGAGCAGTTTGGACAACAGTAATGTGCGATTTTCATCTTGCCTCTCACGATTTTGTACACAAGATCACAAGTATTCCAATTAAGTCACCAAAACATTACACTTTAGACATGTATACAGACAATTTCAAGTGTTGTTTCATCTCGTCACTGCCCTAGTAATTTCAGATATAGTAGCAGTCACCTTCCTCTTACTAAGCCATGTCCTGCTTATGCACACTGTACTGTTATTAATATTACTACAAATTATTCTATGTACAGTTCTATCAAACTTACTAGTGCAAACATCCTATTCACACTAATGGGGCCCAGTGCAGTAAAAAATATCATTCAGTTACAGTTGGTTTACTACACTGCCCAATAAGGAAATAAAAACAAACAAAAAAAAAACAGGCACTGTTTACTGTGAAAATACTAACATTAAATGCTAAGCAAACATAACTGAATTTTCCCATAAATTCGGGAAGTTCTTAGCTAATCATAGTATAGATTTAAATATTTAAAGTTTCACACATTCCATTATGAGCAACTTTGGAAGCATTTAAATTTTAAAACTAATATTTAATCAAATGAACTAAAATTTTCAACATACTAACCCTTACACTAGGTTTCAGCCTTACCCATTGTATGCAATTAAGAAATGTTGATAAAGCACTTGAAGTCAGATTCTAAGCCAACAGCAATGCAGAATTTTTTAAAAGTTAATTCAAGAGATGAAACGCTATAATATAGAAAAAGGAGCCATGTAAATATAACAGGGGAGGGGCTAGTTCTGCTCTCACGTGTGCTTAATTTTCTTTAAATTTAGCGAGTGGCATTCTGCATAGGAAAGAGAATCACTAGAATTGCAGGAAAAAATAGGAAAAGAAAAATAGACTATCTAAGGGTCATTAGTAATAATAATAAAGCACTTAAGGAAGTTTACAGAGAAAAACATCACCAGGAATGATTCAGAAATCTCTGTGACATATCCCCTGCAAATACCCCACAAAATTTAAAGCTCAACAGCTTAAAAAATAACTAAATAAAAGCTAAACTGCCTAAATCCTCCCCCAAAAGTTCTGCTTTACAAAAGCATATACAGTACAGATACACCATCATAGAAAACCTCACCACAGAGCAGAGGACCCTGGACATCAGGTCCAGTTTCAAACAGATGCAATTTTAACATGCCAGTGGGCCAGACTAGAAGAGTTGAGGGGTTCATGGAAATTCTGGCATTCCCATAAAATAGATCTATTGTAGGTAGGGGCAACCATTGTGTAGAAGAATTTTGGGGAAAACTCAAACTTCATATTGCCAAAAATATCAAGTTGTTACAATGTGTAGATTATATTTAAATTGTAATATAATTCTTACCAATTCATTGCTGAACAAGACATTAATTTCCCATAACTTTTAGTCAAAAATAAGTCATATTTTTAAGAATATTTTAAAGACACAGGGACTAAAACTTTACTCATAATACCACTAGGTGCTAAAAAATAACTCATGTAACTTTTTTTTTTTAAACCAAAAGCATCAAATAATCTTGGATTCGAGTTTGCTCATTGTAACAAATCAAATCTAGTAACTGGCATATTACAGATTTGAAGTAGCTTTGTGCCTCTCAATTTATAAATCAGAAATTGGAAATATGAAAGGATGTTGTAATGTGGGAGGGTCCTACGTAATGAAGGTCATTATAACTCCTGGCTCCAGAGCTATACAATCTAATATCCTCTCTGGTGGTTCTATGATATGCCCATGCATTACAGTTCTTGTTGACAGTCTGTTGCCTTGGAAATATTTCATTATTTCAGTTTATCCATTTGTAGACCCTTGGCCTTGTGATATGAAGGCCATCCTATTTCATATTTTCGATTATCATTTAAGCAATCTTGTGGAGCTATTGATATATAAGCAAGTGTTAGACAACGCACATCATTATTTATCACTCTGTGTTTAAGCTTACACTGTAGGAAGAAATACCTCCAAAAAAGTCTCCACCACCACCTTTACTTTTTAAACCAAAAGCCCTGTGCAAATGGAATATGCTTTGCAAACCAGCATGGGCATATCGCATGCCTGACACTTCTGTCTGTCTAATTTTCTTGGTTATACATCCACATAGTGGAAACACTCTGTGGTAGTGCTATATAATTTGCAGCCTATTGGAGTTTTGTTTTGTTTTTTGTTTTGTTTAAATGCACAAGGTTTTCAACTTGTTCTTTCAGGCTCCAAAGAGACAGTTTCTGTGTGTATGAGTCAGAGAAATTTAAGGAATACTAAATAATAACGTAAGACATTATCCAGAAAAAGCTTCTCTTTCCAAAATTTACTCTGTAAACATTATTAGAAGGAAATGACTTTTGTACTGTATTATTAAACTCAGGTAAGATATGTCATAAATAAACAACAAGACAATTCAAAAGGTGTATTTTTTCAAGTTTTTGATTACTGGTATATTTGAAAAGCAGTAAAGAATAGTGTCCGTAAATGCCTTTATGAAATCAATGATTTGGAAGCCATTTTTTAAGGAAAAGGGAGATCGCTTGAAGCATGTCCACAGAAAGCCATCTCTTATAAACATATTTGTGTTCAACCGTTACAGAGAAATCATACTACTAACCAGTAAGTTCAGACACAAAGTGCACACAAAGGTAAAATGACTACTTAGCTGAAGCAAGTAACTACGAAAAACACCCCTCCTGAACCAACCATCTGACTTCCCATTTCTCATTACAAAACCAAATCAACTAACGTGTAATGTTTACACTTAAAGTGTTAACATTTAAAACCCTAATAACAAAGTGAACCCTTAGGGCATAAAACAACTGTTTGGATAACGGGCCAAGTTTGTGGTTATTACTGTTTGAAAACATTTAGTTTTATAAGTCCTTCCTTCCTTCCCTCTATATCGCTCCTTCTGCTCCTACCTCCTTAGTACTACTCCCTCTCCCTACAGGTTAAACCTCCTCAGATCCAGCCTTTAAAATGACAGCATCTGAGCTGAACAAGAAGATGCTATTAAAGGGCATTAAATTAAATACAGTATATCCTCCTACAACTTCAATCAGAATTTCAGACCAAGTGTTATTTAGTTCAGCTCTCAAGTGGAGCAGAATAACAAATCGCGCACTTTGATTTACCTTCTTCGAATGCCAAATGGAGACAGGTGATAAAGAACGCGCTCATGCACAGGCTATGAAGTTTCCTCTAGAAATTAATTCTATCTTCAAGATTCCCATCTCAGAGAAATTCCCAAAATGGCACACAAATAGGCCTCTGCTAGAGAGATTACTGGGGCCATCCCAGTAAATACACTTACTACCAGCAGAACTGGGAATGAAGGAGGCAAAGAGGAAGGAAAGAACGGAGGAAATCAATTACAAACTTCTGATTTCAAAAAGTATTCATCACCATGTTAAATAAGAAGTAATTATTAAAAGCCTTGCACGATGATCGGAGACATAATTTTTCTACCTACAAGAGTAAAGTACTTAATACGTGAATTCTCATAAAACACTAGGACTAAATGTTCGTTTTAGCTTTGAGTTGTCAGATAGTTAATGCTACTCACTTTTAACATCTTTAAAAACTGGACTGTGTATGATTTATTCTCAGGTACATGATTTATATAGAAATTAGCTAGAGTTTAGAATGAGTCACTTAAGTACCAACTTAAAATTATTTCCTTAATCCTGACAATTCTGCGGTCCCTACTGTATGGAGGAAACAAGCAACAGTGCAACTGAAGCTTTTTAAAGGAATAGCTTGTTTAATAATATCTCCCTACCGCCTCTTGATGTAAACTATAGGTTAAATGCTACGTTGTACCAAAAATAAAACTGCCCACGCAATAATAATTAAGTCTTGCTACTGCGGACTGCCTTCATCTTCTTTTCAAGTTCACTTAAGCCTGTGAGGAAAGTAAACATCGCTGCTTGGGGGCGGGAAGGGGGGGGACAGGGGGTGCATATATCTAACCGCATTTGTTTTCCTCACGATTCAGTGGGTAACATTTCATACTTCCTACTGAGCATTTTCTCCTTGGAGACAGAGAAAGAGATTCACTTTGCTCAAACCAATATGCTATATGCAATTAATGTCATTAACGCTGCCAATTAATAGCAAATAGGATTCCAAACAAAGTAGGCTGGGTGGACAGCAGGAGGGAAAACCACGTGGGGCGGAGGGGTGCTTAGTTACTCCGAAATCTAACAATGCCATCCACGTAGGACGGTTAAGGAAATTTTGAATATAAACTCCCTTTCCCTTTGGCTTTGGTTTAACTAACTTCAAACAGACATGCTCGGCTGAGCTCCTTGCCTGGCTAGGCAATTCTCACCAGGAACTTTTTTAAACACAGATCCCCAAACAGTAACTAACGGGGCAGAGATGCTCCAACTGTTGGCACATTTTGGATCTCGCTGTTGGCTTGCTGATTCGGATTGAAGGATTTTCTTCTTTCTTTTCCTTATTTTCTCTGGGGGGCAAGGGAGTGGAGAGGAGGGCAGGAGAGGAGAACAGAGGGCAAAGCAGGAGACCCAGAAGTTGCCGAGGCTGGGGATGCAGCCTGGGCTGCAGGGAGGCGGCGGCCGCGCGCCTCTCTCCGCCCGGCCCGGCCTAGCTGCTCCGCGCGGAGACAGCCCCTCGGCGACACCGTCCGGGCCTGGCGCGAGCTCCGCGCTCCCCGCCCCCGGCCTCCTCCTCCTCTCCTCTCCTCCTCCCCCTTCTCGCCTGCCTTCCCTCCCCCTCCCCAGCCTCATTCCTTCCTAGAGAGCAGCTGCCAAGGGACCTGCGGCGGCCCCGGGGATCCCCCGGCCCCCCCACCCGCTCCGCTGCTCCCACTCACACAGCAGCCCCTTCTTTTCTGTTTGTTTCTCTTTCTTTTTCCTTCCTTTTTTGCTTTTTCATTCTTTCTTTTTTTTTTTTCTTTTTTTTTCTGTCAGCGAGTCACGCCATTCGCCGAGCCGAGGAGGTGCGACCGCTCGGAGAGCCTGGCGCCGCCGCCGCTGCCGCAGCCGCCGCGGGCGGACAATGCGCGCGGGGACCGCGGGCGAGCGCGGAGCCGCCAGCCCGCCGACCAGGTCCCCGCGGGCTCGCGGCCCAAGAGGCGGGCTGCGGAGCGGGCCCCGCCACCTTGGCGGCGGCGGCGGCGGCGGAGGAGGAGGCGGCGGCGGCGGCGGCGGCAGCGGCAGCAGCAGCCGCCCCGGCGGCAGGTTCAATAAACAGAAAAGTGTTACCGTTCTCGCCTGGAAGGATCCTGCTGAAAGCTGGGCTTGGTGGGCGCCATCTTCCTGCTATTTTTTTTCCTCTCTTACTTTTTGCCTCTCTCCCCCTCCTGGGGCGGGGGGCGTGGGGAGGGCGGGAGGGGGTTGTGCGTGTGCGTGGGGTGGCGGGAGTGAGTGCGGGCGTGCGCGGCGCTCAGCGGCGGCCAGGCGGGCGGCGGCCGTGGCCTTGGCCGTGGCGGCGGCGGCGGCGGCGGCGGCGGCGGCCGTGCTGCTGAGGCCGGGAGGCTACGGAAAAGTAGTGGGGCCGGAGCCTCGCCGGCGGCCGGCCGTCCCCTCGCGCCGCCGGTGCCTCTCGCCGCAGGTCGCCGCCTCCTCCGCCGCTTGCGCCTTCTCCTCCCCCTGCTCTCCGGGCGCCGCCGCCGTCCATGCGCCGCAGAGCCTCCGCGGCCCGGGCCGCTCCGGCTCCCGAGACATGCCCAGCGCGGAGACAGGCGACCGGCGGCGGCGGCGGAGGAGGGGGAGGCGGCGGCGCAGGGGGGGGGGGGAGGCGGCCGCGCGGCCCCGCGGGCAGCCAGGCCCAGGGCCCCGCCGCCTCCGGGTTCTCGCCTCGCGCGCCGCCACACCCCCCGCAGTCACCCCACCACCGCCACCCAGAGCTGGCCCGGTGGCAGGTGGGGTACACACCCTCCCGGCGGGGGGCATGGGGGACCTAGGTCGGGAGGGGCGGGGACGGGGAGGACGCGCAGGGGGTTTCCAGCTTGACCGCTGTGAAAGTATTTCTGGGCATTTTCCAGCTGCTTTGCTCCAGAGCGCTCTCTCGCACACAGACACCCCCCTTTCTCTCTCCCTCTCCTTTTCTCTCTCTCTCTCTCCCCCCCTCCCCCTTCTCTCCCCCCTCTCTCTCTCCCCCTCTCCTTCCGTCTCTCTCCCTCCGTGTCTCCCCCCTCCCTCTCCCTCTCCCTCTCCCTCTCCCTCTCTCCATCTTTCTCTCTCTCTCCTCTCTCCCCGTCTCTCTCTGTTTCTCTGTCTCTCTCCCTCCGTCTCTCTCTCTCGCTCGCTCGCTCGCTCTCGCTCTCTCGCTCTCTCTCTCGCGCGCGCGTTCGGGGACTGGGAAGCTCCGCTGCCGGCGCAACAACGCCACTCAGTTGCAGTTTCGAACACTTCCCTTCTCTGGAGTATCGCGGCCAGGAGGAAAGAAACAGAGAGAGGAGCTGGGAGGCCACGGGAGCGGGCTTCACAGGACGGCGTCCGGGACGCGCCTCCGGGGACAGCGCGTGGGGGTGTGCGGGCGGAGCGGCCCCGAGGGCCCCGTGAGCGGGTGCAGCGGCAGCACAGGCACCTTGTGGCTCGAGCGCTCAGCAGCGTTGCAAAGCCGGAGCAGCTGCATTATTCACGCACTTGCAAGTCTTCAGACCCCGGGGTTCACAAGTGAATTCCCAGGAGTTTAAACGCAGTTAGATAAAACGCTTCTCTCGACTTGGCTTATAGGACCTGAGACCCGACCGGACTGCGGGCCTCGGGGATCCAGCCCAGTCGCCTCCTTATTTTACAGCTCAGCGAGGCCTAGGGAAAGGGCCACTCAGTGCAGGGCCAGTGCTGGAATCCTATTGCCTGGGGAGCCCCTGGTCAGAGCGTCTTCTCCACTAAACCGCTCAGCTGGGTGTGGGCAGCTTTTTAGGCAGAGACTTGGGTCAGTCATGTGTCACCCAGGAAAGTAGAAAGGACTCTTAAAGCATTCCCACTTTGAATAAATGAAAGAGCCAGACGAAAAACATCAATCCTATGAGAGGCTTTGCATTTTACTTTAAACTTAAGAAAAAAATAGACCTGCAAAGGGGTCCCATTCAGTTCTACCATTCCAGTACAGTGGGGCTGAGAGTTAGAAACTTGGAAACATAAGTGTTTTTCGTGACAGACGTGTTTAATCTGCATGATGGTGTTTGAGTTGTCTTTGGAGTACACTCTACAGGTAGGAGAAGATGAGAGTGATTGAAAAATGAAGTGGAGAGTGTTGAGTACAAGATAGACAGGGGCTGGAAGGGAGGGGAAAAAGTTGCCTGCTGGAAGTTTTGGCTCCAGGACGGCCAGCTTAGGGCATTTCTACCCAAAGATGACAAATGAGAGAAGCTTGTGTTCTTCCAACAGGCCACTCTTTGCTTGAAAACCCTCCACCCCTGTCACTCCCTCATCAGACTCCCCAAAATAAGTTAATGCAAAAACAAATTTTGGCGGTGGGGGGAATGTTGTCGCCATTCACTCTGACAGATCCAGGTCTCGAGGTGGAAACTAAGTCTGCCCTTCACAGCCCCTTCAGCCTAACAAGTAGGTGGCCCACACTCCCAATAAAATTCCAGAGGACAGGGGACTTGTGACTCAGACCCTGCCAATAATCTTCTTGTCCCACATGACTCGCTCCCCTGTCCCCAAATTAACTAAAATTAAAGGCAGTAACAGGTGTCATCATATCTGAGTAACGAAACCAAGAGCTACATTTTTCACAACTAGCACCTTTTCTTCTGTCAATATGACAGAACATAAAAAGAGAAGAAGGGAACAATACATCCCAAAGCCTAGAGTTTAGAGTTGATTATTTTTAAAGCTTTAGACTTTAGAACTGCAGTGGGATTCAGACTTGATAAAGTGGCCCAAATTCAAAGATGAAGGTGGAAGCATCGGTACAGCTTTCGGCGTTTGAGTGCGGGACCATGGAGGATTACCCCTGCATGCTCCTGACTTGCAGGGAAATTGGCCCTGGGAAGATCTTTATGATGAAAGACACCAACACTCAGAGAGTAAACATAAAGGCTGAAATTTCATGACTACCTCTTATGCCCAATTCATATCTTAAGGGTTAGTTGAAGTTCCCTGGAGGTCCCTGAAATCATCCAAAGGCCATCTGACATTTCTGACCCTTGACTCCCTACTTCAGAGATCACACTATTGTGACTATTGCCTACACTTCCTAGTTAAAGTGATCACTGGATTCTATTGTCATTTAAATGTTTTATAAGGGACAAAAAAAAAAAACCCCATAAAACCATACCTGAACCATGAAAAGGAAAAATCTAATTCTTTCCTGGTCCTTTATGTTTGCAAGATTCCCAGATCTTTTGTATTAAAGGTTATTGTAATCACTGAAGTAAAACAAGACTAAAATAATTTAAATAAAAAATCTCTTTGACAAGGAATAGCCTCTTTTTGACTTATTTTCAAGACTCTTTGTTTTAAACTTCTGACAATACTCAGAGCATATAATGAAGTCTTCTACAGAATATCTGCAATACTGGCCATCAACTTGGAAAACATTCAGTGTGTTATGCAAAACCTGCTCTGGTTGCTGAGCCACTGGTTAGAAGGCACAAAATATGGCAGTGATAGATTATCTTAACCTTTTCAGTTTAAACACTGTTGGTTCAAATCAAAGGTTCTCAAATCAATGAAGTTTGAAATACAAGGTAAGAATAGGAGCTGTTATTTGAATTGTGCATTGTGTATATTTTAAGTTAAATGCCATTGGCAAAGCTCTCAGATGTTTAATCGTATGCAATCTGGGAAACACAAATATTTAATTTCACACTTTCACGTGTTCTTTTTTTCCTCCCATCTTCTATAAAACTGAGCCCCACAAGTGGGAAGCTTACCTTTCATACTACATCGTTAGTATTTCTCAGCACATTTTTGTGGATTACATTTTTGATAAAATCTTGCAACATCTCAAGTTGTCCTTAAGGAAAAACTTCAGGGTTCTAGGGCTGTTTGTGGTGGTGGTAATTTTTTTCCCCTTTCTTTCCTAACTGAATCAAAGAATGTTTACTATTTCAAAGTCACAACCATATTTTTTTAAATCCATAAATGTTTGGAGGAAATGCAAACAATAAATACTTTAAAACTTCCTTCTTCCCACCTAACCTAACTTTGTAAAATTTGCTTCCTAACTTGCATCTCTGAATCTTACACATTTGCATTATAATACGTTTAAGATGAATACTTAACAGCGCCGAGGAGCCTCGGATTTCATGCTGTATTTCCCTGTAGTAACAGGTGACATGATAACACTATTATGTAGAATTGCAAGTGCACGGCTACACGTGAAAACTGTTCCCATTCTGTTTGGAAACAAATGATCAATCAGCCTCAGGTGATCAATTGCCCCCCTGGCCGCCCGTCAGCGCGAGTCCGCACCCGGCAGAAGCATAGAGAAAATTCCGCTGAAAGGGACGAGAATCCCAAACTTTGCAAAAGCACCTTGTTCTGTGCCTCAGACTTCGCTGTAACTCCTTGGCTACGCGGGGCTGAGACTCTAGATTTGGGGCCAGGCAGAAGGCAAAGGTTGATTTGACTTCGCCAGTACACTGGAGTGCCTCTCAATCCGAATTGTGAATTATTTTTTCCTGTCTTATCTGTAGAACGAGGGGCAAGCAAAGTGAGCCCTGGCGATGTGCATGTGTGTTGTAACGCATAAAACAGGAGGCAAAGTGAGTCCCACCCCAGCACCCCGGAGCGGGGGCACTATCCCAGCCCAGGCGGGACTACTCACCGCTGCTGGTAGGAGGTGATGCCCTGGACGTTCTGCGGGGTGCCGTTGGCCGCGGCGCCGGCCCTCCCCATGCCCGCGCCGGCCGGCACCCCCGCGGCCGCCCCGCCGGCTGCCGCGGCCGTCACCTGCACGCTGAAATCCGGAAAGATTCGGATCATCGCCGCGGCTTCGGCCCCCGGGCGCGGCGGCTCTGGGCTCGGGCTGGCGGGGGCTCGGGCTGGGGCTCGGGCAGCGGCGGCAGCAGCAGCAGCGCGAGCAGCGGCGGCGGCAGCAGCGGAGCCAGGCACTAGCCTGCAATCCCATTAGTGAGCCGCGGCCACTGTGCGCGGCGGAGAGGCGCTTTGATGTGCGCGCAGCGGGCTGGGGGGGCCGCAAGCGCAAGGAGGAGGTGCGGGGGGGGGCGTGCGAGGGACTTGCAAACAGCAAAACGTGTCAGGGTGGGTCCTTTTTTCCCTTTTGGGGGGCGGTGGTGCTCCCCCCTCTTTCCAGGATGTTGCTCTCACTGGCTGCTCCGACTGCGCTGCGCGAGCCCAGCTGAGGGAAGAAGGGGAGGGGGTGGCGGAGGAAGGATGCACCGGGAGGCTTAGAGAGGACTTGGCTGGTGCAAGGGGATGACGGGCAGCGGAGGGTGCCTTTCTTTCCCGCCCCCTCAACACAAACACGCACACACACACCGCGCACTTCCGACTCCAAGTGTAAGACAGGCGCGCTCTCTCCCCTCTTTTCTCAAGAGAAATAACCACCATCCAAGCAGGCTCGCGCCTCCAGCGGCTCCCTGTAACCTGGACTCTAGCCCGCGTGTGCAGGAATGGGGGCGCAGAGCCTCCCCTCCGGGCCGGGACCCCTCTCTGCCCGTCTTCTGTACACTAGGCAGCGCGAGGGTTGCCAACTGCAAGTTGGACTACTGGAGAACTTGATGCTTATCGAGGAGGGATGGTGTGCAAAGGAGAAGGTGGGGGGGGAGGCGCTTTTGTGCAATGGAGAGTTTGTTCCCTTTATAAGAAGGGACTCTCCTAGCTTCTGGTGGTCTGGCATGTTGGTCTTGGACAAACTTGTGAGGTGGGGACTGTAGGTCCAGCTGGAGGGATTCGGGTGTGCCCCTGATGACCCATCTCTATACGCCCCTTTCGAACGACGAAACGAATAAATTAGCAGCCACAACTGGGGCGAACTCTGCAAATTCCAACCACAAGGGAAACAAAAAGAGAAAACACGTGCATTTATTTCCTCGTGTCTTCCAGTTACTTCTCCATATTGTTACATCGGTGTTTCTTTAGGGGATGAGGAGGGATGCTGTGGTTTGGGCGCGCCCTTTCACTGACAACTTGCACTCCTTATAGCCTGCATAATGGGTGGGGCCAATGGGAGTGAATGATTACCCCTACCCCCCGCCCAGGACCTCCAGTGGCCCCACTTCCTCGCTCTTTCTTCCGGGTGGCGACACTGGACCTGAGTTGCCGGGAGGACGGTGCAGCCCTTACGCGACGCGGGGCTCGGGCTCCCCTCCTTTTGCGCGCCACCGCCCCCAACAAGCTTGGCTGGTGCTCCTGTTGGTTTCCCCATCTCGCTCTCTCGTCTCTTCCTCTCCTCGCGCGCAGAGGCCCGGGCCTGGCAGCTGGGGGACAACTGGCCGCCGCGCCCGTCGCGCGAAACCAACTTGGGCTCGGCGGAGCGTGGTGGCCGCGGCCGCGCCGCTCGACCCTCTGCCAATAGCGCCTCGCCGGACGAGGCACCTGCTTAACCCTTTGAGCCTGGGGCGCAGCCGGCCGCTGGGACCCAGAGAGGCAGGGCCGATTGGCCAGAAGTTGCCGAGGACGAGAGCGATAGAGACTGCCCAGCCAGGCGTCCCGGCACAAGGTCTGGGGGCCAGACGCCTACCCTCGCCGCAGAACTGGGCGTCCCCTTTCACCCTCGTGGCTCCCGGAAAACAGCCAAGCCGCACAAAGGCCGGTCCGCGCCCCGGCGGCGTCCCGCTCTGGCTGAGCAACCTCTGCGCTCCCCTAACCCGAGTCAGTTTCCGGAGAAGCCGCCCGCGCCCGGCAGCCGCAGGGAGCCAGAGGGAGGGAGCCCCAGCTCTGGCTGGCCGGGCCCACGGCGCAGCTGCGTTTCCATTTTCCTCTCAAAGAAAATGCTTTGGACGGCAGATAATACCAGGAGATATGAAACTGCTTCGTCCCCCACATGTTGCACGTAAAAAGAATCGTAATGAGCATCTGTGGCATGTGCTAGGGATCCCACGAGTTAGTTGAAGATCCAACTGAGGTCCTGACTGCCTCCTTCCCAGGAAGGGGTCTTTTTCTAGTTCAAAGGCATTTCACTAAGAGATATTAATACTTGTTCAGTGGCCAAACGCAAAGTCACTGAACTGGCGAGGGTAGGGGCACGTGGTTAAGTGGAAAGACACCGTGGAGGGATCAGGTCACAGATGTGGCCAGGCCAGGCCTTGCGGTTTGACTCAGGTCTCAGAGCTCTCCCCTCCCCACCTCTCATCCTCAGGGCTGAGTCTGAAGAGATCTTAAATACCAACTCTTGGCTCTGCAAGCTTTCCTGTAGAAAGAAATGGGAGTTTGTGCTAATTATAGCCAGGTCAGGAATGTTCTAGGGGTTGGGAAAAGTTCTCCTTCTCTGACTGCATAGGTCAAGGCCAGCAGTACTGTTGACCAAAGGAAGCCCAGTTAACGGCTGACCAATGAGGCTTAAAATGAACATATATGCAGACAGTGGATTTCTATAAAATAGCATGTCTGAATTATTGGCCCGTTGTGGGCTGGTGCCTGCGCCTGGCATTTGATATCTAGGTCAACCAGTTGGTGGAGGTTTCCAGCAAGTGGCTGCTTCTTCCATGTGTACTTTGACTCCAATATGTAATGCCATGTTTCAGGTTAGATCTGGTGGATCCAGAGGCAGTCCCTCATATGCTAAATGATGCCAGAGGCAGATAAAATGCTCTTTTGCCAAGAAAAGGATTTTTAGAAAATTATTTTTCCTTTTAGAGTATTTTCTGCACAATCCACGAGTTACATTTATAGACAGTATCACCCTTCTTCTTTAACTGTTTTAATATTGATTCTATGAATAGAAAAGACCAGCTATTATGTTTTATTGACTACTTATTTTACAGACTAGTTGGTCTGGAAATATGTGATCCTGCTTCTCTTCTTTTTTGGAGGGCAAGTTTTTCTTGGAAGCCCAAAGGGCAAACCTATCCCACTCGAAAGAAGATGTGAGGTCTGCTGTTAGATATTTGAAACTAGATATGCTTAAGCTACTTCAATTATACTTGATACTATTAAAATAGAGTTTAATGAGCACATTCAACTTCAAAGTTCCAAGCTTTCAACTGTCCATATTTAAGAGAATTAATATGGCTCCTGCCCTCCAGAAACTTTCTTTTCTAAAATAGAAATAAACAGACTACTCAAAGAAGACTTGCACAGTGGTTTACCTTAGAATGTATGTGATAAGTCTGTTTCAGTATTTTGTCTTTACATGTAAAAATTTGGAAGTTTGGTTTGCATGCATGACAGACAAATTCCTTATTGCATCTTCTTATCTCCATGTTCATTAAGGACCTTAAGCAAAATATAAGTTTATTCCCTCATTAGTAATTCAGATTTCATTACTCTACTCTTTCAGTTAAAATCTTTACATGCTGGCAGCCGTTTTGAAATATTTTGAAAGTTGCTTTGGCACTCATCCAACCAAAAGGGCTCCAGTTAACATTAAACTGTATACTTTCTCGTTGTATAGCCTTCTCCCGCCACCTAAAATCTACATATTAGGTTATGTAGAGATATAGAAAAGGATTTTATGATGTCATAACTCTGAAAACATACATATGATACACACACAGCCACCACAATTATATATTTACATCTTTATCCTTGGTGTCATTGTACAACTGTGCCTTTTGCTCATATGATATAAATATCTATTCTCCGGAAATTCATTTCCATTGACTTAGAGTTAAATGGTTTGACTTTGAATTTTCATGATTGGCTGTCAGAAGCTGCCAGTGACAGGTAGGAGACAGAAGCTACAAAGCTTTATTGTATCTAATTTTTGCTTTACTTTGGTCAGGTATTAAGAGGAAAATAAAATAGTACACAGAGATCAGAAAAAGATAAAGCAAAACAAAATAAACAGAATGAAAATACTATATGTAATGAATAAGGTAAGATATGCTTTACTCTGAAAAGTTGAGTGTTTTATTGAAGGGATCATGCTTCAATGAGAGGGTTTTTTTTCCATTAAAAAACACCCATGTGAGGACTTTCCTGGTGGCACAGTGGTTAAGAATCCGCCTGCCAATGTAGGGAACACGGGTTCAAGCACTGGTCCGGGAAGATCCCACATGCCGTGGAGCAACTAAGCCCATGCACCACAACTACTGAGCCTGTGCTCTACGGCCCACGAGCCACAACTACTGAGCCTGTCCTCTAGAGCCGGCGAGCCACAACTACTGAGCCCACGTGCCACAGCTACTGAAGCCCACACACTCTAGAGCCTGTGCTGCTCAACAAGAGAAGCCACCTCAATGAGAAGCCCACGCACCGCAACGAAGAGTAGCCCCAGTTCACTGCAACTACAGAAAGCCCACGCACAGCAATGAAAACCCAACACAGCGCCCCCCCACACACAAAAAAGAAAACATGTGAGATCATTTACAATAATCTGAGAGATGAGTCTTCATTGTAGGAAAAGCCATGAGCTAAAATTAAGGTCCCTGCATATCATGAGAAGGAGATTTTACATTCTGTAGAGGGGTTTAATATTTGATTTAAACAATTTTCCATCTTTGCTCCTTAATCCAAATTGAATTCAAGCTCTTACTACTAACTTTGCCATGTGATTAATATGTCTCCTAGTCCATTCAAAAGCAAAGCTACAATGTCAGGGTAGAAAAAAATGACGTGAACGTCACAATAATGTCTTTCTCAATATTCCAGAAGAGAAACTAAGGAATTAAGAGAGAATACCTAATAAATCATTATTTATAATATATGTATGTCCATTTATAATATATAAGGAGAGTACTGAGGATTTTTTCATATTACTACTATCTATATCAAATACTGAATATCTCAAGCTATTATGCTAAACTAATTCTCAGAGGACTTTATAAATATATAGCTAGAAACAGAAGAGGTTTAGTTAAAAGAGAAGAAAATCTTTTAGCTATTTTCTAAAATCAGCAGCAGGCTGTAGGAGAGGAGGAATTGTTTAAAAAAATAATTAGTGAGTGGGGAAGGGTCTCAGATCCATACGGTTTTATTTTTTTTAGTTAAAATATTCACACATCATGTAATATTATTCCAAAGCATGTGCAAATCAATAGAATCTAACTAAAGCTAAACTTAGACTTACATGCAAAAAAACTAAATTGTCTTAACATATTTAAAAGACTAATTTGTCTTTAAACAGCAATCTCAAAAATTGCTCTTGCCTATTTTTTCATGATAGAGAATTTGATTTTGGGGTTGAAATATCTCTAATTTTTAGGAGACAATTTTAAATCTACCTGTGATGATAAAGGAGTCCCCAAATGTTGGTTCCAGTTTGCTTCTTCTATGACTGTCAGCATAATTAGAACTTGGAAAGACCCACTAAGATGTGAGTTGTGACTTGCACCTCAGATCCAGCAGCCCACGCTACTTTTTGTTTCAGTGAAAATTATACCTAGTGCTCACTGGAAATTTTATTTCTGTTTGGCTGGATTCCTCCAAGTAGGCATACTTAAATAGCCAATGGACTCTTTTCTTCACTTAATTTTCTTATTAATTGTAAAATTATTAATTCAGTGCATGCTTGATTGAAGGAGTGACATTGCTTTGGACTGATGTTTTTCAAAATGAAAACAACCATACTAGATGAGTTTTTACTTGAATTTTTCATTTTCAGTAGGATGGGATATTTTATAAACCTAATCACATAGCAAATCAAACAGTTTTATTACACTCCATGCTGTGTCAAACATTCTGTTTTTATTAAACTGTTTTGTCTTTTCACCTAGAGGAGTGATTCTCAAACTTTGGCATGCATCAGATCACAAGAAGGGCTTATTAAAGCACAAATTTCTGAGTCTTACCTTTACAAGATCTTATTCAGTAGGTCTGGGGTGGGGCTAATAAGCTGCATTTCTAACAAATTGCTAGATGATACTGATGCCATTTGTCCAGGCACCATATTTGAGAACCACTGACCTGCAGTGTTTAAGATAGAGGGTTGAGTTGGGAAGTCTAGATTCAGATCCCAACTTTGCTACACACTGATTGAGTGGTCAAGGGCAAGTTCTTTAAGCTCTCTCAGCTTCCGCAACTGAACCTGGTATTAATTCGGGTCAGCAAAAATGGATTTGCCCTGCCTGATGGGGATTCGGGCACAGTTCCTTCCTTCAGGGAGTCAAGGGTTTATAAGCAGAAGTAAATATATAAAGAAATTGCAATTGCAATTATTGCAATTGCAATAAAGTGTCCTAAGGGCAACAACAGATTTACAAAAAAGTACAAAAGTGGCATGGGAGGTTGGGGTTTGAACCAGATGAGAAGAGAAATAAAATGTGGTCAGGAGCTTGGGGTAAGAATCATGCACTCAGGGTTTGACTACAGTTCTACCATTTACAAGCTGGGTGACTTCAAGCAATTTATTTATTTTCACCAAGCCTCTGTTCCTTTCTTTGTAACACTAGTAATATATGTAGTTCTCAAAGGATTGCTGTAGGGTTTAAGTGATATAAGGTGTGTAACGTACTTAGTATAGTGCCTGACTCATGTTAATTACTCAATGAAAGGTAGTCATCACCATGAGGACAGTCTCTTAAGTTCTCTCCCAAGTTCTCTTCCTTGGAGATGGGAAAGGTCTTGATGGTTACCCAGATAAGATATGAAATATTTACATGCTCTATTTATGAATGTTGACAACTCTAAAGTTATTTATTTTAAATTCTACAACAATACACCTACAGTTCTAAGTGACTAACTTTGTTGATCAAAGTTAAGAAAGACACCAGATAAAATTACTGCAAGTGTTTCCTAAAGTCCGGTGCACTTTTCTAGAGGCTTGAAGTTCAGCTTTACACAAAGGGCAGTAAACTTCTGACATTAATCATATACAAGATGTATAAGACCTAGAGATTATCATACTAAGTGAAGTAAGTCAGACAGACAAAGACATATATCATATGATATCACATATGTGGATTCTAAAATATGATACAAATGAACTTAATTACAAAACAGAAACAGACTCACAGACTTAGAAAACAAACCTATGGTTACCAAAGGGGAAAGGTGTTGGGGGAGGGAAAAATTAGGAGGTTGGGATTAATATAAACACACTACTATGTATAAAATAGATAAGCAGCAAGGACCTTCTGTATAGCACAGGGAACTCTACTCAATACTCTATAATAACATATAGGAAAAGAATATGAAAAAGAAAAGGGGTATGTATATGTATAACTGAATACCTTAACTGTACATGTGAAACTAACACAACATTGTAAATCGACTATACTCCATTATAAAATTTAAAAATATATTTGTAAAGAAAACTGAAAAAAAAGGTGTGCAATGCAGTATCCCATCATCCTTGTTATAAGAAATATATCTGGTTGGTATTGTTATCAACCTTCATATTATAAACAATCTTTGATTAAAGAAAATTAAATATAGTAAAGATTTTTAAATAGATATGTAGAGGCATAAAATAAAATAGTAGATAACAGATCCACTATTGTATTGGTTATTACTGGAAACAAATATATGGGTTTTATTTCCAATCTTTTGAAGTTAATGAGGGTAAGGATAACTGAATCTTTTACCAGAGTATTCCTTGGCACAATGATTCACAAACATTTTTGTCTCAAGTCTCCTTTAACTCTTAAACATTTGGAGGCCATTCAAAGAGCTTTGAGTTATGTACATCACATCTATAAATATTTAATGTAGTCAAAAGTAACATATATATGCAAAATTTCTTATTAGTTCATTTTAAAAATAACAAACTCATTACATGTTAACATAATAACACTTTTTATTTTAAACACTATTTTGTAAACTATTTTAACACTATTTTTTCCAAACAAATAAGAAATAGTGATATTGTTTTATTTTTTTTTGCTTTCTTTAATATCTGGCTTAATAGAAGACAACAAGATTCCCATATCTTTTCTGCATTCAGTCTGTTACAATAAGTTGTCTTGGTGAAGGAAATCTAGGTTCACATAGATACAAGGTTAGAAAAGAGTTAAGTTAAATTTTAATAGCCTTTACATATAATTGTAGATATTCTTCTTTGCTGTTATTATACCAACACTCGTAAGTAGTAATTTCTTAAAAGTTAGCTGTAATGTGGAATCTGGAATGATATTAAGAAAGTTTTCACACTCTAATCACTGAAATCCATTGGCCTGTAGATTTTTTGCCCATACATGGCTTTATATCATATGCAATGATAATTTTTAAAACATTAACTAACTGGATTACGCAGGTCTTCCAAAGGTTAACACATTTTATTATACAATATCAGTAAAAATCACAATTGCTAGTATCTCTACCACTCTGTTCAGTAAAGTCTCTACATACTGGGAAGCTGTCAAGCTCACAATGACAGGTACAAGTTTCCTAAAATTCTAATTATCGCTTGGAATCTCAAATATTATTATTGGTAGCTAAATACCGTCAGTTGGATCTTCAAAGTGACAGACACACTTCATTCATTTTCAAGAAAATGTCTGTCAAATACTCACATCTGAATACCCATAGTTTGTCAGTTACTCTTTCAAATAGTGTTCCATGAAAAAAGTGGCTAGTTCAGCTTGCAACAAAAACAATGGCAAGAGTATTTTTTTCAGATACTTACACATATGTAGCAAAAGTGTTTTATGAGTACTTCCCATTTCACCACAAAGGATATTTAAAGATACGTGTTCAAGGGTCCAGATGTAATAAATTTAATAATTCTTACTGCTTCATCAAGGCTGTTCTCAAATGAACCTGGCAGCTTTTTACTGTGAATGTGTGGCAGGGGAGAATACAGTGACTACTAGTGTAGTTTGCTGCTACTGCCTTGATTCATGCTGATGCCCAAGCAGTTTTACTCACCATTGCTTTTGTACCATCAGCATCCACAGTGAAACATCCACAATGAAAAAGGCAAATAATGTTTTAATATTATTATATTATTAGCATTACTATAGTATATTAAAATAGTTTTGACTTCATGGACACCCTGAAAACATCCTCAACCCACACTTCGAGAACTGCTGTCTTAAGAGTATGTGTCTAAGTTATTATTACGACCAATAAGTAAGAGGAAAAGTTTAAACTTCCTTTTTGCTGTATTTTTTTAAAGAGTGAAAATACACTTTGCAATTATGTGTCGGTTTGCTATCAAATCATGAATAGATTATTATGAATGTTGTACTTGGGATTTTGATTTCATATAGAACTCAGAAATAGATGCTTTGTTTTCTTATATTGTTATCCAGGAAGTGGGTATAGCTTCTAACAAAGCAATTCCAGCACTTAATGTTGAAGATCTGGGACCAGTAACTCAATTTTCCCTCTGTTCTCCAAGAAAAAGATGGGAATACAGAAATCAGAATGATACTTCAGAAGGATGGAAAGATGAAACTCAGAAAGAGCTAGATTAAGTTCCATAGCAGAAAGAGGTTTTCCATTGTTCAGAACCTGAAGAGGGCCACCTCTGGAGGTGCTGAGCCTCCCTAACTTGGAACAAAATGACTACCTTCTAGGAATTCAGATAAAGAGCTGGAGTCAGTGACCTTTAAGTTCATATTCAATGTAGACATAATATTTAATCATATTATCTCTATTCCATAAGCAAAATACCATAACACCATTTTCAAAGAAGTGTTGTACAATCTTTCTAACACAGCTTCACAGGCAATCACAAATATTTTCTATATCATTTATCATTATTCTTAGGCTGGAGGATTTTAAAATCTTGTTCAAAATGGAAAAACAAACTGAGTTATTGTGCAAAGCATCTTCAGTGTCTCAAAACCCACAAACCACAAGAAAAATGGAAAGATCTGTAATTTAAGTATTTATACTAATTAATTTTGTTTAAGTACCCTGGACAGCTGCTCAAGACGCAGACCAAATAGGAAGAGAGTAACAATCTTTTGAAGTTAAATCACTACTTGTTATTAGTATTCATAATCAAAGGCATATCTCAAAGAGATGATAAACTACTGAAGAATTAATCATTTATTATGGAATTTAAAATAATCTGGCTCAAGAATTATATCTCAACTGTGAGATACATATTTGATGGAAGTTGTAGAAGAAGAAGCTTCTTGGCTGACTTATTTACAGAGACAGCTTTTCAGTGTTTTTGTCTCAGGGGAATCAAGAAAGGACATGTATCAGAGAAATGTCATCCATGTATCTTTGCACAAAGGGAAGATACCAACAAAACTCTGTTTTAATTTTACTTATTTTGACTGAGAAATGATCCCTCTTAAAAAGTGATTTGTGTAGTCATAGTCAAAGAAAACTATAAACTTGAGGAAGATTCATTGAGAATTATAAGTTATTATATATGAGGGGAAATCTAAAACAAATTTCAAAGTTTTGCCAATCTTATTTTGTTTTATTTTGGAGAATGATAAGAAGCATTTTCACTTGGAAAGTGCCTTGATGTCAAAGATCTTGGTTTATTATGACTTTCTAAATTTCATTTATTTTTATTTTTGGCTACATTGGGTCTTTGTTGCTGCACATGGACTTTCTCTAGTTGCCACCAGTGGGGACTTCTCTTCGTTGTGGTGCACGGGCTCCTCATTGTGGTGGCTTCTCTGGTTGCGGAGCACAGGCTCTAGGCGTGCGGGCTCAGTAGTTGTGGCATGCAGGCTCAGTAGCACAGGCTCAGTAGTAGTGGCGCACGGGCTTAGTTGCTCCACGGCATGTGGGATCTTCATGGACCAGGTGTCCCCGTGTCCCCTGCGTTGGCAGGCAGATTCTTAACCACTGAGCCACCAGGGAAGTCCCTATTATGACTTTTTATTTTTAACTTTTTATAAAACGAAATATTGAACTTACCAAAGTAAAATATACCGTATATGAAATCACTTCAGCTTTGTGTAACAACAACCCAAATTAATAACTGCTGAGATAAAATAGTTTATTTCCCTCTCATGTAAATGTTTGGGATATATGAGTAAAATGTGATCACATTCTTTCTTTTTTTTTTTTTTCTTAAAGGAAGAAGACAAATTTTTTGGAATTTCAGTGCAATAAGAAATCTTGTATTGTGCGCTATAATTTTAAAAGTATTTATAACATAGAACTAAACCCAGCGAAACCTGCAGATATTATTTACTCAATACTAATGTGGTCAACTATTGTTCCTTTGACCCATATTCAGAATATGAGGGAGAAGTATCAAGAATCAAGATTGCTGGGCTTCCCTGGTGGCGCAGTGGTTGAGAGTCCACCTGCCGATGCAGGGGACACGGGTTCGTGCCCTGGTCCAGGAAGACCCCACATGCCGTGGAGCAGCTGGGCCCGTGAGCCATGGCCGCTGAGCCTGCGTGTCCGGAGCCTGTGCTCTGCAATGGGAGAGGTCACAACAGTGAGAGGCCCGTGTACCGTAAAAAACAAAAACAAAGAATCAAGATTGCTTATAGTGGGAACATGGACTCTAGAAAACCTCAACCACCACTTTCACTGAAGGAATGGCTGCAGGCATTCAGCAGTTTGAGAATGAGACATCCTTCTATTGGTGATCTTGGGTGACTTAACATTTTCAATCTGGTTCTGCAGAGACAAGTTATATCCATAGAATAACTTGCTCCCTCAACCATTCTCTACCAATGACTCTCTTACCTTCAACTTGAGCTTCTTTTAAACTTGTAACTCCAGGTTTCTTTTCAAGTGCATTTCAATATTACATGCACTGTTGTTACCATTTGAAAATTATAGAGAAGCTCAGATGGTTTAATAATAGTTTAGGAAACTCCTATTCTACGTTGTATGTTAGGGGTCAGGAAAGGGAAAACTTGAAATCCAGTGCCTGGATTTTAACCTGGCCAGGGACTTGAGACAAATTACTTAGCCTCTCAGGGAAGAGTTCCTTTCATTCATTTCCTTTTAATGATGCATGGATTTATTTCAACCAATACTCCTTGAACACCTATTATATGCCAAGTACTCTTTTAAGCAGCAGGGCTACAGCAGGACCTAAAACAAAGCCGCTGCTTATGTGGAGGTTTCACTATAGGTAAGAGGAGATAGCAATGAACTAACATCTGTAAAAGTCAGAAACGACAACTTAATAGGGTTGTTATAAGGATGAAATAAAGTAAGCAATATAAAGTGTTTAGCCTAGTACTGACATGCAAACACAATTCTAGGTGGAAGCTATTATTGATGGTGTTATATGGGTTTAGGAATGGTATAAATCAAAAAAATTGAGTTTGCATTAATAGTCTAAAATAACATACCTAGTCTGCATGGAAGCAGTTATTCCTATTTTGAAAACAAACAAATGAAAAAAGCCTGTAATATCTAATGGAAAATAATCCCACATTAAAATAATTTGTACCTCTCTTCTCTTATTTCTCTGATTTTTCAGGGTAGAATACATGTATTTTAAAGTACCCACAAACAATTAGCAGTGTTAAAATGGGTAAAGAAATGAAAATTAAAAATTGATGTTTCTTGGTCATCTGTTAGTAGTCAGGTACTATGTTAGACATTTTATACACACTCTCTTCTTTAAACCTCATAACAACCCTAAAAAGTACATACTATTAGCCCCACATTAATAGATGGAAAAAATTCATTAATTACAACAGACTCCAGTAAATACTTGGAACAACTAAAGAAAAATAAAGACGATGAAAATAGCTTATATTTTTTAGCGGCATTATTGTTTTACAAGTATATATTATTGGCTGTATATATTTTTCACGTAAGAAACAAAGGAATGAAATACCACCAATCAGAGAAGATAACTGACAGTTTTTATATTTTAATAATTAATTGTCCTAAAATAAATCAGAATTTTTTTTACTTCCCCTTCTAAATTCATTCAGTAATGATATAAAATGGTCATAATACTCTAGTTCAATTAGGAATGCTCATAGAAATTTTAGGGATTTTTTTTCCTATTGGGTAATGAGAGCAATGGTATAGATCAACGGTTCTCAGTGTATGGTCCCCAGACCAGCAGCATCATCATGGGAACCGGATAGAAATGCAAATTTTTGATTCTCACCTATTGAATAAAAAATTCTGAGAGTGGGGCCTATGCCCCCCAGGTGACTATGATGTCCTTAAAGTTTGAGGACCACTGGCATGGATAATTATTGGTAACCAATAAACAATATTACAGATCATTATAAAGTTATCTTTTTCTGAGGCAAAAGTATCTCTCCTTAGCATAAAAAATTTATGTCATTTGTTTCTTTATGTGAAAATAGAAAACAAAGCATTCCTTTAAAGACTCAGCATTTCCAAACATTTCCCCAAATCACCATTTTGGGGGCTGTGCAGATAGCGAAACTTGAGCAAATATTTCAAAGGCAAACCAAAGTCTCATTTCCTTTCTAAGTTCTACTTTTAAAGGACTAGGGAATATGTTGCAAAGACTCAAGATCCTGAAAGTACGGAAGAGAAAACCGAAAGAAAGAGTGAATACAGAGCCCTCACAAATGCGCTTTAGAGGCTTACTATCCTACCTGGAGGGCTGGCAGGAGCAGGTCCTATTCAAAATGTAGGAGGTCGGCGAGCGGGATTGGTTTGTTAAAGCTGTCATAGAGATTAAAGCTTCCCAAAGCTCCTGTCCTAACATCAAGTCAATTTCTTGCTAAACTCTTTCTCATTTTAAGTGGGAAAAAGATTAGACTGTTGAGTGCTTGGGGAAAAATATAAAACTGGCTGGTAGGCAAGCTTTCCTTTTTAAAAGAAAAATTCTCGCAGCCTTCTGAACTCAAAGATAGCTTAATAAAAGTTATGGAGAAGTCTAAAACCTGTGGGGGAAAAATAAGAGGGTAAGAAAGAGGAAACCAGATCCTTTCTAAGATCAGTGTTCCTTAAATATCAGTGAAATAAAACATCTTCAAAGTTCTTCCAGAGGTACTGCTGAGACGGAAAAGACCAACAAATAATTCCAAATAAGTTTGGAGACTTTAACTCGAGAATAGCATGGAAAACACATGATATAAGAACGGAAAACTATGCTTGGCATTCAAAGTATTCATATTTCTCACATGTACACATGCCCTCCTGTGGTATGGATGCCCTCCTCACCATCTAATCAAAAACTCCTTTGACAGAGACCTGTTGCAGGATATAACAGGTATGTAGCGAAGACCTAAATTTTATTTTCATTCAAATGTAAAAAGTAGTAAAGAAAGGACTCCTGAAGTTTAAATCATTACCCCAGTCCGTTGGTCACAAAGCTATGGCTTGCACTATAGTTTTGAGAAATGAGGCTAACGTGACAGTGATTGTAGCAGAATTTCTGGTGTAACAGGGCACAGGTGAACGGTTTCCATGAATTAAGTTGAAAGAAAGTTCAAGTGCTCCTGAAGCAGGTGGGCAATGTAGACTTTAGCCAAAATCAGAATCAAGTTATTTAGATATTGCAACTAGGAATGAAATGCAAAGATGAAGAAAGGAGTGCAAGAGGTTTTAGAAGTTGTGTGTTGGATGGCGATGGGTCATAATGCCCAGGAAAGATAAAGAAAGAGGAAGCAGGATTTGGCAAAGTCTTTAGACTAGGATATAAATCTGAGATTTGTGAAAAGAAAGTGGGAGGAAGAATTGGGCAGGGAGTGTCTCAGATTGTGAAACCCTGGGGAGTCAGTTGTGTGTCAGAGGAATTCCACATTGGGCAGAAGAGGTCAGGCCCTGGCAGGCCTACCGTGCTCAGTCACTCTGAGGACCACCAGGGAAGAGTGTGGTCTTGGATCAAAAGCTGTGACATTCTATGCAAGCATTGCCCCTGGAGGCTGTCGGCCATCTCACAACTGAATGGCAAGTTCTTTCCTGAAGGGGGATCCAAGCGGCACACGTCTGTGGTGCCCACAGGCCACTCCTGTGCCATAGGGATCCATGTCTGCAACCAGGAGCAGCCCTCCAGGACTCCAGTGGGTCTTTCTTCCTGAGAAGAACTACAGCCCTTCTTGCAGCTGGTGTGCCTCACTGCCCTTCTTCCCACTCTCACTCTAAACTTCCCTTGCCCTCAGTCATCACCCCAACTGCTCCTCATGGTTTTTCAAAAGCGTGTTTCTCTCTGCCACAGATAGCTGGGACTTCTTTCAGAACCCCAGGGGCATGCATTGAGATTCTCCAACTGGGGTATTCCATAAATTCCACTGTATCTTTTCCACACTGACATCTTCAAAATCATAAAATATGCCTGATCATATAGTCCAAGCAGCGGGGCTTGTTCATGCAGCCTGGAGCTGCCACAGAGCCCTGCCCCTGGTATTTGGGCTGAAGTAGTATTCCTAAGTGTGGAATGTGTTGCTTCCAGAACCCCAAGAAACTTCCCAGGCATTGTGCTTCTTTCTTTGTTGTAAGATTTACAAGATGCAGCAATTTGGGTTTTGGGGATATTTTTGGTTTTTTTTTTTTTTACTTTGGAGGGGATGTCCCAGCATGTCTATGATTCTATGATTGCTGAGTCCCTAAAATTTTACTGATATGACAGGCCCCTGAATCTTCATATGGTTTATTTCCTGTCCTCTGGAGGACATGTATCTTACCAAGGCTTTCAGTATGCTAGCCACCTCTTACTCAACCTGCCAGATTTACATAATATGATCAATGCAATGGACAAATGTGATATTCTGAAGGATATTGAATGGTCCAGATCTCTTAGGACTATATTATGACAGTTTACATAGCCCTGGGGCAAAACTGTGAATATATACTGTTGTCTATACCATGTGGACCAAAGAGAACTATTTCTGTTCACTTTTCTTGATTAGGATGGAAAGTAACAAACACATTTGCCAAATCAAAGGCTGCATATCATGTACTGAGGTCCTTGCCAAGGTGAAATCCTATATTCCAGAGTACTTCTAAGTCAATAAAGTCTCCTTTATCCAGTACTATGTTCTGGCCTCCTTTGTCAAGCACCTTCAAAATCTAATCCCCAGGGCCACTTCCCCAGCTTCTGCTGGAATATGCTGGTTAATTTAGGATATGATTTCTCAATTCTCAGGCTCAGCACATCTCTAGCTGGGTTACACTGAGACTTGATCCAGTTACCAACATGGCAGCCAGAAGTGGTAGAGGTAGATCTTGAGGGGAAGCCCCCATTGCCTTCCTGCAAAGAAGCCCCAGCAGTGTCTTCCCACATAAGGATGACCAGGCGCCCTACACAGGCTCTGAATGTTCAGAGGGATCTGGGGAGCCAAAAGCTTTAGGGTTATCTACCCTGATGCTTCCCTATCCCATATGTCAAATTTGCTGATTCTCCCAGTTAGTGCCCTGCTCATTAGGTCTGTCTCCACTGAGCATTCAATCATCTGAAGCTCAATGATTCTAAGTCTGGAGTTGGTTATTGGCTTTTTCTGCTTACCTCCTGCAGAAGATAAAGACTGCTTTTGAAGCTGCTAACGAGGTCCCCAGGACTTCTCACTTGATTTTTGATCTGTTAATTGCCATTAGCTTTTCATTATTTTTCTCTAGTGTTTCAATTCAATCTAGTAACAGCAGCCAAATACATTGCCCTTATATACGTTATTCTCCACCCATCTCCCGCGCAGCACTTTTCAAAGTCCTCAATCATTGTTGCAATCAGGGTGTCCCCCTCCACAGCAACACCTGTGAAGTTTTTGGCAATGGAATCACCACCTTTTGACAGGGACTATGTGTGCTCTGCTTACCACCAAGATGGGGGTCCTCATTGCCAGAGGAGGGCTGAATAATCCAGGCCCAAAGCCTATTTCATCATCAGTTTGGGTCCCCCAGAAGACAGCTGCTGAGGCAGAGTTAGGAATGCATAAGGTCTACTGGGAGAGGTAACACCTGGGAAAGGTAAAGGGGAAGGAAGCAAGATTGGACAGAGAAAACCTTTAGACGAGTTGCAGGTCTGAATATATGAAAGGAAAGTGGGAGGAAGCAAACTGGAAGAACCTCAGGCTGCCATACAGACCTAACAAAGCATTGGCCAACCCAGTGGGAAGCTCCAAATAAAAAATCACCCATAGAGGAGTATAGCATCGGACAGAAATGGCCAGGCCCCAGACCCTGCCATGTTTGGTCATTGCAAAGGGTCACCCAGTCCCAGCCTGGCCTAGGCACAAATGCTGCGGTAGATCCTCAAGCCATTGCAACTGGAGGCTGGCTGTCAGCTCATTGCACTCTGAGTCCCACTTCCATAGCTGCCACAGTTATTTTATTAACAAACACTTCTCATTTCAAAGAATAGTGGTAGGTTTGATAGGAAACACAGAGTGAATAAATATGGTTCTTGCTATCCAAGGAGCTGGCAGTGTAGAAAAAGGGAAAGCCATGCGCAGCACAAAGAAGTGGCCCAAGTTGCAAGGTTGCCAGGGGACACCTGTTATTTTTGTCTGTTCAGCATCCCTTTCCCTTTTTATGCAAACTTTACACCAGTTTTCCTCTGAGGAATCAACCCTCTCTGTTGATGTGGAAATGCCCCACCATCCCCATCTTCACCGACCCCCATCACTTCCAAGAGAGGGCAAGACTCAGACTTGGCCACTCGGGAACTTTGCTGAAAATATGCTTTTTTTCCCCATTGGTATTGCTTGCTGTAAAGATGCGGTAAGTCTGGAGTTGCCAGAGAATACCTCATGAAGACAGCCTAACCAAGAGGGAAGCCAAGGCAAAGGAAAGCAGAGCTGAGAAGAAGAATTTGAGAAACTGGATTGTGATGACACATTTGGAGCCCTTGGAGCCCCCCCAGACTTTGAGACCTAGATCCACTCCTAGACTTTTCAGTTTTATGAACCAATAAATTGTCTCTTTGGCTTCAGGCTGTTTGAGATGGATTTAGTCACTTTCAACTAGATGAGTCTTAATACAAAAATGGTAGAGAAAGGACTGAACTGTGATATGTTTTAAGGCATAATCCTCTTTAATATGGGCCCAAGAAGGATCATTTAATATAAGAATTAGAAACAACCTCACGCAGTCTGGTTCCAATCCAATCCAATGTCAGCAAAAGCTGAGTGACTCATCAGAGGTCACAGAACCACTTGGTGGCAAATCACATGTTGACTCTAAGTCTTCAGTTTCTAGGCCACAATTATTTACACTGTGACAACCTATATCCCTTCAGAAAAGGGAGGTTACACAGTGTAATTCATAGAACTCAAAGAGGAAAAAAATTAATTTATAAATAATAACAGCCACTGCTAATTTAGTATTTAATGCCAGTAATCCTGGATAATGCGGCTATTGAAGAGTAGTTACAAGCATGGGCTTCATATTATAATTTAGCACTACTTAAGTGAGAACAAAATCAAAATACACACTTTTTTTTTTTTTTTTTGCGGTACGCGGGCCTCTCACTGCTGTGGCCTCTCCCGTTGCGGAGCACAGGCTCCGAACGTGCAGGCCCAGCGGCCATGGCTCACGGGCCCAGTCGCTCCATGGCATGCAGGATCCTCCCGGACCGGGGCACGAACCCGCGTCCCCTGCATCGGCAGGCAGACTCCCAACCACTGCGCCACCAGGGAAGCCCCAAAGTACACACTTTTGAACCAAGTGTGAGAAATGTTTAATCCTTATTAATTTTTCCTTTTGTGATTGGCCTGAAAATTCTCCTTTCAGCACATTTCTTTCTTTTAAAACTTATTTAGAACTTGTTAAAAATCTGGAATGTTGTAAGAGGAAAACCATTTTGGAAAATTCAAATGAACTTTTTCTACTGCATTGTTATTTACCTAATTATTGCAAAGAACATCATGGAGACTTTTGTCTTGACAGTGCCACTTCCTCGTTATGATAATGTATTCTTATAGCAGCATTTTAAAAAATCAGCATTCTTAGGTTTTAAAGGTTAAATTAAAAGCTAAACTTTTGAGTGATGATCATGTCTACATAAAATACCTTAAGGAAAAGGTGAAGCATTTCTACATTTATGAGTAACTGATTCTTTTATAATTTTTTTATTTTCTAGAAAAGGGCTTATAAACAATCTGGGGCTTTCTATTTCAGAGATTTATTTGTAGGTTTTTATTTGTTTTACCTAGGCATTATATTATTTTAATTTTAAAATGTGTTTGGATTTTTTTTCATATGTCCCAGATTTTTCTAAAAACAACATTATGCTTGATCACATGCTCCCCATCATGTAATTAGCTTAGTGGATCAGTGTTACACTCCGCAAAATGGAAACAGAGAGGAGCAGACCACATTTGAAGAGAGCGCACTCCATTATACACACTCCACTTGGCAACTCTCTGGGCTTCTATTTTTTAAGATAAATTTGATTTCAGAAATTTCATCTATAATATTCAATTTAAAGCCTCAAGGAGCCCCATGCAAATCTTCAGATTCGAGATGCCATAATTGCAAACAGATGCACTTAAAGTGCACGTAAAAGCGCCATCCTTGCAAACCCCTAGTTAACAAAATATTGATGACGAGAAAAGCAAAGAAATGAAACTTGAGCATATTAATGAGAAAGGAGGAAAGTTGTATCTTGGTAGTTTGCTACTAAGGAAAGTCTGTTGTTTTGCCTCCTCAGATTCAGTAAATTCATTAGTACACTCAAGTCATATTCACTGAGCATCTATGTTCATTCAGCACTGGAGATATGGAGATGGACGGACCCAACCCTGATGCTTGAGGATCTCCAAAAAGTAGGGAAGTTAGAGACAGAAACAAATGACTAGGGTACCATGTGAGAAGTGCTGCAGTAGAGCTTTATGATGACTGAGGTGAAAGCAGGGATGAGAAGATGAAGGTGGCCTAAGCAAAGGAAAGGTAAGATAAAAGAAGCCTCACAGACAAGAATACACAGTGGAGAAAAGACAGCCTCTTCAATAAGTGGTGCTGGGAAAATTGGACAGGTACATGTAAAAGTATGAAATTAGAACACTCCCTAACACTATACACAAAAATAAACTCAAAATGGATTAAAGACCTAAATGTAAGCCCAGACACTATAAAAGTCTTAGAGGAAAACATAGGCAGAACACTCTATGATATAAATCACAGCAAGATCCTTTCTGACCCACCTCCTAGAGAAATGGAAATAAAAACAAAAATAAACACATGGGACCTAATGAAACTTAAAAGCTTTTGCACAGCAAAGGAAACCATAAACAAGACCAAAAGACAACCCTCAGAATGGAAGAAAATATTTGCAAATGAAGCAACTGACAAAGGATTAATCTCAAAAATTTATAAGCAGCTTATGCAGCTTAATAACAAAAAAACAAACAACCCAAACCAAAAATGGGCAGAAGCCCTAAACAGACATTTCTCCAAAGAAGACATACAGATTGCCAACAAACACATGAAAAGATGCTCAACATCACTAATCATTAGAGAAATGTAAATCAAAACTACAATGAGATATCATCTCATACCGGTCAGAATGGCCATCATCAAAAAATCTTGAAACAATAAATGCTGAAGATGGTGTGGAGAAAAGGGAACACTCTTGCACTGTTGGTGGGAATGTAAATTGATACAGCCACTATGGAGAACAGTATGGAGGTTCCTTAAAAAACTAAAAAAGAATTACCGTATGACCCAGCAATCCCACTACTGGGCATATACCTGGAGAAAACCATAATTCAAAAAGAGTCACGTTCCAAAATGTTCATTGCAGCTCTATTTACGATAGCCAGGATGTGGAAGCAACCTAACTGTCCACTGACAGATGAATGGATAAAGAAGATGTGGCACATATATACAATGGAATATTACTCAGCCATAAAAAGAAACGAAATTGAGTTATTTGTAGTGAGGTGGATGGACCTAGAGTCTGTCATACAGAGTGAAGTAAGTCAGAAAGAGAAAAACAAATACCGTATGCTAACACATATATAAGGAATCTAAGAAAGAAAGAAAAAAAAAGGTCATGAAGAACCTAGGGGTAAGACGGGAATAAAGACACAGACCTACTAGAGAATGGACTTGAGGATATGGGGAGGGGGAAGGGTAAGCTGTGACAAAGTGAGAGAGTGGCATGGACATATATACACTACCAAACGTAAAATAGGTAGCTAGTGGGAAGCAACCCCATAGCACAGGGAGATCAGCTCGGTGCTTTGTGACCACCTAGAGGGGTGGGATAGGGAGGGTGGAAGGGAGGGAAGAGATATGGGAACATATGTATATGTATAACTGATTCACTTTGTTATAAAGCAGAAACTAACACACCATTGTAAAGCAAGTATACTCCAATAAAGATATAAAAAAGAAGCCTCACAGATGAGGAAATCAGTAGAAATTTAACAGGTGTAGAAGAAAGGGCATTCCAGGCCAGCAGTTTCTAGTAGATGAAATGGAACATGCATGTTTCAGGCCAGGAGTGGAGCGTGGTTAGAGAGCAGACAGGGTCTGCAGTGGGGCATGTAGGTGAAGCAGCTAAGCAAAATGAGCAACAAGAAATTACACTCAGGTGTACAAAGTAGGCAGGTGCCAGATTTTAAAGACCTTGAAGGCCAAGCCATGGAATTTGGATTTTACCTCATTGTTCATAGAGAGTCACTAAAGACGTTTTTATTTTATTTTAGCAAGATTATAGCATAATTATATCATAATACAGAAAGATAAAGTCTGCAAGATTGTGGAGGGTGCATTAGTGGAAAAAGATACGGGAGCTATGGACCCTTTTGGAAAAACTGTTCCAATAGAAAGAGGCATGGTGATGAGCCCTTGAACTGGGGATAATGCAGTGGAGTAAAGGAGAAAGGAATGTAGCTTAGATGAAAGGTGGAGGTCAGTGACATTAATTTCAAATAAAGGAGGAAACAGGGAAAAGAAACAGGCTTACAAATAGGACTGGAGACAGGGGTTGGTGGAGAAGAGGCGGGGACATGTTTGGGTTGGGACATGTTGAGGTGCCTGTAGGTATCCAGGTGGAGCTACCCAGTAAACCACTGGAATATTGGTCAAAAACTGAGGACAGCTGAGCCCAGTTAAGGACAAGCAATCATGGCACAGAGGGAGGACAGGCTGCTTGAGGATTATTCAAGTCCATGCCAGCTGTAACCACAAGAAATTGAGGTTTTTATCATAATTGTCTTCTGGGTGGCTATAAACACACAAGAAAACATTTTTGAACATATACACACTACTATATATAAAATAGATTAACCAACAAGGACCTACTGTGTAGCACAGGAAACTCTACTCAATATTCTGCATATAGGGCTTCCCTGGTGGTGCAGTGGTTAAGAATCCGCCTGCCAATGCAGGGAACACGGTTTCAAACCCTGGTCCGGGAAGATCTCACATGCCATGGAGCAACTAAGCCCATGCACCACAACTACTGAGCCTGTGTTCTAGAGCCTACGAGCCACAACTACTGAGCCCACATGTCACAGCTACTGAAGCCTGCTCGCCTAGAGCCCATGCTCCTCAACAAGAGAAGCCCACACATTGCAACAAAGAGCAGCCCCCACTTGCCACAACGAGAGAAAGCCCGCACACAGCAACGAAGACCCAACGCAGTCCAAAATAAATAAATGAATAAATAAATTTTAAAAATTTTGTAAAAAAGATTATTCACTAAAAAATTTTTTTTAAATATTCTGCATATAGATGGGAAAAGAATCTGAAAAAGAATAGATATATGTATATGTATAACTGAATCACTTTGCTGTACACCTGAAACTAACACAACATTGGAAATCAACTATAAGATAAAAATTAAATTATAAAAACATTTTTGAGCCCACAGAGCCCTCATTAAAGAACAGATGGAGGGGAATCAAGATGGCGGAGGAGTAGGAGGATGTGGAGCTGTTCATTTGTGGGTGTGCTCTGTTGTGTCCCCTTTTGCCGTGTGTGGGCTCACAAATTACACTGTTGTTGGCACTGCTCTCAGCTCTATCTTAACTGTGGGTATGCCGGCAGTTGGCCCAGGTGACTTTCAGGCATTGTTTACACCATGCCACTAGTGTAGATCCACTGAGCTCAGGTTCCTGGATTGCAGTAATCATGGAACTGGACCCCTTGTGGGCACTATGGAGGCAGTTCAGACTCTGGCCTGGCCCAGCCTCCACATGTACATGCCCACAAAGACCACAGCTGCTAAAGCTAGATCCATCTCAGCTGCAGGAGCATGCACTGTCCATTCAGATGTTCTGCGTGTGCTCAGTTTACAATGTTGGTCACAGGGGTGTAAATCCATGGTTTGCACAGCTGTGAGGAGAGATTTCAGCTCTTCCTCCTTAGTTGCATGACCCCTGGGGCTCAGCTGTGGTTTCAGACCCACCTCTGCATGTGGGCCACCCACAGGTGTCTGCTCTTGAGGCTGCCCTGAAGCATATGAGCTCATCCAAGCGGGGAGGGGGTGTGGAGGAGGTGGCAGTGGCCAGGGAAGGGAGAGTCCACCCTGACAGGGATGGGGCAGGAGACTTTCCTATTGCCCAGGGAGGCAGGGACCAGTGCATGGGGAGAGAGGCTGGTGAAAACAATGCCTGAGAGACACCTGGGCCAATTGCTGGCATACCCACAGTTAAGGTGAGGCCGAGAGCAGTGCCAAAAACAGTGTAATTTGTGAGCCCACAAAATAGGTGAAAGGGGACACAACAGAGCAACCCACAGATGAACAGCTCCACAGGAGGAATACTCAGTGGCTTCTCTCCCAGTGGGAGTGCTCCAATCCCACATACTTCACATGACAGATAAGAAACACAGCGAAAAAACAGAGCTGGGGGCCTCTACTCCAACAACTAGGGAGCAGACACTGTCTCTGACAGGGCAGTGACAACCACAGAGCAAATATCTTGCTTAGTATCCAGTGCAGGCTCTTGTCACCATAGTATCAGTCACACATCCTATCAAGAGGATATTGGTCAGCATACACTGAGGAAAGAGGTGGCAGACATCTGTACTAAAAACAGCACTTGCACCAAAAGATATTAAACCCACACAGGCTACAGAGGGACATTCCCACATAAAAATAGCCCTCCAAGACAGTCTAAGTGTCTGGCATCAGTAGGAAGAACCCCGAGAGCATTTAGCCTTGAATACCAGTGGGGCCTGAGTGCAGGAGCTCCACAGGGCTGGGAGAAACAGAGACTCCACTCTTGGAGAATGCACACAAGGTCTCATGTGCACTGGAACCCAGCAAAAAGCTGTACTTCCATAGGAACATGGGCTAGACCTACCTAGGGTTCTTGGAGGGTCTTCTTTTTTTTTTTTTTTAAGGGGAGACATAGGAAACTTTATTTAGAGACATTAAAGAAGGCCTAATAAATGGAGAAATGCTCCATGTTTATGGATTAGAAGACTCAACATGTTGTAAGCATATCAAAGGGAGAGCTCTCAGTGCTTCACCTTAGGTGTGTTTGAGGAAGTTTTCTCCTTAAATGCTAAGAGTTTTTACCATGAGTGAGTGTTGTTTCATCAAATACTTTTTGCATCATTGAGATGACCGTATGAATTTCCTCTTGAGATGATCTTATGATTTTCCTCTTTTATTTTTTATTTTTTATTTTTTTAAACATCTTTATTGGGGTATAATTGCTTTACAATGGTGTGTTAGTTTCTGCTTTATAACAAAGTGAATCAGCTATACATATACATATGTTCCCATATGTCTTCCCTCTTGCGTCTCTTGGAGGGTCTTCTGAAGAGACAAAGGTTGGCTATAGCTCACTGTGGGGGCAAAGACACCAGTAGTGGAGGCTCCAGGGAATACTGCTTAGCATGAGCTCTCCCAAAGGTCCCCATTTCAGCACCAAGACCCGGCCCCACCCAACAACCTGGAGGCTCCAGCGTTGGAAAGCCTCAGGACAAACAACCAAAAAGACAGGAACACAGACACACCCATCAGGAGACAGGCTGCCTAAAGTCATACAGAGCTCAGAGCCACATCAATACACACCCCTTGACATGGCCCTGTCCACCAGAGGGACAAGACCCAGCTCTACCCAACAGAGGCACCAGTCCCTCCAACCAGGAAGCCTATACAAGTCCTTGTTCCAACCTCACCCACCAGGGTGCAGACACCAGAATCAAGAAGAACTATGATCCTGCAGCCTGCATAAAGGAGACCACAATACAGAAAGTTTGACAAAGTGAGATGACAGAGAAATATGTTGCAGACTAAGGAACAAGATAAAAACCCACAAGAACAACTAAATGATGAGGAGATAGGCAATCTGTTCAAAAAAGAATTCAGAGTAATGATAGTAAGGATGATTCAAAATCTCAGAAAAAGAATGGAGGCACAGACCAAGAAGATACAAGAAACGTTTAACAAAGATGTAGAAGATTTAAAGAACAAAGATGAACAACACAATAACTAAAATGAAAAATAAACTAGAAAGAATCAATAGCAGAATAACGGAGGCAGAAGAATGAAGAAGTGAGCCGAAAGACACAGTGGTGGAAATCATTCTCACATAACAGAAAAAAGAAAAAAGAAAAGAAATGAGGACAGTCTCAGATATTGCTGGGACAACATTAAATGAACCATCATTTGCATTATAGAGGCCCCAGAAGAAGAAGAGGAAGGGAAAGGGCCTGAGAAAATATTTCAAGAAATTATAGCTGAAAACTTCCTTAACATGGGAAAGGAAACAGTCACTCGAGTCAAGGAAGTGCAGAGAGTTCCAGGCATGATAAAGTCAAGGAGGAACATGATGAGACATATATTAATCAAACTGACAAAAACTGAAGACAAAGAAAAAATATGAAAAGCAACAAATAACGTACAAGGGAATCCCCATAAGCTTACCAGCTAATTTTCAGCAGAAAATCTGCAGGCCAGAAGAGAGTGGCACTATATATTTTAAGTGATGAAAGGGAAAAAATCTACAACCAAGAATACACTACCCAGCAAAGCTTTCATTCAGATTTGATGGAGAAATCAAAAGCTTTACAGACAAGCAAAAGCTAAGAGAATTCAGCACCAAAAAAACCACATTTACAGCAAATGCTAAAGGAACTTCTCTAGACAGAGGGGGAAAAGGGCCACAACTGGAAAAAAGAAAATCCCAAATGGGAAAGCTAACCAGTAAATTCAAATATAAAGTAATAGTAGGGAGCTGGAGGAATCAGGCTCCCTGATTTCAGACTATACTACAAAGCTACAATAATCAAGACAGTATGGTACTGACACAAAAACAGAAATATAGATCAATGAAACAGGATAGAAAGCCCAGAGATAAACCCACGCACATATGGTCATCCTTATTTTTGATAAAGGAGGCAAGAATATACAGTGAGAAAAAGACAGCCTCTTCAATAAGTGATGCTGGGAAAACTGGACAGGTACATGTAAAAGAATGAAATTAGAACACTCCTTAACACCATACACAAAAATAAACTCAAAGATTAAAGACCTAAATGTAAGGCCAGACACTATAAAAGTCTTAGAGGAAAACACAGGCAGAACACTCTATGACATAAATCACAGCAAGATCCTTTTTGACCCACCTCCTAGAAAAATGGAAATAAAAACAAAAATAAACACATGGGACCTAATGAAACTTAAAAGTTTTGCACAGCAGAGGAAACCATAAACAAGATGAAAAGACAACTCTCAGAATGGGAGAAAATATTTTCAAACAAAACAGCTGACAAAGATTAATCTCCAAAATATACAAGCAGCTAATGGAGCTCAATATCAAAAAAACAAGCAACCCAATCCAAAGATGGGCAGAAGACCTAAATAGACATTTCTCCAAAGAAGATATACAGATTGTCAACAAACACATGAAAGAATATTCAACACCACTAATCATTAGAGAAATGCAAATCAAAACTACAATGAGGTATCACCTCACAGCAGTCAGAATGGCCATAATCAAAAAATCTACAAACAATAAATGCTGGAGAGGTTATGGAGAAAAGGGAACCCTCTTGCAATGTTGGTGGGAATGAAAATTGATACAGCCGCTATGGAGAACAGTACGGAGGTTCCTTAAAAAACTAAAAATAGAACTACCGTACGACCCAGCAATCCCACTACTGGACATATACCTGAAGAAAACCATAATTTGAAAAGAGTCATGTACCACAATGGTCATTGCAGCTCTATTTACAATAGCCAGTACATGGAATCAACCTAATTGTCTATCGACAGATGAATGGATAAAAAAGATGTGGCACATACATACAATGGAATATTACTCAGCCATAAAAAGAAATTGAGTTATTTGTAGTGAGGTGGATGGACCTAGAGTCTGTCATACAGAGTGAAGTAAGTCAGAAAGAGAAAAAAAAAATACCATATGCTAACACATATATATGGAATCTAAGAAAAAAAAGGTTCTGAAGAAGCTAGGGGCAGGACAGGAATAAAGACACAGATGTAGAGAACGGACATGAGGACACGGGAAAGGGAAAGGGTAAGCTGAGACAAAGTGAGAGAGTGGCATGGACATATATATATACTACCAAATGTAAAATAGATAGCTAGTAGGGAGCAGACACATAGCACAGGGAGATCAGCTCGGTGCTTTGTGTGCACCTAGAGGGGTGAGAGGGAGGTTGGGAGAGAGACACAAGAGGGAGGAGATATGGGGATATATGTATATGTATAGCTGATTAATTTTGTTATAAAGCAGAAACTAACACACCATTGTAAAGCAATTATACTCCAATAAAGATGTTTAAAATAATTAAAAAATAAAGTTATAGTAGGAAATCATCTACATATAAATATTATATCAACACCACAAGCATGAAGAGAGGACAATTGCAGGAAATGTGAACTGCATTTGAAATTAAGAGACCAGCAACTTAAAACAACTTGGTACATAATATAGACCACTATGTCAAAACATCATGGGAACTTCAAACCAAAAAGTTACAATAGATACACACACAAAAAAGAAAATCAACCCAAACACAACCCTAAATATAGGCAACAAACCACAAGAAAAGAGAACGAAAGAAGAATGGAAGAAATAAGCCTGACGGAAACAAATCCAAAACAATTAAGAAAATGGCAATAGGAATATACCTATCAGTAATTACCTTAAATGTAAATGGATTAAATGCTCCAACCAATAGACATAGACTGGATGAATGGATACAAAAACAAGACCCACATACATGCTGTCTACAACATACCCACGTCAGACCTAGGGACACGTACAGACTGAAAGTGAGGGGATGGAAAAAGATATTCCATGAAAATGGAAATTAAAAGAAAGCTGGAGTAGCACTACTCATATCAGAAAAAATAGACTTTAAAATAAAAACTATTACAAGTGACAAGGACAGAACATAATGATCAAGAGATCAATCCAAGAAGATATAAAAATAAATATATATAAATATAATATAAATATATATATATAAATATATATGCACCTAAAATAGGAGAACTTCAATATATAAGGCAAATGCTAACAGCCATAAAAGGGGAAATAGTAACACAATAATAGTGGGGGACTTTAACTCCCCACTTACACCAATGAACAGATCATCCAGACACAAAATTAATAAGGAAACACAAGCCTTAAATGACACATTAGACCAGATGAACTTAACTGATATTTATAGGTCATCGAACAGCAGCAGAATACACTTTCTTCTCAAATGTACATGGAACATTCTCCAGGATAGATAACATCTTGGACCACAAAGAAAACCTCGGTAAATTTAAGAAAATTGAAATCAATCAAGCATCTTTTCCAACCACAACACAATGAGATTAGAAATAAATTACAGGAAAAACACTGTAAAAAACCCCCACAGAGACATGGAGGCTAAACAGTAATCAAATTACCAATGGCATTTTTCACAAAATTAGAACAAAAAATTTTACAATTTGTATGGAAACACAAGGGACTCCAAATGGACAAACCAATCTTGAGAAAGAAAAATGAAGCTGGAGGAATCAGACTCCCTGACTTCAGACTATACTACAAAGCTAAAGTAATCAAAACAGTTTGGTACTGGCACAAAAACAGAAATATAGATCAATGGAACAGGGTAGAAAGTCTAGAGATAAGCCCACACACCCATGGTCAACTAATCTATGACAAAGGAGGTAAGAATATACAATGGAGAAAAGACAGTCTCTTCAATAAGCGGTGCTGGGAAAACTGGACAACTACATGTAAAAAAAATGAAATTAGAACACTCTAACACCATACACAAAAATAAATTCAAACTGGATTAAAGACCTAAATGTAAGGTTGGATACAATAAAACTCTGAAAACATGGGCAGCACACTCTCTGACATAAACCACAGCAATACCTTTTTTGATCCACCTCCTAGAGTAATGAAAATAAAAACAAAAATAAACAAGTGCAACCTATTTAAACTTAAAAGCTTTTGCCCAGCAAAGGAAACCATAAACAAAATGAAAACACAAGCCACAATATGGGAGAAAATATTTGCAAATGAAGTGACCAGCAAGGGATTAATCTCCAAATTATACAAACAGCCCATGCAGCTCAATATCAAAAAAAAACAAACAACCCAATCAAAAATTGGGCAGAAGTTCTAAATAGACATTTCTCCAAAGACATACAGATGGCCAAAAAGCACATGAGAAGATGCTCAACATCACTAATTATTATTAGAGAAATGCAAATCAAAGCTACAATGAGGTATCACCTCACACTGGTCAGAATGGCCATCATCAAAAAACCTACAAACAATATATGTTGGCGAGGGTGTGGAGAAAGGGAACCCTCCTACAGTGTTGGTGGGAATGTAAATTGGTACAACCATTATGGAGAACAGTATGGGGGTTCCTTAAAAGACTAAAAATAGAGTTAACATATGATCTAGCAATACCACTCCTGGGCATATATCTGGAGAAAACCATAATTCAAAAGGGTACTTGCACCCCAGTGTTCATTGCAGCACTATTTACAATAGCCAAGACATGGAAGCAACCAAAATGTCCATCGACAGAGGAGTGAATAAAGAAGATGTGGTACATATATACAATAGAATATTACTCAGCTATAAAAAAGAATGAAATAATGCCATTTGCAGCAACATAGATGGACCTAGAGATTGTCATACTGAGTGATGTAAGTCAGAGAAAGAAAAATATCATATGTCATCACTGATATGAGGAATCTAAAAAAAGTGGCACAAATGAACATGTTTACAAAACAGAAATAGAGTCACATATGTAGCAAACAAACTTATGGGTACCAGGGGAGAAGTGGGGGGGGGGATAAACTGGGAGATTGGGATTGACATATACATACTAAGATATATAAAATAAATAGCTAATAAGAACCTACTGTATAGCATAGGGAACTCTACTCAATACTCTGTAATGACCTATATGGGAAAAGATTCTAAAAAAGAGTGGATATATGTATATGTATAACTGACTCTCTACTGTACACTTGAAACTAATACAACGTTGTAAATCAACTTTACTCCAATAAAAATTTGAAAAAAAATAGATGCCTAGAGAAAGCAGGTGACTTGTCTCAGCCACACAGCTGGTAGGTAGTGAATTGAATTCAGACCTCTAGGCCATTGTCCCCCACCAGACAAAACCCCCAAATGTAATATGATATCTGAAGTAATGAACAGAGCCAACCCTCTGGACCTCAATTCCTTCATCTGTGAAAAACTTTTGGATAGGATAATCTCAAAACTCCCGTCTGACTCTAAAAGCCTATTATTATGTGCTTCACTAATGAGCAAAACCTAGTCTTTTAATCCTGGTTCACCACATCCAATCTGAGTGAACTTGAGTAAATCACAAATCCGCTGAAGCCCAGTTTCCTCATCAGTACAAATTGTTATGAGGATTTGATTATTGTGGCAATGTGCTTTTACATTTATCACAGTGGTCATCAGGAAAACGCAAAACAGTGTGATGTTACTACATATTCTCTGGAACGGTTAAAATGTAAAGGACAGGTAAGATCAGCAGCTCTGTGCGACAGATCTCAACTGCTGCCAGTGGGATTGTAGACAGCTCAACCATCTTGGAAGACCAGCACTGTCCAAAGAACACACGCACCCTGTGACTAAGCATCTCTGCCTCAAGCAAGTACCCAATAGAAACACATCTATTAACCAAAAGTCATGCACAAGCATGTTTATGCAGCATTACTCATATGAACCTGTGAGATAATAGAAAATATATTTATTGGTCTTTGCCCCTGGTTCTTGACACAGAGCTCCTAAAACCCTTGTAATTTCTCGAGTTATAAGAGCACTAGGAACATCTTGTGTTTTAGTGAGGCACTCAGGGTGGGCTCCTTGATGGCTTCTGGATGGGAGCTGGTCACCAGAAAGACCAGGCCATGATTAGAAGCTTGGAGTTTTCAGCCCTGTCCTCCTCTTCTCTAAAGAGGGCAGAGGGGCTGGAAATGGAGTTAATGATTGAACATTAACTGTGTGATGAAGCCTCCATAAAAATCCCAATAGTACAGGTTTTGGAGAGCTTTCAGGTGGGTGAACATGTCTATACTAATAGGGAGAGTGATATACCCCAACTCCCTTGGGACAGAAGCTCCTGTTCTTGGGACCTTCCTAGATCTCGTCCTATATATCTCTTCAGTTGGCTTTTTACCTGTATCTTTTGTCATATCTTTTAATAACCTGGTAAGTGTTTTCCTGAGTTCTGTGAGCTATTCTAGCAAATAATCAAATCCCAGGGGAAGGAAGTGATGAGAACCTCCGATTTGCAGGCAAGTTGGACAAAAGCTATGGGGACCTAGTACTTGTGATTGGCATCTGAAGTGAGGGGCAGTATTAAGGGACAGAGCCCTTCACCTGTGGGATCTCTCACTATCTCCAGGTAGACAGTGCCAGAATTGAGTTTAATTGCAGGATATCCAGCTGGTGTCATAGGGAGCTGCTTGGTGTGGAGAAAAATCCCACACATCTGGTGACCACACGTGTCAGAAGTGAAAGAAAAAGATACAGGAGGAGAACCATAGGTTTTTCCAAAACAGAACCCTAAACTAGAAATTTTCCCAAAACCCATCAATAACAGAATGGATAAATAAATCAAGGCATATGCAAAGATAGAATGAGGACGAAAGAACTACAACTACATACAATGTGGTTAAATATCACCAACAAAAGGCTGAGCAAAAGAAGTCAGACACAAAATAGTACATACAGAGTATTTCAATTTATACAAAATTCCAAAGCAGGCAAAACTACTCCATGCTGTTAGAAAATAGGAAGGGGTTACCTTCAAGGTAGAAGATGAATAGTTTAAGGAATGCTGGTGATATTCTGTCCCTTGATCTGGATGTGGATTATACACGTATCATTTGTAAAAAATTGTAGGAGTTCTACGCCTACAGTTTTTGCATGCACACTGTACTTCGATAAGAGTTTTAAAACTCTTCCACTACCCAGCAGTTATTAACATCCTCTATATGCAAATATTTACTTCTCAATATACCTATGTATTTATTTACCTTCTAAATATCTGTCTACATCTCTACAACAGCATGTCTTTCTGACTAGGTCACTCTTTTCTCTACAATAAATGGTTTGCTGTGATGTGGAAGAGCATCTGGGTTTTTCCCCAATGGTTGTGACCAGCAGTGTTTCCTAGTGCACAAGTGCTCAACTCCATACAGCATTTCCAGTGAACTCTTTGAGAACACTCTGCTCAGGGCCCGGCATATGAAACTTTCTGAATAAATACCATCTAAGGGGACATAAAATATTTGTCCCTGAAAATAAAAGCATAAAAACCATAACCAACTAGGTTCTTGAATGAATTGGCAAGTGAATCATTTTTATAAAAGAGTTGATTTGAAAACACCATATAAAAATATCCCATGGTCTGATCTCCTTGTATACTTTATTCTATTTTCATCATGATGTATTACACTATAGAAAATTAATGATGATTCTTCTCTAAATGATGCTTTCTAATTACTATAATCTGGTAAAAGTATGTCCTATTAATTAGATAGCTATGCTAAAATTAACACAGTTTTATTAATTGAAACATTGCGGCAGGAAAACTAATACTAAAAATTAGGTAATTAAAAAATGTAACAGTGTCAGAGGTTTAAATCCATGGAAATTAGGGGGGGGGGAAATGTTGGAAAACTTGTGACAGTTTCAAATACTGGATATTTGTGGTGATGCAAAAAAAATTTAAGCCTTTTAATTGAAATTTTCAGAGATATTTAGTATCTTTTTTTCCAGCTGTGGTTTGCGTAAAATTAGAGAACTAAGATTGGAACTGCTGTTTGTCAAGCTTGAAAGAATGATTAAAACATGTTAAGTAAATTAAACTTTGTGGATTGAATATAATAGTACCTAAATCTTCTAATTCTCTAGCCCATTTTCTTTGTCCAAATTAAAATAAAAAGAACTTAGATTTTAAATCCCATATAATTTCTTTCCTTATACTACTTTATATTTACAAACCATCTCTAGGTAAGGGAACTCTCCTTCAAAGCATCATTTTAAGTTTCTTGCAGGAGATAATTTAACTACAATGCATTCAAGATGATCCAGCAATCCCTTTCTTGGGCATGTATCCAGAAAAGACAAAAACTCTAATTCAAAAAGATACATGGACCCCAGTGTTCATAGCATCACTATTTACATAGCCAAGACATGGAAGCAATCTAAACGTCCATCGACAGGTGGAGCAATAAAGAAGATATGGTATATATACAATGGAATATTACTCAGCCATCAAAAAGAATGAAATAATGCATTTGCAGCAACATGGATGGACCTAGAGATTATCATACTAAGTGAAGTAAGTCAGACAGAGAAAGACAAATATCATATGATATCACTTATATGTGGAATCTAAAATATACAAATAATTTATTTGCAAAACAGAAACAGACTCACAGATATAGAAAACAAACTTACAGTTACCAAAGGGGAAAGGGGGGAGGGATAAATTAGGAGTTTGCAATTAACAAACTACTATACATAAAATATATAAACAACAAGGGCGTACTGTATAGCACAGGGAACTATAGTCAATATCTTGTAATAACCTATAATGTAAAATAATCTGAAAAAGAATATATATGTGTGTGTGTGCGTTTATATGTATATATATAGCTGAATAACTTTGTGTACACCTGAAGTATAGTTGTAAGTCAACTAAACTACAATTTTTAAAATTATAGCAATAAAAAAAAGAACAGTGGACAATTAATGATGACAGAGGTAGCTACATATTAGCTGAGAGGAAAACCAGAAAATGATAAGAAATGTGAATACTTACTTGTTTGTCTGAAAGGGGTTTCAACATGATCACTTTAGCTTAGCTGTGGGTTTTCCTCTTGAATGTGCATCATACACCTGTTGAAGGAAACATTCTGTTATTTAGCTGGGCTGGTGGGGGCTGGAGGGAAGAATTTTTAGCAACTTGGATCTCTATGCACCTGAACATGGCTTTGTATTTAAACTTGAAGAAACCCTTTGGTCACCTGCTCCTGACTGGCTTCTAATTTCTGACTTGATGAGGACATTCCAGTGCTATCCCCGCTCCCTCCCATGTTTCTTCCTCTTCCTTCTCCATCTCCTTTCTTCTTACTCACCCCTGTCAGAGGCCTTCAGGAGTGTTTTCATTTCAAGCTTTTACTTCACAACAGCTTCACTGAAGCAGGATTCTCAAAATAAATTACACCCATCACCAGCCCTCCACCATTGTCCAATTAAAAGAAGAACACCATAGGGCTTGTTTTCCACAGAAAAGTAGTGTTGAGAGTAGCAGAATTATAAGCCTATCTAGGCATGTTGTAAAGCTGTTTGAAAAGTGACTCAGAGCAAGTTTTGTGAATGGAGACGTAGTGCTCAAGTCACATTCTGCTTTAAAAGTTGTAACAAATACAGATAAATTAAAAAGAAAAAAAAGAACACCAATTAAAAGAAGAAACAAGGTTCATGTAAAAATTATAGCTTTTATTTTAAAAAGACCACGAATTTTTGGTTTTAGAAAAAACATGGAGGGAACGCAAATCTTGGTGAATAGAAAACTGCAGTGTTAAAGAAGAAAATGAATAGCAGTTTAAAGCTTCAAGTCCAATAATGACCAGCACCAGAAAGCAATGGCAAAATAAAGGTTAAAAAGGAAGGTGACAGGGCTTCCCTGGTGGCGCAGTGGTTGAGAGTCCGCCTGCCGATGCAGGGGACACGGGTTCGTGCCCCGGTCCGGGAAGATCCCACGTGCCGCGGAGCGGCTGGGCCCGTGAGCCATGGCCGCTGGGCCTGCGCATCCGGAGCCTGTTGCTCCGCAACGGGAGAGGCCACAGCAGTGAGAGGTCCGCGTACCGCAAAAAAAAAAAAAAAAAAAAAAAAAAAAAAAAAAGGAAGGTGACAGATACTCTGACTAAAACTGATCTTAAAAATGAGCTTCCTTTGAACATGAAGTGGAAAAATCCAGAGTTTGCATTGCCAATTGTTTACAAAGGAAAGATGATTCAGAAGAACTACGTGACTTAAACAATAAAAGCTTTCAGATTCTTCTGGGAAGATTGGTAGATAATATGAAATTTAAACTAACATTTGGACTTTGTCCATTTTGTGCACAGGGAAGACATTTTTGGCATGCTATTTAAAATATTTTCATATCAGTTTATCATTCCAAAATATAGTGGAAACACGCACATCTGCAGTTGCACTCTGTGGTGTAAAGGAAAAAAATGGAAAAGGCTGAGGCCACTTTACCTTATATAGAAATAAATCACAATTCCCTATATACATTTTGTACTTATTTCCACCCTTGAACGTATGTAAGATACAATTTTAAGAATTTCTTTGTAAGAGCAAAATCACTTTTGAAAAACTTGGGCAAGTACTTAACCCCTGCGATGTTTGATTTCCCAAGCTAAACCACAGAGACAATAGTAAAGCCTATTTCCGTGGGTTATTGTAAGCATCTAAAAACTACTAAATAGCTAGAACTTCTTAGGGCAGTGTATGGAAATAGTACCAAAAATAAACAGAAGAAAAAAAGCCAAAATAAAGCAGTGATGCAATACTTAACTATTTATTAAATTACCAGCTATTTAAAACATTTTGTAACTGCTAGAAAAAAATGAATACGTGACAGAGACTGTACATGCCCTGCACTGCCTAAAATATTTACTATCTGGCCCTTTACAAAACTATTCATCCATCTCTGCTCTAATAGGTAATCTTGACTACAATAGATATGTTTTATAAGTGTAAGTGAATAATATATATGGAATGCCAGAGATATTTAGATTTTCTCTGGATTACATAGCATTTACTAAGATTAAAAATTGATTATGTGACCAAATTATAATTTCTTGTATAAGTTCAAATGTTACCAAAATATTTATCAAAGGAAAGTATACTGAAGTATGTCTGATGCCAGCAAATTGTTAGTCAGGTTTTTGTAATCCTTGTTTCTGTTATTGTTTAAAGCCTGGGCCATGAACATGACTATCAAGAGCTATCATATATGCGCAGATGCCACAGGGATTTATTACCAAATTAACCTCATTGAGGGCTATGGTGGATGCACAACTCCAGGGGGCACCAGCCACATTGTGTTCTATGAGTTACGCTTAAAGTTGTCTTTTTTTTTTTAATTTTATATTGGAGTATAGTTGATTAACAACGTTGTGTTAGTTTCAGGTGTACAGAAAAGTGATTTAATTATACATATATCTATTCTTTTTCAGATTCTTTTCTGATATAGGTTACTACAGAATACTGAGTAGAGTTCCCTGTGTTATACAGTAGGTCCTTGTTGATTATCTATTTTATATATAATAGTGTGTATATGTTAAACCCAAAACTCCTAATTTATCCCTCCCCCCAACCTTTCCCCTTTGGTAACCATAAATTTGTTTCCTATGTCTGTGAGTCTGTTTCTGTTTTGTAAATAAGTTCATTAGTATCTTTTTTTTTTATGAACGAATTCCCCTGAGCTGTGTGACACAATGGTACTGATCTAGGCTCCTTTTTAAGTGGAATTTGAGTTGGCAAATAAGGAAGATAATGTACGCAACGTATTTTTAAATTTTAGCAGAATATTTGTTAAACTCCACCTTGACATCTTGAAAAGGGTGGTTATATTTTCCAGAGATTTAGAGATTATTGAGTGATGTATGCCAGCTGGTTGGGGATCAGGGCAGTGGGACTAGTGGCCTATCATGGGACAGTTGTCTTGGTCCAGGAAAGCTAAACTTAGTTTTAATCAATGCTCTAAATGAGGACTGAGAAACTATGCTTATCTAATTTGCTTATGACATAAAGCTGGGAGGCCTAGAGGATACTAGGCCTGGTTTACAAATGGAAATTTACTGATGGACCAAAACTAAGGAAAACAATCATAATAGAAATCAATATTTTGCATTAAGGAACCCTCTAAATCATGACTCTCTCAATAAAGATACATGTAATTTATTTTTCAACCTAAATGTGTTTTGGGTTCAAAAGACACAAGGAATTTTAAAAAGACGGGGGTAAGTATAGAGAACAATAGTTGGTCTTAAATATCTGATTTACTTTTTTCTTTTTTAAAGTAAAAGAGTAGAAATTTAATACATTTTTTCCAGAGGTGAAAATGTAAGACAGGACTTAGAAGTTAAAAAACTGAAGGGCTTCAAGCCAGGTTTAGCCCACAAATATATTTTTTTAATTTACCACCCTCCTCCAGAGTATTTTATCTAACATTTTTACTTAGTTACTTGTGTTGAAAAGCCACAAGACTTCATATCTATATCTGGATTTTCAGCATCTTTTGAATCACAGGAAGATCTGGCAGCATTGGCCCCGCACTCCTCTAGCAGCATCCAGCAAGAGCTGGGCAGTGCCTTCCACTCACCACAGTCCCCACCGCTCCCTATTGACACACCTGGTCTGCCATACTCATTTATGCATGTGCCTGGCCCCTAGATATCTGAACTTGTGTGACTCCTTTAAAATAAAAGGATGAAGAAATTCTGAAAAAATGAAATCTGTCTCCAAATGGAGTGGGTTGCCTTAAGGGCTGTTGAGCTTCCTATCAACCTACACTTCCTATCGTTGAAGCGTAGGTTGACACGGATGTTAGAGAGAATTCCGGCATGGGGCTGGAGGCTGGGCTAGATCAACGCTTATCAAATGTGTTTGTAAGAGAGACTTGCAGTGTTATTTGCTTAAATTATTTTTTATTCTAATGACTCCTCAACATTCACAAACAAAACCTGTGAGTTAAAATCTTATGTTTTAGCTCTGATTTGTACAAATTCCAAACAATTATTTAAATTCCAAAATTATTGCTGTCAACATCTCTTCAAAAACATTTAAAAAGCAGTCAAACCTTTATGTTTCCAGATTTTTATATTTTCATATTTTAATGTAAGTGTTTATGATGCATAGACACAAGCTACATTTATATTTCATCATCCACATAGTTTTAGATCAACACTTTGGCATTGTGCTTAGTTGGAACTATAAACTGAGGGATGATTCCCACGGTCCAATTTACCCATGAAGCTAAGTCATTCGCAACCAATATTCAGAGAAAAATAAAAGGATGATCCTAATTGTGCCAATTCATTTTGATTATGAATTTTGAAGAGCTAATTTATACTATTTGAGATTCAAGTGAGCACATGTAGGTTCCTTTTTCCAGTGAAAATCTCTGACTCACTGAAATGAAGTCCATGGGTATTTGTAGTAAGTGCTTAATGGGTGGTCACCATTGTTGGGACAATAGATGTATCAGATAAAGTCCTTGCTCTTAAGGAGCATACTCCCTCGTTAAAGTCCCAAACAGAAGAGAAATAATTAAAAATAATAAAAACAGTGTATAACCAAATACACTGCTGATTACATATACAATAGGTATCTAGAGAAAGGAAAGCGTAACACACACCAATGTAATGTGTAGAGAATGAGTAGAATGGGGACAGTCCAAAGGAAGCAGAAAGATATTCTAAGTAACAGACTCCTCCTACGTTAGGGAAACGACTGAGGCATGTGTGGGCATGTGAGAAGCTTGATTACAGAGGTCCTGAACACTTCCCAAGGTTGAAACCTCAAGCATAAGATTGCTATTTAAGCAGAGATGAAATAGTGTGAATTTGTAGCTGAGTCTGTTATCATGGCCCTGAGAATTTCCTCCAGCAAACTTTGATAAGAACCAAGGATGCAGAACCAAGAAAGGCGACAGTAGGTAAAAGAGGCATAGGATTTTAAGGTGACATCTCATGTGTTATTGACAGGATTGTTCTTTTCAAGAAGTCCACCCTGGGTAAGGAAGCAGATAAAACCAGAATCGCCTAGATATGGGCTGGAAGAAGGGAAGAATTTGAGGACACAGTGAGAACAAAGAGAAGAGCAGAAGGAATGAGGAAGTGAATAGGTTTCGTATTTTTTAAAATTCCTGTAATTAATTCAAGGTGTACAAGTGTGGAGGGTTTCGGTGATAGTGTAGCCACAGATGAGGCTGTGCCAGGACCAGCTGAAGTTGAGTGATGCCTGAAGATGAGGGTTTGTGAGGCCAGGGAGTTACTGGGTCATCACCATCTGCACTGAAGCCAAGAAAAATGGTGACAGACACGGGTTTTAGAGGATGGTGAGGCTTCAGTGCCACTATCATTGGGGAGATTGGGCAGCATCTGGGTGACCAGAAGCTGAGGTGAGGGAGAGAGAGGTTTGGGGAGAGGTCACGGATTCCGGAAGAGGACTGTTGACTGGGTAAAGTTAGGAGGATAATGAACTAGATGCAGCAGTGATTAAGGAATTGGTTGCCTCTTGCATAAAAAACGTCACGTGTATCTTTTCATGTCCACTTTGGTCACTGGTTACAGCACACACAGGTGACCTGACAGCACCTCAGCTCTAGAACACACTCAGCTCTTACCTTCTAGCCCAGGGCCTGACAATACAATGAGGCCTTCACATACGTGCAATCTAAAACAGAGGGAGTTAACACCGATATGGACAGTACTTGTCCAACACTTCTCTGGTAGATACATGCTCCCCTCTTCCATCTGTCAGGCAAATAATTCTGAGGTGATTTCCAGAAGTCTCCTCAGAGCATCCCAGATGGATTGGCCTCCTGTTGTCCACAGCAGTGACAGGTCTGATAACACATCTTTGGACTGACTTTCCCTCCTTCCTGGGGTCACTCCTCCAGGTTCCCCATCATGTTTCCTGGGGTTGCTTCTTCAAATATACTAACTGAATGCAAGCCCTTGTTGCAGACCTGAGTTCCTGGATTAACCTAAGACCCTTATCTGAAAGTAGAAGACATTAAGTAGACAGTAAGAAAGGTTTCATGGTCACGTAAAGGTCAAGTTTCAGTTAGGTGAGGAGGAAGGAGCCCTGAAAGACGCAGGAGGAGTTTATTACAGTACACAAGTTTCCAAAGGATCCTCTTGGAATGGGTGGCAGATCAGAGCTGGAGAGAGTTGATAGAGACGAAAGCATGTAAAGAAAAAAGGGAGGTGACATATGAATCACATATGTTAATTTCCTCTTTGCTAGAAAATAAATATACTAATAACCACAAGGGGCATATTTTAGACAGCTGTATTTATTTCTGTAGCTTTGCATTTGTCTTCCTCTTCATTTGTTCCACCCTGGATAGATCAGACAGTCTAGCCTTGCTGTGTATCTCTGTTTCTTGCCAACATGCTGATGTCATCCTATATCTAGCCCTTAAAGTCACTTCAACTCACATTCATGTCTTTTGTCTTCTTCGTGGTGGCTAAATTACTATAGCTTCATTGAACTTGCTTTTCTCTAAGTAGGATACATGATCAATTCATCTCAGAGAAAATGTCAAGAAACAAACTATTTCCATACACAATAATATCATGTACTGTCCATTAGGGAAAGTTAAAAAAATATATATGTATATATAATTGGGTAATTTTTAAAAATTACACACACAATTCTGATAGACTGCTAGATTCCTGGAGAAATTTTTTGCCATATTACCACCAAATTTTGCCATATTCCTTGAACTTTTGAAATTTGAACGAATAAATCATAAAATATTTTGTCTATTCTGAGCTGAGGTTCGTCATTTTTAGACATTTCGGGTTAAAATTCTAGGTTATAAGAGACATTGGTCATGAGTTATAACAAACAGAGAAAAGACATCTGTTGTAACTTCCTGAACCTGCTGAGTCACAAGCCATAAGGATTCACCAGCCCTGTATCAGACGGCAGGCCCAGGAGAGCGGCCGACATGTTTGACTTTCAACTGAACCTCGAATTGTTATTGCTTAGAAAGAATTCACAAAGGAGACACATTTGTTTTGGAATCATAGAAAAGTGAGATCAAAAGAGACCTTTCAGGTCATGGGCTCCCCATTTCCTGCCGCTCTTTTATGTCACTGTTTTGTTTTGTTTTTTTCTTTTGTGTACTGCTCACCCTAGCCTTAAATTTCTTCACGGATGACCCTTTGTGGAATTATTTCACAATGTAACATTACTGATAAAAGTGCTTACGTTTGTAGGTCTCTTGCCCATAGCTATTCTAGGTCTGGTCTTTCTAATGCAGAGCCAAGTTTTGATTACCCAATTGGACAATACCTCTCCTCTTCCCTGCCCACATTTTTGCACATGAGAATCATCTCACTCTTATAGCCATGGCTGCATTCGTATACACAGCTTTTAAAATTCCTCTTCTTTATCCAAGTTTTGTCAATTATTTCTGCTATTTGTTTTTTAATTCCTCCTACTTTACGTCTCACCTCTCAATGATGAGGTAGTTTTAACAGGTTTTTTTCTCAAATATAATTCTTCACCCCATCATCAGAGTTAGTAATGGCAGTTTAAGTGATGGATTTCAAAGCACATTTCAAAAAACGTCGTCCTAACCATCCAAGAGACTCTAATCCACAGAAACAGTCTTGTTGGGGTACCCTCCCTCCTTTCCTGAATAGTAGGCTCTTCCAAAGCTAACTGGTTATAACAATGCTGATATTAGCCATGAAAATGTATCTGTTAAGCATGTATTGGCATGTGCTTACTAAGCCCCATATCAAAGAAGTTGGTTTTTATACTCTGTCCCTAGGAGTTTAAATCTAAGATTATCTATATACACAGCTAGTCAGATAAAAAGATAGTATTTTACTGGCATCTGTTTATGTGAAATGTGTAATATAGCAGACTTGGGCTGCTTTCTATAGCTGACACATTGATTTTTTGGTTGGTGGAGGAGGGAATCACCCCTACCCCACAGTCAGTCCATGGGATTTAATTGCAGCTGATCCATGCCCTCCATCTCCTAACACACAAACATGTGCTTACACACACACATACACTCACTCATTTGGGAAGGGGAGAGGAGCACCTGACTCTGGCCTGGCCATTTAGAACATTCTGAATGTTTTGGAGTTGGGAATGTGATAAAACTTTCCAGTGAGACTCAGTCATGGGACTTTTGTCTTTCCAATGAAGTTACTGAGATGACGTATAAGCACAGAACTATTGGTGGCCATCTCGCCAACTTTTACAAAGGTTCTTTCTGAAGGAAACAACAAAAGGAAAACAAATCCAAAAGATGAAGAAAGAACTCAAATTCTGATGACATCCTTTGAAAGCCAGAAGAGAGACAGATCTTTACTGAATGAAGCCTGTTCTACTCCCATACTTTCCAATTATATGAGTCAATATACATCTGCTTGGTTTAAGTCAGTTTGATTTAGGTTCCTGTCACTTGCAACTGAAAGAATCCTTACTAACATGTGTAGCTTGCCAAATAACCAGTCTGACCAGCCTTTTATGTCAGCCTGTTGCATTCTAGCACATGTCAAAGGAGACCTACATACCATTTGCTTCAGAACCATCTGGAATGCTTAGAAAACGCAGATTGCTAAACTGTGTACCCCAAGCTTCTTAATCAGCATCCAGAAAGGTGAGGCTGAGGAACCTCGTGTTTGTCAAGTTACCTCTGGTGATTTTATGCACATTAAATTTTGAAAAACACTACAGAAGTCATAACTTTTGATTATATCAACTCAGATCAACCAGTTTTTATCAGATTGACTTGTGAGCTCAGTCAAATTGCAATTCTTTTCAAACAATTTTTCATCAGAGTTTTAAATGTCAACACTGATGTAGATAGAAAAAGGAGTAAATACTAAGGCCACGTGTGAAAGGATTGTCATGGGACTTAACATGTTTAAATAACTGTGGAAGTTCCTTATCGATAGTGTTTTACCTGTAATCTAAGTGGCCATTAGAAGAAACAGATAAGTCAGGAGGGGAAAATTAAGTAACTTTATCTCAAACAGACGTGGGAATCAGGACAGACAACAGGAGAGACATGACTATTCAGTGTTTTTGTTCTTTCAGATGTTGAAGCAACTTTCCACCTTTCCAATATGGCATTAATCTCCCACACTGGAATAATTCCTCATTTCCCACAGACTGTTGGTACAATGAAATATTCTTCCCTCTGCTTCTTTGGACCTTTTCTATTATATTTAAAGGCATATATGTTTAAGTAAAGTTTTTGAAGCAGACACCTTGAAACTCAAGAAATTCACTTCCAAATCAGTTTCAGGAGAGCTGGAAGATGTGAAGCAAAATCTATATGAATCTCTCAACTGGTCAATAGATAAATATAGGGACTTCCCTGGTGGCGCAGTGGTTGAGAGTCCGCCAGCCAATGCGGGGGACACAGGTTCGAGCCCTGGTCCGGGAAGATCCCACGTGCCATGGAGCAACTAAGCCCATGCGCCACAACTACTGCGCCTGCGCTCTAGAGCCCGCGATCCACAACTACTGAGCCCATGCACCACAACTACTGAAGCCCATGTGCCCTGGAGCCTTTGTCTGCAACAACAGAAGCCACTGCAATGAGAAGCACATGCACCGCAACGAAGAGTAGCCCCCACTTGCCGCAACTAGAGAAAGCCCGCGCACAGCAACGAAGACCCAGTGCAGCCAAAAATAAATAAATTTATTTAAAAAATAGATAAATATATGGTGGTAGATAGTGAAAATTTGGAAGGAAATATTAACAACATTTAGCTATACTGATCAATCTAAAAAGCATTAGGCTAAGTGAGATATTCAAACACAATAGAGTGCATACTGTATAATTCCTATACGAGACTCTAGAAAAGACAAAACTATAATGACAGAAAGTAGTCAGTAGTTGCCTAGGGCTGGGCATAAGGAGGCCTCTCCTACAAAGAGGCACAAGAGAACTTTTTAGAGTGATGGAATTATTCTATATCTTGGTGGAGGTTACATGACTGCATATATACCAACGCTTATCAAGCTGTACACTTCACATGAGTGAATTGTACTGTATGTAAACTATGCCTCAATAAAACTATTATTAAAAAGTTAACTTTACACGGCACAGATTTTATCAGAGCAGGGGAGGTAGAACCCAAAGAACAGTTCTAAGGAGTCATGTACTGAAGCCTTGGGGAAACTGTCTTCGGCCTGGAGATGCAGGCAGGTCCCAGCAAGGGAAGGACCTGGGAGTTCTAATCGGAGGGAGAGGGAATCTCATTATAGAGTGGTAGCTTCCTCACTCGCCCTCATTTATGGTGCTTGCTGGCTTCAGTGCCACAAGTGATCAGAGCCAGATGAGGCTCAAAGCTCTACCTAAAGGTGACTAAGGGAGGAATGAGGTCTTCTGAATTATCTCACTGATAGGAATGTATCGACATAGGAGGTAGGGACAAGGAAGGGCTGTGACAGATGAGAGTTAACACACAGAGAAGCATCCCCATGTGGGCATCTGTGGTGTGCAGCTGCGAGATGTACAGGGAAGGAAGAATACACTTCCTAGTCTAGGGAATATTTATCTAGAGACCAATGGCCTTTTGTCGTAGGCTAGTCCTGTTAGAATTATTTTAAAGATGTCACCAGGTTATTTGCCTGAGAAACAAGTTCTAAACAGCTTACAAATGAAAAACTAAAGGTTACTAAACATCTATTGAATTAGAAAGTTATCCTCTGGGGGCGTGGGGGGGAAAGGCTTTGTAAAAGATAGGGGAAATTGCTCCTGAAAAATTGAGGGCATTTAGCAAACAAGCTTGATTATAACTGCTTTACCCAGACCTTCCCAGTGAGAAGATTTGTTTGTTTTTTAAGGGGAGGATGGGGTTTTGTTGTTTGTTTGTTTGTTTTGAGAGTGCTTTCTCATAAATATCCTGTCTGTATGCTGAGAGAACAAATGAGAACAACTGAATTCTGTCTACTTCATGAACCCTTAAAAATAATAGGGTGTCCCCATCAGTAGTGTTTTATGAGCCGAAGGATGGGTTTGGACTGCCAAGTGGGATAACTTTTTATTTAAACTTTAATTTTCTCTTTCACTCATTTTCTGTCATAAAGCAAATGAAATTTGGCTTTTAAAAAAGTAGTAACTCATGTAAAGAAACTATTAGAGGGATTATTAAAAATCCATAAATTATATTAAATTTATAAAAAGCTCTTAGTGTCAATAAATAAGTCATGTCCTTATCTAGACACATTTAAACTGGGCATCCATAAAAAACCACAAGGAAATGAAAAGTTCAGATGGAAGAAGAATCACTAGATGAATTACTTCATCCTAAATGTTGCAGTTGGCTTCTTTTACAGGAACAATTTTTTTTCCAGAGGTGATAAATGCAGAACCTCATCAATCTAGCTCTTTACCCTTGGCAGATACTTGTCTTTCTATATGCATTTTATTTTCCTCTTTGGCTCCAGACACAAAATAGAGTATTCTTTGTGATCCAGGATTTGTTTGAAGCGATTTCATCTGGAAGGAAGTCAAGCAGGGCACTAGCAGGGGAGCTTTTACAGATTATGACCTGTAATCTGGTTAATACTCTGAAGCACAAAGATCGGAAGGCTGGGATAAGACCACTTCATATGTGGCCATGTGCGCTCTCCCTCCCCCACCTCCTCCAAAGTCATCCCAGAGACTGAGAAGAGCCCAGCCTGCACTTGCTAGCAAGCTAAGAGGGAAGATAACAGAGATGTAATGGCATATATTCCAAGTCTAGCGTGGGTTAATCACCTAATAATAGGATTCCCTCATTCTGCTATTATTGCCATACGCATTAATTTCCTTCTTAGTTTAGGATATCATACCCATGGTCTTTGATCAAAAGAGGCTGTTAGGGTTGAATGTAAGGTTTTACTTTCACTCAGATATTTGGGCTGGTCCTTAAAGTTTTAGTTTTTTACTAAAAGGTTACATGAAACCAATGTTTAACTTTACATATCCATTTGGAGACCAGCAAATTTTAATTTGTCCTCTCTTAAGAACCATCTGCTGAATGTAAATCTTCATAACATCTAAGTTAAATTGTGACTATGTTTACCTTTCTTTAAATACAAAGAAGTTTCTAGAAGATACTACATGGTATAATTTTTCTATCTAAAATGAAAGAGGAAAGTTTATTTCCCAACTCAAATTTGATGCTTTTTTGATTGTATAGCTTACAAATAGCTTTTTAATGACCATTTTTAAGTCCTAAGACATTATTTCTGTTTTGGAAATAATAACTTTGTGAGGGACAAAATCACCGAGACAGGTTTTGTGCAGATGAGTCTTCAACACGTTCACTTGCACACACATGCCCTGGGTGCAAGGGGATTAGGCATCCCAGCAGTGATTCCTCAAGTAATAAATTCTAGACTTAAGAAATCTATTATACATGCAGATTGGGAGTTTGGGGTTAGCAGATTCAAACTAGTATATACAGGGTGGATAAACAACAAGGTCCTACTGTATAGCACAGGAAGCTATATTCAATATCCGATGACAAGCCATAATGGAAAAGAACATGAAAAATATATATGCGTGTATAACTGAGTCACTTTGCTGTACAGCAGATATTAAACACAACATTGTAAATCAACTATACTTCAATAAATTTTTTTTTTAAAAAAAGGAAATATACATGCAGGAAAAGTTTTGGAGGAAGCACAACACAAACCCATAGTTCTTAAGGGCACCACCCCTTCGTTCCCCTGTCTGGGGAGCAATTTATTTAGAGGAATACTTTGTCTGACAGACAAAGCAAGACAGAAGTCTCTAGACCTCAGAAATCTCCATCCACCTGTTCTGTGAAGCAGTCATCATCCTTTGAATCTGTTTCCTTTGATTCTGATGCCACCAAGACAGGGAGATGTGTGAGAGGTGAGAGTGATTTTTGCTCCTGGAATGACACTAGAGTTCCCTGATTCACTATGGGTGAGGTTTTTGCAGACTAGCTGGGGAACCAAATTGTGTTTCAAAGAAATGCTACCAGGAAAAAAGTAAATTTCAAACAATTGACTTGTGTACTAACTCTTAGCTCTAACCCACTCGTAAATTGGGAGCTTCTGGGATTATTCTTCCGTGGTCCATTGTTTGCCATATTGGTTGAGAAACTGAAGTTAGGCTAAGTAATTTCCTCAAAAGGTTCAGAGACCAAAATGCCTAGAAATTTCCAGACATATCCACTTTACAGATTATTCATTTCATCCTGCACACTGTTATTTTGTTCATACATAAACTTACTTGTCAAAGAATGAGCCAAAGCACTGATCCAAGTGCATTTTTAAATATGAACATTAAAAAAAAATCCTTCTGGGTAAGCAAGGCAGTAGATTTTAACTCTCCATTCTTCCATGACTCAATGGAAAGGATCAGTTCTAACACCACCTTCACCATCCCACAGTGTTCAAATAAACCTCTATGTGTTTTGCACATTTTATGCTTGTAGAGAAGAAAAAGAAAATGGAAAGAGGGAGCTTTCAGCATGAAGATATGTGGCTGACTTAGGCACTTAGGAAGTTTCTCTGCCCTATTTTCTCTATTTATTAACCGTGCTTCTCTGTGCATTTTTGCAATGAGATTTTTAAAAACAGATTTATATTATTAGAGAAATGCAGAATAAAATGTAAGATACATTTAATACAGTTCTGGGATGGAGCAAAGTGTTAATGCAAAATGAACATACATTAGAGAACATGTAACCTTTCTGAGGATGAATTTCCCACATAAATCTTCTCCTTTCTCTGGAGGCTGTGAGACAAATATCTAGGCTGTCAAAATCAGAAAGCTTTTGATTCCGAGTAAGAAGGGGCCTGGGGCAAGTGACATAACTTTTCTGTACCAATGTCCTCATTTGTAAAATGAGGATAACAATACCTTATGACTCTATAAAACTGTGAAAACCAAAAAAAAAAAAGAAAGAAAGAAAATTAAAGTTCCAATTTTGTAATTCAAAAACTGATGGGCCATTTGACTGTGAATTTTAAATCCCTGAGCAGGTGAATTCTAGTTCTTTTGCACATCCAAACCTTTCTTTCCCTTTCTTTTAATCAATAAGTTTATAAGCTTGAGTATTTATGGTATGATCACAAGTTTATAATACCCGTCCACATACATCATTTCATTTGATCCTCACAGCAGCTCTGTGGGGCAGATGTAATGTTTCCAGGGAGGAAACTGAATGCCAAAGAAGCTAATACTTTGCCTGAACCTCCCGGCCTGGAAGCAGTTGAGTTCAGCAGAGTTCAGCCTTGAACTGCCATGTGGCCCTAGCAGGATCATGGCTGGACACAGCCAGTTCCTCATTAAGGTGAAGAAGGCCATATTTTTCTTTATCCCTCTTGTTCTCAGAGCTCCCTTAAAACCCACCAGAAAGGGTATATGCCCAGTAGTGGGATTGCTGGGTCGAATGGTAGTTCTAATTTTAGTTTTTTAAGGAACCTCCATACTGTTCTCCATAGGGGCTGTATCAATTTACATTCCCACCAACAGTGCAAGAGGGTTTCCTTTTCTCCACACCTTCTCCAGCATTTATTGTTTGTAGATTCTTTGATGATGGCCATTCTGACTGGTGTGAGGTGATACCTCACCGTAGTTTTGATTTGCATACCCTGAGAAAACCATAATTCAAAAAGTGGTGTGTACCACAATGTTCACTGCAGCTCTATTTACAATAGCCAGGACATGGAAGCAAGCTAAGTGTCCATCGACAGATGAATGGATAAAGATGTGGCACATATATACAATGGAATATTACTCAGCCATAAAAAAGAACGAAACTGAGTTATTTGTAGTGAGGTGGATGGAATTAGAGTCTGTCATACAAAGTGAAGTAAGTCAGAAAGAGAAAAACAAATACCGTATGCTAATACATATATGTGGAATCCAAAAAAAATGTTCTGAGGAACAGAGGGACAGGACAGGAATAAAGATGCAGATGTAGAGAATGGACTTGAGGACAAGGGTGGGGGGAAGGGTAAGCTGGGACAAAGTGAGAGAGTGGCATGGACACATATACACTACCAAATGTAGAATAGATGGCTGGTGGGAAGCAGCCACATAGCACATGGATATCAGCTCGGTGCTTTGTGACCACCTAAAGGGGTGGGATAGGGAGGGTGGGAGGGAGACGCAAGAGGGAGGAGATACGGGGATATATATGTATATGTATAGCTGACTCACTTTCTTATAAAGCAGAAACTAACACACCATTGTAAAGCAATCAAACTCCAATAAAGGTGTTAAATAAATCAGCAACATAAAAAAAAAAAATCCATCAGAAAAATGGGCTGAGTTCTCAGGAACGTATATGTATATACAACAGATGCAAGTTCTCTCTAGGCAGCCACAGAGTTTTATACAGCTCAACTAAGAATTGCTATTCATTAGTCCTTTACCTTATTTGTTCCAAATACCTTTTTCCAAACAATCAAGTGGGGGATGGGAGCAGGAGGGAATGAGCAAGAAAGAAATGCCAGTAATCACGGTGAGTAACAGTCGTAGGGGTAAAGTGACAGCTCAAGGCTTTACTGTTGTCATAAAAGTGGTGTAGTTTTAAAGCTTTAAGATGAGCAAATCTCTGGGGTCTCTGTCCACTGTGGTTCTAATAGCATTAGAAAGGGTGAGTTGGTATAAACAATAACAAGATTTATGTGAGCGCAAACTGCTGACTATTGACTTTGATTCTGAAGAGAGAAGAAAAGAGAAAGCGAAACTAGACTGGATTCCTGTTATGTCCCTATTTATGGGAAAGCGAGGAACTTGACCAATTCTAGTGGACATTAACAATGGAAAGGCAAGCAGATGATTCTGATGCCCGTTGATAGAAATTAAATGGAAAAGAGACAAAAAAAAAAAAAAAAGCTGTAGTGTGGCTACTTTGTACCGCAGGTTTCTAACCAGCAAAAGAGACTGACAGAGCGAGCTGGATGGAACAGCTTTGTTCTCAGAGGAACAAAGATTTTGAAATCCTACTTTGTGGGACAAAACATCTAACCTAAAGGGGCTGCCAGTAGAAAATAAAACTCAAACATTTTCATTCATGACTCACCTTTCAGTTGGAAAAATTTATCTGAAAAAAAAAAAAAAATCCAGAATTTGTTCTTCCTCTTGGACTTGACTTTTATACCATACTAGTGTATGAGGGATTCTACCTCCCCTACCTTCTTCCCTTGTTTGTCAGTAAAATACTGAACCAGAGTCTTTTCTTTTCAGTTTATTATGACTTAGAAGAGGTATTTTTCTACTCTGTAGAAACTTCCCATTGGCTTTATGATTATTTTTGAGCTATCACAAACATTTTGGCCTCATCTGTTTATGTTAACAATGTCATTAACTCAGCTAGATCTTTTCAGCAACAACAGAATGCCTCTTATTACAATCTCTTAGATGGCAAGTCCATCTTCTTAAAAACCACATGATTCTAAAAACAAATATGTAGGGAAGGAGTCTTTGGCCACAGGAGGGAACTTAACCAAAGTACCATTGACAGATCTTAATAAAAGAAAAATCAAGCTTAAAATAGAGAATTGCATACTTGAGCACAAGATCTGCTCCCACAATCTGGGAATTTTATGGCCTCCCTAAAGGAAAGAATATGTGGTCTGTTCAATGTGATCATGAAATATCTCCCTGAGACCTTAAAATGTAATGTGTCAGATGTTCAATCCATTCAGTTTGGACCAATTGTATAGCTAAGATGTCAGCTCCCCAGTTTCAAGACAGGCCTCTGGTGTTTTAGCCACAGTCTACAGCCTTCAGGAAAGGGTTGGAAACTATAAAGCTGAGGACATATTACAAATATTAGGATAGAAATATAGCTTTGTTATATATTTACTAAATATATTTGAATATCATATCTGTACATCTACTTTTCTATAAAAGACTTGGAAAGACACAAATTAAACCCTAAGAAGCAGCTTTTACTTTTCATTTTGTACATTACTATATTTGATTTTTTTGCAATGAGAATTTAGTAATTTAGCAACTAACATAAAGTCAACACAGTGTTTTTTTCTAAAGTATGTTTGAGGTGATTGATACATTAAAAAATATATATATATCTGGTAGTCTCAGACAAGTTCAGTGCGCAGTTAAAAGCAAGTGTTTTGGGGTGATCTTGGGGCTAAGACAGAAATCATGATGTGAGAAGGGTTATTTTTATATTGACTAGAACAGCACTGTAAATTCACCAATTCATCCTAATTTTTTGTTACCCTTGAGATGCATTTAGATCAAGTAGTTAGCGATCATTTCCGCTTCAGGAGAATAAATGATTACCCCAGGTAAGCAACTGATCCATTACAAAGAGTTCATCTCAACAAAAGAATATTTTAGAGTACCAATTCTAGGGATATGTGATTCTGATGGTTTGGCATTGGGAGCTCACGTTCAAGACGTAGAATAACAGCAAGATTTTAGCTTTGGAGCAAGATCTTTGATTGACGAGTCCCTGCTACTTAGAAAGTTGAATGCTCTGGGCTTAGAACTCTGTGTCCTGACACGTGCAGCCTCACACTAAATAAAGCATGTGTTTAGACATTTTTCTGAGAGAACGGAAACTAATAACAGACTGCAGTTAGGTTTGTTTACAAATATTTGTAAAATATGCAGTAGAAACAAAGGAACCAGTGCTGAGCTGCTCAGATGAGGAAGGAGGGGAGGGGGAGGGGACAGCAAAGGGAAGGGGAGTGTGGGTCGGGGTCGGATGCTCAGAGTTGTTCCAACCAATTTCATAAATCAAGTCACTTATGAAGATATAAAAAGTAGAAGACCAAGTTCACGAAAGCCCAGACACTGCAGATTGCAGAAGAGACATCCTCTCTAAGGCAACTGAACAAGGAGAAAAAGGGCAAGAAAGAGATACTTCATAAAGCCAGGCCTAAACTAATGCTTTCTGCCCTACACCTTCACATTTACACTTACCCTAAAAAGATTAAATATCATAATAATTCTGAGATTTCTGGCTCTCAAGATTTCCATTATGACACATCAATAAAGCAAGGCAAGGTGACTGAGAAAGAACGGCTGGCTTTCATTTCCTGCTCATTTGAAGGTCACTTTTGGAGATAAAGATTATATTTTTGCAGAACCAGAGTATACACGAACATTTCTAGAAACTTGTAACATCAGATGTTCTGAGCGAGCAAAGGAAAATGAATGATCCTATTAAGATACTTCTGACCATAAATCAGAGGTGTTAAGCTCTGACTGGCTAACTTCAGCTTCCCATTTGACTCATTTGAAAATGGAACTGATGTGAATATAGATTGGGGAAACATGCTCGGTACCATTAAAGGTACCTCATAAGCGACTACCCTCCGGTCATAGATTGAAAGACAGTGTGCCTAGCACCTGGATACAAATATTTGCATCACTTCATTGTTAAGTGACTCTGTACAAATAGCAGAAAAATGGGTGTCATGCTTTTTTTTTTTTTTTTTTTGTTGGGGGTAGGAGTTTATTAATTTATTTATTTTTGCTGTGTTGGGTCTTCGTTTCTGTGCGAGGGCTTTCTCTAGTTGTGGCAAGCGGGGGCCACTCTTCATCGCGGTGCGCGGGCCTCTCATTATCGCGGCCTCTCTTGTTGAGGAGCACAGGCTCCAGACGCGCAGGCTCAGTAGTTGTGGCTCACGGGCCTAGTCGCTCCGCGGCATGTGGGATCATCCCAGACCAGGACTCGAACCCGTGTCCCCTGCATTAGCAGGCAGATTCTCAACCACTGCGCCACCAGGGAAGCCCGGTGTCATGCTTTTAATACAACAGAACTGCTGGTGTTAAAGCTCACAGACTCACAGGGGAGGGTGGAGAGCAATTCGCTAATGTGTAGCACCTGAGAAGGGTGGTCTCATTTTCAAGCTTACCCCACCGCCATTTGCAAAAGCATCTATTTCTCCCCTTGTGCTGCTCTTCCCACCTCCCTCCCTCTAATATTCTTAGTGACATCTTGCTTTGATCCTCTAGTGAGCAACCCTTCCGCAAGAGAGATGTAGACCCATCTTCTGCCATTTCCACTGAGTTCTTAGTTTCCAGAGACTTTTCCCCAGTTAGCAAGGTAACGTTCTGCCACTCATTCACAGGCAAGTGATTAAAACCTTGAGCCTCTGTTTTTCCATCTGAAAAATGAAGCTAAAATAACTCTTATCCCAGAGAACTTGTTCTGAGGTTTAGAATTGAATTTGTTAATGTATATGAAATACCTGGCACTTAGTGGGTGGCCAATAAACATAATTATCTTCCTTCTATTAAAAAGGGGCCATGTAGGTAAAGACAAACTCCTTGACAACAAAAATCCCAACAGTTAAGTGATGCAACTATTCTTTTTCTTTGCTGTAAACAGGATTTGTTGGATGCATTAATTTACCTTTGTTTTTCCAGGGCTCCACGTGGTGTCTGGCATAGGGCAGATACTCATGACATTTGCTTCATAAATATTGCTTTAAAGGTCCTCTATACGGGCTTCCCTGGTGGCGCAGTGGTTGAGAGTCCGCCTGCCGGTGCAGGGGACACGGGTTCGCGCCCCGGTCTGGTAGGATCCTGCCCCGGTCTGGTAGGATCCCGCATGCCGCGGAGCGGCTGGGCCCGTGAGCCATGGCCACTGAGCCTGCACGTCCGGAGCCTGTGCTCCGCAACGGGAGAGGCCACAACAGTGAGAGACCTGCGTACCGCAAAAAAAAAAAAAGTCCTCTATAAATGCAAACAGGTCAACCATTTCTACAGTCAGCTGAAGGGGGAAATCGGTCATGATAGTTTAAGAAATGTTATCAAGAGCCTGCATGATGGAGGCAAGTGTTTTGAGCTCCGTGAGAGCCTTTGCCTTCCTTCTGAGCTGGGTGCCACTAATCTACACAACTCACAGAGCAGAACATTAGAAAGAGCTGCTTAAGGACTTTGTGACTATTACTTATCCTTGAATGTGAAATAGTGACATATATACTTACATCTGCACAGGATAGAGCAGAGATACCCAGACATAATCTTTAAAAGAAACCAAAGTAGTATCTTATATATTCTAATATAACCACCAGAGGCATTACAATTAGGGAAGTCACATATGAAGGCAATTGTATGGCTAAAGATAAAAAAGCATCCTAAGAACTAAATAATGACTCAACCTATAAATTATGATTTTATCATCTAAGCAGTTTCTTAAACTTTGAGAAGTAAAACTAAATATCTTTCATACTTAGAGTTTAAATGATAAACTATAGTCCTTTAATACTAACACATTTTAAAGAAAGATGAAAAAAGTTATTGGTGTAAAATTCTATAGTTTTTTTAATCAAGAATTTTTTGGGACAAGTCTATAAAATTTTAAAAGAAATGCCTCAAATTAAGCAGGACTTCACTGAAAACCCACAGTGCATCTGAACTGAGGGTTTGTTTGTTTGCTTGTTTTTGAGTAAATAAATGACCAAAACAAGATGTTATAGAATCCAGAATCTGTTCCTATCTCCTAAAAAATTCCTGGAGAGGATACTCTAATTTTGTTTTGACATGTTTTTGGTGTTGTAGAGATGACTTTTGCACCTAGCTACAAATATTGTAGTCTGTAAGTCTTTGGAAGTTATTTGTTTCTTCATTCAGTGCCATGCCAAGATATTCTGTTTTGTTTTTTTCACAAGACTCAGTTTTCTTTATTCAAGTTGGAAAATTAAATTAAAATAATTAAAATATCAACTATTTCTCATTAATTCTGAAACTATTCACTAATGCTGTTTGGTGTAGATGTTAAAAATCACAGACAAGCTATTTTAAAACTAGGCCTGTTAATTTATCATCTATGGAAGTATTTTCAAGATCTTCCAAACTTTATCAGAAAAAAGAAAGAAAAGAAAAAAGATTGTCATTTCTTGTCTTTATTATATACTATATACTTGATCATATACTCCAAGTATAATGTTCACAGATCTCTATGTTCATTCAAGTGCTCACTCCACAAATTTTTACTTCCTTAAAATGCCCTAAGCTCTGGATAGAATTATGAAGAAATTCCACAGTATTCTCTGCCCTCATGAGGCTTACAATCTAACATGGGAGACAGACATTAATTTTTTGAAAGTCACACAAAAGAATAATTACAAACCATGATAAGTGCTCTAAAGCAAATGCATTGGGTGCAATGAGAGCATAGAACAGGGGGTCTGACCTCATTTGGTGGCTCAGGGAAGACTTCCCTGAGGAAAATAGCTGGATTGAGGTATGAAGATTACTGGTCAGTCATCCATGATGGAAAAAGCTAGACATGAATGCCATTTTGCCAACCTAGTTTGAAAAATTGGGAAGAATAATTTTATTTTGCAGTAAGTAGAAAAAAGGCCACTGTAGCTAGAGAATGTTGGAATGGTTCCCAGCTCTGAGTACCAACCCTTACTTGGGGAGCTTTAAAAATATACCAGGGCTTGGACACCACCTCAGAGATTTAGATCCAATCATTCTGGGATGAGAGTGACCTATGGTATATATTTTTTAAAGTTCCCCAGGTGATTCTAATGCATAGCTGGAATTCAGAACCATTGCCGTAGAGTTGGAGGGAGTGCAGCTGGAGAAAAAGCTGGGGATTAGATCACGGAGTACATTGCATGCCTTGTTAAGGTTTTTGGTCTTTAAAACTAAGAGCAATAGGAAGTCTTTGAAAGATCATGGGAAAAGTAGATATGTAAATGTAATGGTGATGGAGACAACGAACGGCTGCAATAATAGTAAACTATTAGCTTTAGCAATGATGTTACACTCATTCATTTATTTAGTCATTTCTTTTTCCCCATGGAAAAACAGTTCACCGAGATATTAATTTATGTTTTTCCCTCTTACATTTATTTCTCTCTCATCATTATGTAACTACCCTTGCCTCAGGGAAGAATTTGAAGTGAACTCTCTTACTGTCTTTTGCAAAAGTTTCTTATCACTGAAGAAATTATTTTAGGTGTCCTAGAGTGGAAGGTAAGAGATGGCAGTGCCTGCAAACATGAGCATTGTTTGGGGCCAAAGGATGTAGAAGACCTTACACGAGAGTGGAGTGGGGCCGCAAGTGGTGACTTGGGGGTCCCAAAGCAGAGAATGCTGGTAAGCATACCCTCCCCCCATCCAACCGTCTATGTTGATTAATGCTGCATTTCCCACCATCCATGCAGGGTTTGACCTTAAGGTTGAGTTTAATTTGAGTTAAAGAAAATGAAGATATATGACATATCTAAGACACTAAAGTTATGGTTACAGATTCACAATCTTTATATTACACCGGACCATATCCAGTGAGCACATGACAGTCATCATGCTAGAGGCTCAGAACAGAGTACTGTGCAAACTAGTTCCCAGCTAGAGCTTACAGCACAGTGAGGAAGACGGACAAGAAATGGAATGAGAATGATTCTGTAACAAAAAGAGAAGAAATGTGCAGGGATGGTGAATATGCAGAAATGGCCGCATTAAGATGACATTTAAGCTGAATGAGACAGAAGTGCCCAGAAAAGAGGGAGGCTTAGGAATCCTGAGTTGAAAAAGTATGGCCAGCCAGGCTGGCTGTGCCTTAACAAGCGAAGAGGAGCACAGCATGAGGCAGGGTGTTAGAGGTAAGAGTCTGGTCATGGAAGACCTGAGGTAGGGAGTCTGAATTGTATTAAGTGGCATGGGAAGCCCCTGGAAAGTCTTAAGCAAGGGACTAACATGATCCAATTTTAAAATTAATTATAAAATAAGTCTAATATACATAATGACACAGAGAATAAGATAATTTTACTTTATCTACCATCTTTATTTAATAAAGGTTAAAAGTATCTTTTTAAAGGTCTAAACTATAGATATATTTGAATCTCCTATTCCTCCCCTTCCTTCCACAGAGGAAACCAGTATCCTGAAGATTTTAAGACTTTTACTATAAATATTATCCATAAAGTTTTTATAATAGTTGTGTGGTTTTAAATTTAACATTGATAGCATAGTATTTGTGAATCATTATTCACTTTGCTTTTTTGATTAATATTTGGTTTGGCAAGACTAAAAAGAGAGAAGAGTGAAATTACTAAATACAAGAATGAAAGAGGATACATCACTATCAAACTTATAAAAATAAAAAGAATTATAGGGAATAATATGAACAATTGTATGCCAACAAATTATGTAATCCAGATGAAATGAACAAATTCCTAGAAAGATACAAACTACCAAAACTGACTCAAGAATAGAAACTTTCAATAGAACTGTAGCAAGTAAAGAGATTAAATTAGTAATAATAATAATAATAAAACTTCCCACAGAGAAGGCTCAGATAGCTTCACTGTGAATTCCTCCAAACATAGGGAAGAATTAAGACAAACCCTTCACAAAGTCTTCCAAAAAATTGAGTAGGAGGGAATACTTCCCAACTCATTCTGAGAGCAGCATTACCCTGATACCAAAACTAGACAAAGACATCATAAGAAATGAAAACTGTAGACCAATATTCTTTATGGATATAAATGCAAAAATCTTCAGAAAAATACTAGCAAACTGAACTCAGCAGTGTATAAAAGGATTACACACCATAGTCAAGTGGGATTTATCCCAGAAATGCAAGGTTGCTTTCACATATATCAATCAATATAATACATCATATTAATAGAATCATGGGCAAAAATCATAAGATCATCTCAATAAATTCATTATTGGCATTTGACAAAATCCAACTCCCTTTCATGATAAAAAATTCAACAAAATAAGAATAGAAGGGAACTTCCTCAGCCTGACAAAGGCCATCTGTTAAAAATCCTCAGGGGACTTCCCTGGTGGCACAGTGGATAAGACTCTGTGCTCCCAATGCAGGGGGCCCAGGTACGATCCCTGGTGAGGGAACTAGAGCTGACATGCCTGCCTCAACTAAGAGTTCTCATGCCACAACTAAGGAGTCCGTGTGCTGCAACTAAGGAGCTCACGAGTCGCAACTAAGGAGCCTGGAGCTGCAACTAAGGAGCCCTCCTGCTGCAACTAAGACCTGGCGCAACCAAATTAATTAATTAATTAATTTTTAAAAAAAAGCAAGTAAATGGGGACTTCCCTGGTGGTCCAGTGGTTAAGACTTCACCTTCTAATGCAGGGGATGCAGGTTCGATCCCTGGTCAGGGAGCTGAGATTTCACATGCCTCACAGCCAAAAAACCAAAACATAAAGAGCAGAAGGAATATTGTAACAAATTCAATAAAGACTTTAAAAATGGTCCACATCAAAAAAATAAATAAAATAAAATCCACAGATAACATCATACTTAATGGTGAAAGATTGAATGCTTTCTCCTAAAATCAAAAACAAGACAAAAATGTCTGCTCTTGTTACTTCTATTCAACATTTTACTGGAAGTCTTAGCTAGGAAAATTAGTCAAGAAAGAAAGGAAAGAAGGAAGGAGGGGAGGAAGGAAGGAAGGGAGGGAGGGAAGGAGAAAGGAATAACATACAGATTAAAAAGGAAGAAGTAAAACAAGCTCTATTCAGAGATGTCATGACCTTGCATATAGAAAATCCCAAAGAATACACACACACACAAACTGTTAGAACTAATAAGAGAATTCAGCAAAGTTGTAGAATATGAGATCAATATATAAAAATCAATATTTCTATATATTGGCAATAAAATTTGAAAACTAAATTAAGAAAACAATTCAATTTACAATAACATCAAGAAGAGTAAGATATTTAGAAATTAATTTAACAGAAAAAGTACAAGATGTATACATTGAAAACTATGAAATATTGAAAGAAAACCTAAATAAATGGAAAGACATCCATGTTCACAGATTGGAAGACAATACTCTTAAGATAGCAATATTCCCCAAATTTACCTATGGATTCAATGTAATCTCAGTCAAAATCTCAGCCACATATTACTTTTTGAGAAATTGGCAATGACATTAAAACTTGTATAAAATGCAAAACACTAATCACCAAAAGCAATCTTGAAAGAGAAGAAAAATATTGGAAGTCTCACAGTGGTTTCAAACCTTACTACAAAACTACCATAATCAAAACAGTACAACACTGGCATAAGGATAGATACATTGATAAATGGAATAGAATTGAGAGTACAGAAATGAACTCTTAAGTGTATGTTTAGTTGATTTTTGACAAAGGTATCAAGACAATTCAATGGGGAAAGGATAGTCATTTTCAAAAATAATGCAACCACACCATACTGTTTTGCTGCTGCAAAGCAGGGCCAACAGCCTCAGACCACCCTATGGGGAGCTGTGAAGCTGGGATGGCCCAACGGAGTTGTTTCATGTTGGACCACAGGGCCAGACATTTAATTTCTGTTTTGATTAATCATTGGTTGTGGATCATCCCCAGAAGGGAATGACCTGTGGTGAGTGGGTCTCTACAGCTGAAGCAATCCTATAAAGGGCTGACAGCTGAACAATCTTCATTGACAACACTCCCAGCTGCTAAGGCAACAAGGTCATTCTTGAAGGGGCAGCATATCTCCATGTCCATCAGAAGAACACTTCCATCATCTTGAAAAGGTTCCCTATCCCTCTTAGCCCTCAATTCTGAACCCACCAGGAGCAATGGCTCCTCTAGATATTTATCACCATAAAACAGTTTTGGTTAATCTTTAACTTCACATAAATGGAATCATAAAATCTGTTCTCTTTTATACCTGATTTATTTCACTAAACATGTGTTTGAGTTTCTTCATGATGTGTGTGTGAATATTTCACTTCTTTTTAATATATACTATTTTATTGTATTACTATACAATTTGTTTTTCCATTTTCCTGTTGAATATCTAGGTTGTTTTCAGACTTGTTTATTATAAGTAAAGCTGTTAAAAACAAGTCATTTTGTGGAAAAAATATTTTCATTTATCTTGGGCAGATAATTAGAAGTAGAAATATTTGGCTATGAGGTGGATGTCTGTTTAAGAACTTGCCAAATATTTTATATTTTCACCAGTAATATGTGAGAGTTCCAGTTATTCTACACCTTTGCCAGTATTTGGTATTGTCAGACCTTTTAATTTTAGCAATTATAGTGATTGTGAAGTGGTCGTTTTAATTTGTATTTTCCTGATGCCTAACAAACCTTTACATGTACTTATTTGCATCTGTATATCTTCTCTTGTGAAGTATCTATTTAAGTCTTTTGCACCTTCACAACCCTCTCCTCTTTAAATTAGGTTTTCTTGTTTCTTAGTTGTCAGAAGTTCTTTATATATTCTGAATACAACTTTTTACATCAGATATATATTGCAAATATTTTCTCTTATTCTATGACTTACCTTAGTTTTCTTAACTATCTTTCAAAGAGCAAAGGCTTTTAAATTTCATGAAGTTCATTTTATCATGTTTTCTTTTATATTTCTTACTCTTTATGTCTTATTTAAGAAACCTTTGCATAAGTCAAAGCCACTAATATTTTTCTTCTGTTTTTGTATAGAATTTGTGTAGTTAGTTCTTACATTTTATTCTATGATTCATTTCAAAGTTGGAACTAGTTATGGGACCCCCCCCCCACCCAGGCCCATGAGAGGCCAGCTTGGAATGTGGCTCCACCTACCAGTGGGCTATCACAAGCCCTGGGACCCTGCAAGGCACTGAAGTCAGCCACCTTGTGACTCAGGCCTGGCCACCAGCAGCCAGCAGCCTCAATACTAGGCAGGGCCTGGCAACCAACCAGGCTAGGGACAAGCCACAATTACCAGTGTGCCCACAGCAGTCAGCCCACCACAACAGAAGGGCCCATGCAGCCCAGATAGAGGGCACGCCTAGAGCATATATAGTTCTGGTGACCAGAGGGAAGTGCACTGCTGGGCCCCATAGGATGTCTCCTACAAAAGGCCAATTCTCCAAGATCAAAAAACATAACCAACTTACCAAATATGTGGAAATAAAACCAGAAAATTGGGCAAAATGAGTCAACAGCAGAATAAGTTCCAAACAAAAAAACAAGATAAAACTCCAGAAGAACAACTAAGTGAAGTGGAGATAAGTGATCAACCTGCTAAAGAGTTCAAGGTAACAATCATAAAGAAGCTCAACAAAGTTGGGAGAAGAATGAATGAACACAATGAGAAGCTAGAAGTTTCAAATAGAGTTAGAATATAAAGAACCAAACAGAGCTAAAAGAATACATTAACAAATGAAAAACACACTAGAAGGAATCAACAGTAAATTAGATGATAAAGAGGAAGAGATCAGCAAACTTGAAGACAGTGTAGAGGAAATCACTGAAGCTGAACAGAATAAAGAACAAAAAGAAATGAGAACAGTTTAAAAGGCCTCTGGGACATCAAGTTTGCATTAAAAGTGACACAGAAGGAGAGGGAGTGGGGAGAGATCATATTTGAAGAAATAATTGCTGAAAAGTTCCTTAACCTGGGAAAGTAAACAGACATCCAGGTCCAGGAGGCACGGAGTCCCAAACAGGATCAAACCAAAGAGGTCCACACCAAGACATGTTGTAATTAAAATGGCAAAAATTGGGCTTCCCTGGTGGCGCAGTGGTTGGGAGTCCGCCTGCCGATGCAGGGGACACGGGTTCGTGCCCCGGTCTGGGAAGATCCCACGTGTCGCGGAGCGGCTGGGCCCGGGAGCCATGGCCGCTGAGCCTGCGCATCTGGAGCCTGCGCATCTGGAGCCTGTGCTCCGCAACGGGAGAGGCCACAACAGTGAGAGGCCCACGTACCGCAAAATAAAAAAAAAATAAAAAAATTAAAAAAAAAAAAAATGGCAAAAATTAATGATAAAGAAAGAATATTAAAAGCAGCAAGGGAAAAGTAACTAGTTACATAAAAGGGAACCCCCATAAGAGTCTCCGCTGACTTTTCAGCAGAAACTGCAGGCCAGAAGAGAGTGGGATGATATAATTAAAGTTATAGAAGGAAACAACTTACAACCAAGAATACTCTACCTGGCAAGACTATAATTTAGACCTGAAGAAGATATCAAGAGTTTTACAGACAAGCAAAAGCTAAAACAATTCAGTATTATGAAATCAGCTTTACAAGGAATGTTTAAGGAACTTTTCTAAATGGAAGAGAAAAGGTCACAACTAGAAATATGAAAATTACAAAAGGAAAAAAATCTCAGTGGAAATATAAAGTAAAGGTAGTAGATCAACTACTTATAAAGCTACTAGGCATGTGAAAACACAAAAGTAGTAAAATCATCTATATAAATAGTAGTTAAAACAAAAAGATGTAAAATATGATGTCAAAAACATTAAGTATGGGGGAAGGGAGTAAAAATGTAGAGTTGTTAAAATGCATTTGAATTTAAGATATCAGCAACTTAAAATAATTGTGTGTGTGTGTGTGTGTGTGTGTGTGTCTGTGTGTGTATGTATGTATGTATCATGGTAACCACAAACCAAAAATCTATAGTAAATACACACACACAAAAGAGAAATGAATTCAAATATAACATTAAAGATAGTCATCAAATCAAAGGGAAGAGAGCAAAAGAAGAAGAAATGAACAAAAAAGATCTACAAAACTGAAAACCATTAACAAAATGGCAATAAATACATGCCTATCAACAATTACTTTAAATGTAAATGGATTAAATGCTCCAATCAAAAGACACAGAGTGTCTGAAATGGATACTAAAATAAGACCCATATATGTGCTGCCTATATGAGATTCACTTCTGATATAAAGACACACCTAGACTGAAAGTGAGGGGCTGGAAAAAAGTATTCATTGCAAATGGAAATCAAAAGAAAGCCAAGGTAGCAATAATTATATCAGAAAAATAGACATTAAAACAAAGACTGTAATAAGAGAGAAAAAAGGACATTACAGAATTAACAAGGGATTAATCCAAGAAGATATAACAATTGTAATATATATGTACAAAACATAGTAGCACCTAAATATAAAGCAAATATTAACAGACATAAGGGGAGAAACTGACAGTAAAGTCCCCAGTAATAGTAGGGGACTTTACACACTTACATCAATGGGCAGATTATCCAGACAAAAATTGATGTGGAGGGGCTTCCCTGGTGGTGCAATGGTTAAGAATCTGCCTGCCAATGCAGGGGATATGGGTTCAAGCCTTGGTCCAGGAAGGTCCCACGTGTTGCAGAGCAACTAAGCCCATGCACCACAACTACTGAGCCTGAACTCTAGAGTCTGTGAGCCAAACTACCGAGCCCAAGTGCCAGAACTATGGAAGCCTGCGCACAAACAGCCTGTGCTCCGCAACAAGAGAAACCACCACAATGAGAAGCATGTGCACTGCAGTGAAGAGTAACCCCGCTTGCCACAACTAGAGAAAGCCCACACGCAGCAACAAAGACCCAACACAGCCAAAAACAAATAAATAAATAATAAATAAATTTAATTTTAAAAAATCGACGGGGAAACACTGGCCTTAAATGACACATTGGATCAGATTTACTTAATAGATATATATAGAACATTCCATCCAAAAAGAGCAGAACGGGGGAGACCTTCAAGATGGCGGAAGAGTAAGATGTGGAGATCAGCTTCCTCCCCACAAATACATCAGAAATACATCTACATGTGGAACTCCTACAAAACACCTACTGAACGCTGGCAGAAGACTTCAGCCCTCCCAAAAGGCAAGAAACTCCCCATGTACCTGGGTATTGCAAAAGAAAAAACAGAGACAAAAGAATAGAGATGGGACCTACACCAGTGAGAGGGGGCTGTGAAGGAGGAAAAGTTTCCACACACTAGGAAGCCCCTTCACTGGCGGAGACAGTGGGTGGTGGGAGGGGGAGCTTTGGAGCCACGGAGGAGAGCGCAGCAACAGGGATGCAGAGGGCAAAGCGGAGAGATTCCCGCATAGAGGATCGGTGCCGACCAGCACTCACCAGCTTGAGAGGCTTGCCTGCTCACCTGTTGGGATGGGTGGGGGCTGGGAGCTGAGGCTCCAGCTTCGGTGTTCAGATTCCAGGGAGAGGACTGGGGTTGTCTGTGTGAACACAGCCTGAAGGGGGCTAGTGCACCACAGCTAGCTGGGAGGGAGTCCAGGAAAAAGTCTGGAACTGCCTAAGAGACAAGAGACCATTGTTTTGGGGTGCGCAAGGAGAGGGGATTCAGAGCACTGCCTAATTGAGCTCCAGAGTTGGGGGGGGGGGACACTGCAGACCCAGAGACGGGCATGAGATGCTAAGGCTGCTGCTGCAGCCACCAAGAAGTCTGTGTGCAAGCACAGGTCACTATCCACACCTCCCCTCCCAGGAACCTGTGCAGCCCGTCACTGCCAGGGTCCCGTGATCCAGGGACAGCTTCCCCAGGAGAACACATGGTGCACCTCAGGCTGGTGCAACGTCATGCCAGCCTCTGCAGCCACAGGCTCGCCCCGCATTCTGTATTCCTCCATCGTCCTGGCCTGAGTGAGCCAGAGTCCCTTAATCAGCTGCTCCTTTAACCCTGTCCTGTGTGAGCGAAGAACAGACGCCCTCAGGCGACCTACATGAAGAGGCGGGGCCAAATCCAAAGCTGAACCCCAGAGGCTGCGCAAACAAAGAAGAGAAAGGGAAATCTCTCCCAGCAGCCTCAGGAGCAGTGGATTAAATCTACACAATCAACTTGATGTACCCTGCATCTGTGGAATACCTGAAGAGACAACAAATCATCCCAAAATTGAGGTGGTGGACTTTGGGAGCAGTGATATATATTTTTTTTTCCTTTTTTTCTTTTTGTGAGTATGTGTGTGTATGCTTGTTTGTGTGATTTTCTCTGTAGAGCTTTGCTTTTACCATTTGTCCTAGAGTTCTGTCTGTCCATTTTTTGTTTTTTTAGTATAGTTTTTAGAGCTTGTTATCATTGGTGGATTTGTTTTTTGGTTTGGTTGCTCTCTTCTTCTTTTCTTGATTTCTTTTTTAAATTACTTTATAATTTTTAATAATTATTTTTTATTTTAATTACTTTCTTTTCTTTCCTTCCTTCCTTCCTTCCTTCCTTCCTTCCTTCCTTTCTTTCTTCCTTCCTTTCTTTCTTTCTTTCTTCATCCCTTTTCTTCTGAGACGTGTGGCTGACAGAGTCTTGGTGCTCCAGCTGGGTGTCAGGCCTTTGCCTCTGAGGTGGGGGGGCTAAGTTCAGGACATTGGTCCAACAGAGACCTCCCAGCTCCATATAATATCAAATAGCAAAAGCTCTCCTAGAGAGCTCCATCTCAACACTAAGACACAGCTCCACTCAATGAATAGCAAGATACAGTGTTGGACACCTTATGTCAAAAAACTAGCAAAACAGGAGCACAACTGCACCCATTAGCAGAGAGGCTGCCTAAAATCATAACAAGGTCACAGACACCCCAAAACATACCACCAGACATAGACCTGCCCACCAGAAAGACAACATCCAGCCTCATCCACCAGAACACAGGCACTAGTCCCCTCCACCAGGAAGCCTACACAACCCACTGAACCATCCTTAGCCACTGGGGGCAGACACCAAAAACAAAGGGAACTACAAACCTGCAGCCTGTGAAAAGGAGACCCCAAACACAGTAAGTTAAGCAAAATGAAAAGACAGAGAAACACACAGCAGATGAAGGAAAAAGGTAAAAACCCAGACCAAAACAAATGAAGAGGAAATAATCAATCTACCTGAAAAAAATTCAGAGTAATGATAGTAAAGATGATCCAAAATCTTGGAAAGAGAATGGAGAAAATACAAGAAACATTTAACAAGGACCTAGAAGAACTAAAGAGCAAATGAACAATGATAAACAACACAATACATGAAATAAAAAGTTCTCTAGAAGGAATCAATAGCAGAATAACTGAGGCAGAAGAACTGATAAGTGACCTGGAAGATAAAATAGTGGAACTAACTACTGTAGAGAAGAATGAAGATAAAAGAATGAAAAGAATTGAGGACAGTCTCAGAGACCTCTGGGACAACATTAAACGCACCAACATTCGAATTATAGGGTTCCCAGAAGAAGAGAAAAAGAAAGGGACTGAGAAAATATTTGAAGAGATTATAGTTGAAAACTTCCCTAATATGGGAAGGGAAATAGTTAATCAAGTCCAGGAAGCACAGAGGGTCCCATGCAGGATAAATCCAAGGAGAAACATGCCAAGACACATACTAATCAAACTATCAAAAATTAAATACAAAGAAAAAATATTAAAAGCAGTAAGGGAAAAACAACAAATAACAGACAAGGGAATCCCCATAAGGTTAACAGCTGATCTTTCAGTAGAAACTCTGCAAGCCAGAAAGGAGTGGCAAGACATATTTAAAGTGAGGAAAGGGAAAAACCTACAACCAAGATTGCTCTACCCAGCAAGGATCTCATTCAGATTTGACGGAGAAATTAAAACCTTTACAGAGAAGCAAAAGCTAAGATAATTCAGCACCACTAAACCATCTTTACAACAAATGCCAAAGGAAACTCTAGGCAGGAAACACAGGAGAAGGAAAAGACTTGCAGTAACAAACCAAAAACAATTAAGAAAATGGTAATAGGAACATACATATCAACAATTAACTTAAATGTAAATGGATTAAACGCTCCAAACAAAAGACAGAGACTGGCTGAATGGATACAAAAACAAGACCCGTATATATGCTGTCTACAAGTGACCCACTTCAGACCTAGGGACACATACAGACTGAAAGTGAGGGGATGGAAAAAGATATTCAGTGGATACTGGTGATATGAAGAGTACACAAGTTTCTGTCTACCCCTATGTATTTCCCTGTCACTGGAGTCACTAATGGGGAAAATGATAAAAGCATGAGTACTAATTAGTTAGTTGTAAAATGAGAAGCAGAGAGCCCAAAGATATGCCACAAAAAGTGGGCAAGCTCAGTGGCTGGGAAGCTGCACAGAAGTGTAGAGGGACTAGGAGATATAGGATCAAGGAGTGAGGGATGGGACTCCTTGAAGAAATACCAAAGGCAGGACTAGTGTTGCTTAAGACCAATTATTTTGAGTTGCTAATTTTGCCATCAAAATTTTCACTGTGGTACTTGCAATCACAAAATGTCAGCAATTTCTTCAGATGTTTTAGGAAGTATGGTTTGGGGACACACTAAATGTCAATCCTACTGTTAACTGCTATTGAGGAGTTAATGGTAGGATGGGGTCCCTAAAACATAGTTAAGTGTGGTCATCTTCCCTACAACCTCCTAGGCAACCAAGAGGCAAGTTTGGGGCAATGGTACTGTAAGAGAGATGCTATTATATATCGAGATCTGCTGATCTTAGAAAAGTTAATATCGTCAGAGAAAGAAATGTGATGATGATGGTGTTGATGCTGGTGGTGGTGGCAATGATGATGGTCGTAATGATGACAATGATATGATAGGGTAAAAGGAGTACACAACCAAAAGTGAGAAAGCCTGGGTACTGACTCAGCTCTGCTACAGACCAGCTCCATAACTGTGAACAAATCAATTATTCTAAGATGTTGCTTTCTCATCTCTATGATGGGAAGATTAATACTTTCCTGTGTGCCTCTTAAGGCCATTACATGGGCAAAGCAAGAAATAGATGGGATCACTCTGTAATAAGCGACGTGCTTAATTAAGTAATGACACAGATTTGCTCGATTGCCTTTGCCAACCAAGTTATCATGAAGAGTTGCCAGCCACGTTGCTAGCTTTCACATGGGATCATGTGAGGTGAAAAAAAACTCCATATGCAGAGGCTGTTGGACTTTGGGAGCTTTGTGTGAAAAATGTAACCAAATATGTGAGGTTTTAATAAGTGTAAGGTTTGCAGTCCTAATTCAATGTAACTTATACAAATTTTTTTAAATAACACATTTTTATGGCATTTATATTTTCAAAATGTTTTCTAAAATAGCTGACCCATAATAGAAAAGAAGTATTCATAAGGATGAAAGGGAAAACGGTACAGCTGAGAAGGAAGTGTTGGCCTAGGATTTAAAACTCTAGTCCATTACTATTGCAGGGCTCTGAGCAAGGACCTCAGTTTCCCCATCTGCCAACTGAAGATGAGGAACCGGATGATTTTCAATGTCCTTACTAACTCCAGCATTTGATAATTCTATGAAATTACCTATGTTTTCCCATGTTTCCAGATGGGGATGACTTTGAATGGCATTCTCATTTGAGCCAGCACTGCTGTCGTCTCTGGTAGTACTGGTTCTCCTATTATCAATGGAATGTGACAAGTAAAGAAGAGATGGAGAAATGTGCTTTGAAAACCAAACATGATATACATTTATATCTCAAAATATCTGCTTACAGTTTGCATGTAATTTGTAGGATGTAAATGTCAAAGTAAAAACTTGATAAAGTTAGCACACAAGTAGTTGGGTTTAACAGAGAACCAGACATGAACCTGGACACCAGTAATGAATGGGCTACCATACACAGGCTGGACCAGAGCCCTCCAGATCACAAGTGGCAGAAGACAATCTATAAGAGGGGGAAGTACTGGAAATCAAGACACATTGCTGAAGACCAACCAAATGTCCGTAATGATCTGGGCTTTCTTCAGTGGAGTTTCCGGAACCGAGTGCATCCTGTTTCTAAAAGTTGCAAGGATAGCATGTTAGAATTTACTGTAAGTAGTTTAGATGCTTTAGGGTTATTACATAATCTTAGTCCATTATGCCACAATCATCATCTTGATATTGAAGCACCCCTATATAAGATCTCACAGTGTTTGCACCATTTTGCAGTTGCATTCCATGCAGTGTCCTTCCCTTTCATTAATCTTTCCCAACTCCGTTTAGTCAGTTTTGGAAACAAAGAGAAATCCCAGAGATGAAAGAACTCTTTATTAGTCTCCTTACTTTCTACACCACATCTTTCAGAGAAGGAAATCTCTTAATCTTCTCCTACAACTTCCTCTAAGGTTTAATCAGTTTTGTATCAGGAAACACTTGATATATAAGCTGATTCTGTCTTGCCATGAAAGAAAACCTTTACAAAGACCCCAAAAAGATGCTACTGAATAAGGCATTTGGCAGTTCTTGACTTCCATGTCTCCACCATATCTCCCAGCACAATGTACACCATGTACTCCATAAATGTCCCTTTTATGAATCTGAGCTTTTGTATATATCCTTACCTCCAACAGGAATGCTCACCTATCCACCCACTCACCCATTCCTCTGACACATCCTTACTTACCCTATAATACCTAATTCAAATATCCCCTTCTCTTGGAAACTTTCTTTGACCAATACCACCCTTCATACATGCATATACACACATGCATACACATGCATACAGAGTTAGATGCTCTTTAACTCAGCTCCCATAGCAAACTTTACTTAATTCCTACTTATTGCCACAGCACACTGTAATTGTTGGTTTATTTCCCCCTCCAAATTTAGATAATAACTCTCTTGTGGTCAGGGACTGTCTTATTCATGTCCATATCTCTGCCACCTAGCACAGTATTTGGACTACAGAAAGTAGTCAAGAAATATTCAGTAAATGAATAAATGTATCCATCTCAAGTACTGGTCCCTCCCACTACTTCTCTAAAGCAATCTTTTTGCTTCCACATTAAAATTATGAAAACTTAACAAGTTCTTGATGACAATTTGGAAGCCTCACTAGGACCTCTCAGACGGTATTTCTCTTATGCTTCAAAATGTATCTGCTTTGCATGACAGTCCAGATGTCAGCCTTTCCACATTTTCCCAGAATTACCTTGAGCTGAATATGTGCCTCCCGTGTAGTTCCAAACCTTCTATCTGGGCAGGCAGCTCTGTTGTTAGCTAACTGTCGGCGTTACACTGCTGTATTCATAAGGATTGTCAGCACGGTGCAGTATTACTATGCGAGATCATTTGCTCATGTAAAGACACATTAAACCTAGCAGTTGCTTTGTCTCTTGTCAAGGGAATTGTGTGCTGTTACGTTAGAGATGAGAGTTTGCAGTGTCAACCTGCGACTGCTGTTTTTGCTACCTACTTTGGAAGAATCCACAATTCGTGCATTTCCTTGTTCTTCTTCTCTGTTAACAACTCAGCCACTATCCAAACAGGAATCTTATCAGTGCCAGGAAAATAAAATCCCTCGGGGCAAGGGTCATTTCATGCAAGTTTCTCTACCATGGGCTTGAGTCATGTTCTTTATCCTCAGGCCAGTGTCTGGGGCACTGCCACTCCCTACTAAGGCTTCCCACCATCTACCATATGAGTTTCCAAACTGGCATTCAGGATTTCCCATTGTCTCATTTTTACCAGGCTTCCAACAGGCTTCATACTGAATGCCCCCTCCAACACCAACTTCTTACTGGAATTACCACCTATTTGTTGCCTAAACTTTTGGAAACCTGCTCCACTGGCCAGGCTAACTCGTTACCTACACATGCAGCAGAGTTCTCCTCCAGAACCGCACGTCCCAAACGGGCAGTCTAATTCCAAAGTCATTTTCCTCCTAGTCTGCCCCATTCTACAGACATTAACTGTGCCATGTCCGCCCTATCCTGAAACACGACACATGATAGGATATGATATACAGGATATTTCCAGTTTAAAGAAGAAGGAGAAATGATTACTGAAAGAAAAAAATCCAACTTCCTGTCTCTGTTTCCCGCAAGATTTTCTTCCCTCCTTCATCCTTGTCTCCAAAATCCTAGCAGAAAATGAAATATCCAAACCAAGCAAAAAAAACAAGAAGAAAAACTTAAAGAACCAGAGGCTCTTGGGGAAAATTGGAGTCTTTGCAAGTAGGAAAAGGTGTTAATGTTAGCTTAATCACTGGCCAGGACTACTTTTTTTAAGGCTCACTTTGGTAACCTCTATTACTACTAAGAAACAGCACATTTTCAACACTACATCTTGCCTCAGCAAGCCCCTTTCAACACTATGTTATGGCTCTGTTATAGACTCACCAAATTGCATTAATCACTTTATTCAAGATGCAGGTTGTACTGGATAATACATTTTTAAGTTTCCTTTGCTGCAAGAGCTTTCTAGCAATGGAGTAGCCTGTAAAAAGCCAGCCCTTTCCATTCTGAGCCCAACAATGCAGTATATTCTCTTTTCCTTTAACCGTCTCCTGCTCTCTGGTGTATACCTCCCTAGTGCTTTCTGGTCATGTTCTTAATCTTACGTTCCTTAAGGATTCAGCCAGTATAATAATCTGTCTGACTAGCCATCTTTCTGGCTATCCATATTTTTAATGAATCAAATAAACAATGTGATATAATTATTTTATTTCTTTTTGGTTAAATTTATGGAAAGCCTGAATTTTACAAATAAGAAACTTTTGCCTACACAAGGATATGGCTGACAGCAGGTAGCTTTCAAAAGAAAGATATGAAGTAGAAGCTTGTTTTTCTTAATGAAGTAAAATGGATCCTAACTTTGTCATTCCTCAAGAGTATGGTTCAACTAGAAAAATCTTAGGTAATATGTGTTCATTTCTACAAATTAAAGTGTTTATAAATGACTCTATGCATCTCAATCTAATCTAAGCACAAATTCACTTCAAATACCTATAGTCTATTAGTGTTGTGGTTTTAATGAAATTCTAGGTACAAGTTTATATTTTCTGAAGAATTTTTTAACTGTTTATATAACAAAATAAACAAATATTTTGAACATCTATCCTTTTAAAGTTATTTTTCTTAGTTTTTCCCTTGAGCCCTTTGCTCTCTTTTAAAGATACCATGTTATTTTTTAAAAAGTCATTTCTTCACTTCCCAGAACTACCATGATTTTTATGAAAAAAGTCAACTTTAAATGATGTGTTCCCATTTTTCTCTTGTCAGTTTCCTTTCCAAGCCCTGTGACCTTAATTGATTATTAAATTGAATAACTGGAACTTGCAGGTAGCAGCCTGCAAAATAATTCCAGGGGGAAAACTTCAAGATGGCAGAGGAATAAGACGTGAAGATCACATTTCTCCCCACAAATACATCAAAAATACATCTACATGGGCTTCTCTGGTGGTGCAGTGGTTGAGAGTCCGCCTGCCGATGCAGGGGACATGGGTTCGTGCCCCGGTCCAGGAGGATCCCACATGCCGCGGAGCAGCTGGGCCCGTGAGCCATGGCCCCTGAGCCTGCGCGTCCAGAGCCTGTGCTCCGCAACAGGAGAGGCAGCAACGGTGAGAGGCCTGCGTACCACAAAATAAATAAATAAATAAATACATACATACATACATACATCTACATGTGGAACAACTGCTACAGAACACCTACTGAATGCTGGCAGAAGACCTCAGACTTCCCAAAAGGCAAGAAAATCCCCATGTACCTAGGTAGGGCAAAAGAAAAAAGAAAAAACAGAGACAAAAGAGGGACAGGACATGCATCTCTGGGAGGGAGCTGTGAAGGAGGAAAAGTCTCCACACACTAGGAAGCCCCTTCACTGGCAGAGACGGCGGGGAAGCTTCGGAGCCATGGAGGAGAGTTCAGCAACAGGGGTGCAGAGGGCAAAGCGCAGAGATTTCCGGACAGAGGATCGGTGACAACCAGCACTCACCAGCCTGAGAGGCTTGTCTGCTCACCCACTGGGGTGGGTGGGGGCTGAGAGCTGAGGCTCTGGCTTCGGAGGTCAGATCCCAGGGAGAGGACTGGGGTTGGGTGCGTGAACACAGCCTGAAGGGGGCTAGTGTGCCACAGCTAGCCAGGAGGGAGTCCGGGAAAAAGTCTGGACCTGCCTAACAGGCAAGAGACCATTGTTTCGGGGTACTCGAGGAGAGGGGATTCCTTCCCTGCCTGCCCACAGAAGGCAGAACACCACCTAAACGAGCCCCAGAGATAGGTGCGAGTCACAGCTACCAGCACAGACCCCAGAGATGGACATGAAATGCTAAGGTTGCTGCTGCAGACACCAAGAGTCCTGTGTGCAAGCACAGGTCACTATCCACAACCCCCCGGGAGCCTGTGCAGCCCTCCAATCCCAGGGTCCTTTGATCCAGGGACAAGTTCCCCAGGAGAACACAGGGTATGCCTCAGGCTGTTGTAATGTCACCCCAGCCTCTGCAGCCACAGGCTAACCCCACATTCCAATTATAACTACTGTATCCCCTCCGTCCCCCAAGCCTGAATGAGCAAGAGCCCACTAATCAGCCGCTGCTTTAACCCCCTCCCGTCTGGGCGGGAACAAATGTCTGAGGGCTACCTACACAGAAAGGTGGGGCCAAAAGCAAAGCTGAACTCCAGGAGCTGTATGAACAAACAAGAGAAAGGGAAATTTCTCCGTGCAGCCTCAGGAGCAGCGGATTAAATTCCCACCATCAACTTGATCTACCCTGCATCTGTGGAATACCTGAATAGTCAACGAATCATCCCAAAATTGAGGTGGTAGACTTTGGGAGCAACTGTAGTCTTGGAGTTTGCTGTCTGAGACTGATTTGTTTCTGATTTTTATATTTATCAGTGTTTAGTTTTTAGCACTTGGTATCATTGGTGGATTTGTTTATTGCTTTGGTTGCTCTCTTTTCTTTTTTTTCTTTTAATATTTTTACTTTAATAATTTATTTATTATTATTTTTTCTTTCTTTTTTTCTCCCTTTTCTTCTGAGACCTGTGGCTGACAGGGTCTTGGTGCTCCACGTGGGTGCTGGGCCTGAGCCTCTAAGGTGGGAGAGTCGAGTTCAGGACATTGGACCACCAGAGACCTCCTGACCCCACGTAATATCAATCAGAGAAAGCTCTCCCAGAGATCTCCACCTCAATGCTAAGACCCAGCTCCACCCAACGGCCAGCAAGCTCCAGTGCTGGATGCCCCATGCCAAACAACTAACAAGACAGGAACACAACTAAACCCATTAGCAGAGAGTCTGTCTAAAATCATACTAAATTCACAGACACACCAAAACACACCACTGGACGCAGCCCTGCCCACCAGAAAGACAAGATGAGCCCACCCACCAGAACACACGTACCAGTCCCCTCCAGCAGGAAGCCTACACAAGCCAATGAACAAACCTCACTCACTGGCGGCAGACACCAAAAATAATGGGAACTACGAACTGCAGCCTGCAAAAAGGAGACCCCAAACAGTAAGGTAAAAAAAAAATGTGAGGATAGAGAAGTATGCAGCAGATGAAGGAGCAAGGTAATAACCCACCAGACCAAACAAATGAAGAGGAAATAGGCAGTCTACCTGAAAAAGAATTCAGAGTAATGATAGTAAAGATGATCCAAAATCTTGGAAATAGAATGGAGAAAATAACAGAAACGTTTAACAGGGAACTAGAAGAACTAAAGAGCAAACAAACAATGATGAACAGCACAATAAATGAAATTAAAAATTCTCTAGAAGGAATCAAAGGCAGATTAATGGAGGCAGAAGAACAGATAAGTGACTTGGAAAATAAAATAGTGGAAATAACTACTGCAGAGCAGAATAGAGAAAAAAGAATGAAAAGAAAATTGAGGACAGTTTCAGAGACCTCTGGGACATTAAATGCAACAACATTCTAGTTATAGGGGTCCCAGAAGAAGAAGAGAAAAAGAAAGAGTCTGAGAAGATATTTGAAGAGAGTACAGTTGAAAACTTCCCCAATATGGGAAAGGAAATAGTCAAGCAAGTCCAGGAAGTGCAGACAGTCCCATACAGGATAAATCCAAGGAGAAACACACCAAGACGCATATTAATCAAACTATCAAAAATTAACTACCAAAAAAAATTATTAAGAGCAGCAAGGGAAAAACAACAAATAACATACAAGGGAATCTCCATAAGGTTAACAGCTGATCTTTCAGCAGAAACTCTGCAAGCCACAAGGGAGTGGCAAGACATATTTAAAATGATGAAAGGGAAAAACCTACCACCAAGATTACTCTACCCAGAAAGGACCTCATTCAGATTCGACAGAGAAATTAAAACCTTTACAGACAAGCAAAAGCTAAGAGAATTCCGCACCACTAAACCAGCTTTACAACAAATGCTAAAAGAACTTCTCTAGGCAGGAAACACAAGAGAAGGAAAAGACCTACAATAACAAACCCAAAACAATGAAGAAAATGGTAATAGGAACATACATATCTATAATTACCTTAAATGTAAATGGATTAAATGCTCCAACCAAAAGACACAGACTGGCTGAATAGATACAAAAACAAGACCTGTATATGTACTGTCTACAAGAGACCCACTTCAGACCTAGGGACACATACAGACTTAAAGTGAGGGGATGGAAAAAGATATTCCATGCAAATAGAAATCAAAAGAAAGCTGGAATAGCAATTCTCGTATCAGACAAAATAGACGTTAAAATAAAGACTATTACAAGAAACAAAGAAGTACACTACATTATGATCAAGAAATTAATCCAAGAAGAAGATATAACAATTGTAAATATTTATGCACCAACATAGGAGCACCTCAATACATAAGGCAAAATCTAATAGCCATAAAAAGGGAAATCAACAGTAACAGAATCGTAGTAGAGAAATTTAACACCCCACTTTCACCAATGGACAGATCATCCAAAATGAAAATTAATAAGGGAACACAAGCTTTAAATGATACATTAAACAAGGTAGACTTAATTGATGCTTATAGGACATTCCATCCAAAAACAGCATAATACACTTTCTTCTCAAGTGCTCATAGAACATTTTCCAGGATAGATCACATCTTGGGTCACAAATCAAGCCTTGGTAAATGTAAGAAAATGAGATTGCATCAAGTATTTTTTCTGACTACAATGCTATGAGCCCAGATATCAATTACAGGAAGAAAACTATAAAACATACAAACACATGGAGGCTAAACAATACACTACTTAATAACCAAGAGATCACTGAAGAAATCAAAGAGGAAATCAAAAAATACCTAGAAACAAATGACAATGAAAACAATACAACCCCAAACCTATGGAATGCACCAAAAGCAGTCCTAAGAGGGAAATTTATAGCAATACAATTGTACCTCAAGAAATATCTCAAATAAACAACCTAAACTTACATGTAAAGCAATTAGAGAAAGAGGAACAACCCCCCCCCAAAAGTTAGCAGAAGGAATGAAATACAAAGATCAGATCAGAAATAAATGAAAAAGAAATGAAGGAAACAATAGCAAAGATCAATAAAACTAAAAGGTGGTTCTCTGAGAAGATAAACAAAATTGATAAACCAGTAGCCAGACTCATCAAGAAAGAAAGGGAGAAGACTCAAATCAACAGAATTAGAAACGAAAAAGGAGAAGTAACAACTGACACTGCATAAAGACAAAGGATCATGAGAGACTACTACAACTATATGCCAATAAAATGGACAACCTGGAAGAAATGGACAAAATCTTAGAAAAACACAACCTTACAAGGCTGAACCAGGAAGAAACAGAAAATATAAACAGACAAATCACAAGCACTGAAATTGAGACTGTGATTAAAAATCTTCCAACAAACAAAAGCCCAGGACCAGATGGATTCACAGGCAAATTCTATCAAATATTTAGAGAAGATAACACTTATCCTTCTCAAACTCTTCCAAAATATAGAAGAGGGAGACACACTCCCAAACTCATTCTACGAGGTCACCATCACCCTGATACCAAAACCAGAAAAAGATGTCACAAAGAAAGAAAACTGCAGGCCAAATTCACTGATGAACATAGATGCAAAAATCCTCAACAAAATACTAGCAAACAGAATCCAACAGCACATTAAAAAGATCATACACCTTGATCAAGTGGGGTTTATCCCAGGAATGCAAGGACTCTTCAATATATGCAAATCAACCAACGTGATACACTATATTAACAAATTGAAGGATAAAAACCATATGATCATCTCAGTAGATGAAGAAAAACTTTTGCCAAAATTCAACACTCATTTATAATAAAAACCCTCCAGAGAGTAGACATAGAGGGAACTTACCTCAACATAATAAAGGTCATATATGACAAACCCACAGCCAACAGTGTTCTCAATGGTGAAAAACTGAAACCGTTTCCACTAAGATCAGGAACAAGACAAGGTCACCTACTCTCATCACTATTATTCCACATAGTTTTGGAAGTTTTAGCCACAGCAATCAGAGAAGAAAAAGAAATAAAAGGAATCCAAATGGGAAAAGCAGAAGTAAAGCTGTCACTTTTGCAGATGACATGATACTATACAAAGAGAATCCTAAAGATGCTACCAGAAAACTAGTAGAGCTAATCAATGAATTTGGTAAAGTAGCAGGATAAAAATAATTCACAGAAATCTCTTGCATTCCTATACACTAATGATGAAAAATCTGAAAGAGAAATTAAGGAAACACTGCCATTTACTGTTGCAACAAAAAGAATAAAATACCTAGGAATAAACCTACCTAAGGAGACAAAAGACCTGTATGCAGAAAACTATAAGAAACTGATGAAAGAAATTAATGATACAAACAGATGGAGAGATACACCATATGCTTGGATTAGAAGAATCAACATTGTGAAAAAGACTATACTATTCAAAGCAATATACAGATTCAGTGCAATCCCTATCAAACTACCAATGGCATTTTTCATAGAACTAGAACTAAAAATTTCACAATTTGTATGGAAAAACAAAAGACCCCAAATAGCCAAAGCAATCTTGTGAAAGAAAAACGGAGCTAGAGGAATCAGGCTTCCAGACTTCAGACTGTACTACAAAGCTACAGTAATCAAGACAGTATGGTACTGATACAAAAACAGAAATATAGATCTATGGAACAGGATTGAAAGCCCAGAGATAAACCTATTCACATATGGTCACCTTAATGTGATAAAGGAGGCAAGAATATACAATGGAGAAGACAGCCTGTTCAATAAGTGGTGCTGGGAAAACTGGACAGTTACATGTAAAAGAATGAATTTAGAACACTTCCTAATACCATACACAAAAGTAAACTCAAAATGGATTAAAGACCTAAAAGTAAGGCCAGACACTATAAAACTCTTAGAGGAAAACATAGGCAGAACACTCTATGACATGAATCACAGCAAGATCCTTTTGACCCACCTCCTAGAGAAATGGAAATAAAAATAAACAAATGGGACATAATGAAACGTAAATGCTTTTGCACAGCAAAAGATTTTGCCCAGTAAAGGAAACCATAAACAAGAGGAAACGACAACCCTTAGAATGGGAGAAAATATTTGCAGATGAAGCAACTGACAAAGGATTAATCTCCAAAATATACAAGCTGCTCATGCAGCTCAATATCAAAAAAATAAACAGAAATGAGTGGAAGACCTAAATAGACATTTCTCCAAAGAAGATATGCAAGAAGCCAACAAATACATGAAAAGATACTCAACGTCACTAATCATTAGAGAAATGCAACTCAAAAGCACAGTGAGGTTTCACCTCCCACCAGTCAGAATGGCCATCATCAAAAAATCTACAAACTATAAATGCTGGAGAGGGTGCATCGAAAAGGGAATCCTCCTGCACTATGGTGGGAATGTAAATTGATACAACCACTATGGAGAACTACCATAAGACACAACAATCCCACTACTGGCCATATACCCTGAGAAAACCATAATTCAAAAAATCATGTGTCTGCCTGCCAATGCAGGGGACACAGGTTCGTGTCCCAGTCCAGTAAGAGCCCACATGCTGCAGAGTGGCTAGGCCCGTGAGCCATGGCTGCTGAGCCTGCGCGTCCAGAGCCACTGCTCTGCAATGGGAGAGGCCACAACAGAGAGAGGCCCGCGTACCGGCAAAAAAAAAAAAAAAGTCGTGTACCATAATGTTCATTGCAGCTCTATTTACAGTAGCCAGGACATGGAAGCAACCTAAGTGTCCATCGACAGATGAATGGATAAAGTAGATGTGGCACATATATACAATGGAACATTACTCAGCCATAAAAAGAAACAAAACTGAGTAATTTGTAGTGAGGTAGATGGACCTAGAGTCTGTCATATGGAGTGAAGTATGTCAGAAAGAGAAAACGAAATACCGTATGCTAACACATATACATGGAATCTAAGAAAAAGAAGAAAGTTCTGAAGAACCTATGGGCATGACAGGAAAAAAGATGCAGACATGGGGAATGGACTTGAGGATACAGGGAGGTGGAAGAGTAAGCTGGGACGAATTGAGAGAGTGGCATGGACTTATATATACTACCAAATGTAAAATAGATAACTAGTGGGAAGCAGCTGCATAGCACAGGGAGATCAGCTTGGTGCTTTGTGACCACCCAGAGGGGTGGGATAGGGAGGGTGGGTGGGAGGGAGATGCAAAAGGGAGGAGATATGGGGGTATATGTATATGTATAGCTGATTCAGTTTGTTATAAAGCCGAAACTAACGCACCATTGTAAAGCAATTATACTGCAATAAAGTTGTTAAAAGATAAATACATAAAAAGATCAGAAGACAAATCATATCAAGCATCTTTTCCAACTATAGTGCTATGAGAGTAGAAACAAACTAAAAGGAAAAAAATACAGCAAAGAAACACATGGAGGGTAAACAATATGCTACTAAACAATCAATGGGTTACTGAAGAAATATAAAAATAATCAAGGAATACCTGGAGACAAATGAAAATGAAACACAACTATCCAAAATCCATGGGACACAGCAAAAGCAGTTCTAAGAGGAAAGTTCATTGTAATACAAGTCTACCTAAGGAAACAAGAAAAAATTAAACTAAAAAGCCCACCTCGCACCTAAAAGAACTAGAAACAGAATAACAAATAAGACCTAAAATTAGTAGAAGGAAAGAAATAATAAAGATCAGAGCACATAAATAAATAGAGAAACTAAAAAAAAAAAAAAAAAAAAAAAAAACCACCTGAAAAAGAGCAATGAAACTAAGAGCTGGTTCTTTGAACAGATATACAAAATTCATAAAATTTTAGCCAGACTCATCAAGGAAAAAAATAAAAGATAAATAAAACCAGAAATGAAAAAGAAGTTAAGAATTGACACCACAGAAATATAAAGGATCATAAGCTATTACTATGAACAGTTATATGTCAATAAAACATATATCCTTGAAGAAATGGACAAATAGTTAAATAGTTAGAAATGTACAATCTCCCAAGACTGAAACAGGAAGAAACAGAAAATATGAACAGATCAATTACTAGTAATGAAATTGATCAGTTAAAACAACAACAACAAAAACAAACAAACCAACTCCCAAGAAACAAAAGTCCAGGACCAGATGGCTTCACAGGTAAATTCTATCAAACATTTAGAGAAGAGTTAACACCTATCATTCTGAAACTATTCCCAAAAATTGCAGAGGAAAGAATACTTCCAATCTCAGTTGATGTGGCAAGCATGACTGATACCAAAATCAGACAAAGATATCATAAAAAAAGAAAATTATAGGCCAATATCACTAATGAATTTAGATACAATAATCCTCAACAAAATATTAGCAAATTGAATTCAACAGTACATTAACAGGATCATACACCATGATCAAGTGGGATTTACCCTGGAGAAGCAAGGATGGTTCAATATCTACAAGTTGAGCAATGTGATACTCCACATGAACACATTGAAGATAAAAGTCATATGATCATCTCAGTAGAGGCAGAAAAAGCTTTTGACAAAATTCAACATCCACTTATGATTAAAACTGTCCAAAGTGAGTATAGAGGGAACATATCTTAACATAATAAAGGTTATATATGACAAGCCCACAGCTAACATCATTCTCAACAGTGAAAATTTTAAAGCATTTCCCCTAAGATCAGGAACAAGACAGGGATGTCCACTCGTACCACTTTTATTTAACATATTATTGGAAGTCCTAGCCACAGCAATCAGACAAGGGAAAGAAATAAAAGGAAACCAAATTGGAAAGGAAGAAGTAAAACTGTCACTCTTTGCAAATGACGTGATACTGTACATAGAAAATCCTTAAGACACCACCAAAAATAATAGTAGAATTCATCAATGAATTTGGCAAAGTTGCTGGATACAAAATTAATATACAGAAATCTGTTGAATTTCTATACACTAACAACATACTATCAGAAAGAGAAATTAAGAAAACAATCCCATTTATAATTGTATCAAAAAGAGTAAATATCTAGGAATAAATCTAAGGAGGGAAAACCTGTACTTAGAAAACTGTAAGACATAGGTGAAAGAAGTTGAAGATGACATAAACAAATGGAAAGACATACCATGCTCATGGATTAGAAGAATTAACATTGTTAAAATGACGATACTACCCAAGGCGATCTATAGATCCAATGCAATCCCTATCAAAATTCCAATGGCATTTTTCATAGGACTAGAACGAATAATTTTAAATTTTGCATGGAAAACCAAAAGACCCCGAATAGCAAAAACAACCTTGAGAAAGAGGAACACAGCTGGAGGAATCATGCTTCCTGACTTCAGACAATACTACAAAGCTACAGTAATGAAAACAGTGTGTATGGTACCGGCACAAAAACAGACACATAGATCAATGGAACAGAATAGAGCCCAGAAATGAATCCACACTTATATGGGCAAATAATCTAGGACAAAGGAGGCAAAAAACAAACAGCCTCTTCGATGAATGGTATTGGACAGCTGGACTGCTACATGCAAAAGAATCAAATTGGATTAGTTTCTCACACCATATACAAAAGTAAACTCAAAATGGCTTAGACTTAAATGCAAAACCTTAAACCATAAAACTTATAGAAGAAAACATAGTCGGTATGTTCTTTGATACTGGTCTTACCAACATTTTTTATAAGTCTCCTTGGGTACAAGGGAAACAAAAGCAAAATAAAGAAAGGGTCTATATCAAACTTAAAAGTTTTGCACCATGAAGGAAACCATAAACAAAATGGAAAGGCTGCTTACTGAATGGGACAAGATATTTGTCAACAATAAATGCAATGAAGTGTCAATATCCAAAATATATAAAGAACTCATACAACTCAACAACAACAAAAAACCCAACCTGATTAAAAAATTTTAAAATGGGCAGAGATCCTGAATAGATATTTTTCCAAAGAAGACAAACAGATGATCAACAGGCACATGAAAAGATGTTCAACATCACTAATCATCAGGGAAATGCAAACCAAATCACAATGAGATATTACCTCACACCTGTCAGAATGGCTATCATCAAAAAGACAACAAATAACAAATGTTGGTGAGGATGTATAGAAAAGGGAACACCTGTACCTTGTTAGTAGGAATATAAATTGGTACAGTCTCTATGGAAAACAGTATGGAGCTTCCTCAAAAAACTAAAAATAGAACTACAATATGATCCAGCAGTTCCACTCTTGGGTATTTATCTGAAGAAAATGAAAACATTAATTAGAAAACATATATGCACCCCTGTGTTCATTGCAGCATTATTTACAATAGCCAAGGTATGGAACTGACATAAGTGCCCATCAACAAATGAATGGATAAAGATGTGGTACACATATACAATGGAATACTACTCAGTCATATAAAGGAATGAAATCTTGCCATTTGCAATGACATGGATCGACCTAGAGGGTGTTATGCTAAGTGAAATAAATCAGAGAGAGATAGACAAATACCATATGATTTCACTTATATGTGTAATCTGGAAAACAAAACAAATGAATAAACATAACAAAACAAAAACAGAGTTATAGATACAGAGAACAAACAAGTGGTTGCCAGAGGGGAGGGTGTTTAAAGGGAGAAGAAAAGTAGGTGAGGGAGATTTTGAGTTTTAAACTTCCAGTTACAAAATAAATTACTCACAGGTGAAATGTTCAGTGTGGGAAATTTAGTCAATAATTATGTAATATCTTGGTATGCTGACAGATGGTAACTAGACTTACTGTGGTGATCATTTTGAAATGTATAGAAATTTAAAATCACTCTGTTCTGCACCAGGAACTAACATAATGCTGTCGATTATACTACAAAACCAAAAAACAAACTCATCGAAAAAGAGATCAGCTTTCCGGTTACCAGAGGAAGGGGGTGGGGAGATGGGGAATTTGATGAAAGTAGTCAAAAGTTATAAACTTCCAGTTATAAGAGAAATAAATACTTGGAATATAATATACAACATGATAAATGTAATTAACACTGCTGTATGTTATATATGAAAATTGTTAAGAGGTTAAATCCTAAGAGTTCTCAACACAAGGGAAAAAAATTTTTCTATTTCTTTAATTTTTTATCTATATGAGATGATGGACATTCAGTAAACTTATTGTGGTAATTATTTCATGATATTTGTAAGTCAAATTATTATTCTGTACACCTTAAACTTATATAGAGTGCTATATGTCAATTATATCTCAATAAAACTGGAAGAAAGAAAAAAAAGCAATATATGAAGAAACTCTTATAAAATTCCAAAATACGGTCTTTTTTCTTGAACAGGGGTAACCTAATAAAGCACACTTGGAGAATATAAAATGTGTCTATTTATTTCTTCATCCAGTGGTATTGATTACATGCTACCTGCTGTGCTGAGTTGAGCTTGGGCACTCAAAATTCTCTGCTGACAATTCCTGCCCTCAGTGATCTTTCAGTCTTGTGGGGAAGACCATGAAAACAAAGAAAACCCCAAAGGATAATTACTGTCATGGAGACATATGCTAAGTGGTGTGCAAGTGTATAAACCACTCAGGGGAGATACCATCTAGTTTGATAGGACCAGCAGTGGCTAACCATGGAAACCAGCAGAGCCTCTGTGTTCTAGGCAAGGGAAGAGTTACATGTGCAAAGGAAATGATGAGAAAATTGAGAGATAGGATAGCACGCTTGGAAAAGTACAGGGGTTCTTTCTGTGATTTAGACATCATAAGTCTGATTCAGGTATCTTTTACAATCTACAGAGATAAGAGAGCAAATTGTTTCTGACAGATTCTGTTGCTGTTTGTTTCGAAACTTTATCCTGAGTACATCAAGGAAACTACCCCCATTCTTTTGTCCTAATAGTCAAGGACTAGAAGGAATCAGACATCCTGCAATTACCCAATTACAAAATTCCAAAACTTTGGAATAAGGATTTACCTTATTCCAAAGAAGTGTTTTTAAACCAATTTACAGTATGCTGGTGGCTAAATGTTGGGGTAAAAAAAAAAAACTTTCAAGGGAGGGTATCAAATTTACATTTACTATTGTCTACCCTGCCATTTTCCAAATATACTCCTAAAGAAATTGCTGAAATTATACAATGGTAATAGTTAAACAGTTAAACATTGCTATAGTCCAGTTTGTCAAGGAAATGTAAATCTTAATTTTTAGTTTCAGGAGGAATCTAATGTCTTAAAATTTGGTTTCCTTTACCATCTGCTAAATACATTTTCGAGAGCATATAAATCAAATTTACATATATTTACATATGAACAACACTAGGAAATTCTAAAGAAATATTTATGTGAGTTCTATTCAGTTAGAAATGACCAGAAAAGAAAATCATGCTGGAGGTAAGCACTAAAGAAAAGACCTTGTAGCTTTCAGGAAACATCATTTTTATCCTTGAAGGAAAGGTTATGATGGAGACATTATTCTTAGCAAATAATCCTAAACTCAAAAGGGAAACCTAAGTATTTTGACTCAGTGTTTTCTTTGAAGACACACAACTTTAATTTGATCCAGATTTGATAATATTTTTCTTCTCATCAGCAAAAAAAAAAAAAAAAAAGATGACAATCTGAATTTCTCTTTAGGCGGTTTCCATTTTCTGAAGTTCAGGCGCAGAGGCCTCTGAGAGAAGCATCCCTTTCTGCACTACACATTCATCACTGTCACGTTGTGTGGTCATCACTTATAGTTTCAGAAATATTCCCTTTTTTCTACCCAAGCAATATAAATAACACCGAGAGTATTTTCCACTGTGAAAATGGTATTAGGGCAACGATAATAAGTTGCCACCACCAAGTGTCTGAAAGACTCAGGAGATGCCACCCACAGACACTCATGTCCACATCCATGTCCAGAAAGGGGCAGAAAAGGCAATCTCCCAAAGGCCTCAGTGGCCTGCCTGGCAGCTAAGCCTGTCAGGTTTCATGTCATAGCGGTTTCTCCTATTGTCCATGCTTTGTTTATGGATTACTCTTTTGTTTACACAGAGTTATGCTTTCATAGCTTCAATTTACTGAATTCTGGGAAACATTATCTTGCTAAGGTGGATCAGTTGGTGGAAAGAGGATAAAATTCTTCCTGCTTCATTAATTTATCCAGGTACCACTGGTTTTAAACCACCTCCCCATATGTAGGTCCAGAGATAAAAAAAAAGTTTCAGTGCATCCAGAGATTCAGAAAGTTCAGGTTATCAGCTACAAATTAGCATTTTGAGATGCATAAAGTGTATTTTTGTTCTTGGCAGACTGTTTTTGAGCTTGTTTGTGACTGGATATATCCTATATGGTACTAGATTGAGTTACTGTCACTGGGCACCATGCCAATGGTGGATCTTATTTATTCCTAGTTAATCACTCTACATGCAAGGGGTATAACCAACACTAAACACAACAAAGCCAGATTGTTAGAAAATCCAGCACCTGACCACAGTCAGGGTAAACCAGCTTCTCAGGTGTCAGTTTTCCTCTTAGAAAGTCCAGATTTTTCATAATAAAACTCCAGGGAGAAAACAGAAAGACAAGACTTGCTCTCTATTTCCTTCATTTCTTAGTTTAAGTTCTTAATGATATATGGGGATTACAGGAGAAAGAATCCTGGGCATTACAAATATGAGGCTTCCAGATTAGAATCTAAGAAGTATGTTTCTGGGTAAGTGGTTAGGGACACATAGGAGAGCTATGATGGTGTAGTAAGTTCGTTGGAGAGTGAGAATGAGAACTTAAAACAGAGAGCAAGGTAAACCTTTCCTGATGCTTACTTCAAAGACTGTTACGGGATTTGTTTCAGGTGTCAAGTGATTGATACCAAAGAAATGTGAATATACAAGCTATGAATCAGATTGACTTAGTCTGCTTTTAGTGTGTGCAGCTAATATATACAGTTCATCAATGAGGTGCTAATTAATGGATAGGCTAGTTGACTGTGGATTATTTCAAGCTGATATTTGCCAGCCTCCAACATTGCCCCCTAAGATCTTTACCTCCCAATATCCGTGCTTTTATGCATATCCTCCCATATTGAATCGTGAGTGGTCTGTGTGACCAAAAGAATATGGCAGAGGTGACTTCCTAGGCTAGGTCATGAAAGGCAATGTTCTTTTAGCTCATTCTTTCTGGAGGAAGCCTGTGCTGATATCATGAAGACAATCAATGAGCCCTATGGAGAGGCTCCTGTGAAGAGGAACTGAATCCTCCCACCAACAGCCAGCACCAACTTGGCAGCCATGCGGGTGAGCCACCTTGGAAGTGGATCCTCCAATCCCAGCTGAGCCTGCAGATGACTATGGCCCCAATAAACTTCTGAATGAACCTCATGGGAAACCTTAACCCAGAACTACTTAGCCAAGTGGGGCCAGAATTCCTGATCCACAGAAACAATAAACAAATTTTACGATTGTTTTGAGGCTTTACGTTTTGTAGTAATTTGTTACAGAAAAATAGATAGCTAATATTCAACTTCCATACTTTCCATCCAATTTCCCCAGGTTACTCTAGTTACCTCAAAAACACCTAACCTTGGAAACCAATCCCCACTCAGGCCTGTCTCCTTGTAGGTTGTTAATTGTTCACCAAAACCTATTTTCCTCAACGTCCTGAGCGCTCGGCTAGACCACAGTGTCCAGCCTCCCTGAGGTTGGGTGGAGCCATGTGATTAGCTTCTGCCCAGTGAGGGTAGGAAGTAGTATAACTTAAAACCTGGATCATGACCCTCCCAAGTGTGTTTCCCTCTGCTATTTTCCTTTTCTGCCCAATTGGGATGCAACCCTCAGGGTTAACCTCTAAAGCCACAGGGTAAAGCTGTCATTGCCACTGTTAGCCCAGGACCCTGGAAGACCGTAGAGCAATGTGAACTATTTTGTAAGCAAGGAATCTCTTTGTTCTGATGCTGCTAAGCTTTGGGGGTCTATCTGTTACACCAATCTAGCCTATTCTAATCTACTCACTGCCATCTCACTTTCCAGATTTTCTGGAATCTTTATCAAATCTTTTTCCCAGAAAATTTTCTTTCCCTGTATACTATTTCTTTAGAGTTAAGTTCTCTCATAAACTGGTAAACAAATCTATTCTAATATGATCAACAAGTGCGTCTGGATTAAGGTTTGAGCACTACAAGATAACACATTGCAATTTTAACAAGGTCTTCTGCAGATCTGTATTAAACTGAAGAAGCAACCCCAGAGAATTTCAAGAAACTTAGCAAGTCAGTGAAATAGAGTTTAGAGGACAAACAGATTTTGATGACTCCAGTCCCAGCATGCAGGAAGCTTCCAATATTTTTAGGATGTTGCTACTGAACTGTAATCTATTCTCAGAGTTTTAGTTTGGCTGATTCTAATGAAGATGGAGGTTTGTCTCTAATCTTCGTGACACCACACCATTATGTTTGCTGCTTCTGGAGACTGGCATTTGGGCTCACTTGTCATATGTAGTTGGCTGAGTTTTTTTTGTGGTTTTTTGCGGTACGCGGGCCTCTCACCACCGCAGCCTGTCCCGTTGCAAAGCACAGGCTCCAGACGCGCAGGCCCAGCGGCCATGGCCCACAGGACCAGCCGCTCCACAGCACATGGAATCCCCCCGGACCGGGACACGAACCCACGTCCCCTGCATCGGCAGGTGGACCCCCAACCACTGTACCACCAGGGAAGCCCTGGCTGAGTATTTTTAATCCTCAAATATTTTCCATGTCCTTTAGGCATCAGCAAGAAAGGAAGCCAAATATAGTGACCTGAGGATCTGTGGTTTTGTGATATCCTAAGACATTGAGGAAGATGTTACTATGTCTTAACAAAAGCATTTTAGTTTTAGCTTTTTTTTTGTTTGTTTTATGTAAACGAGATAAGAAAGAAAAAAGGATTGAAGAAAATATACACACAGTGGTGGCTACACCTGAAAGGTGATGCCAGCTAAGGAAAGATTATGCCAGCATCAGATTTTACCTTGATATTTTTTCTCATGCTCCTCTACTTATTTCCCACCATTCTCCAAGTAGCCAGAGAGGGGTGACTGGAGACTATGTCAACTTCTAGCTTATTAAGATCTGCAAGTAGTAACAGAACAGTTTAAGAATGTCTTCATATGGATAATAATAGCATGAAGACATTCTCTTTGTAATTGTGTCTTAACCTGGGTACCCCAGAAAGTAGAACCCCAGGCAGAATGCCTATGTACAAATCCTTTATTAAAAAGTACAATCCTGACTCTTGGAAAGATGGTGGAGTAGGAAGACCCTGGGGTCACCTCCTCTCATGGGCCCACCAAAATTACAACTACTTCAAGAGTAATTATTGGTGAGAAAGATTGGAATCTATTAGAAAAGCTCTTCTACAGCTAAAGCTATAAAGAAGGAACCAAACGAGATGGGTAAGAGGGGCAGAGTCACATGGTATAATCAAGATATATAACTTCAGGTTGGTGACCCACAAATGGGAGAATAATTAAAATTTTGGAGGTTCTCCCTGAGGAGTAAGGGGTCTGAGTCCCACATTGAGTTCCTAAGTCCAGGGGACCTACACCAAGAAGACAAGCCCTCAGGATGTTTGGTTTTGAAGGCCAGCACGGTTTATTTTCTGGAGAGCCAAAGGACTGTGTGAAATAGGGACTCCACTCTTAAAGGAAGTACACAAAATCTCACATGCTCTGGGACTCAGGGAAGAAGCAGTAATTTGAAAGGAGCCTGGGTCAGACCCACCTGATCTTGGAGAGTTTCCCAGAGAAGCAGGAAGCAACTGGATGTCATCCTGGGGACACAGACACTGCTGCCATTTTGGAATCCTCCCTGTACGTTACTAGCCTTGGGACCCAGCCTTGGCCCATCCCACCAGCCTGTAGACACCAGTACCAGGATTCCTTTGGCCAAGCAATTAGCCAGGCAGGGACACAACCACACTCACCAGCAAGCAGGCTGGCTTCAGACCCCCAGAGCCTGAAGTCACCCCTGGACATGGCTCCATCCACCAGAGGGCCAAGAACCCAGCCCCAAACATCAGTGCATGGGTGCCAGACCCTAGTATCCCAATGCACTACATACAGAGACCCTGGGCCCCAGTCCTGCCCACCAGTGAGCAGACACCAGCCCCAGGACCACAGCAGCCCTGTAGCCTGCTGTGGCAGGACCCAGCCAACACCAGCAGGCTGGCACCAGCTGTGGGACTCTCCAGGCTCTGGCCCTGACCACCAGTGGCCAATTTCATCTCTGGGAGACTTTGGGCCTGTCAGAGGGTGGACCTAGGATGCAGCCTCACCCACCAGCAGGCTGACATGAGCTTCAGAAAGTACCCCTACAGCCATACAACCAGAGACCCCAGACCCAGCTCCATCACCAGTGAGCTGGCGCTAACCCTGGGACACACTGGGCCCTGGCCCTGCCCACTATCATGCCAACACCAGCTCTAAAATACCTTAAACTCCTCAGACAGCTTCCCTGGGATCCAAACCCCTTACCAATTGACCAGTACCCACTTTGGGACATCCTGGAACCCCAGCCAGCTGAGTCAGGAATGAGCTTCAACCATCAGGCCAACCTAGGAAACTGCAACCCCACAACACACCCCAGAACCTGGCTTGCCCACCAGTGAGCCAGCACAAGCCATAGGACCCTATGTGGTTCAACAGTCAGGCACATTGTGACCTGGTCCCACCAACCAGTGGCTAGCAAGCTCCACACAGGGCAGGATCTGGCAATCAACTGGACCAGGGGCCAGCCACACCTACCAGACCACCCAGAGTAGTCAGCCCGCCACAACTGAAGAATCTATGCAGACCACATAGGGGGCAAGTAGCTCTAGTGATCAGAGGGGAGCATGGTGCTGGGATGCATAGGACGTCTCCTACATAAGAACACACTCCAAGGAAACATAACCAACTGATGAGACACATAGAAATAAAAACAGAAAATTAGGAAAAATGAGGAGACGGTGGAACATTTTCCAAACAAAAGAACCAGGTAAAACCCCAGAAGAACTAAGTGTAAAGTTGATAGGCAACCTACCTGATAAAGAGTGCAAGGTAATGATCACAAAGATGATCAAAAAACTTGGGAAAAGAATGGATGAACAGTATGAGAAGTTAGAAGTTTTAACAAAGAGAAAATATAAAGAAGAACCAAACAGAGCTAAAGAATACAATTACTGAAATTAAAAATATACTAGAAGGAATCAACAGTAGATAAAATGATCCAGAGGAACGAATCAGTGAGCCAGAGGACAGAGTATTGGAAATTACTGAAGATGAACAGAAAAAAGAAAACAAGAATAAAAAAAAATGAGGGCAGTTTAAGAGAGCTCTGGGACAATATCAAGTGTACTAACATTCACATTATAGGGGCCCTTGAATGAAAAGAGGGTCAGAAAACATATTTAAGATGTAATAGCTGAAAACTTCCCTAACCTAGGAAAGGAAAAAGACATCCAGGTCCATGAAGCACAAAGAGTCCCAACTAGGATCAACTTAAAGAGGTCCACACCAAAGACACATAGTAAATAAAATGGCAAAAATTAAATATACAGAGAGAATATCAAAAGCAGAGAGGAAAAGCAACTAGTTACATACAAGGGAACCCACATAAGACCCTCAGCTGAACTTTTAGCAAAAACTCTGCAGGCCAGAAGGGAGTGGCATGATATAATTAAAATTGAAAGGGAAAACCTACAACCAAGAATACTCTACCCAGCAAGGCTACCATTCAGATTTAAAGGAGAGATGAAGAGTTTTACAGACAAGCAAAAGCGAAAATAGTTCAGCACCATGAAACCGGCTTTACAAGAAATGTGAGAGGGACTTTCCCAAGTGGTAAAGAAAAGGTTACACCTGTAAACATGAAAATTGCAAAAAGAAAAATCTCATTGGTAAAGGAAAATATACAGTAAATATAGTAGGTCAACCACGTATAAACTTACTAAGAAGGTGAAAATACAAAAGTAGTAAAATCATCCTTTTCAACAATAAGTAGTTAAGGAATACACAAAACAAAAATATGTAAAATATGATGTCAAAAGCATTAAACGTTTTTGGGATGGGGAGTAAATATGCAGTGTTGTTAAATTGTATTCAGACTTAAGGGATAAACAAGGTATAATAAGTATATATATATATTTATATTGCTATATATAAACCTCATGGTAACCACAACCAAAAATCTATAATATACACATACACACAAAAGAGAAAGGAATCCAAACATAACACTAAAGATAGCAACCAAATCAAAGGGAAGAGAGCAAAAGAAGTAATGAACACAAATGCACTACAAAAACAACCCCAAAACCATTAGCAAAATGGCAATAAATACATACCTATCAATAATTTCTCTAAATGTAAATGGACTGAATGCTCCAACCAAAAGATATAAAATGGCTGAATAGATACAAAAAAAGACACATATACATGCTGCCTACAAAAGACTCACTTCAAATTTAAAGGCATACACAACTGAAAATGAGAGGATAGAAAAAAATGATTCCATGTGAATGGAAAAAACAACAACAAAAAAGAGACAAACAAGGACACTACATAATGATCAAGGGATTAATCCAAGAAGATATAACAACTGTAAATATATGTGCACTCAACACAGGAGCATCTAAATACATGAAGCAAATACTAACAGATATAAAGGGATATAAAGGGAGAAATTGACAGTACCACATAATAATAGGGAACATTAACACTGACTTACATCAATAGACAGATCATCCAGACAGAAAATAAATAAGGAAACACTGGCTATAAATGACACAGTAGACAAAATGGCCTTAATAAATATATATAGACCATCCAATCCAAAAGCAGCAGAATACACATTATTTTCAAGTGCACAGGGAACAGTGTCCAAGAGAGATCACATGCTAGGCCACAAAACAAGTCTCAATAAATTTAAGAAAAATGAAATCATATCAAGCATCTTTTCTAACCACAATGCCATGAGACTAGAAATCAACTACAAGGAAAAAAACTGCAGAAAACACAAACACATGGAGGCTAAACAATATGCTACTAAACAACAAATGGGTCACTGAAGAAATCAAAGAAGAAACCAAGAAACACCTGGAGACAAATGAAAATGAAAACACAATGATCCAAAATCTATGGGACATAGCCAAAGCAGTTCTAAAAGGAAAGTTTCTAGCAATTCAAGTCTACCTCAGGAAACAAGAAAAGTTTCAAGTAAACAACCTAATCTTATATCTAAAGAAACTAGAAAAAATAACAAACACTTTTCCTTTAGTAGAAGGAATGAAGTAAAAAAAGATCAGAGCAGAAATAAATGAAATATAGACTAGAGAGACATAGAAAAGATCAATGAAATTGAGTTGGTTCTTTGAAAAGATAACAAAATTGAAAAACCTTTAGCCAGAATCAGCAGGAAAAAAAGAGAGAGGACCCAAATCAATAAAATCAGAAATGAAAAAAGAAGTTACAACCAACACCACAGAAATATAAAGGATCATGAGAAATTACTACAAACAACAATATGCCAATAAAAGAGACAACCTAGTAGAAATGTACAAATTCCTAGAAATGTACAATCTCCCAAAACTGAACAAGGAAGAAATAAAAAATACAAACAGACCAATTACCACTAGTGAAATTGAATCAGTAATTTCAAAACATCCCAACAAACAAAAGTCCAGGACAGGATGGCTTCACAAGTGAATTCTACCAAACATTTAGAGAACAGTTAAAACCTATCCTTCTCAAACTACTCCAAAAAATTGAAGAGGAAGTAATGCTTCTGAACTCATTCTACAAGGCCACCATCACTCTGATAATAAAATCAGACAAAGACATCACTAAAAAAGAAAATTACCAGCCAATATCACTGGTAAGGTAGATGTAATCATCCTCAACAAAATTTTAGCAAATCAAATTCAACAAGGAGCATACACCATGATCAGGTTGGATTTATCCCAGGGATGCAAGGATAGTTCAATATCCACAAATCAATCAATGTAATACTCAAGATTAACAAATTGAAAATTTTAAAAATGATATAATCATTTCAATAGATGCAGAAAAAGCTTTTGACGAAATTCACCATTCATTTATTATAAAAACTCTCAACAAAGTAGGAACAGAGGGAACATACCTCAATGTAATAAAGGTCATATCTGGAGAGACCTTCAAGATGGCTGAGGAATAAGACATGGAGATCACCTTCCTCCCCACAAATACATCAGAAATATATCTACATGTGGAACAACTCCTACAGAACACCTACTGAATGCTGACAGAAGACCTCAGATTTCCCAAAAGGCAAGAAACTCCCCACGTACCTGGGTAGGGCAAAAGACAAAAGAAAAAACAAAGACAAAAAAATAGGGACAGGACCAGCACCTCTGGGAGGGGGCTGTGAAGGAGGAAAAGTTTCCACACACTAGGAAGCCCCTTCACTGGCAGAGACGGGGGCTGGCAGGGGAGGAAGCTTCAGAGATATGGAGGAGAGCGGAGCAACCAGGGTGCAGAGGGCAAAACGGAGAGATTCCCACACAGAGGACCAGGGCCGACTAGTACTCACCAGCCTGAGAGGCTTGTCTGCTCACCCACAGGGGTGGGTGGGGGCTGGAACCTGAGGCTCCAGCTTCACAGATCAGACCCCAGGGAGAGGACTGGGGTTGGCTGCGTGAACACAGCCTGAAGGGGGCTAGTGCACCACAGCTACCCTTGCCAGGAGGGAGTCGGGGAAAAAGACTGGAACTACCTAAGAGGCAAGAGATCATTGCTTTGGGGTGCGCCAGGAGAGGGGATTCAGAGAACTGCCTAAATGAGCTCCAGAGATGGGCATGAGACGCTAACGCTGCTGCTACAGCCACCAAGAAGCCTGTGTGCAAGCACAGGTCACTATCCACACCCCACCTCCCAGGAGCCTGTGCAGCCCACCACTGCCAGGGTCCCATGATCCAGGGCCAACTTCCCTGGGAGAATACACAGCACGCCCCAGGCTGTTGCAATGTCACGCCAGCCTCCACCGACGCAGGCTCACCCTGCATTCCATACCCCTCCCTCCCCCTGGTCTGAGGGAGCCAGATCCCCCTAATCAGCTGCTCCTTTAACCCTGTCGTCTCTGTGCGGGAACAGACGCCCTCAGGCAAGCTACACGAAGAGACGGGGCCAAATCCAAAGCTGAACACCAGGAGCTGTGCGAACAAAGAAGAGAAAGGGAAATCTCTCCCAGCAGCCTGAGGAGCAGCGGATTAAATCTCCACAGTCAATTTGATGTACCCTGCATCTCTGGAATACCTGAACAGGCAACAAATGATCCCAAAATTGAGGTGGTAGACTTTGGGAGCAACTGTGGACTTGGGGATCACTTTCTGCATCTGGTTTTACATTTACCTTACTTAAGTATTTAGAGTTTATTATCATTGGTATATTAGTTGATTGATTTTGTTGCTCTCTTCCATTTTTTTGTAATATATATATATATATATATATTTTTATTCCTTTTTCCCTTTTTGTGAGTGTGTATGTGTATGCTTCTTTGTGTGATTTTGTCTGCATAGCTTTGCTTTTATCATTTGTCCTAGGGTTCTGTCTGTCAGTTCTTTTTTTAATTAGTTTTATTTTTAATAATTTTTAAATTTTTATTTTAATAACTTTTTATATTATTTAATTAATTAATATATTTATTAATTTTTTTCTCCCTTTGCTTCTGAGCCATGTTGCTGACAGGGTCTTGGTGTTCCCGCTAGGTGTCAGGCCTGTACCTCTGAGGTGTGAGAGCCAAGTTCAGGACATTGGGCCACCAGTGGCCTCCGGCTCCACGTAATATCAAATGATGAAAGTGCTCCCAGAGAGCTCCATCTCAATGCTAAGACCCAGCTCCACATGACGACCAGCAAGCCACAGTGCTGGACACCCTATGCCAAACAACTAGCAAGACAGGAACACAACACCACCCATTAGCAGAGAGGCTGCCTAAAATCATAATAAGTTCACAATCACACCAAAACACACCACCAGACGTGGACCTGCCCACCAGAAAGACAAGACCCAGCCTCATCCACCAGAACACAGGCACAAGTCCTCTCAACAAGGAAGCCTACTCAACCGACTGAACCATCCTTAGCCACTGGGGGTATACACACCAAACAACAGGAACTACAAACCTGTAGCCTGTAAAAAGGAGACCCCAAACACATTAAGTTAAGCAAAATGAAGAGACAGAGAAACACATAGCAGATGAAGGAGCAATGTAAAAACTGACCACACTAAACAAACGAAGAGGAAATAGGTAGTGTACCTGAAAAAGAATTCAGAGTAATGATAGTAAAGATGATCCAAAATCTTGGAAAGAGAATGGAGAAAATACAAGAAATGATTAACTAGGACCTCGAAGAAATAAAGATCAAACAAACAATGATGAACAATACAATAACTGAAATTTAAAATTCTCTAGAAGGAATCAATAGCAGAATAACTGACGCAGAAGAACGGATAAGTGATCTGGAAGATAAAAGAGTAGAACTAACTACTGCAGAGCAGAATGAAGAAAAAAGAATGAAGAGAATTGAGGACAGTCTCAGAGACCTCTGGGACAACATTAAACACAGTAACGTTTGAATTATAGGGGTCCCAGAAGAAGGAGAGAAAAAGAAAGGGACTGAGAAAATATTTGAAGAGATTATAGTTGAAAACTTCCCTAATATGGGAAAGGAAATAGTCAATCAAGCCCAGGAAGCACAGAGAGTCCCATACAGGATAAATCCAAGGAGAAACAAGCCAAGACACATATTAATCAAACTATCAAAAATTAAATACAAAGAAAAAATATTAAAAGCAGTAAGGGAAAAACAACAAATAACATACAAGGGAATCTCCATAAGGTTAACAGCTTATCTTCTTTTTTTTTTTTTTTTTTTGCGGTACGCAGGTCTCTCACTGTTGTGACCTCTCCCATTGCGAAGCACAGGCTCCGGACACTCAGGCTCAGTGGCCATGGCTGATGGGCCCAGCCGTTCCATGGCATGTGGGATCTTCCCAGACCAGGGCACGAACGCGTGTCCCCTGCATTGGCAGGCAGACTCTCAACGTCTGCGCCACAGGGAAGCCCAACAGCTGACCTTTCAGTAGAAACTCTGCAAGCCAGAAAGGAGTGGCAAGACATATTTAAAGTGAGGAAAGGGAAAAACCTACCACCAAGATTACCCTACCCAGCAACGATCTCATTCAGATTTGACAGAGAAATTAAAACCTTTACAGACAAGCAAAAGCTAAGATAATTCAGCACCACTAAACGAACTTTACAACAAATGCTAAAAGAACTTCTCTAGGGAGGAAACACAAGAAAGAAAAAGACCTACAATAACAAACCCAAAACAATGAAGAAAATGGTAATAGGAACATACATATCTATAATTACCTTAAATGTAAATGGATTAAATGCTCCAACCAAAAGACACAGACTGCCTGAATGGATACAAAAACAAGACCTGTATATATGCTATCTACAAGAGACCCACTTTAGACCTAGGGACACATACAGACTGAAAGTGAGGGGATGGAAAAAGATATTCCATGCAAATGGAAATCAAAAGAAAGCTGGAGTAGCAATTCTCGTATCAGACAAAATAGACTTTAAAATAAAGACTATTACAAGAGACAAAGAAGGACGCTACATAATGAACGAGGGATCAATCAAAGAGGAAGATAAAACAATTGTAAATATTTATGCAACCAACACAGGAGCACCTCAATACATAAGGCAAATGTTAACAGCCATAAGAGGGGAAATCAACAGTAATACAATCATAGCAGGGCACTTTAACACCCCACTTTCACCAATGGACAGATCATTCAAAATGAAAGTAAATAAGGAAACACAAACTTTAAATGATACTTTAAACAAGGTGGACTTAATTGATATTTATAGGACATTCCATCCAAAAACAGCAGAATACACTTTCTTCTCAAGACTCATGGAACATTCTCCAGGATAGATCATATCTTAGGTCACAAATCAAGACTTGGTAAATTTAAAAAATTTGAAATCATAACAAGTATCTTTTCTGACCACAATGCTATGAGACTAGATATCAATAACAGGAAAAAAATCTGTAAAAAATACAAACACATGGAGGCTAAACAATACACTACTTAATAACCAAGTGATCACTGAAGAAATCAAAGAGGAAATCAAAAAATACCTAGAAACAAATGTCAATGAAACACCACGACCCAAAACCTATGGGATGCAGCAAAAGCAGCTCTAAGAGGGAAGTTTATAACAATACAATCCTACCTCAAGAAACATCTCAAATAAACAACCTAAACTTACACGTAACGCAATTAGAGAAAGAAGAGCAAAACCCCTCAGAGTTAGTAGAAGGAAAGAAATCATAAGTATCAGATCAGAAATAAATGAAAAAGAAATGAAGTAAACAATAGCAAAGATCAATAAAACTAAAAGCTGGTTCTTTGAGAAGATAAACAAAATTGATAAACCATTAGCCAGACTCATCAAGAAATAAAGTGGAAGACTCAAATCTAGAATTAGAAATGAAAAAGGAGAAGCAACAACTGACACTGCAGAAATACAAAGGATCATGAGAGACTACTACAATCAACTATATGCCAATAGAATGGACAACCTGGAATAAATGGACAAATTCATAGAAAAGTACAACCTTCTGAGACTGAACCAAGAAGAAATAGAAAATATAAGCAGACCAATCACAAGCACTGAAATTGAAACTGTGATTAAAAATCTTCCAACAAACAAAAGCCCAGGACCAGATTGATTCACAGGCGAATCAATCAAACATTTATAGAAGAGCTAAAACCTATCATTTTCAAACTCCTCCAAAATATAGCACAGGAGGAACACTCCCAAACTCATTCTATGAGGCCTCCATCACCCTGATACCAACACCAGACAAAGATGTCACAAAGAAAGAAAACTACAGGCCAATATCACTGATGAACATAGATGCAAAAATCCTCAACAAAATAATAGTAAAAAGAACCCAAAAGTACATTTAAAGGATCATACACCATGATCAAGTGGGATTTATCCCAGGAATGCAAGGATTCTTCAATACACGCAAATCAATCAACGTGATATACCATACTAACAAATTGAAGGAGAAAAACCATATGATCATTTCAATAGATGCAGGAAAAGCTTTTGACAAAATTCAACACCATTTATGATAAAAAACCCTCCAGAAAGTAGACACAGAAGGAACTTACCTCAACGTGATAAAGGCCATATGACAAATCCACAGCCAACATTGTCCTCAATGGTGAAAAATTGAAACCATTTCCTCTAAGATCAGGAACAAGACAAGTTTGCCCACTCTCACCACTATTATTATTCTACATAGATTTGGAAGTTTTAGCCACAGCAATCAGATAAGAAAAAGAAATAAAAAGGATCCAAATTGGAAAAGAAGAAATAAAGCTGTCACTGTTTTCAGGTGACATGATACTATACATAGAGAATCCTAAAGATGCTACCAGAAAACTACTAGAGCTAATCAATGAATTTGGTAAAGTATCAGGATACAAAATTAATGCACAGAAATCTCTAGCATTCCTATACACTAATGATGAAAAATCTGAAAGTGAAATTAAGAAAACACTCCCATTTACCACTGCAACAAAAATAATAAAATATCTAGGAATAAACCTACCTAAGGAGACAAAAGACCTGTATGCAGAAAATTATAAGACCCTGATGAAAGAAATTAAAGATGATATGAACAGATGGAGAGATATACCATGTTCTTGGATTGGAAGAATCAACATTGTACAAATGACTCTACTACCCACAGCAATCTACAGATTCAATGTAATCTCTATCAAATTACTACTGGCATTTTTCACAGAACTAGAAAAAAAATTTTTCACAATTTGTATGGAAACACAAAAGACCCTGGATAGCCAAAGCAATCTTGAGAATGAAAAATGGAGCTGTAGGAATCAGGCTCCCTGACTTCAGAGTATACTACAAAGCTACAGTAATCAAGACAGTATGATACTGGCACAAAAACAGAAAGATAGATCAATGGAACAGGATAGAAAGCCCAGAGATAAACCCACGCACATATGGTCACCTTATCTTTGATAAAGGAGGCAGGAATGTACAGTGGAGAAAGGACAGCCTCTTCAATAAGTGGTGCTGGGAAAACTGGACAGGTACATGTAAAAGTATGAGATTAGATCACTCCCTAACACCATACACAAAAATAAGCTCAAACTGGATTAAAAACCTAAATGTAAGGCCAGAAACTATCAAATTCTTAGAGGAAAACATAGGCAGAACCCTCTATGACATAAATCACAGCAAGATCCTTTTTGACCCACCTCCTAGAGAAATGGAAATAAAACAAAAATAAACAAATGGGACCTAATGAAACTTAAAAGCTTTTGCACAGCAAAGGAAACCATAAGCAAGACCAAAAGACAACCCTCAGAATGGGAGAAAATATTTGCAAATGAAGCAACTGACAAAGGATTAATCTCAAAAATTTACAAGCAGCTCATGTAGCTCAATAACAAAAACAAATAACCCAATCCAAAAATGGGCAGAAGACCTAACTAGACATTTCTCTAAAGAAGATATACAGATTGCTAACAAACACATGCAAGAATGCTGAACATCATTAATCATTAAAGAAATGCAAATCAAAACTACAATGAGATATCATCTCACACTGGTCAGAATGGCCATCATCAAAAAATCTAGAAACAATAAATGCTGGAGAGGGTGTGGAGAAAAGGGAACACTCTTGCACTGCTGGTGGGAATGTGAATTGGTACAGCCACTATGGAGAACAGTATGGAGGTTCCTTAAAAAACTACAAACAAAACTACCATATGACCCAGGAATCCCACTACTGGGCATATACCCTGAGAAAACCATAATTCAAAAAGAGTCATGTACCAAAATGTTCATTGCTGCTCTATTTACAATAGCCAGGAGATGGAAGCAACCTAAGTGTCCATCATCGGATGCATGGATAAAGAAGATGTGGCACATATATACAATGGAATATTACTCAGCCATAAAAAGAAACGAAATCGAGTTATTTGTAGTGAGGTGGATGGACCTAGAGTCTGTCATACAGAGTGAAATAAGTCAGAAAGAGAAAGACAAATACCGTATGCTAACACATATATAAGGAATCTAAGAAAAAAAGAAGGTCATGAAGAACCTAGGGGTAAGATGGGAATAAAGACACAGACCTAGTAGAGAATGGACTTGAGGATATGAGGAGGGGGAAGGGTAAGTTGTGACAAAGTGAGAGAGTGGCATGGACACATACACACTACCAAAAGTAAAATAGATAGCTAGTAGGAAGCAGCTGCGTAGCACAGGGAGATCAGCTTGGTGCTTTGTGACCACCTAGAGGGGTGGAATGGGGAGTGTGGGAGGGAGGGAGACGCAAGACAGAAGAGATATAGGAACATATGTATACGTATAACTGATTCACTTTGTTATAAAGCAGAAACTAACACACCATTGTAAAGCAATTATACTCCAATAAAGATGTTTAAAAAAAGGATGCCTGATTTAAAAAATAAGTCTAATATTTGAATAAATAAATGTAATTATTTCTACAATCTTGTCATGGAAAGTTTTAATAGTGGATTTTGAAAGTTTGAAACTGAAGGACAGAAACTATTTCTCAGCACCATCAACCACTTGACAGCTCACGCAGTCACTGTAATGCTACCGCCTATTAACTTCAGTAGAGGAGAAGATAGTTTGGGTTTCCTGCTTTTTCTCTGGCAGCCTCGTCTTGTTTTCATGCTCTCTGTAGTCTGCAGTATGAACAGACGCAGTGGTTTACCATGGGTGTAGTAAAACATGCTTTTTAAGTTGCGCCTCATTAGGAAATGTTGAGGTATAAAATTTGGCATTCTGCTTTTAATTCATCTTAACAAGATGCAAATGATTCCCAAGGAGGATATTTTCTCAAAATTATAGCCTAAATGGAGTTTGATAACTGAAAGTTAAATATACATCTTAAAGGGTTTTGTTTGTTTGTTTATCTGCCAATCTATTTCCTTATTTATTTAACGGGTTAAAAGTTCCTCACAACTGCATTTGTACATAAGTAAAATTCTCAGCTTTTGTAATCATCATATAGCGTAGCAGCTACTCTACAGTTACAGTGATAATAAATATAAATTTTTATTTCAACTGAGTCTTTGTAGAATTTAAAGCATAAAGTAGATTTCATTCCAAATTATGTCTATAATGCTTATCTATAGTTGAAAATAAATACTCAGATATTAACAATGAATCTTAATGATATATTTCATTTTTATTACTAATGTCATTTTCATTGGCAATGCTGGAAACCTACATGATTAACCAATCATTAATTATTGACAAGTTTAGGGATGCCAAAAATGACCTCGAAATTGGCATTTGGGTATTTTGCCATCCAAAGGCTGAGGTCAAAGACAAATAGCAGATTTTGTCTGAATATGAAGACCCAAACAAAAATTGAATGCATCTCTGCTTACCACCATTGCCTCCAAAAGAGAACCCTGTCTTATTAGTAGTAATATATTAATCACTAACTGGTTTTTCCTTCTTTTTAAAAATTATCTGTATCCCTTCTTTGGAATGCTGCTCCATGAGAATAGGGATTCTGTTTGTCTCGTTCAATGGTATGTTCCCTGCACCCAAAAGTGCCTGGTGCATAGCATGAGTCCAATGAATGCTTGCTGGGTGGATGAATGGACAATATACAGTAGTAGAGGCAAGAGATGATGGTGGCCCAACCCTTGCAAAAGAAATTTGGAAAGTAATAGATTTTTTGTACACAGAATAAATAGCACCAGACAAAGGGTTGAATAGCAGTAGATGAGGGCAAATTATTAAGCAGGGTTGACTTCCAGTGTTCTGAATTGAGAAATTTTTGTATCTTCAGTGTTTAGCATTCAGCCTAACACATAGCAGGTGCCTCAAGAATGTTTGTTATATTAGTGAATTGACTTGAGCTTGGACTTCGATAGATTCAATTAGCAGTTATGAAATTGACAAGCACCTGTGAGCATTCTGGACATGATTTTTCCCAAATTCGTGCCCACTGCTGACACCTGATGGTCACATCACTTCCCAGTGGCTGAACTCCACAAGCAGAGGCTGCTGAGGGGCAGCTTGTTGAACTTTACTGGCCCGGAGAGAGACACAGAAAAGTATGATTACGATTGCTATCATTTAACTTGTGGTTTCAACCAGGTTGCTCTAAGGCTTTGCAGTTCCTCATTTTTTACCCTGGAGGAAAATGAAGAACACTAATTCAGAAAAATATGGCAAATTTTCAAATTAATTATTGGAGCAGTATCTGAACCATGAAAAATTCTGCTTCCAAAAGAGGATTAAAAAAGAGCACAGGCACTAATTGTCTTCGAGCCCTTGCTGCATTTTATAGATTTTTCATTTTGTAAAGCAGTGATTCATTCCAAAGGAAAAAGCTGAACAGCAATTCCAGCGAAAAGTTAAATTAATACAGACATTAGCCCAGACTCTACGCGGGTGACGTTGGCAGGCTACATGAGGCTCTTCCTCAGGCGGACATAGCGCATGAGAAGACAACCTCCTGATTTCTTCACTGCCATAGTCATTTACTAGATTGTGAGCCCGGATGTGTCCTTCCCCCTGGAATTCATTATGTGGACTTCATGGACTTGCTGGTTCTCCAGTTAGCCAGTTTTCCTGCCTGATTTCTTAAGAAAGGGACAAAGCTATTTGAATGCAGCAGTATCCTGCACAACATGGAGTCTATCATTTTCCCCCTCTCAATGATTTCACGAATAATGATGTGTAGAGCAGAGAGAAGATAACCATTTCAGCATGTGGCCACCAATCACCTCTTACTGTTTTCAACGAATGAGCAAATGTTCTTCTACACTTTGGGTCAAAATAATTTTTTTTTAAATGGCTAGAGTCATATGTGTGCCTATGCAGGAAAGTTTCATTTTTAGAATCAACAGAATCGTAGTATCCTCTCCTCACTAACCTCACTACATCAAGTCTCCATCCCCTGTAATGAGTCTGAAAGGCTGTAAGCTTGATATCCTTTCCCCACCTGCCCTGCCCCCACTCTCACTGGTTCTGTGGACTTTAGGTGATAACAGGACAGCACAGGGGCGTGGGAAAACAATAGGTCTCAGAAGGGACTGGCCTGCCTTCAAATCGTGGCTCAGCCCCATCGTGGCTGTTTGACCTCAGGAAAGTTGCTGATCATCTTCTGTGCCATGGGTTTCATAATAACCATCTTGCAAAGCATTAGAGAGAGTGTATGCATTAGAGATATACATGAAGTTCCTGTCATGACTGATCATAGCTGTCACTGTTGCTGCCTAAACCCTCAGAGCACCCCGATTTGTTCATTTATCAATAGGATCATCTTCCCTTGAGTTCTATATTGTGAGACTGTCTCATATTCCATATATTCAACATCCCCCTGTCATTCCTCACTTATTCATTTAACAAATATGAGCTGTGAAATTATTATGTGCTGGGTCTGGTGTGAGTCCAGCTGCCTTAGAAATCTCCCTGCATTATGGTATTAAAAAAAATCCAGGGTATCCTTTATTTAAATATCTATATTCATTTCAATATTAACCAACTTGTTGGGTGTTACTGTTTTGGAAAGCATGATGCTAGCATTAGAACAAGACACAGACCACTGGGAGTTTGCAATCTAATAATTGACGCAGGTGTAGACAAAGTATTTCAAACAAGTAACCTAATAAACACATTTATAATTTAGGTAATTTAGGTCTGGAGTCTTAGAGTTTATTGTCTCTATCATGGGAAGCCATATAGAATCTGAGGGATCGTAGAGAAAAAAGATGTATATAATGTACTTATATGTTAACGTATGCATATGTTAACACTTATGTAAAATTAAAACTTCCTAGACATATAAAATATACAATTTATATGTTCAGTAGAGGACCTAAAACAGTTATGTCTAGAAATAAAAGTCCCATTTTTGTACATGTGATTTAGTTTTTTTGTTTCTCTTAATCTTTAAACTGTTGGGTCATAAATAGACTTTCTAATCACAAATATTCTGAGAAAAGATTACAGCCTGTGCCTGATTCTCTGGGGAGCTCCGAGACAGATAGAGCATGGATAACTGGTATCTGCAAACAGTATATCAAATCTCACTTTAGTCCAAAGTTTTAATATTTTTCCTACTGAACCTTTGGCCAGAGCTACTGACAAATAGCAAAGTAGATGGAGTCTGCTAGTGACCATGAGCCCAGAGGCTTTGAACCCAACCGCAATGAGAATTTAGGAATGTACGAGAGGATCCAATGCTTGGCCACCCCGCCAGAGGGAAGAGAGGCGTTTGCCCAGGAGCTGGTGGGGAAGTCCGTTCACCAAGCAGGGTTATAGGGCAGCAGTGGGAGCCAGGAGTAGTCTGTAAGGCTCTACGCTCCCAGACCCGGCCTGCTCTGTGAGGGTAATTAAAACCTCACCCTTAGAGGAGTGACCCAGTCTTCTGAGTGCTCAGAATATTATATGAAAAATTTCCAGAAATGGTTATTCATTTAATCGTAATTAAGTGTCTACTGTATGCAAAAGCTCCATGTATGCAGTTGCAATCTGGTATTTTGCATGACCTTGTTTCTGCTTTTATTCTCCTCAAGAAAGTCAACCAGCAAAATCTTGTTGTTAGGGAGAGGAAAGTGCTCTATTTGTCATTTCTGAACTGAAATGCTTCCATCAACCTTGAATTACAGGAAGAGTCTCCTATACTTAGCTATTGTTTGCATCATCGTCATCATCATTATTCCAGGCTCCTGAAGGAGAGCGGAGAGTGCTTCTCTTAATGCCAACTGTGATTTGCATGTTCATAGAAGGTTTGAAGTTTCAGAAATTAAATGTCGGGGTGTAAAATTTTCCTGAAGGAAGAAAGTATGATTGCATCGAACTTTCAGAGTACAATCAAAGTCTAAAGGAAATATAATTATTATTGTCGGTTTATCACCTCAAACATGTTGTTGTAAATGTCATTATATCAGATGAGTTTGGGAACAGGTTTTCCATTTTGCACTTTATTTGACAAGGTGATTCATTGTTTAGTGCAGTTTAAGATGTCAGTCCTTCTGGAAGGAATTGAGCTGAGCTGATGTGCATAAGAACATTCTTCCATCAAAGCATATGATTAAAGAAGTGTTAGACCCCTCGAATATTGTTTCCAAACTTGCTTTGAGTAAGACTAGTTTCTTTGTCGAGATATAATTTGTCACAGTTTGCTGCATCTGGGAAAGTGTATGTCGACTATACATGCTGCCTGTGGCACTTTGTAGAGCTCTAAGTCTGTGCAAAATGGTCCTATTTTGAATAAGTTTGTCTGCATCATGGAAACCTAGTTAGTAATTGAAGCTGTGGTTTTTTTTATGTTTTTGTTTCAAATAAAGTATCTCACAATAAACCAGGGTGATAGAGCAAACATTTGGTCCAGCATCACTGCATGCAGTATGTTGGATTAGTATGGGTTGGTCACCCAATATTAGACATTTCACAACAGAGCGTCCAGGTTTTGAGGCCCCAAAAGGGAGCCAAAACCTTCTTTTTGCCATTTTGATGATGCCAAAAGCATTTATTTCTTCTGTTAAATTCTCATGTCAAAATTTTAAATGAGTATAGATCTTTGTAATAAAGAACATCATTTATATATATATATATATACATATATATATACACCTACAAAGAGCCAAGAGCCAGGAACTGGGCTAATTGATACATTATCTCTCATATTCAAAGCAACCTTGCCAATTATTTGCATCCTCATTATACAGTTGAGGGATCTGAGGCTCCGAAAGGATAAGTAATTTGCCTAAAGACATAGATAGTGGGTGACAGAGCTGGGATTCGAACTGAGGCCCTGTGAGTCCAAAGCCCAAAGTTCTTCTTCTACTGTGGTTGGTGTGCATCCAAAGCACATCAAACTTCTCTCCTAGCTAGCAGTGTTGCCTATAGGTTTTACTGCTTGCTTATGTAATACCTATATTCATATACAGTATCTTTTAAAATTCTAGTTAGTATCTGTTAGGGTCTTTTTTCAGGTGCAATTGTACACATCAAACATAAGCTATAAGAAGGGACATTCTTTCTTTTCTTTCCCCAAATTGAAATATATGCTGATTTCAACAAAGGTCAAAATGGCCCAAGCCCCTTATAGGGAAATTAGATTAAAAAGAACTCCCAAATATCTTCCAAATTACATTATTTAAAATTAACCAGGTAGAGGGTGTCAGGTGATAAAATTCCTTGTTTAAATCGAATTGAACAGCCTTTATGAGACATGCAATGACCAACATCTGATGATGTAAAATAATTGTGACGTATTTATGCAATGTATTTATGTCATTAAAAATTGACAGATATGTCATAGTTGAATAATATCCTCTCCAATGATAAAAAAAAAAGTCAGACTTGAGGCTCCCATGGGTACAAGGTTGAAATATTTTCGAGGCCCCTCAGTTTGTCTTGAGGATGGGGACGTCCAGGATAATTGGCAGGGCTCTCAGTCCTGTCTGGGCTCTGGACCCACTGGAAACCTCGGTATACCAAACTCAGGGAGGAAATTTGGTGACTTCCCGTCTATGTCACAGCATCAGAAGCTTTGAAACTTGAGCTTTGTATGTGTATTTGACCATAAGTTTCTTGAACTATGTTACCAAAAATAAAGCTATCTCGAGATAAGAGGGCTTGTTTTCATTTCCATTTAGATTTTTTTTAACATCTTTATTGGAGTATAATTGCTTTACAATGGTGTGTTAGTTTCTGCTTTATAACAAAGTGAATCAGTTATACATATACACATGTTCCCATATCTCTTCCCTCTTGCATCTCCCTCCCTAAAGGCATATCAGTATGCATATGATCACCTACACACACCTACCAACAAACACACACTTGATGGTTTTAAATTCAGTAATAGAGTTAGAACAGTCATCATACATCCTATAAATAACACATCACTCAGCAAACAATAGAGGACTGTAGAGTGATTCAGTGCTTGGTGCCGTGTGGTTCAGATCCCAGTTCTACTTCCGTACTATTTCTGGGACTTTGGGCAATTATTTAACTTCTCTGTTCTCAGCTTCTCCGTATTTAAAGTAGTATCTACTTCATAGACTTACATGTGTTATATTTGTAAAGCTCCTAGACGAGTATGTGGACACATAGTGAGTGCTATATAACTATCTGCTTAATAAATAAGATGTCTTTTCTTGAAGCAACATGATTATCTATTACCTCATACCTCCTAGAATGTCTATTATCAAAAAGACAAGAAATAGCAAAGGGCAAGAATGTGAGGAAAGGGGAACACTTGTGCACTGTTGATGGGAATGTACATTGATGCAGCCACTATGAAAAATAGTATGGAGGTTCCTCAAAAAAAATAATATATATATATAGAACTACCATATGATCTAGCAATTCCACTTCTGCATATTTATCTGAAGAAAAACAAAAACACTAACTTGGAAAGATATCTGTACCCCCATGCTCACTGCAGCATTATTTACAATAGCCATGATATGGAAATAACCTAAGTGTCTATTGATAGATGAATAGATAAACGTGATACACACACACACACACACACACACACACACACACACACACACACACACTGGAATATTATTCAGCCATAAAAAAGAAAGTGAAATGAAAGAGAAATAAGTCAGAGAAAGACAAATATTGTCTGATGTCACTTATATGTGGTTGTGTAATCTAAAACCAAACAAAAACAAAAACTAGCTCATAGATACAGAAAACAGATTGGTGATTGCCAGGGGAAGCAGCAAGGGATGGGCATGGGCAGAAAGAATAAAGGGGGTCAAAAGGTACAAACTTCCAGTTATAAAATAAATAAGTCATGGGGATGTAATGTACAGCATGGTGACTATAGCTAATATTGTATTGCACATGTGAAAGTTGCTAAGAAAGTAGATCTTAAACATTTCATAAAGAAAAAAAATTGTGCCCAAATAGTATGGTATGCACAGTGACAGATGTGAACTAGACTTACTGTGGTGATCATTTCACAACATATACAAATGTTGAATCATTATTTTGCACACCTGAAACTAGTATAATGTTATATGTCAGGTGTACCTTAATAAAAAATTATCATAATGGATTAGGAAAAACACATTTAGAAGCATATTTTGAGGAGCATTAAGTCTTTTAAAGTTGTGCTTGCTCCTCCTAAGTAGGGAATTGATAAAACTTGAAGGTACAATAGAAGTCACCTTTTAGTGTGAATTGGCTTCTGCATCAGGGTAACTACAAAAGAACCAAAATAATGTACACAGGTAAAATTGGTTTGCTCAATATTATTCTAAACTACTGTTCTTAAGTGGCCATAGTCAGACAACCAAACTGCTTGAATCCAAGACCAACCCTAGACAAGTTACTTAATGTTCCTGAACCTCAGTTTCTTCATCTATAAAATAGGAATGGCTAATATATCTACTAGTTAGGTTACTGTGAGAACCAATAAGTTAACATTTGTCAAGCACTACTAAACTACAGTGCTTAACTCAATAATAGTTATGATTAATATTAATATTTAGAGTTTTATTATTTGAGCCCCTTGTCCACATTCTCTCATTTGTTTGTTAAGAACAAGTGTAAATGCTATCAGTGGACTAACTGGAATAATGCAGGAGAATGCCAGTGGACCACAGTAAGAGGTGAGTAAGCCCATAGGCACACAGGCAGGGATGGCCAGATTTTTATAGAATAATTTGCCAAGTTTTGATTTCTGTATTTTTAAAAATATGTGGAGAAATCACAGTGAATTTAGAGAATGAAGAGTAAAATAAAACACTGAGTGAGGAAATAGGAAACCAACCCTGGGATAAAAGATAGAAAGGATTGGCCTTATTTACCTGAAAAGAGACTGATAAGTTATTTGGTCAAGGTTCTGAAGGATAGCTTTTATGAGAGTGTTATTTTCATATGTGAGAAGATAAGGGAGCTGACTGTAGATAGTAGACAGCAAAGTGGACAACATAAGGACTTCTGTCCACAACGATGGACGTTCCCACCGCAGGACAGTCTCTCAACAACCTCTAGAAATCTTCAAACATAAGATAAATAATCACTATCTTGGATGTTTAGCGTAATTAAATCTAATTCCTAGGAATGAAAAGCTGGACCTGATAACCATATATCTACTCCAAGATTAATTTTGTATACTGAAGACCAGAGCTTTCCAAACTCAGTTCTGTCCGACACCAGCCTGTGGTGTCACTGTTGTCTGAGGTTGGGCCCTCTCAGCCCCCATGGTGGCCCATCACCACGGACAACCTCCTCTATTTACTCCAGAGCAGGATGTCATCACTTCGTATGTGCCATGAGGTGAAAAATATAGGAAATAATGACTTGGTTGTGTGATGATCTGAAAAAGAGCTGGCATCTACACACAAATGTTATCAATCAACTGAAAACCTTTTGGAGGCTAAATACAAGCTTGTGAACACATAGGAGGAGCCAGGACAGAAATGAGAAAATTAAGGAATTTACAGTCTTCATTATTCAGACTGTTTAGGTGTTCCTTGGATTTTCCTTAGGAAAAGAACATTAGAGGAATCCAACTGGAACATTACAATGACTTGGCCAATGTGACAAGATCTGTCACTTCATGACAAGTGCTGATAGAGCCCATCCATTTCCAATAATCTGTACTTTGAAAATCTGGAGTGATACAATTCCAAATTTCCTTGGCAGAAAGCCAAAACAACCGCTTGAGCTAAAGGACACAGATCACATTCATCGTGTTCTTTGACTCTTTGTCTCTTACTTCTGTGTCACCAAATTTTATGCTTGGGAACTTTGTATTTGATCATAACCAGAGTAGGAAATATGACCCATTTAGTCATTCACCCACCAGTCATTCATTCTTTTATTTAGCAAAGACACAGAGCATTTATAAATTTAGAGAATGACAGTTCAAAACTTTAGATGACCCAATAAAACAGAAAGCTAATTGGGGCTATGAGACAAATGTTAAAATAACTATTATATAAGGGAGTGTATAAGAAGAATTATGAGGGTAAGTTGGGAAAATAGTTCAGGACAACGGAAAGGGAGATGAGAAATCAGCATGCAGCATATATTTCTGAAGGTAAAATGCAGTCTTTCAATTAGGAGTATTTTAAGACTTTTCATGGAACTTATTGATTTATCACTGGTCACTGAATCCATAAAGAGGCCTAAGTGTATGATCTCAACATAGATTCAAGGCTTATAATTCTCTCTCAGGGCCATTACTGCTGGACAGTATGGCACAAATTAACGTGGCTAGGATGAGCCTTCTTTTTGACAGATGAAATGTCCATTTTAAATGGCATAAAACAGGGCTGGATCCCAAGTGCCCTCTTTTTAATTTTATAACTGAACAAATTGGTTGTCTTTAGATGACCCGGCCACAGCAAGACAAGTACTTCTCATATGTTGATGACATGCCTTCCTCTATGGTTACAGAAGTGGCTTTGACAAGCAGTTCAGCCTATTGGCCAACTTATGTCAGGAGAAGCTTCTAAATATTAATTCTCCTAAAACCAAAATGATCAATTATGGCAGGCATGCTTTGACATCTAAATGGATAATATTAAACTAGTCTGCTCAACCGACTGCCATACATAACTCCTAAGGATCAAATTTGTGATTTACCTGGTTAACCCTTGGTATGCAGTTGGTCTTTTACAGGGGTCATGTTAAGGATCTTCTGTTATCCTCAAAACCTTCTAAGACAGGCTATCTCCTTTGTGCCTTATGGTACAGAGTTCTGACGTTTCTATCAATTTGTGCAGACACTGAATTGCTTTGTGAGAATTGCCCTTGATCTGTTTGAAAGCGCTCATTTGGCTCTCTGTTGTACAGAGGTGAAGTGACTCTCCATTAAGATAAAAATATCAGACAAACCTTTTTATTTTCACAGGGCAACAACATCTTTGTCATCTACACATCCGATCATTTTTTCAGTCAGAAATGTGGACTTTCAGTCAGAAATGTGAGTAGAACAAGATAGTAATCTCAAATTTGAATTGTGTATTATTCATCCTCTGTCAAAAGCCTGGCTGAGACTATTGATACTTAGGTGGAATTGCCAAAGGGATCCACCAATCAGGCGTTTTCAAGCTTCTCCAAAATACAACCATGTTGTGCCCTCAGTTTTCATCTAAGCTTATTGTAAGAAATAGCTCTATGCAGACTTCTTTTTTTAAAAAGTAGACTTATAGTATCTATTGTGTTATTCAATGGTCCCCAAATAAAGACTCATTGGGCAAATTCCTCCTCCCAAAGCTCAGGTGCAGGAAAAAAGTTACTTCCTTTTATTAGATAAGGAACACTCTCACTGGTCACATTTTATTGTTTACTTTGATTGCTGAAAAGCTCAGAGTAAATTTTTTTTTTTTTTTTTTATGCGTTACGCGGGCCTCTCACTGTTGTGGCCTCTCCCGTTGCGGAGGACAGGCTCCGGATGCGCAGGCTCAGCGGCCATGGCCCACGGGCCCAGCCGCTCCGCGGCACGTGGGATCCTCCCAGACCGGGGCATGAACCCGCGTCCCCCGCATCGGCAGGCGGACTCTCAACCACTGCGCCACCAGGGAAGCCCCTCAGAGTAAATTTTTATGCTTAGATTCAGTACTTTCCCTTAGTCTGGATTTTCAAGTAATTATTCCCTCACTATTTTTATTTCTTGGCTCATGTCTTTTATTATATTAATGATTTTCCACTTAATTGTGATTTTATTGTAAACTGCCTCATATCACACATCACTTTTGAAAGTAGGCAGTGTATAAATACATATGAAACATAGATTGGGTAGTGAGTTAGGGATTGTTTGGAGGAGTGACTAAGAAAGCGTGGTCAATGTAATACCTGCAGAAGAATAACCTGATGCCTGTGTTATACAGACACTTAGGCTTTACCCCAGGTCTACTGGATCAGAATAAATGTGGGGACTGGGAATTTTCATTTTCACAAGCTTCTCCAGTGAGTCTTCTACAGACTAAAGATTGAGAATTACAAAGTTACTAACTTTCCTTCAGAAGAAGGATACATCTTATATTTCACAAGCATTGTCTACAGCTCTAGTAAGACACAAATTTAGATATTCATAAAAGACTTGATTAAATGAAATGTGTGAGGCAAAGTGATAAGCCCTAGGCCTGAACCAAGAATGAAAAAGGAATTGGAAAATTATTGCTATGTGTGAATCATGGGGAGTCTTGGCAACAGGGTGGCAGTGGGAATGGAAAGTATTTAAACAAAATTTCAAAATGTGGGGAAGAAGGAACACCAGGTCTTTTCTAGTCACATTTGGGGGCGTTAAAGAGAGAGAGAGAGATTCCAGAATCTGAATGTTGGGCAAGTGGGCAAAGTTAATGTCATTATGTGAGATAGACAATCATATAAAAGAGTAAAATATTACAAGTTTGGGTTTTAAAGTATGAGGTCCTAAGAAAACTATTAGGTGAAAAGACAGTTGGATAAATGGACCTAGATCTAGAATTCCTGAGAAAAGCCAAGCTCAGTGATGAAATGCTGGAATGTTACACCTAGAGGTGAGTTGAAATCATGGAAGTAGAGGTTGCACCCTCTACTTCCATGATAGAGTGGAACTATAGAGTGAAAAGAAAGATAGGCTAAGAAGGAAACCTGGAGAAAGACCTCCAGTGAGAATGGAGGAAAGAGACACGTGTCAAAATGTAGGAGGTAGAAGAGAGAATTGTGGGCTTCAGAAGTCAAAAGAAAAATGGCTTTTAAGAAAGGTTTCAACTGCCAGATGCTCCTTTGCTGTCTGGTAGGATTATAATTTCCCGAGGAATTGTAGTTGAGCCATTTCAGTAGAGTGGACAGGGCAGAAATAAGACTGCAGAGGGAGAACAAATGGGAGGGGCAGACTAGCATAAAACTAGAATTCAGATAGTGTAGGATGGAGAGATATGATGGTCACATGATCAGGAAGAAGGATTGAGGAAGAAGCTGCTGTTAGACTCTAAGGTGCTTTTTGAAAAATTAGGACAATTTGACACTTTCTCTGGGTAGACATATTCCCACGTGTGTGCTGGCGTGACTTGGCCAGCAGAATATTGGATGATTTCATCCTGACTGACCCCTTTTTGTGCAGTGTACAAACAGAGGTGACACTCTTTGAGAGAAAGTTTTTGATAACAGCACATATTTAAGAATGTTTCTAGGACTTGATAAAGCCACCATTTGTTGGTGGGGGTAAGGATGGCATGGAGTGTAGCCAAGAGAGGAGGATAAAGATAACTGCTAGGGGAAAATCAAGGGAAGCGTGAGAACATGGACTCAAACCACAGTTGCTCTTAGAATGCTCTTAAATATGCCAACACCTTATTTAAAAAAAATTTCTCATCATTAATCCTTTCACACAATATGGACATGGAATGGACTCCAAATCTCCTTTTGCATTTACAAAAGAGCTTCAAAAAAGTTGTGACTTCAGTGAGTGCCATATAGTTAAAAAACAAGAATGAGGAAGATCTCAAGAATTGATATGGAGTGACTTCTAGAGGATATTATTAAATGAAAAAAAAATCAAAGGCAAAAGACACAGGTGGTATGCCACCTTTTGTGCTAGAAAGAAAGGAAAATAAAAACATATTAGTATATCTGCTTATTACTACAGAAAGAAGCAGAGGAAAAATAAGCCAGAAGACACTGGAACTTTGGACTTACAAGGCCTGTGGGGAATCGAGGTTGATGAGCTAGAGGAAGGAGTGACACTGTTTGAATATACCTTTTGTGTAGTTTTGACTTTGGAAAGCATGTTAATATACTACATATATAAAAATACAATTAAGGTAATAAGAATTGGAGGGAAGAAGAAAATAATCTAAAAGGAAAGAAAATGGAAACAATGAACTTAATTTTGTTCTAAATGAATGTCATAATGGAAGGGAAATAATAAAGAAAGAAGAGAAAGAAAGAAGGAAGAAACGAAAGGAGGCAGGAAGGGAGGATGAGAAAGGAACCGATAACTTAGTAACAACGTAACTTTAGAACACAGTATTTGACCATACACCCTCAGTCTTGAGCAGAGTTGGGAAAGAGAATGTGGGGATGGGGAAACTGCAAATGAATTCTGAACTCTTTTTAGCAGATTTGTTTATTATAACAGTTCTGATGCAATTCTGAAACCATTTAAAATGTATTATACTATTCAGCAAATGAGTAAATGTGTTAATGTTGTGGGTATCCAGGGTTGTCATGGTGGAAGAAGGGAAATACAAATATGGAATGGGAGAAGTCAAGAAAGAATCTGTGGGATGGATTGAAATTGGAGGAACTGGTACAAACTCCTGATTTCTAAAATAAGTCTATGTATATGCATATGCCTGTTTGTATGTGCATGTATACATCTGTACATATGAATATGCCTTTGCACATATACGTGTACATATATGTATATACACACTTGTGTATTTCCTATCTTTGTTGGCCAAAGAGTCAAAAAAGCAAGAACACCTCAGTAGCCCTAAGCACACCTACCACTCTATATCTTGGTCTCTAATGCCAACCCCTACTAAAAAGAACCAAGGCTCTGCAGAGAAATGGTTGATAAAGAATTTGGGCAGGTAGGTACAAGGTAATACTGGAACACCTTGTTATACCAGAAAGTAAGGGATTGTTTAAAAGATGTCATAAGAATTGAAGAGCTAGATTGAAGAGGCTCCCACTAGCCAAACCTGGGACAATTTCTATACCAAAATAATCGGAGTATAGTAATGAATTATAAATAATTGGGAAAAAAGAAAGTCATGAATTCATACTTATGATAAATAGATAAGTAGGGGAGAAAGGAGAGATCTTATTGTGGTGAAATACCAAGGGCCACCTGGTAAGTGTGAAGAGAGTGGTAGAGTTGGAAAATCACAATTTTGCAACCATCTTGGTAAGTATTGGACCAGACAAGAATTATCAATGGATGCTAAATAAAGGGAAATTTTTGAGGAGGTGCAGGATATTTGCATGGTTTTAAAGTGTTTCTCCATAAAATGACCAAAATTAACATCACTAATGGGGGGGCAGATGAACACTGTGTGTTTCTACATATGATATCCTGAGAAGGACAGAAAATCACCTATGCAATATTGTTGTTGAGAATGCATAACTTTAATCCAATCACAAGGAAAGATCAAACACAAAATGAGGAATAATCTATTTTATATTATATTTTTTTAAAGAGTTTTTTGATGTGGACCATTTTTTTTAAAGTCTTTATTGAATTTGTTACAACATTGCTTCTGCTTTATGTTTTGGTTTTTTGGCCACGAGGTATGTGGGATCCTAACTCCCTGACCAGGGATCAAACCTGCACCCCCTGCATTAGAAGGTGAAGTCTTAACCACTGGACTGCCAGAGAGGTCCCAGAATAATCTATTTTAAAAAGGGGGAATTAATTCTTCAAAATCTCCAATGTCATAAAAAGACAAAGAAAGGCTGGGGAAATGTTTCCAGATTGAAGGAGATTAAAGAGACATGACAACTAAATTCAAGACTTAAATTGTGTACTGAAGAGGGGAAAAGTGCAATAAGGGGTATTATTAAGGAAATTTACAAAATTGGAATGTGAAAGGTAGATCAAATAAATAGACTTCATATATTTTACATTTATATCCATAAATATATCAATGTAAATTTATCAGGTTGACAACTGCACTATGGTTATTTAAGAGAACACACCTATACCCTTATAAAGAAATATATAATAAAATATTTAGGGATGAAAGGCCATGATGTATATAATTTATTTTCAAATGGCTCAGAAAAAAAGCCATATGGTTGGGTAGGTAGAAAGATAAAGCAAATGGGCTGAGATATTAACAATAAGTACACTATTAACAATGTAGTGTACCTATATTAACAATAGGTACACTATTACACTATTTTTATTTTTGTAATAATTTGTAAATCTGAACTTATTTCCTAATAAAACTTTAAAAGTTGTCATTTGTTGTTATTTTAAATGTGGATAGGGGTGTAGTCAAGATGGCAGACTAGGAGATGTCGAATTCGTGTCTCTGCACAACTAGGGCACCTACCAGGCACGGGTGGGGGACCATGGGCACCTAAGGGGATGGGAGGAACCCCCAGCGACTGGGTAGGACGTGTGGGGGAGTGAGTGGGGAGGAGAAGTGGAGGTGGGACAGGACTGGCACCCCTGATGGGTGGCTGGGGGAGGGGAAGGGGTCCCACGCCATGCAAGGGGAAAGGGGGGACTTCTGGGAGGGCAGAGGATCAAAAGGGAGCATGGCCAGCATTTCCCCTGCCTACTTGGGCCACAGGGAGCCTGCTGAGATCCTGTGCCTGATCCTCTACCACTGAGGCCCCCTCCAGTTGCGTGGGTCCTGATGGAATGGGAGGGCTGGAAGGGGGAGCAAAAGTAAAGGCTGGACCTACAGGACTGGCATCCCTGAGGGGTGGCTGGGGGAGGGGAAGGGGTCCCATGCCATGTAGGGGGAAAGGGGGGACCACTGGGAGGGCATAGGATCAAAGGTGAGCATGGCCACCATTTCCCCTGCCTACTTGGGCCATAGGGAGCCTGCTGAGATCCTATGCCTCATCCTCTACCACTGAGGCCCCCTCCAGCTGCATGGATTCTGATGGAATGGGAGGGAGGGAAGGGGGAGCAAAAGTAAAGGCTGGACCTACAGGACTGGCACCCCTGAGGGGCAGCTGGGGGAGGGGAGGAGTTCCTACACCCAGCGGGACCCATGGTTAGGGGTCCAGCAGTGATGGGGGAGACCCTGGGTGGGGGGGGGCGCAGAGGAATGGAAGGGAGCATGGTCAGCACTTTCCCTGCCCTCTTGGGCACCATGGAGTCTGTTGGGATCCCCAGCCTAATCCTCTGCCCTTAGAGCCTCCCTCCTGCTGTGCAGAACACAAACCCCACCCCTACACCCTCACCCAGGGCCCCACCTCTACATGCGGCACTGGGAGAAGCCCTCCAACCACGTGGGGCCTAAACCCCACCCACACACCCTCATCCAGGGCCTTACCTTTAAACTCTAAACTCCACACTCTGGAGGTCCCCCTCTGGACATGCTGCCTCTCCCCTTCCATGCAGATCCTAAGCCTAGGCCCCGCCCCACACTTGAACATAACCTCACATAGACCCCACCCCACCCTAAACCTAAGTTCCACCCCTGTCTAAGCTCCACCCCCATAGCTAAGGCTTTTCTGGCCTTTTTTTTTTTTCTTCTTTTAGGTTGGGGTTCTGTTTTACCTTGTTGTTGTTGATTCATTTATATTTTTATTTTTTCTAATAAATCTTTTATTTTTCTAATTTTATTTTATACTTTGTTATTGTTCTGCTCCTTTTGGCTTGTTCTCTTTTTGTTTTTCTTCTTTCTTTTTTCTGTTGTGGTTTTGTTTTACCTTGTTTCAGTTGTTTCAATTATATATATTTTTTCTAATATATTATTTATCTTTCTAATTTTATTTTTTATGTTTTGTTATTGTACTGCTACATTTTTTCTTTTCTTTTGCCACATCACACAGCTTGTGGGATCTTGGTTCCCAGGCTGGGGGTCAGGCCTGAGCTCCTGTGGTGGGAGCACTAAGTTCAAACCACTGGGCTAACAGAGAACCTCAGGGAATATTAATCAGAGTGAGGCCTCTCGGAGGTCCTCATCTTGGCACCAAGACCTGGCTCTACCTAATTGCCTGCAAATTCCAGTGCTGGATGCCTCAGGCCAAACAACAAGTAAGACAGGAATACAGCCTCACCCATCAAAAAATAATGAAATGACAAAATAATATGTTACAGACGAAGGAGCAAGGTAAAAACCTACAAGACCAAATAAATGAAGATGAAATAGGCAACCTACTGCAAAAGAATTCAGAGTAATGATAGTAAAGATGATCCAAAACCTCAGAAACAGAATGGAGAAAATACAAGAAACATTTAACAAGGACTAGAAGAACTAAAGAGCAAACAAACAGTGATGAACAAAAAAATAACTGAAATTAAAAATACTCTAGAAGGAATCAATAGCAGAATAACTGAGGCAGAAGAACAGATAAGTTAGCTGGAAGATAAAATGGTGGAAATAACTGTCATGGAGCAGGATAAAGAGAAAAGAATGAAAAGATTTGAGGACAGTCTCAGAGACCTCTGGGACAACATTAAATGTACCAACATTCGAATTATAGGGCTACCAGAAGAAGAAGAGAAAAAGAAAGTGTCTGAGAAAATATTTGAAGAGATTATAGTTGAAAACTTCCCTAACATGGGAAAGGAAAGAGCCACTTAAGTCTAGGAACTGCAGAGTCCCATACAGGCTAAACCCTCGGAGAAAGACACCAAGACACATATTAATCAAATGAACAAAAAATAAATTCAAAGAAAAAAATATTAAAAGCAGCAAGGGAAAAGCAAAAATAACATACAAGGGAATCCCCATAAAGTTATCAGCTGATTTCTCAGCAGAAACTCTACAAGCCAGAAGGGAGTGGCATGATATACTTAAAGTGATGAAAGGGAAAAACCTACAACCAAGATTACCCAGAAAGGATCTCATTTAGATTCCACAGAGAAATCAAAAGTTTTACAGACAAACAAAAGCTAAGAGAATTCAGTACCACCAAACCAGCTTTACAACAAGTGCTAAAGGAACTTCTCTAAGCATGAAACACAAGAGAAGAAAAAGACCCAGAAAAACAAACCCAAAACAATTACGAAAATGGTAATAGGAACATACATATCAATAATCACCTTGAATGTGAATGGATTAAATCCTCCAACCAAAAGACACAGACTGGCTGAATGGATACAAAAACAAGACCCTTATATACGCTGTCTACAGGAAGCCCCCTTCAGACCTAGGGACACATACAAACTTAAAGTGAGGGGATGGAAAAAGATATTCCATGCAAATGGAATCACAAGAAAGCTGGAGTAGCAATACTCATATCAGATAAAATAGACTTCAGAGTAAAGACTGTTACAAAAGATAAGGAAGGACTCTACATAATGATCAATGGATCAATCCAAGAAGAAAACATAACAATTATAAATATTTGTGCACTCTACATAGGAGCACCTCAATACATAAGGCAACTGCTAACAGCCATAAAGGAGAAATTGACAGTAACACAATAATAGTGGGGGACTTTAACACCCTACTTATACCAACAGACAGATCATCCAGACAGAAAATAAATAAACACAATCTTTAAATGACACAATAGACCAGATAGACCTAATTGATATTTTTAGGATATTCCACCCGAAAGCAGAAGAATACACTTTCTTCTCAAGTGCACATGGAACATTCTTCAGAATACATCACATCTTGGGTCTCAAATCAAGCCTTGTAAAATTTAAGAAAATTGAAATCTTTTCAAGCATCTTTTCCAACCAAAGCTCTATGAGATTAGAAATCAATCACAGGAAAAAAACTGTAAAAAAAAAGCAAATACATGGAGGCTAAAGACTGTGCTTCTAAATAACCAAGAGGTCACTGAAGAAATCAAAGAAGTAAATTTTTAAAAATACCTAGAAAAAAATGACAACAAAAACAAGATGATCCAAAACATATGGGATGCAGCAAAAGCAGTTCTAAGAGAGAAGTTTATAGCAATTCAAACTCACATCAAGAAGCAAGAAAAATCTCAAACAATCTAACCTTGCACCTAAAGCAACTAGAAAAAGAACAAAACCCCAAAGTTAGTAGAAGGAAAGAAGTCGTAAAGATCAGAGCAGTAATAAATGAAATAGAAACAAAGAAAACAGTAGCAAAGATCAATGAAACTAAAAGCTGGTTCTATGAGAAGATAAACAAAATCGATAAACCCTTAGCCAGACACATCAAGAAAAAAAGGGAGAGGACACAAATCACTAGAATTAGAAATGAAAAAGGAGAAATCACAACTGACACTGCAGAAACACAAAGGATCATAAGAGACTACTACAAACAACTATATGCCAATAAAATTGACAACCCAGAGGAAATGGACAAATTCTTGGAAAGGTACAACTTTCTAAGATTGAACCAGGAAGAATTAGAAAATATAAGCAGATGAATCACAGGTAATGAAATTGAAATTGTAATTTAAAATCTTCCAACAAACAAAAGTCCAGGACCAGAAGGCTTCACAGGTGAATTCTGTCAAACAATTAGAGAAGAGTTAACATCTATCATCCTCAAACTCTTCCAAAAAATTGCAGAGGGAGGAATACTCCCAAACTCATTCTATGAGGTCACCATCATCCTGATACCAAAACCAGTTAAAGGATATCACAAAGAAAGAAAATTACAGAACAATATCACTGATAAACATAGATGCAAAAATCCTCAACAAAATACTAGCAAGCAGAATCCAACGACACATTTAAAAGATCATACACCATGATCAACTGGTATTTATCCCAGGGATGTAAAGATTCTTCAATATATGCAAAACAATCAATGTGATACACTATATTAACAAATTAAAGAATAGAAACCATATGATCATCACAATAGATGCAGCAAAAGCTTTTGACAAAATTCAACACCCATTTATTATAAAAACTCTTAAGAAAGTGGGCACAGAGGGAACCTACTTCAACATAATAAAAGTCATATATGACAAACCCACAGCAATCATTCTCAGTGGTGAAAAACTGAAAGTATTTTCTAAAATCAGAAACAAGACAATGAGGTCCACCCTTGCCACTATTATTCAACATAGTATTGGAAGACGTAGCCACGGCAATCAGAGAAGAAAAATAAATAAAAGGAAAACAAATTGGAAAAGAAGAAGTAAAACTGTCACTGTTTGCAGATGACATGGTCCTATACATAGAAAATCCTAAAGATGCCACCAGAAAGCTACTAGAACTAATCAGTGTATTTGGTAAGGTTGCAGGATACAAATATCCCTTTGCACAGAAATCTCTTGCATTCCTATACACTAACAACAAAAGATCAGAAAGAGAAATTAAGGAAACAATCCCATTTACCATCACAACAAAAAGAATAAAATACCAAGGATTAAACCTACTTAAGGAGACAAAAGACCTGTACTCAGAAAACCATAAAACACTGATGAAAGAAATCAAAGATGACAGATGGAGAGATATACCATGCTCCTGGATTAGAAGAATCAATATTATGAAAATGACTATACTACCCAAAGCAATCTACAGGTTCAATACAATCCCTATCAAACTACCAATGGCATTTTTCACAGAACTAGAACAAGAAATTTTACAATTTGTATGGAAACACAAAAGACCCCGAACAGCCAAAGCAATCTTGAGAAAGAAAAATGGAGCTGGAAGAATCAGACTCCCTGACTTCAGACTATACTAGAAAGCTACAGTAATCAAGACAGTATGGTACTGGCACAAAAACAGAAATATAGATCAACGGAACAGGATAGAAAGCCCAGAGATAAACCCATGCACATATGGTCACCTTATCTTTGACAAAGGAGGCAAGAATATACAATGGAGAAAAGACAGCCTCTTCAATAAGTGGTGCTGGGAAAACTGGACAGCTACATGTAAAAGAATGAAATTAGAACACTCCCTAACACCATACACAGAAGTAAACTCAAAATGGATTAAAGACCTAAATGTAAGGCCAGACACTATAAAACTCTTAGAGGAAAACACAGGCAGAACACTCTATGACATAAGTCACAGCAAATCCTTTCTGACCCACCTCCTAGAGGAATGGAAATAAAAACAATAAACAAATGGGACCTAATGAAACTTAAAATCTTTGGCACAGTAAAGGAAACCATAAACAAGATGAAAAGACAACTCTCAGAATGGGAGAAAATATTTGCAAATGAAGCAACTGACAAAGGATTAATCTCCAAAACATACAAGCAACTCATGCAGCTCAATATCAAAAAAACAAACAAAAATGCGTGGAAGACCTAAATAGACATTTCTCCAAAGAAGACATACAAGATGGCCAACAAATACATGAAAGGATACTCAACATCACTAATCATTAGAAAAATGCAAATCAAAACCACAGTGAGGTATCACCTCCCACCAGTTAGAATGGCCAAAATCAAAAAATCTAGAAACAATAAATGCTGGAGAAGGTGTGTAGAAAAGGGAACCCTCCTGCAATATGGTGGGAATGTAAATTGATACAACCACTATGAAGAACAGTATGGAGGTTCCTTAAAAAATGAAAAATAGAATTACCATATGATCTAGCAATCCCACTACTGGGCATATACCCAGAGAAAACCATAATTCAAAAAGAGTCATGTACCGCAATGTTCATTGCAGCACTATTTACAATAGCTAGGACATGGAAGCAACCCAAGTGTCCATCGACAGATGAATGGATAAAGAAGATATGGCACATATATACAATGGAATATTACTCAACCATAAAAAGGAATGAAATTGATTTATTTGTAGTGAGGTGGATGGACCTAGAGTCTGTCATACAGAGTCAAGTAAGTCAGAAAGAGAAAAACAAATACCGTATGCTAACGCATATATATAGAATCTGAAAGAGCGGAACTGATGAACCTAGTGGCAGGATAGGAATAAAGATGCAGACGTAGAGAACGGACTTGAGGACTCAGTGGGGGAAGGGGAAAGTGGGATGAAGTGAGAGAATAGCATTGACATATATACACCACCAAATGTAAAATGGATGGCTAGTGGGAAGCTGCTGCATAGCACAGGGAGATCAATTCGATGCTTTGTGATGACCTGGAGGGATGGGATAGGGAGGGTGGGAGGGAGGCTCAAGATGGAGGGGATATGGGGATATATGTATACATATAGCTGATTCACTTTGTTGTACAGCAGAAACTAACAGAATATTGTAAAGCGATTATACTCCAATAAACATGTGGGGGGAAAATGTGTATAGTTAGGTGTGTTGCCAGTGTGAAACTCAGCAAATATGATCCAGGAATTCTGCCATCTTAGAAAATATCTTTCGAAGATAATGAGAAATTTTGAGATAAATTTTTTACAAATTGAGACCTCAGTATTTACTCTTAAAACTATTACGTTTAGGGGCAAAAAGACCTAAGTGAAGAAAAATCAGATAAAAAGCCCACATTTTCATTTCATTAAATTAAAATTTAATTTATATTTATACTTTGAATTTTCTCTCTCCATCACCTCTTTCAGATATGAAACAAAATACATGAAAGGGAAATTGCATATTTTAAGTGTTCCCAAGCAAAAATGTACGTTCCTACTAGAACATTAATCTTATCCTTCATAATTAACTATTGCATTTTTCTTTCATCAGGCTCTGACCTTTAAGGTGTTCCTGTTGTGTGTGTTTTTAATGCCTAACTTTTCCAGAAAATGTACAGAGGTCATAATGAGGCATAATTATATACAGTATATAATTTTCTTTTGCCTTTTTCAAGTGCTAATTTAGCTATCATTTCTTCATATCGAATTTTTGTAAGAAATACTTTTAAAAATGAAAAGTCCTTTCTTCAGTTTTGGCATGAGTTATATGTTCAATATATAATATAGACAGGAAATTTAGTAATATACATATGGATGTTAAGTAAACTCTGTAAAATAAATCCTTATTTATCTAGATGGGAAATGAGTTTCTGAAACAGCGTTTTTCCTCCACACACACTCTGCTTTTATGAAAAGGAAACAAGTAATAACTAGCCTGCTGTATGGTCAGGACACCCAAGGTGGCCGTTCTCTTTGCTCTCTGTACATCCCCTGCTCGACCAGTCCCTCACCTATACCTTACTCACCTGACTGACCTTCCTTCTCAATCGTAGAGCCTAATCAGGAAATGCCTGTGTACTTGCCCTTGGCCCCAGCTAGCAATTATTCTAATTTTTAGATCAGGACTATCTCCACTATGTTGGTTTATCAAAGGGGCTGTGAGGGGTGCGCCCCTCTGGGGTTTCCCTGGCAACCGATGGGCCAACTTGATGTCATTGCTCCCTATAACTGGTACTCTCCCTCTTCCCCTGGTAGTGAAGATTACTGCCATATCCTGCCCACCGCCTGCTGCATGCAGTGGGGTGTTGCTACAGGATTTTGCTTTAGATGTGTAAGCTCCCCCATCCATTAAACCATTTATGTCTCTGTCACTGACGCCGGGCTCTTCCCTTGGTCTTGAGGCTGGGCAAGTACAGGGCTTGCAGGTCTGCAGGGTACAGCCCCTCACCTACCTCTCCAGTCCTCAATTTCCTTATTGTAAAACAGGCATAAAATTAGCACAGTGCCTGGCACATAGTGGGCACTCAAGTAATAATGATTTATTTTGTTATTATTTAGATTGATTTAAAAAATAATATCCAGAGTGTGTTTACTGACTTAGTCTGATTTCCTATAATTTACACATTTACCATACTGGACAATAATTGGTAATCATTATGCTGCTGAATCATCAAAGGTTACATTTTTTTAAAAAATGGTTAAGTTGCCAGGAAGTCATACGTAACTTAAACAATCAGACCCTTAAGTTAAGAAGAAGAATATTCTGATGTTCAATGATTCTGAACCAATCAGAATCTGTAATCTTTTATTTTTTAAATATAGCAATTAAATATTTCATTCACGTTGAACAATGCCTCTTAGCCTTTACATAATTAGTAATTTTACATTCTGTAAAATAGTTTTCCATATAGTTTGTATCATTAGTATATTATAAGAGAATAATCCTAGACTTAGAACACTGAACAAAGTACTAGAAGAGGGGCAAATGGTATACATGTTAAAAAGGACCTGTTCCTGAAAAGTCAAGGAGCTTGTATTTTACAAAACCTTGCTGTAAGCATCATCAGTCATTTGAGATTGGCAAGGATGAGAGAACCTGTATGAAGACTGATTTGATTTTCACACCATTTTAATGACAAGATAAAATTCAGCAACTTGGATTTCTATATAAAAAGACACTTTAAAATAAACGAAACATACTTGCAAGCAAGCAAACATGCACACACAGAGGGAATTATTTGTTTTGAATTGCTGACGGTGGAAGTAACTTGATCAACTAATAGATCCAGACTAATTCTATAAACCTTAGAGTATTTTTTTATAAACCAGTGGTTAGGGAATATAGGGATTTAAAGAGGATCTTATGCATTTTTATGTTCCTGATGCATTATGTTCCTAAACCTAATGTTCCTAATCATTTTAGTCCTTGGATAAATTTTGCGGAATAATATTTGTTTTATGCCAGTAATGGCCCATTTTTTTATAGGGAGGTGGGATTTTTTTTTTAATGGAAGGTTAAGTGCAAGGACAAATAAGTGTTTTAAGAACTTTAGTATAGTTGTTATTAAATCATGTAATTAATTAGCAATACTTTTTATTAAATTAATAAAATCCATTATTATGTGTCTTGGTGGTGTGGAAAAAATACCAGATTTTACATCTGGTGATACTAGTCCAAATTTCCCACATAAAATAGGTCAAGAAGGAGAAAGAACAATGCCACAGTCTATAAAGTTGATGAACATGGCAGCTTATGTGGTAGAGACACAAAATGTTTTGTGAGCATCTGGAAAATCTTGATGTTCCATATCTTATGCCTCTGTAGTTAACAAGGAGTGAAGTTACTTAGGCTAAATCATCAAAATGAGCCATTTCACCAATGTAAGTTTGAGGCCAAGTTTTGTTGCATTTTACATCTACTTCTCTTAAATCCACATTTTTTGAAGAACGTACTCACCAGAAAGCACAAGTTCTTTGTGGCTGCGGAGCATCTGGGGCTGTACATCCACACACAGGGGTGTTGATTCTCTTGTTCTTTGGAAGTCCTTTCCCAGGTTTGGGGGTACTTCCTTTCAAGCAAGAGAGTGCAAGCCTCCGTATCAGTGGTTCGTAAACATGACGTCACAAGGGATTTGTAACCAATAACAAAGTACCAATATTTAGGAATCACTTTTTGTTTAAGTATGAATTAGATTGTCTTCAAAGAATTAACTATATATAGACTAATGTCACCCCACTCAGCTGCATTAAGATCCCCTTCATGAGTTGGGGAGAAGAGGGCACGGCCTTTCCTGACTGGAAGTTGCTAATCAATGCTTGGCAAAAGTTGGAAGTGTCTCACACGTGGGAACACCTCCCATGTTGTGTGTGTTGCAACAGAAGAGAGACTGAGAAGAGTTGCTTTGAAGTCGCATGCCCTGGCTTACTTCAAAACACAAGTACAAACAGTCCTCATGTTTTCTGCTTTGGTGAGGGCCCATTAGTCAAGGATCAGAATGGTCTCGAGGCATTGGCCAAAAGGCCTTGGCCAGAGAAACCTTAACATTGTGGGCCTGACTTGCATCTGTCACTTGTTATTTTACTCTGGAAATGCAAATACATGACAAGTCTCAAATTAAGAGGCTGTTGCTATATGCAAGGCAGTGGTTGCTTTTTAAGAAAGAGAAAGTGGCTAAAAGACCACTGTCTTTGAGTGTCCCCTCTCTAGGTAGATGGCAGTGCTGTCAAAAGTGAATTAAGAAAAAAAGTAAAGGGACTTCCCTGGGGGCGCAGTGGTTAAGAATCCACCTGCCAATGTAGGGGACACGGGTTCGAGCCCTGGTCCAGGAAGATCCCACATGCCGTGGAGCAACTAAACCCGTGTACCACAACTACCGAGCCTGCGCTCTAGAGCCCGTGAGCCACAACTACTGAGCCCACGTGCCGCAACTACTGAAGCCCACGTGCCTAGAGCCTGTGCTCCACAACAAGAGAAGCCACAGCAATGAGAAGCCCGCGCAGCGCAAGGAAGAGTAGCCCTCGCTCGCCACAACTAGAGAAAGCCCGAGCACAGCAATGAAGACGCCATGCATCCAAAAATAAATGTTTATAAAAAATTTTTTAAAAAAAGGATGTTCTTTAAAAAAAAATGGTAAAGAAAGACTGTTACCTTTGAACATCTATTCAATAAGAGTGTCGTTACGTATGACCACAGCAGGGTGTGTGGTGAGTAATTATTTCCTTAGTAAATTCAGATTGTTATTTATGACCAGCCCCTAGGAAATGCAAGTGTATCTTAAACAGTCTTTGATCATGGTTTCACCTTTGTTTGGGTTGAAAAATAAATTTGAAAATCCTGATTCTGAAATGGATTGGTTTTAAATTTCTTTGGACTACTTTAGAAAAACATTCAGAAAAGGGATTCCAGTTTACTGGTGAATCGAAGTGAGTTTAGGTTGTGTCAATTTTCCTGATGGTTTTGATTGAACTTAATGACTTAGTCTGTAACTGAGGAACCCTTTAAATCAAACCCAGCCTGTAATAAGTGAACCAAATTTAAATCCTTAAACCAACTATGGATGTAGAACAATCTTTAAGTTTATGAAACAAAGCACACTTCATTTTACTAAGGACACATGAAACTGAAATCGAGAACTCAATAAAATCTAGAAAGCAAAAAATAACTATTGCAGGTGCTAATAACTTACATTGATTTTGCAAATGAAAATCTATCTACCTCTAAGAAAATGGTGTCAGAATTTAGGGTACTGTAGACCAGGGATGAGAAAACTTTTTCTGTAACGGGCCAAATAGTAAATATCTTAGGCTTTGCAGGCCATATGGTCTCCATCACAACTACTTAATTCTGAAATTATAGTGCAAAAGCAGCCATAGACAATATGTAAACAAATATGTGTGGCTGTGTTCCAATAAAACTTTATTCATGGACACTAAAATTTGTATTTCATGTAATTTTCACATATTATGAAACACTTCTGATATTTTTCAACCATTTAAAAATTTAAAAACCATTCTTAGCTCATAGGCCAAACAAACAGGCAGTGGGCCAGATTTAGCTCACAAACCGTAGTTTGCTGACCCCTGTCTTAGCCTAATGAAGCATGAGCTGTAAGAGTAGGCAGGGAACTTCCAGACACATGAAGAATGTCAGTGGATCATTCGCCCTTCAATAAAGAGTAGCTATTGAACATAACATCACCTATGTACTCTCCTTGACAAAAAAGTTTACCCTGAGTTGAATGAGAAAACTGAACACATCTAGACTGTGGGTCATTCTATAAAACTGGACTGGGTTCTTCAGAAATGTCAGTTATGAACAACCAAAGAAAGAAAGAATAAAAGCACAGGGAAACTGTTCAAGATTAAAAAGATAGGAAAACTAAAAGCAATGTGTGACCTTTGCTTGGATCCTGGGTTAAAGCAAAAAAACAACTGTAAAAGGACACTATTGGGGCATTTGGAGAAATTCATTCGAGTATGTATTATCAGGTATTATTGTATCAATGTTAAGTTTCTTGGGTGTGAGAATGGTGTTGTGGACTTGTAGAATAATGCCCTGCTCTTAGGTGATACATGCCGCAGCATTTACAGATCTGCAATTTAATTTCAAATGGTTTGATCACACAAAAGTGTGTGTGTGTGTGTGTGTGTGTGTGTGTGTGTGTAGAGATGAAACAAATGTGGTAAAATATTAGGATTAAATAAATCTGAGTGATGAGTATGCAAATATTACTGTATTACTCATTCAACTTTTATAGGCCTGAAAATATTCAAAATAAAAATTGGACAAAGAATATATAGAAAAAAGAGATGGCTGTAAATTTAGTTGGTTCAAGTTAGAAAAATTTGAAAGATAAGAATTATATGGTACTTGAAAAATTAAGTATTTGTTAAAATTCTAAAAATAATACCAATTCCATTTAGAAATTAAAACAATCTGACTTATAAGAAACAGCTGGATCATTTCAGTGTGTTCTGATATTTTCATCTAATTTGTTCCCAGGAAAATTACAGCATTGGTAAAACCTGAGTTGGGCTAATCAAACACAACAAAGTTATTAAACTAAGCTTCTCAAAAGCCCTGAAATTAGATTGTTCTGTTGTTGCATAAAATGCATATTTATTCAGTGACCAGAAATCTGAAATATATTTTTTCTGCAATTAAAACTTACAAATACAAAAACCACTTCTAGTAGTCAAATCCAGGTAATTCTGCATATTGTTTGCTCACTAGATTTTTGAAAATGTAGGGAAACAACATAGGAAACAAAAAAAATGAGTCCTCTTTTAATTTGGAGAAATTACCCTATTCGAGGACATGAAAGGTACTTTCACAAAAAAACTGTAAATCCTTTGTAGGCAGAAACCGTGTGTTAGTTGCCTTTGTATCTCTAACGCCAAACACATTGCCTCACACACGTAGCCAGTCAATGAATGAATGTTGTTGAATGACTGGATGAATAAATGGAGTGGGGGGACCCTGCTTTATATGGAAACAGGTTAGGTTCAGATTTGACGTAAGGAAAGGATTCAACATGACTCCGGCACTGGACTGGGCCACTGAAGGAAGTAATGAATTCTTATTTATTTACTTATTTATTTATTTATTGAAATTTACAATAATAGAATAAACATATATCTTGGATATATTTTGAGAGAAAACTTACCACTTAAATGTCCGGATATTTTTCTACATGTATGATGGGCAAGACAGTTCCTCAGTTTCAAGGATACTGCCTCTTAACATTCAGTCAGGTTTAAATGGATCTGAAAATCATGACAAATGAAGGGTGGTGGAGGGAACCGAAGAACAGAAATCACAGCAGCTGGGAGAGGATGACTAACCGGTCTCTCTCTTCAGGGTAGCCAGGAAAAAGGAGCAGAAATACTCTGAGCGGCTCATCAGGACAGAACTAGGACCACTGAGCAAAACTAAAGGCGAGGGGAAAGCAGAACTATGCAGATTTTAGCAACCTAAGAAATAACTTTCTAACAAAGAGACGCATCCAACGGCGGGACAGCTTGCCTTGACAGACAATGAACCACTGTCACTGAAAGTGTGTAGGCAGAGTTGGTACGACCGTTTTCAAGGCTGCCTGGTGGGGGGCAGGGGTGTCGTGCCTACCTAGAGTGAAGGAGTGAGGCTATTCCATCACTTCCAGCCTGAAGAAGCACCGTTCAATAAACCGGAAAGTCATGCTACAAATTTGGTGTCAATACTAAGCAGATAATTAAAAAACACATATTTTCCATACCTCAAAGTCTTCAACGAGCACACAACAGGTAAACAGAACATCTCGGTCAGTTTGCTCTTCAAATGTTTTACCAATAGACTTAAACTTGGCATTGCTAATTACTACGCAAGGAAAATTTAGGTTGTCTCAGTATGTAAAGTAATACCATACCTCAACGGAGCTCCAGAATGCTCTTAGGTATTTCAGAGACTCCAGGATTTGTTCCTTCTCTATGGTCTGGCTGCTAACCCTGTGTACTCTGTGACAATCTCGAGCCTAGCTTATTTTCTACAGCTGCCCCCTAACGAGGCATTTACCTCTAATCTCTTTCCCCTGTGTTGAATACTGCAGCTAGATGTCTGCCTAAAACCCCTTTTGAACAAATTGCTACCCATTAAAAAGCCTAGAATGATTCATCAATTTAGAAATATGTATGGAAAAGATTAGAAGAGGCATAACAATACAAATAGTTATTAAGTGGCAGAACTATAGGCTATTATTTTTTAAATGTTCTTGGTGTGGTACTAATAAAGTTCTAATAATAAGTAAAATCAGGTGCAAAACAAAGACGATACAAAGTTTCCTTACTACTTAGCATATTACATACAAAAGCTCCAACCTAACATTTTAAAAGACCTTTCATTAAGTCTCACAATTTACTGTTTCTCCTTCTATCCCTGCAATAAAGCTGCACTATTTTCTACTGTCAAACTTCCGGCTCTCTTTTAACCCTTTTTTTCCTCGTCCTTCATCGCTGTTTCTGTCTTTGTGCCTCTTTCACTGCTTTCTTCTCTTCCTCATGTACAGGACAACTACTGAATCTCACTGCGTGTTCACCCCGTCCATAATGTAGGTAAGCCTCCTGAGGGCAGGGCTTTTGTTTGTTCATCATTGCATCCCCTGCATCTAGAACAATGCCTTGCAGGTAAAAGATGTTAATGAATTATCAGTTGAATGAATGATTGTCATTACTGTGACTCTCTGAATCTACATTGTTTCTTTTTGAAATTTGATATAAACTGATGATATATTGTATGGTTTTATATTGCGTTTCATCATTTTTCTAATTGTTTATAAGTGTGTTAGTGTAGGTTTCTCAAAATGAATAGATAAATGTCATCCATATTACCTAATTCAATACTTCAATTCAGCAAATGTTTATTCAGTACCTACTATGTGTCAGGCACTTTAGTAGGTATTAGGATATAAATTCAAAACTACATTTAACAAGAGCAATAAAGACTAAATGGAATATTTCTTAGCTAATTTCTTTTACACAAAATAAATACACCTGAAATTTATAGTCTAAATCAAAAAATAATCAACTTTTTTATACTTCTCTACCATCTTTCCATCAAACCCATTCAAAATAATTATATAAAATAAATACAAGATATACTAGGTATCCTGAAACCCAACACTAAACCATTAATGATAAGTAGAAATAAAATATCTAGGATAAATTTTTATTGGCTTAGGGGAACCGGCATTTAATCATTTGCGTTCCAAGATCTTTATAGTTACCAGAAAGATTTTGGAAATTGTGACAGGATCATGTGTAGTTTAAGTAATTTTAAGTCTCTTATACAATATGGATATTTTGGAAGCTGCTACATGTCACATTTTCCCAGAACCAGATGCAATAATTTGGTAAAGAACACAGGTAGAAGAGATCACTAATTTTCCTTTTCCCCCAATAAACTATGTTTATTATGCCAATTTTAATTACCATGCAATCTAATGGATTTAAGGCTTATATTTTCCACATCACTAGACATCACAAAAATGAAAGCATTTTATACTGTCATTATACATCAGTGTTTGTACTTGGTTATACATATATACAGAAATTATTCACACATCTTAACCTTGCTATTTCCTCCTTTCAAACCAACATAATTTTACCGTGAAAGCAGCTTTTTAATAAATGGTATAAGAAATACAGCAAGGCACACTTTTTTAAAAAACTTTTTTCTCATTGCCACCTCAAGAAGCATAAAAAACAAAAATGTTGTACATAATTTAATAGTAGAATGTCACCAGTTTATAATATACAACACCATATAGTTGTTTCCTGAAGTGCTGCATAGATTATTATTTTTAAAAGGAAATAAATAAAATGGTGCTTTTAAAAGTTGCTTAATTTTGAAAGAAGGGCCAGTGTTTCTTCCCTATGCTGCAATCAAATCAAATGTTGGCCTTTTACATAAACCTCTTTCCATGAACATAGGCATCATACCATAAAAAAATCCAGACTGAAATGTGAAATTGGTCAAGTACCAGCGGGGGGTGGGGGGGGTCATTCCAGACAGGTGAATTTAATGGACCATCAATTTGGTGAACTCCAGAATTTTAGAGAGTAGATGGGGAGGGGAGAAGGCAAACTGAAAAGTCTCTCTGGAGAGGTGGGGCCGGTAGAGGTAGCTTGGGACAGGAATCCATGGGAGAACAAGCAGCTTTGCTGAACTTCAAAGACAGCCACCTAAAGAGAACCAGTGCACACATCCAGATCACAAGGCTCATGCGGACAACCGCATTCGGAAGAAAGATTCATCTTGGGAGAGGTCAATGTAACAAATGGCAGTGACACGATGGAACCAGAGACCAGCCCAGGGCGGAAATATGAGGCCACCCCTGAGTTGCAGCCAGGCTTACCTACAAGAAACACAAAAGTGACAAGAAAAGATTTCAGAAGTGTCTGTTTCATTTGCAAAACTGAGCCCCTTTGAAGAACAATGAAGGCTGCCATTTAGAGCTACTTGCTAATGTTCTGAAATAAAAGGATACATAAAATATACTGATTTTAGTGATTTTAATAGCCCAAATGTTTCAGAATCAATGTGAAATATATATATATTTTAAAAAGACATAGTTTTAAAGAAAAGAAAAATCATCAAGTTTGATCTTTTCTCTGGATCTCACCTATTCTTTTGCTTGTGAACTCAGTTTTGAACACTCAAGAAGCCTCAAATCAATATGAAAATGTGAGGCTGCCAATGCCAAGTGATGCAGAAAAGTATCAACAGTGATTCACAAACTGGGAGCCTTGACCCTCGGGTTTAACCTTTCCTTCAATCACTATATGTGTGACAGTGGAATTGAACAATTCCATTATTTTATAATGCGGAAATATTCATAACTGTGATAATCCCAGATGCTTCAGTCTCTTGCCTATAAAAGGATTCAACTGGGGCTTCTAGCTCAAATAGGAATGCATTTCATTTAAAGCACAGACAGCATTGTGCAAATGAGAATGATTCAATTATTTCTGTACATCTGATGGCTCAGATACAAATTTGTTACAAATTCAATTGGTTCTTCATATTTCTGAGTAGCTAAAAGCAACCTGTCGAGTGTGAGGAACAATTAAATTCCAGGTTTAGGCAATGCAGGGTACAATTACGTTAGGTCCTCTGACCAGCTCTCAAATATAGCAAGGCTTTTGCTTGTATGGGTTTAAACTGAGTTCTGAAGTCTGATGTCTGATGTCAGGTTGCTTTACTGTCCTTCTAGAAGTAAATGTTCTCATTCTTTCTGTCTTGCTGTCTCTTTCTCTATAATCTTGCGACCCGTTTAAGAGCCCGAAAAACTTGAGCAAATGTGGTTTGGCTGGAGCCACAGGATGTTGGGGAGAGTAGGCAAATTATCAAAAACAGGGAGACAGACAGGAACAGATGGGACGAAATTTGGTACAGTAAAATGACGCAGTAACTCAAGAAAGCATGGTGCATTGTTCAAATGCTGAGGACACGACTCATTTGAAATCTGGCCACTGAGTAGGAAATCCTTAGGTGAGGCAAATACGGTCTCACTAAATGATGGTATTTAAATTCCTCTGCATAATCAAGACTTTCAACTTGGCCCACGTGGAAAGGGGCAGGACAAACTGGTTGAGACAAAGATCTGGGCTGTGTGTGTGTGTGTGTGTGTGCGCGCGCACGCGTGTGCCCATGTGTGTGTGTGCCCACGTGTGTGTGTGCCCGTGTGTGTGTGTGTGTGAGAGAGAGAGAGATGGGTGATGCCCAATAAAATCTTTGTTATTTGGCATGGCAGGGCTCATTATTCAGAAGTGCTAGATAATTAGAAAACACTTCACATCCACCAAGACCTTGATTTATTAAAGTGATTTTAAAGGTAAATATGCTAAGATTACACCTATGTTGTTTAGTGAAAAATTAATACTCTATCACCAAGAGTAGTTTCTTAAACTTGCTTGGTCAGCTTTGGGTCACGTTAAACACTTAATGTCAATCCAATTAATAGAATAAGAATGTGTTGTGTACGTGAGAAACTTTTGCTTTTACAGCTTTCCCAGTTTGTAAAAACTGAGCGGCAGCACTTTTTACTGTGTATGTGAGCATGTACGAATACAAGTGATTGCCTAAAATCTAAAATCTATAGGCCAACTCTTTGCAGACCAATAAAGTAGGAAAGGCAATAGAGCTAAGAAGTTCTGAAGGAAATATATACATCCTAAGTAAATACAGTACCCCCACACACTAAAACAAGCCCGAAGAGCAGAGCAAACCGAAAGGAAAAACAGTGTATACACTGGCTGAATGTAATGAGTTCAATTTTTGTACCACAGGATTTATCCAGCCTGAAGTTTACGGTTAAATCATTCACCAAAGATCAGAGGCTTATGATGAGGATTATGAAGAAATAACTATCAGAATACAGCAAAAAGATGAGTGCAAAGTACATCTCTTAGGCAGGTCCTAGGAGGCTCCCCAGAAAAACATTATATGCTTCCTCAAAATTAGGCAGAAATATCTGGATGTATCCAGTTACCTTTCCTTTGATGTGATTTGCTGTAACTGACCTATTTTTGTAGAAACATGACACATATATGAAAATAGTGAAAAGCACAGCAGTGTACCCGGAAATCAGTGCAAATGCATACTGTGTTAGATCGTGTTAAAATTTCTCAGTTTCAGTGGGTTTTTAATTAGAACACAGTAAATGAAAAACGTGTTCCAAAAATTTTGAAAAAAAAAGTTTGTTACTGTTGCAGACTGTAACTGCTATTCTAAGTTATAGCTCTTCTAGAAGGCATTGCAATAATTTCATCATCTGAGAACTTATTTCTGGGGAAAAAAAGCAAACTGAATTTGGTGAACGTTATTTTCCTGATAAAAAGAACACCCCAACTGATGGTTTTCAAATGGCTTAAAAAAGTAGAGCTTTTTCTTATAGGAAGAACAATGACAACAGTTAAGCTTTTATAGACATGAAACCTCTTATTTACCAAATAATTTTACTATGTATTCCTGACATTTAACACAGAAGGCATGTCAGCATTTTGAGATAAAATAACTTGTCCTGGTTGGTAGTATTTTAACAATATGTAAATATTTACACCAGGTACCCAGTGTTAATGACTGGTGAAAAGTTTAGGCATCCAGATGTTTGTCTACATGATACTGGAAAAACTGAATAGGCCCAGTAAATATGGCTACCTAAATGGCCTTAGGCTGATAACAAGTCACTGGGGGGCGATGTGAGTTCTGCAGAAGTAAAATCAGGCTGCTTCTCCTATTGCCTGAGATCAGCCAGGCATCGAACCACAGGGTCCCACAAAATATTGCTAAATGGAAAGTGGGCTGGCTTATAGTTTTACACTGTGCATGCCTGTAAAATGTGAGGATTACACAGATCCATCGGCATATTCCCATCCCTGAGTCTAAAGATGGAGCTGTGAGTCATTACATTTCATTCCAATTCTATATCTGTGTAGGGGAGAGAAGAAATCCCCGGAGCATCAAAAAGGGAGAAGTGCACCCCATAGGCTTCTCCAGTGCCAGAGCTTCTTGAGACCAGATCTCAGCATGACTGGTGACTTGAGGGTCCCAGTCACATGATGTCGTGCTCAGAGTGGTGTTGCTTTCAAGCCTTGATCCCCTTTCAGAAAACAGAAATCAGCCAGGCTCTACCGGCCCTTTTGCGGAGGTTAGCAGAGCCGGCGGTACAATTGGTTCTAATAGAACTTGTTTTGAAGCAGCTTATGGAATCGGAGCTGTTCTTCCTTAATGGTCAGTTTTACAGCATACTGATAGAGAATGTGGTTATAGGGTGGACATGTTTCACAGAAAATACATTTCTCTCTCTCCTACTTTTGTTCTCCCTTGCAACCAATTGTAAATAGAGTCTGAAACACAGCAGATTAGTTGAGCTATATTAGTAAGTAGGATGCTTTTCTTCAATTTTGCATACTGAGTTTATTTTTAGGGTATATATATGGTATAGATTCCCCCCCTCACTCCCCATTTCTAGCAGCTCTACACAGAATCACACATTTTAATGAGCTGAGGGCACAGGTGTTACAGGAAAAAAAGTAATGATGTTTGCCATTCATCTTTCAAATTAAATAATGTGTTTTTAAATAGTAACTTTTTTCATAATACATTATGGGAACAACATTTATCTGTCACATTTTAAAAGATGTATTTGTAATAAATGTAAATTACTTTTAGAAAATCAGTAATTAGGCTCATCAAAAAATAAACAATCTGCCACAAAAAAGATAATCTTTAGCATAGTTAAGTGTAATAACTGTTATTTGAATAAGTTAACAAATTAGGGTAGATTGCTTCTGTAATTCATTTCCTATAGCACGAGTTTAGGTTACTGCATTAAGCTTCTGGAGTACGGGTGGAGACGGCATTCAGTACCTCACACTTCGGTGAAATACAACTCTCACATTCAAAAACTGAAATCTTCTTCTTTAAACTTGATTGAGAAAGTATATTCATCATTGGGGCTTAGAAACGGGAAGTAACAGAATTTTTGTGTCACTTTTAGAGCTGTATCATCATATCAGAATTATCAATCAATAGCTGTCTTCTTAAACATGAAGAGTAGAATGACTTTCTCAAAAAAATTGGATGGAAATCAGCCTGTCACCTTCAGGCAAAATTCAAAAATTCTGTTCTTATCAAAACACCATTAACTTGTCACGTATTCTCTCCGCATTTGCTTTCTGAGCCCGTTCTCAGTCTCTGTGTGGATAAATAAAAGCCTCTTCTTTAACATCAACTTTCCCCTCCTATTTGAATCCTCAGACTTGGTCATGATTAGGAGCTGTGACAGCACAGCCTTCCACCGGGGAAGCAAATGTGATGATAGTTACATTAGACAGAAGCGTAAAAGGAAGGCTCAGATCAGGAGATGCAGCCTTTAACCTAATCATTGTTCATCTCCAGGCACTGAAGGAAGCGGGCATCTCTGTGCACGGAAGCTGAAGCGGGGAGCACTGTCACCGTGCATGCATTCTGATCAGAGGGTATAATTGCAATTTTCAGAACCTTTTTTCCTCCCTTAATGGAAGAATTTGAGGTCCTACATTATTTTACTTCCTCAAATTTTTTATTCTTCTTGCCATAACGATGTAATAAAGGTAATGTTGCTAAAAATGTCAATTGTGACTGTTTTCTCCCCCTTTTGCTTCATAGTTACTTGCATTGTTGGGAGTATTTCTTTCATCTAAATGTCTTATTCAGGTAAATATCTGCCATGAACAGCTATCCTGACTAGTCTTTTCTCCTATCATAGCTTTGTTGATTAAAATTCACATTTTAAGTATGTATATATTAAATATATGTTAAAATAGATCATATATATATATATTAAAACATGAGGACTATACGCACCTTTCAATGAGATGATTTTCATGCTTGGAGAGGGTTACATTCTACCTATGCATGTTTCTATGTCGTTCTTCATGAAGGTTCAGAAGATTTTCTTCACAGGTTAAAGTTTTGGGGTTGGGATGCAATGCAGCCGTGTCTTTTGGCTGCTTTGCCTTCGAGGAGAATCCAGGAACTCTAGACTGGGCTGAAGAAGCGTCATGTTCTTCTGGCCTTCCAGACTCACCTGAGTTTTCTGAACTCTCCTTTTCACCGCTCAGCCTTGAAGGAGTAGTTAACTCTGAGCTTTCTCCATAGACATTAGAAGCTTGGGGTAAACCATCCACTTCCTTTCCTACATCACCTCTTTTTGGAGGGGGAGGACCTGAAAGAGCCATCACGTCTGCAGCATCGACGAGGAGAGAAGCATCACTGAACTTGGAAGAGCCTGCTGCTGCTTGCAGTGGCACCGGAGCTTCACTGGGAACTGCAGGTTCATTTGGAAGAGCGCTGGAGAAACAGGACTGGTATTCAGCAGGGTCCTCCTCAACACAGGTCTCGAAGAAGCATTCGGTGTCTTCCTTGTCTTCTGAGCCAGAGTCGGTCATGTCCGGTGGCAGTGGAGTGTTGCTCTTCTCTTCTATGTAATTGGTGACCTCCCCGCAATCACTGTCATGAGATGAGAGAGATAAGTATGAATAAAAGTCCCCCTTTCTCAGCTGGATGGGCCGGTGAGAATGTTCCAACACCTTCTCCTTGATTTGACTTAATGAAGTAGGAGCAGCTGCCTCATTTTCAGGTTGAGATTTACATTTTAGGGCTGTTGAAGCCATGTCAATGATTTCCTTAACAAAGTCGTGCACTGAACAATCTTCGGCATCTTTTTGATGGAAAACATCTGGGTCACAGTTGCAACAGGAAACGTTGTCACTGATAGAAACGGTTTCCTCTGTTTCGCTTTGTTCAAGTGCTAGGCAGCAACGAGCAGATTTTCCAGCCATATTTGGTGCATCATTAGATGAAGATTTCAGTACCTCAGAGTCCTGTCTATTGATAACACCGGTTTCTGAAGGCAGTTCTGGACAAGACTTCTCAGTGGGAGTAGAAGCAGCACTTTGATTTTCAAAATGGTGGTGATTTTGACATTTCTTTGGAACATGTCTAACCATCTGGGGAACAAATTCCTTTCCAGCAATATTTGAATCATCTGAGCTATCCATAAATGCTCTGCACTTACACTGCTCACTCTCTGAAATCCTTTTCCCGGTTGAACCAAGATTTTCTGATTCCTTTGAAATCTCATTCAGTTTGTCCTTCTGCCTTTCTGGAATACTTTCAATATTGCCATTTTCCATGTCTGCCACATATGGATCTTTATTAACTTCGAAAATATTTTTCTTATTTTCACCCTTTGTCCCTAACTCACAGGTGTGGGGTAAATTCTTACTATTTCCATTATTTTCGGAGAGATGTTTTATGGAGCCATTAAGAAGGGCCTCAATGTTCAGGGTGTCAGAGGAATTGTTCATCTCACTACTACTTACATCCTTACTGCCCTTTATTTCATCACTGAGATTACACCTTCTCTTATCTCTTGTCAAGGAAAACTTCGGTCTAATCCAGGTCTGCAGCTCATTCTTTATATAGTCCAGCCCTGACATCAAGTTGCACTCTTCATAAATTTCATCATCTGTTGCAATACTGGAGTCGTCATCCTCATCTTTGATGCACAGTTCTTCTTCTGTCAAGGTGAGCGTCGAGCTGGAGAGGAGGTCACTATCATCTTCATCATCAGTGCAGGCAGAGGTGCAAGAGACATTCACGATCATGCTGACATTGACATCACTTTCATCGGCCACTGAACGAGGCAGGTGCTTCCTGAATGATGCATTTGATTCCGGGATCTTGTTCTTGTGTAACACGATATCCTCTGAGCAAAGAGAGAGCTCATCACTGCTGCTAAGTTCTGTAAGAGATGCTGGCGAGTCTTCATTGATAGAAGATGCTATGTCCAATGACAGTTGGCCAGGAAAAGACATCTTTTGGGAACAGCTATGAAGAGTGATATCGGAAACACTTCGCTTTATCTTTTGCTCCGAAGGGCTCTGGATATTCTCCAAACGATTCAGGAGATCTAATGTTCTTTTACTCAGTTCACCAACTGAGCCACTGCTCACGCTTATGTCCCCAGAGCTGTGACAGCTAAAAAGATCTTCATTGCTTTTATAGGATGTCAACCAACTTTCTAAAGAAGTGCTTCGCTGGAGGCTGTCACTGCCATTTTTAAAGATGCCCAATGCGAATAAATCACCCCCTGGAGAAAGAGACTCAATAGAGGAACTATGAGATAAAAGGGAGAGCTGTTTGGCATTCTGCATGCCACTGAAGGTCTTCTCTACATCACCACTTTTATATGAATTGCGATCCATTTCATGAGATGCACTTGCCAAAATCCTTTCATGGGGAGGTGCATCTGGTTGTAACTCTGTAGCCTGATGTTTAGATTTGCAGGATTTTTTATCAAAATAAAAACCATGAAGCAGGGGATCCTCCACATGTGCTTTTTCACTTTGTGACTGTTTCATTATCATTGGTAATTTGAGTTTTGAGCCTTGGAGGTATGAGTAATCATAAAATGTAAACACATCATGTTTTCCTTGTAATTCTTCTCCCAGACAATCAGGGGTATGTTTGGTAACACTGTTTAAATCTCCAACTTTTCCATTTACACAACCGCCTGGTGAAATGGATAACTGAGAGCTATTTGGAAGCTGAATTTGTTCCTCCTCATCTTTAAACTTTTGCTTTAACACGTTAACTGCATCTCCCATTTGTGGGTCCAGATGTTCAGTTTCAGGGTGACTTGGGGACCCATCCACCACATTGTGCAAGCACATTTCAGAGTTGGTAGTGGTTTCAGTGTCTCCTTCACTGACAATTCCACTCTCACTGCCTGAATTCTGACTCATGTCTCCTCCGTGGCATGGGCAGGGCTTCACCAAATTGGAACCCCCTAGAAGATCCGGCAAAGATTTGGCAGATGAAAATGAAGAGTCTTTACTGAGACTCTTAGTTAAAACACTAGACTGTGTCATGCTAGTGAAGGTCGGACTGTTTTTCAGGAATGGGATGTGGTTGTCTTCATAGAGCTCAACATTGTGGAGGCTGTATACTTGGTAAATGTGTGGACTGGACGGGGCAGTGACACTCGATGTACACTGAGATGCCCCGTGGTCACCTGCCTCTTCTTCATAACCAGGGTCCTCACTACCTGTCTCTTCAAGCTTTAAGGAAGGCAAGACAGGTTGGGATTCTTGATCAAGGTCATTCGATTCTTCATTCAAACTAATTAACTTGTTACTTATGTCAGTTTCATCCCATTCCAGGGCATCCTCACTTGTCCCATTTAGGTCCATCAAGCCAGGATCAATCACATTCAAAGTCTCCTGTGTAGGAGAAGTGAAAAAAAAGAAGAATTAGGGAACACAAGCATGAAAATTTTATCCATTCAAAATCTCTTGGAAGAGTCAGGAAAGAAATTTGCCCCAAGCATGAATTTGAAAGATAGCATAATTATCAGCTCTACTCCTCTCTGGAATAACATCCAAAATTATTGAAAAATGCTTTTCTATCAACAGTAATTTTTCACTGAGGGCAACAGCATAGATTAAAATGTAAGATTATTACAGTCAAATTGTAATATATGGAATTAGCCATTTCCCATGGATTCTTCTATCAATACATTTTTAACCTTGGATTGGGTGAAGATAAAACTGTCAGGTAAATAAAGGTAAAAAGAGTATAGCTTATGACATCTTTTAGGGAATATTCACTCTGATATTATCTCAGTTCTGGAGTTCATAATGGAGTACTATCTTCAGCCACATATGGTGAACCCCCTCCTGCTTCTATTCCTGGGTTCTCCACTTGAAGCAGCTTCTGCCTGGGAAAAGAGAATAGAGTTGTATCTACCTGTAGAGCCATTCACAGGCCAGAGGCTCTCACGTGTCTATCTTTTCCACTGTCTTCCCTTTCAGCATTCTTCTTCTTCAGAATTTGGCTCTGTTCCCAATCAGACCCAAGATGAGCAACCTCTGACTGGTTTCCGTACCTACATCTTTCTGGACCTTGCGTCTCGGGCCCCCAGTGCTGCAGGGCAGCTTCTTAATCACAGTTCTCTCAGTCCTTCTCTTCCCCAGTCCCTCTCTATGACAGAGATTCCACTTTGATCCTTGTTAACTTCTCTCACTATTGCCTCCTTATTTCTAACAGGCACTAACCTCCCGCTCCAGCCCACCTGCAGCCCTACAATAACAACTATCTGAGGACTTCCTGACTCCAAGGATGAAGCAGCCCAGATTCTCTTATGCTGCTCTCTGCCTGCACAGTTGGGACCTTGATCTTTCCTTGGACTTCTTGATTTTAACCCTGCTTGGTGGAGCTTGACACATTCTGGGACATAGAAGCTGAATGGGCTCCTGGACTCTGTATTCCTCCACCATCCTCACTTGCTGGCCAGCTGTCTGGATTCATGCTAGAGCCAAGAGAGGTGATATAGGTACTGCAGGCCCTGACAGGCTCACCTACAAACAGAAACAAACGGAACCCTGCGGTTCAGCTTATGCTTATGCAGGGTAACCAGGTGGACGAACAGGATTCTAAACGATGCAGAGCGGCTCAAGTGCTGACCTGCTGCTAACCAGCTGCATGACCTCGGGCAAGTTGCTTAACCTTTCCAAGCAGCAGTCTCCTCGTGTCACTTTTTCAAGGGGGTGAGCATTATCTATCTTTGGAGATAATTCTGAGTACTAAATGGGCTGATGCTTGTGAAGGGCTGAGGAAGCAGTCAGTATAAAGCAGCTATAATTCTCAGTGCTTATGGAGAATTGCTCTAGAGTGGCCTTAATTCATGAAGGGAGAACCCTTCTCATCATTCCTTTCAATTTGCTCTTAAAATCACAAGGGAGGGCTTTCCTCGTGGCTCAGTGGTTGAGAATCTGCCTGCCGGTGTGGGGAACACGGGTTTGAGCCCTGGTCCGGGAAGATCCCACATGCTGCGGAGCAACTAAGCCCGTGTGCCACAACTACTGAGCCTGTGCTCTAGAGCCCGCGAGCCACAACTACTGAAGCCCACGCACCACAACGAAGGGTAGCCCCCGCTCACCACAACTAGAGAAAGCCTGCACACAGCAACAAAGACCCAACGCAGCCAAAAATAAATAAATAAATTTTTTAAAAATTATAAAAACCACAAGGGATTCATGACATGGTAGGTAGAGAGGGGTGTCCCACAGTATTAACAGGTGAGCATATTTGCATTACAATTCAGAATTATTTTAACAGTCTGGTTGAAAAACAGGCCATGATGCTTTTCTTCCTCAGGAGTGGGAAAAAGGCTTTACCAGCAGCACATTCACAGAACTTTCCTAAGAAGTCCTCAGTCCTTCCTGAAACGAATAGTTGAAGGATACCACACAAACATATTAAGTATAAAATAACCATTAGCACTTTATTGTACTGGTTATGTAAGAGATTATCTGTATAGCTTACTTAAGTTTAAAAGAGTCCAGATACAAAGTAAACATTAATTAAGGGATATTCTTAAACGTTATAACACAATCTTCCCTGCCAACGTTATAGCAGTTAATCTAGTACACTGGCCGTCACCACGCTCGCTTAGGTATGGAGTATGTTCACCGTGATGAATTTTTATTAGAATTTCTGTTTATTCTTTGCTTGCTGATAAAGGAAGTACTAATGACCAGTTAGTACGGCTAATGAAGGTTAACATCTTCAGCTGTAGAAACAATCAATCAGTCTCATCAAATAGTGTATTAATTTCAAATACTATCTTGGACACTGTACTCTGAGAATGCTAGTAAATAACTGAACTCGTCTTTCAAAGTAGTTCTCTCTGTAACCTTCCGGTTGACGTTAACATTTAGAAGCACAGATTTTCCGTGAGAGTCCCAAACCTGGGGGCTCACACTAGCTGCAGGAACCTTGCCATCTAGATGTGCACTGGGAGCTTAGCCCAAGTGATGCCTGTAATTCGGACTTGCCTTCCATGACAGTCATTTTCTGACCAAAGCCTTTATGGCTTTACAAATGCAAGCCTACAAAAGTATAATACTTGCAGCAGCATCTGAAAGAACAGATCTTTTGCTCAATAATGTAGTGAGAGTGGAAAATTTCCATAGGAGAAGTTTAAACTTTTGTATGTAATATTGTCCTTTACCCTTCTTAATTCTTTCTTCCTATAAATCTCTTAAATTTATTGTAACTTCCAAAAAATTTTTTATGTCAACTGCGGGGAATATCTGACAAGATCCATTAGAAAATCATTCAATTTAGACTTTAAATTTTACATATCAAAGAAGTGCTACTCGCTCTGCCCTCATTCACTTTTTTTCTGTCGTGAATGAAATTCTGTCAATATTTTCAATAAAATCTCCATTTCTTCAAGATTTAACTTCAAACATAAAACATACCTTGGGGGCAAAAAATAGGAAAAGTTTCCAAGAGGAAGGATATTACAATATTTATATAACAGAAAAAGTTGTCTTTGAAAAAAAAAAAGACATATGTACAGAGTGATGTTAACTGGCTGTAAAATTATTTGGTCAAATGCTCTCTTTGATGATAGCCCAAAATAGCCAATAATCCTCAAGCTAGTTAAGCATTTTTTGTTGTTGTTTTTTCTCTAGAGGAATTGTCTGGTACTTTTAAAAAAGTCACAAATGTTCCTTTCTTTGATAAAGTGATAAATCAAGCATGGATTTAGAAAAAAATCTAAGAATATTTGTGAAGCCAAAAGGATGGTGAGTAGTACACGAGGTTCCAATAGAGAGTCTGGCTTTCCAGAGCTAATTCTGAATTAAATTCATTTGTGCCAAGTCCTTTCATTTACAAACTTGTTTCACTGGTGCAGAATTTTGGCCTAAACCGAGGGCTCTATATAAAGAATTACAAACACACACACACACACACACACACACACACACACACACACACACACATCTTTACAGATCTGCTCAAGACCAAGTGGAATTAATTGGTGTTACTTTATTTTTTATTTTTGGAGGCAGGTTATTTATATTAGTGTAATATATACAGAGAAAGTAACTAAAAAGTGGCTGGAGAAATATGATGATGATGATGATAAAAGAACCAATATTCCAGTTGCAGCAATTAATACATATCTAAATTAATTTCCTTCTGTACTTGCATGACTTTGAGTTAGGTATCCCAGGATTGCATTTCTAGTATTTTCATAATATTTTAGGTTATGGTAGATTTTTATAAGCAATGAGAAACACATTATCAGCTAAAGAGTGGAGACGAAGGAACCTGACATTCTATAAAACAAAAACCCAACAGAGTTCTGATATAGCTACCTCTGAATTCCTTTAATTTCCTTTAAGAAGTTGTAACTTTTGAAAAACTAAAGTATCTCGAAAAGACTAGGATGAACTGAACGTTCCAGTCAAACTTCTGGTGCTCAGAATGGCCAAAACCATTAGGAGGTCTTGCAATCTGTGTTCCCCTGTTTATTCTAGATCCAGGAATTTATTAAGCAACACCACTTGCAAAGCCCTGGGAGGAAAGATTTATCTGCGGAAAAGTAGAATACAACAGAAACATACAATAAATAAAAATAACAAAAACATAAACAGCATTAACTGTAATTGAATAAAAATAAGCATATTTACCCTAGGGCAAAAAGCAGAACACAGGGAAGCCTGAGGCGGCGATGGAAACAGGGAGAAAATAATATATAGATCAGGGTGGGGGAATCCATTTAAATGAGGGGATATTCCACCCCTTCATATACTCACTCTGCTTTTTTGATGCAATATTTTCCCACCCCTCCAAATGCAAAAACCAAAGTGTCTGATCATTAGATGCATAATTATTTTGCTGAATTAGACTGAGGTAGAAATTTTTTAAAAACAACATCAACAACCATAAGAAAGAGCTAGTCCTTAATAAATAGAAAGACGGCTTTTATGAGAATTCAGAGTTTGTAGTACTTTGTCGCTTGTTGGGCAGAGAACAGATTCAGAGTTAGCAAGAAAAAATATAGACGAAAAGAGAAATAGGCTAAAAAGCAAAAATGTTCACTGTTTATCAAACATTTTGAGATTTGGGGCAAACAGATCTGGGTTTGAATCCTGGATATCCCCCCCTTCACAGGTTAGCGGTATGATCCTGGACGAGTTATTTAACATCTGTGTGCCTCAGTTCCACCATTTATCTATTCAAGATAATCAGAGCACACTGTGTCTATCTTAGAGACTGTTGGGAGCTTTAAATGATAAGATGTCTGTAAAGTCCTATGGGAAGGGCCTGACACACAGTAGTGGTACAAGGACTGCAGCTATCAGCATATACTGCCTGTAAAGAGAAGGAAGGTAGTGCAGCTGACTGTTAAATAACCTTATCAAGGTTTGCGTTAAGACTGGTGGTTTGTTGACTAAGCTCTTTAGTGCAACCACATGCATGGAATCCAATGAAATCAACACCAGTTAGGCCCCTAACTCACTCCCATTGCACTGCAAATGGGGTGTGGGTTTGGCTTTGCATGTCCTCACTGGGCTTCTCCCTTAGGAAAAGCCAGATGAGAAAAGAAGCCTGTCCAGCCCTCAGCAGGGACCATAGCTCAAGGACTTTCTATTTCCTGAAAATAATCTTTTTTTTCAAAAGGCAGGTCTATTGTCTGTGAAATTCTATCACAACTGACACATTAGAGCAATCAAATCCTGCTCACTATCTATCAGATTGACAATAATGTTAAAGTAACTTGTCTCAGCTCAGAAAAAGCTTTGAAATTCTATCTCACACTAATGATCAAAAACTGTTCTAGTGAATGCTCTTTTTCAATAACAAAGCTGATCAGAAACTCAAAACAGACAAGGAAAACCCAAAGTCATCTCACAAATCTCACTAAAATGAGTACTGACATGGACATATTTCCTAGTCTTGGCTACAGAGATATTTCTGAATTAGCTGAAAATGAAAAATCCATTAGATGTTGTTTTAAAGTAAGTTTTACAATAGCAAAAATTGCCTTAGTTTTCAACAGGAACCAGGGACAAAAGAGAGTTCAGTGTTGAGAATCAGGGGTTTTCCTCCCAGCTATAAACTTTATGAGGGCAGGGGCTCCTCTGTCCTGTCTCCACTAGCGCCCTGGCAACTAAAACCATGCCTGGCAGGGAGCAGGTTCTCAAAAAATTATTTAATGAGCAAAGAAAGACTTGTCTGTGGTCTCATGAATTGTTGAAGAACTCTGGGGAAAGGTTCTGCGGTTTTTTTGCCATGACAAAACCACATGGAGAATTTTTGACTGTATAACTGGTGCTACTGCTCAGTTATAAGAGCGAGCAGCCTCAAAAACATTATGCTAGGTGAAAGAAGTCAGACACCAAAAGCCATGTACTGTGTAATTCCATTTATGTAAAATAGCCAGACTAGGTAAATTCATAGAGACAGAAGCGAAATTGGTGGTTGCTAGGGCTTCCCTGGTGGCGCAGTGGTTGAGAGTCCACCTGCCGATGCAGGGGACGCGGATTCTGTGCCCCGGTCCGGGAAGATGCCGCGGAGCTGCTGGGCCCGTGAGCCATGGCCGCTGAGCCTGCGCGTCCGGAGCCTGTGCTCCGCAACGGGAGAGGCCACAACAGTGAGAGGCCCGCGTACCACAAAAAAAAAAAAAAAAAAAAAAAAAAAATTGGTGGTTGCCAGAGACTTGTGGGAGGGGAGAATGGGGAGCGATTCCTTAATGGGTGCGGGGTTTCCTTTTGGGGAGATGAAAATGTTTTGGAATTAGATAATGTTTTGGAATTAGATAGAGGTGACGGTTATGTAACATTGTGAATGTACTAAATGCCACTGAATTGCTCACTTTAAACGATTAATTTTATGTTATGTTAATTTCACCTCAAAAAAAGCCAAAAAACAAAAAACCCCCCAAAACCCAAGCAAATAGTAGTCCTCAGTCTTACTGTTTCTGAACCTGTAAGATCATCAAACATAACAGGACATCATCGCTCTGTTGAGGAACTTGCTTACAAAAATATTACAACAGATATTTCTGAACTCATTTACATCACTGTACATATATTATCAATAAAGATAATTTTTTATTACAGGCTTCTTTGTTTGGTCTGAATGCATGCCCATCATTCCCAGAAATGCTGAAGGAAAGACTGTCCTGTGTATAATAATTCTCTTAGTTCAACTTCACTCATTTCGATGCAACAGTCTCTTGAGGAGAGAGAAGGAGTGTGATTACCAGAGCCCTCATTTGCTGAACCCTCTGGCAGGGTCAACAGTGACCTTCTGACAGCCCAGTCCAAGTGATTCTCCTTTGCCCTTATTTTACTTGATTCCTCCACAGCATTTGACTCCATTTTTCTTGATATTTTCTCCTCCTTTGATTACCTTGATGCTAAGCCTCCTTGTAAAATCCACTCAAGCCGACTGTTAAATGATAGTGTGTCCCACAGTTCTGTTTGGCTTCTTTTCACCCTACAGACTCTCCTATCATAGGTTTAGCCACATGAGGCCTGATTGTCTATTATTTTGAGGGTGGTATAGGCTACACTGAGGAGAAAGGCATTCAGAGAAAGGGTTGGAGGAGGGGGACACTGCAAGAAGAGGGAAGAGTAAGAAGCAAAGGCAGATGGGACAGAGCCTTGTGGGTACCTTCAAGGGAAGGATGATGAGCAACCAGCAAAAGAAACACAGGAAGAATATCCAAGTAGGACTGGTATGAAATTCTGGGAACTGAGAGAAGAATCCTTTTAAAGTAGCAGGTGGTTAAGAGTGTTATAGAAGCAGAGAAGATAAGATGAATGGGAGGTGAGGGAAAGCCAGTGAATTAGCAAGAAGAAAGTCATTTGTTGCCTTGGAAAGGGCAGGTCCTAGAGGCTGGTGGGTGAGGAAAGGAGCACAGGATGTGCTTGAGAGTAACCTGAAGGAATCCAGGTTCCACAGTAAAGCTGCGGTTGAAATTGGGAGCCTGGTCCTACCAGGTGCTATTCACCACCTTTCTTGCCTTCTAGCACCAGTCGTGGAAGGAGAGCACAAATGGAGAAACCGTGGAGGCCACAGAATGTACAGGAAACTCTTCAGTTGTTCTAACATCTCTTCCCTCAACTTCAGACACAGTAACCCATCCTGACTCTGTATCCATTTGAAAACAAAAAACCAAAAAAAATCCTATTTATACTTTTTTTTTTTTTTTCGGTACACGGGCCTCTCACTGTTGTGGCCCCTCCCGTTGCGGAGCACAGGCTCTGTATACGCAGGCTCAGTAGCCATGGCTCACGGCCCCCGCCGCTCCGCGGCATGTGGGATCTTCCCGGACAGGGGCACGAACCCGTGTCCCCTGCATTGGCAGGCGGACTCTCAACCACTGCTCCACCAGGGAAGCCCCTATTTAATACTTTTTAAGTTTGATTTTTTTGTGTGAAGAACAGGTTGCCAAGAAATTTAAGGTTCTATAAACAGGGTGATTGTGAGGCTGTAAGGAGGAATTCCATAGAAGAAAGAAGGAAACACAAATTATAAGCACTTCTTTCTGCCCTTTCTGTAACTTCAGTGTCACAGTACTATTTTGACTAAAAGGCAACATGTTTGTGCCAATAAATTAAATAAATTTAATTACTGTCAAAAATGTCTAAATAACTCTTAGGTGTAGTAACCTCAGTGTCGGTATATTAAAGCTAGGTGGCAAAGATGAATTTCTTGCATCAAGCTATTTTTTAAACAAATTAATTATTGTATAAATCATTATTCGTTAAGCATCCACTGTAGGAAAAAGTTGTTTTCCCACCTAACTCTGAATGTTTCATTAAAACTATTATAACTAGAAAAATATCTACTTCCACTGGAAAATAAATTATTTATCTTAAATATTGCTTTATGTGCAAACAATTGAATTTTTATTGTATTCAGAACAGACTGAATAGGAAATTGGCTTATTTTTCTGTTTTTAGTCACTCTTCTGTTTTCCAGAAAATTTTCCCCAGAGTTGCAAGAAAGTATCTACATTTAGGATTATTTAAAAATGAATTTAAAAAACAACTTGGAAGAGATTTTTAAAAAAAGCGATTTCTTATCTGACCTCTTCAGTACTGTGTAGAACTGAAACCAATAAATGAAGTACAAAAGAAAAATAAACTCAATAAGGTTGTAAAAAAATCCAACCGTAGTAAAATGGTGGCATTTTCTACATTCTACCACATAGTAAAACTATTTGAATGACAACAGACCCACATGCCAAGTTGCATAAACGATTTTTTCCCCTAATGATAACATCTGGCCCCATTCTTCTGTCATTATTCTGTTTGTGTGTTTGCCTTTTGACTGTCAAAAGTTGACATATACATTTGAGTTTTGTGCCTTGGGATGTAATTTTTTGCCTCACCTTTGCCTTAGTATACTCTTGTTCCTCCCTTTATGATAAGGGGCTCCCATTAATAAAACCTACAAAGTATATTTGTAGTAAAGAGGAGGAGAACAGATCTTGTAAACAAGTGAAGTTTTACTGACATAGACTTAGTTTCCAACTTTCAGACTGAATTTTAAGAACACAGATTTGTGGCATGATTCTGAGGTAGCTTCATGTACAGGAGAGCTTTGCCAACACGCTGAAGTCTGCCTGCAAAGCCAAATATCAGCTGACAAAGTTCACTCACGTCCAGGATCAGTGTCCTTTGTGAAGTACATATCATTGGGTTGGCCAAAAAGTTCGTTTGGATTTTTGTACCATTTTGTGGAAAAAACCCGAACGAACTTTTTGGCCAATCCAGTAGTTGAGAGAATTGTTGTGTCTTTCACTCTCTAAAGGTCCACATTAAGAACCAACATTGTGCTATTACTGTTTTCTTTTTTAAAATTTATTATTTATTTATTTAATTTATTTTTTGGCTGTGTTGGGTCTTTGTTGCTGTGCGCAGGCTTTCTCTAGTTGCAGCGAATGGGGGCTACTGTTTGTTGCAATGCACAGTCTTCTCATTCGTGGTTGGCTTCTCTTGTTGTGGAGCACAGGCTCTGAGCGGGCGGGCTTCAGTAGCTGTGGTGCGTGGGCTCAGTAGTTGTGGCTCGCAGGCTCTAGAGCGCTAGGCTCAATAGTTGTGGTGCACAGGCTTAGTTGTTCTGCAGCATGTGGGATCTTCCCAGACCAGGGCTTGAATCCATGTTCCCTGCATTGGCAGGCAGATTCTTAACCACTGCTCCACCAGGGAAGTCCCAACTACTGCTGTTTTTAATGGTTTGCTCTTCTCAGATAAATAGGGGTATGGGATTCATTTTGTTTGTTTCCATTCATTCTAATAGTGTGATTACAACTCACCATTCAGAGAAAAAAAAACAAGAAAAATGTTGGAATGACCAAAATGGTACCTATCATTTTAATCTCTTTTCCATCTTATTTGTGCCAGTCAACCAAACTTGTTTCTTGCTTTTCCCAGTTTATTATCTGATTGGCCCAATGTTAACATGATTAACAAGGAAGTCAGTTATGATTTGTTTTCTTAAATGGCTTAACCTTTGTTTATACATCTGACTTGATTTGATTTACATTTTTGTTTTAATAGCCTCCTTTAAAGACAACTGCTTTTAGACTTAAGGAGAGCTGAAAAACCTCTGCTAGAATAGCTCCCTAGAGCTATATTGTTCCTTCTATAAAAATGACTGGAGAATATACAAGTTACACTTTAGGCTAGAAAATTTGCTTGAAATTTCAGGATGAATTTTCCTAGAAGGTAGTAAATGTATTTGAAGTAAGTTTCCAAGAGATTTTATACTTCTGATTCCTAGAGTCCTTAGACATGTTAAAAATGTAGAATCCCTGGGCTTCCCTGGTGGCACAGTGGTTGGGAGTCCACCTGCCGGTGTGGGGGGACACGGGTTCGAGCCCTGGTCCTGGAGGATCCCACATGCTGCGGAGCAACAAACCCTGTGTGCCACAACTACTGAGCCTGTGCTCTAGAGCCCATGAGCCACCACTACTGAGCCCGCATGCCACAACTACTGAAGCCCATGCACCTAGAGCCTGTGCTCCGCAACAAGAGAAGCCACTGCAATAAGAAGCCCGTGCACCGCAACAAAGAGTAGCCCCACTCGCTGCAACTAGAGAAAGCCTGTGCACAGCAATGAAGACCCAACACAGCCAAAATAAATAATAAATGAAATAAATAAATTTATTTTTTAAAATGTAGAATCCCTGGGGGATTTTCTTTTTTTGAGATTTCAAGGGAAAAATAGTAATGATTCTGAGCTCCGATTAGATTTAAAAACTCAGTCTTCATTGGAATAGAAGCTCTGGTCCTGGGCTGTCATGAAGGAGGCTCTTGAGAGTTTTAAATGGTGGGACCTTAATTCAAACTGTAACCCAGATCAAAGAAATGTAAATTTCATTCTGTGGGAGAAAATATTTGTAAATGAAGCAACTGATAAAGGATTAATCTCCATAATATACAAGCAGCTCATGCAGCTCAATATCAAAAAAGCAAACACTCCAATCCAAAAATGGGCAGAAGACTTAAAAAGACATTTCTCCAAAGAAGATATACAGATTACAGACAAACACATGAAGGGATGCTCAACATCACTAATCATTAGAGAAATGCAAATCAAAACTACAATGAGGTATCACCTCACACCAGTCAGATTGGCCGTCATCAAAAAATCTACAAACAGTAAGTGCTAGAGAGGGTGTGGAGAAAAAGGAACCCTCTTGCACTGTTGGTGGGAATGTAAATTGATACACCCACTATGGAGAACAATATGGAGGTTCCTCAAAAAACTAAAAATAGAACTACCATATGACCCAGCAATCCCACTACTGGGGATATACCCTGAGAAAACCATAATCCAAAAAGAGTCATGTACCACAATGTTCACCGCAGCTCTATTTATAATAGCCAGGACATGGAAGCAACCTAAGTGTCCATCGACAGATGAGTGGATAAAGAAGATGTGGCACATATATACAATGGAATATTACTCAGCCATAAAAGAAATGAAATTGAATTATTGTAGTGAGGTGGATGGACCTAGAGTCTGTCATACAGAGTGAAGTAAGTCAGAAAGAGAAAAACAAATACTGTATGCTAACACATATATATGAATCTAAAAAAAGAAAAAAAAATGGTTCTGAAGAACCTAGGGGCAGGACAGGAATAAAGATACGGACATAGAGAATGGACTTGAGGACACGGGGAGGGGGAAGGGTAAGCTGGGACGAAGTGAGAGAGTAGCATTGACATATATACATTACCAAATGTAAAATAGCTAGTGGGAAGCAGCTGCATAGCACAGGGAGATCAGCTCAGTGCTTTGTGTCTACCTAGAGGGGTGGGATAGGGAGGGTGGGAGGGAGATGCAAGAGGATATGGGGATATATGTATACGTATAGCTGTTTCACTTCGTTATACAGCAGCAACTAACACAACAACGTAAAGCAATTATACTCCAATAAAGATGTTAAAACAATTTCATTCTAGAGGAAAAATGATCTCAAAACATTAATTCATTTTGTAAATTAAAAAATAAAAAAAGAATATTAGAGGCTTAGGGTCACCTTAATCCCTTAAAATCCTTTTTCAATGTAACAAATAACCAAAAATAATTTCAAACCCCGAACTCTTCAGATACGGGCCCTTGAGCTGGCAACCAAGAGAATATACTAAGCTTATAGTCCAGAGAGGCAAGACACTGATGGCCAGTGGAGCTAATTACCTGGGCCAGACCTGCTCAATTTACTACTGCAAGCATGCGACCATGGTAGCATTTGTGACATCTCTGCTTTGCTTGCAGTCAGTGCAGACTGAGTCATACTTTGACTACAGAAAGCTTGGCTACTTTTTTTCTTAATAAATGGCAAGTAATCAGGAAAATATAAAGCCAGGTGACCTCCACCTCCTACCAAGTCAACAATGTTTTTCAAAGGCCTACTCCGTGCAAGACATTCTCCTGGCAGATATCATTGCTGTTATTAGGAAGAATGGGGAACACTTAGATAAACAGAGATCCCTTATGTTTATCTACAGATAGGTTCTATACTAAGGTAACAAAGAGTTTGGTTTTTTTCTCCAAAATTAAAGTCCCCCCTCCCACAAAATTAACCATTTTCCCTCATTATTCAGTAAAACCACTAGATGAGCTCTGACTCCATAAACTTTAGGAACTCGTTTATTATGTTGTCTGATCAGACCTTGCGTTTATTTACACAGTGTACCCATAAAACCCAGCTTTCATTAGTGCTGGGGAGGCATAGCCCTGCTTCCTTTGCTGGGGAAGGTGAAGCTGGAGAAGATAATTAACCATGAAACAATAAGGAGGCTTGCTGGGTAAGCAGTAGTGTGAAAACAGTTACTCCTCACAAAAGAGGGGAAATTAGCTTGCTGGATAAAAAAGGAAGTGTCAGATTGAAGACTGAAAGGCCTGCCAACAGAAGTAGATAGCTCTATGCATCATTAATGAAATTTTTTAACACTTAAAACGCCACAGCTGTCCACATTTAAATGCATGTAAATGCCATGTGTTTCCAGAGATTAATATGCATGTTAAAATATTTCTTTCGCCTTAAACTTCTAGGTGTTGTCTCTGTCTATTTCATTTCACCTACTTCCTTTCCAAGAATAAAAATACACTAGCTTTCTCAGCATTGTGTCCTCATTTCCAAAGCCCACGTACACCAGGCGTCCTGGAGATAGGCAGTGTGCTCATTATATTTTAACAAACACATTATTTTATATTCATAATACCGATATTTTAGTAAACAGAAAGTTTGTTTTGATTTTGCTGCTTCACAGAGTGAAGACTTATGATGTGCGTTTCCTTTCAAAACTTCCTCCTGGAGCATTAATGCTCCCTGAAGCAGCCCCATTTTGGCAGAAATTCAGTTCTGTGCAGTGCCAAAAGAAATAGAATAAACAAACACTGCTCCATGCAGCTGGCGAGATAATTTACATATTACTGCACACCAAACATGAAGACCTGAATATGGATTAGAGCTACGGTGATGACACAAATGTCATATAGATAAAGAGAAACAAAATCCAACACATTGTTGTTTATTTTACCACTGCTACTGTATGAGTGTCACTCAGAAAGAAAAAAAAAAAAAGGAAGAATTGCTTTTTGAAAATTGGACTCCCTTCCTTATTTGAAGTGGGTTCTTTCAGACTGTAAAACAAGAAAAGAGCAGAAGGGCGTGTGTTATTTTGGATCCCCTAATATTCTGTCCTTTTGTTTCATAACAAACCCATTTTCATGTGCATCAATTTGGACGAGGTGGGTTAGTGATCTCACAAGAACAACCTTTAATATACAAAGACACCTGAATTCCTATCTAGCCTTTTCTCCACACTTGACAATTTCAGTTGAGCACTGTGCTCCTTAACTGACAGTTTAAGTTCCATGAATGGAATCCTTGGTTAGAGAGGTCCAGCAGGCCATTTGGGCCCATTAAAGCTCCATCAGGATACACCATCCAATGGACAGGACTTGCCTAGAGTTCTCAGCTAACTTGTCTTTCTTCTTGCGTGTCAGTTGACCCTTCTCGTCCATATCTAGATGTACAGGTGTCCCAAGGAAGAAAGGACATCTCTCTGGATGTTTATTGCTGTAAGTCTTTTTCTAGTCCTTGGGGATGACAAGAGCTATATAAAGAGCTAAGAAAGTAACATAACAAATGATGATGGTGATATGGTAAGGAATAAAAAGAATGTAAAATATTTGAGCTTCCACCAAATAAAAAATTCTTTATTCTGCATTGGACAGGGTTGACTTTTCTTTACCTGCAAAAACTGCTCTTGAAATGGGATTATTTTAGGAGCGTCTAGCTCTTTAATTTTTAGAAGTAATTGTCACTACCCCTACTCTTGCCTAAGCGTAAAAACAAAGGGAGAAATCAGGGCCATGTGAGAGAATCTAGTTAGATATCATTAGAGTTTAACAGTCAAGGAATGTGTTTTAACGCTGAAGAAACAAACCATTTCAGAACAGTCAAGGAAGCTGGAGTTATTTTACCAGGTGAGGAAAAGGCTACATTGGGACTTATTTTCTATAGCACTTCGGAAGTTACTATGACTTGAACAATGAAAAAATTCTCTATTTCCAGAATTCCAAACGCAAGAAATGGAATTACATTGCAACAGGAAAAAGTAGGTAAGATATACCAAAAGGATTTTTTATTAAAAGGGCAACAGAACATTCTCATAGACTCCCATGACAGTTTGCGAAAAATCTATCCCTAGACATTTTTAAAAACAGAAGAAGCAACAACATGTTCAGGATGATCCTACATACCACTTTCAAACCAAGCTTCCTAAAATAAATCCTTTCATTGCATTACTCCTCTCACTAAAACAAAACAAAACAAATAAACAAACAACTTGCAATGGTCATTTTCTCTTCAAATTATTCTGACCTTTATTTATTTATTTTTTTTTGGCTGCTCTGCATGGCATGCAGGATCTTAATTCCCCAACCAGGGATCGAACCCGTGCCCCCTGCATTGGAAACGCAGTCTTAACCACTGCACTGCCAGGGAAGTCCCCTGACTGACTTCTAAGGCATTCCTTAATCTGGTCATATAAAAATGACTGAGATTTAATTTAATGTTCCTCCAAAGCTGACCTTCACTATAGTTACTGCCTCAAGAATATTCACTGTTCATGTATGTTACCATGCCTATGTTCATAGTAGGTATTCAATAAATATTTTTTGATTGAATGAAAGAATGTGGTTTCTATTGCCCTCACCAAATATCTCAAAATTCAGGCTGAAACTCTTCTATAAAGGTTCCTCTGAGGGCTTCCCTGGTGGCGCAGTGGTTGAGAGTCCGCCTGCCGATGCAGGGGACACGGGTTCGTGCCCCGGTCCGGGAGAATCCCTCATGCCGCGGAGCGGCTGGGCCCGTGAGCCATGGCCGCTGAGCCTGCGCGTCCGGAGCCTGTGCTCCGCAACGGGAGAGGCCGCGGCAGTGAGAGGCCCGCGTACCACAAAAAAAAAAAAAAAAAAAAAAAGGTTCCTCTGAATACTCAGCCCTCAGTGATTTCCCTCTCCTTTGATTCTTACACTAGTAATAGAACCACACAATTTAGTTTTAACATTTGTTTATTTGTTCAACAAATGTTCATTAAATACTTACTACATACTACGGCCCAAGCACTGAACAGATATAAAAGTGAACTGAGCACAGACTCACCTCTCAAGTATCTTGCAGCTTTGCATTTAGTTTTCTAACTGGTACTGTCATTTTCAGCCCAAACACAGCTTGGAATAATTATTGTCTCATCTATGTCAATATTATCTTACTATATCATTCCATATAGCTTGCAAACTCCTTGAGACTGAAGGTCATGTCCTGAACTACTTCTGTATAGACAAATCTGAGAACAATGCTGAGCACAGAGCAGGTACTCGAGGGGCACTTGATCATTATCTGCCAATAGGTTCAGCTCCTTCCAATACTATGACCCAATGGAATCAGACAACAAACCATCTTGGCAAATAGGTTAAATATTCAGAATCCAAAACTTGCATAATCAGGAGTGATACACTGATGGTATTATGGCTTGGGAAAATATTTAATCTATATTAAAACAGCGTTAGGTACTCTGACTTTAGGCCTATGGGCCTGCTCGTACTATTTTGCACTACTACACTCCTCTATGCAAAAATTAGCTTTTTCAATATTGGTGTTTCAATTTTAACCCCCTGGATAAATAACATAGAACCTTTTCTTTGATATTCAGCAAACTTAGTCATTTATATGTTAAAAAAATCATAAGCATAATTCAAGTGAAACAACAGACCTAAAATATTAGCCCTATATAAAAAAGAAAATTAGAGTAAATATGATCTTTCTATAGTGGGATAAGAAAATTATTTTACCCCAGTGGCATTTCCACTTAGATGTTTTCTCTTCAATCAAAATTTAAATGTGACTATTGCTTCATGATCAGCAGGTTGGTATTGAGGCTTAATACCTATTATTTCTAGACCTGTGCTTCCCAATCTTTTTCAAGATATGACATATAGAAAATACTAATATAGACTTACATACTGGGAAGGAAGGAGAGGTTGCTCACTGCAAAAGGCAAATAAATGGCTTGGACTCCTCCCAGGCCCTACCCTGCCCTCCTCCCCACACCAGGAGGGATAAGGATTTCAATATTTTAATTCATCTCTAACTGATTCAGCATACATGGAAGGGCAGTTATACATGAGGATAAATATAATTAGAGGTTTTTCTGGTTAAGAAAGCCATAAACATATGAGAAGGCAGAGAGGTAGGTAAATGAAGACTGAATTAATGGCTGACTAGTGTAGAAAGAAAAAAAATAAGCATACTAAAGCAAGTTATCATGAACTTTTTCAACAACTTCATTCATTCATCCAATAAATATGTATTCAGCAAATTTAGTCAACACATATTTACTGAATGCTCGGTACTGAATAAGACAGACAAGATTTAGTTTTCAGACCTAGTGAGTGAGATCACAATCTATGCTAAAATAGAAGTGTTGGGGCTTCCCTGGTGGCGCAGTGGTTGAGAGTCCGCCTGCCGATGCAGGGGACGCGGGTTCGTGCCCCGGTCTGGGAAGATCCCACATGCCGCGGAGCGGCTGGGCCCATGAGCCATAGCCGCTGAGCCTGCACGTCCAGAACCTGTGCTCCGCAACGGGAGAGGCCACAACAGTAAGAGGCCCGCGTACTGCAAAAAAAAAAAAAAAGAAACCAAAACAAAGGCCAACCACCCCAAAAAAAAAAAAAAAAAAAAAAAAATAGAAGTGTTGGTCTTGATCTACTCTAGGAGGTCAAGAAAAAGTTGCCTGAGGAAGTGGTTCTTGAGCTGTTTTCTGAAGGATAATACAAATTTTCTGGGAGGGAACTCCTGGTATGGGTGAGTGGTGAAGGCGGAAGGAACAAGGCACTTAGGCAGGGGGGAGCATGCTGTATTTGAGGGCCTGACGGCAGAAAGTGGGTCTGGTCTACAGGGAGAGGATATGTGACTGTTCTGGAGAAGCAGGCAAGGTGGCATCAGATTAGCATTTTTAAAAGATTACACAGGCTACAGTGTAGTGAACGAACTGGAAAGGGGGCAAAAGTTGGTATGCGGAAAGCAATGGTTGAGGCTACTGCAGTGATACAGGTAGAATAAGAATAATAACAGCTAACACTTATTGAACACTTTCTCTGTGCCAGGTAACAGTATCCTAAACACTTTATGAGAGAGGCTAGTAGCTTGGACTAAGGTGGTATACAGTTAGGGAAAACTGGATGGACTTTAGAGCCATTTAGAAAGAAAGACCAATAAGCCATGAAAAAATTTCTGAAAAATCATGATTTTTTAATGGTTTTAAATATTCCATCAATTTACTAAAATGTTTACTTAAAATATATATTATTCAAAATCCCCATTGTTTCCCACTATGTTTGGTTTTGTCAATAAAACATGATAGGCATGTTCTGATAGAGAGCTCAGATTATCTTCTGAAAGCAAATTCGAGAAGGATAAAAACTAGGCCAAAGGGCATGAACACTTTTTAGGATATTGATAAATAGCTAAAGATTATGCCAGTTGGCAACCCATTCTCACCTCTCTACCAGGGGAATTTGTCATAAATTTTCCCTCTTTCTGATGGGTGAAAAAATAACAACTGACAAACTGTGTTACTTTGCATTTCTTTCATTACTACTTAGATTGGTTATCTATTCAATGGTTTAGTAACCATTTGTATTTATTACTTTGTGAATCACTTAATCACGCCCTTTGCCCACCTTTTTTCTTTTTTGATATTTAAAACTAACTGGATGGACAATTATTGGGGCAAAGGTTTATGTAGTGTGAAAGGACTTCAATCTAAAATGGAACTGGAGGATATAAAAGGGAAAATCTCATGCACAGTCCTTCAGAAGAACAGAACTTAACAACTGAGAGACTAAGTTCCCTGTAAATGCCCAATTTACAGAGGATTGAGACTTACCTCCTGACCAATGAATATCCACCAAGACTTTCTCCCCGTCCTCAAGCCAATGGACTTACTGCTTGGACTCTGGCTCCCTGCACATAAATAGAGCCTGCCCCAAACCCTCAATGGACTTGCCTGTAGCTTGCTACAGCATGCCTTTCCTGAATTGCAATCTCTCTGCTATTCACAAATAAACTCAATTTCTAGTAATTCAAGCTTGCCTCAGTTTACCTCCTTATTTAGGTTGGCAGTAGTCAGAGTGGGACCAGCCTACGTAGTCTTGGAAGATTATGAACTTTGAGTTACAAGCAAAATGGAGCTACAACATATCCTTATTCAGTGGAATAACATCATTATAACAGCATTTCAGTCACTGAAGCCGGACAGTGGTACATTGTGTAGAATGGAGGGGCTACTTGGAAGTAAGCACACCAGCAAGGAGTCTACTCTAGCCACTAGGCTGTGGCAATAGGAGTAGATTAGCGTTAGGGTAGAGAGAACAAAAAACGGAGAGTGTGTCATTTCATCAATTTTGTCACACAAAAACTACTAAGGTAAATGGGAGTTTACATTCCAGCTCAAACCCACTTCCACCATTAACAGTTCTGTTTCTTCAGATTCTCAGTTGAAAAGGTCTTCACTCCTTTGGGAATCATTCTCATTGCCCTTGGGCCCTCTCTGCTTGCAGTCCCTCTGCTTCAATCTGAGTTTCAACCTCTTGCCCAGGCCCTTTTGGATTGATGCTTTCTAAGAACTGGATTCTTAGCCCTGCTTGACCCTGATCCTGTATCTTAGATCTCTCCTGGATTTACATCCTGCAGCCTTGGATTAGGCTTTAAAGTCCTAGCTTGGACTAGAACCCTTCATTTCCACCAGTGCTGAGGACTTCTATTTTAGCTCCTACAGGTAAAGAGCTTTGGAAGTTGTCACTCCTGTCTTCAAAAGAAGGAAAAGCTAAGCAAATTGAAACTCAGTGACTTTTCTTGGACCCATCAGAGAACTGAGGTTGCAGGGCAAACTGTTACCCTGAAATCTGTAGACACAGGTGAATCTAGAGAATCATAGATAAGATCTGATCATCTGGAGCTGAAGTCACTGGAGCCATAAATTGGTAGCAACTATTAAATAGTAATTTCAGTGACTTGCTGAAGGCTGCATGTGGTCAGCTTGAGAGTGAAAAACTCCTAGGGACCATAGTCTTGGGGGGTTGGGGTGGGACACATTTTCATGCGTTTTACCTCCAGGAACCCCAGCAGGTTCTCACAGTAATGAGCCAAGAATGATTCCCTTGTGGTTCTGACAGGGGGAGCGGAAGAGTAACCATTGTGAAATATATCCAAAACATTCTCCTAACAAAGGCTTACTTTGCTGGGAAAAAGATCTTTACCAGAGCCTTATCCCAACTGAGGGAAGGGTACCTCTCTGACTTCACTCCCTGTAGCCTTCCTGTCTCACCTAAGAAGGTGAGGAAGCTAAGAAACATTTATGAAGGTCACAGCCCAAGGGCATAGGCCCACTAAAACTCAGTGATAACCCTAAAATTATAGAACACTTTTCCTCCCCCAATCATTATCACTATACAAGGGTTCCAGTACAATAATAGCAGATCAGAGCTAAAAGAGCTGCAAGATGTCTGAGGAAGAATTCATAGGAAAACTCAAAGGCAATACAGGAGACAAAAACAAGGACACCAAAGGAATTTGAAGCTCAGCATAAAAGAATTACAGCTATGGGAAACATGAAATACACCTCAACTCCTAGCCAGATTAACATAAAACCTCAACCGTACTAACTTCAATTTCTATCACCTGATATGTCATGTCTAGCTTTAACAACAACAACAAAATTACAAGGCATGCTGAAAGGAAAGTAAAAGAACAAATATGAAGAGACAAAACAAGCATTAGAATCAGAAAGATATGACACATATTTGGGGACTAATGGACAGAAAATTTTTAATAACTATGTTTCAAATATTAAGGGCTCTAATGGAAAAAGGAAACAACATGTAAGAATACATGGGTAATGTAAGCGGAGAGATAGAAACTCTAAGAGTGAATAAAAATTTAATGTTAGATATTTAAAAAACTGTAAAAGAAAAGTGAAGAATGCCTTTGGTAGACTTGAAGATAAGTCAACAAAAAATTCCAAACTGAAATGCAAAGAGAAAAAGTGATAAGAATCAGACATTCAAGAACTTTGGGACAATTTCAAAGGGTACAATATATGCGTAATTGGAATACCAGAAAGAGAAGACAGAGAGAATGGAGGCCAAGAATATTTGAAGTAGGCTAAGAATACTCCCAAATTAATGAGACACTAAAACAATGAGCCAGGAAGCAGGATAAACACTAAAAAATATACACCTAGGTGTATCATATTCATACTGCAGAAAAACCAAAGAGAAAGAAAATCTTGAGAGAAGTCAGAGTGGGTAAAAATCTCCCTTATAAGGGAACAATGACAAGAATTACAGCAGACTTCTCATCAGAAACCATGTAAGCAAGAATAAATTGTAGTGAAATATATAAATTATCAAAAGACAAAAATCACTAACCTATAATTCTATATCCCAAAACTTCTTCAAAAGTGAAGGAGAAATAAAGACTTTCTCAGATAAACAAAAACGGAGGGATTCGTTGTCAGCAGACCTGCCCTGCAAGAAATACTGAAAGAAGTTCTTCAGGAAGAAGGACAAAAATATTGGTAAGAAACTTGTATCTGTATAAAGGAAAAAGCATTGAAGAAGGAAAAATTAAAGGTAAAATAAAATCTTACATCCCAACCTGGGGGTCCGGCAACGGGAGGAGGAATTCCTAGAGAATCAGACTTTGAAGACTAGTGGGATTTGATTGCAGCTCTTCAACAGGACTGGGGGAAACAGAGACTCCACTCTTGGAGGGCACACATAAAGTAGTGTGCGCTTCAGGACCCAGAGGAAAGAGCAGTGACCCCAGGGGAGACTGAACCAAACCTACCTGCTAGTGTTGGAGGGTCTCCTACAGAGGCAGGGGGTGGCTGTGGCTCACCATGGGGACAAGGACACTGGCAGCAGAAGTTCTGGGAAGTACTCCTTGGCGTGAGCCCTCCCAGAGTCTGTCAGTAGCCCCACCAAGGAGCCCAGGTAGGCTCCAGTGTTGGGTTGCCTCACGCTAAACAACCAACAGGGAGGGAATCCAGCCCCAACCATCAGCAGTCAAGCAGATTAAAGTTTTACTGAGCTCTTCCCACCAGAACAACACCCAGCTCTACCCACCACCAGTCCCTCCCATCAGGAAGTTTGCAGAAGCTTTTTAGATAGCTTCATCCACCAGAGAGCAGACAGCAACAGCAAGAAGAACTACACTCCTGCAGCCTGTGTAATGAAAACCACATTCATACAAAGATAGACAAAATGAAAAGGCAGAGGACTATGTACCAGATGAAGGAACGAGACAAAACCCAAGAAAAACAACTAAATGAAGTGGAGACAGGCAAACTTCCAGAAACAGGATTCAGAATAATGATAGTGAAGATGATCCAGGACCTCGGAAAAACAATGGAGGCAAAGATCGAGAAGATGCAAGAAATGTTTAACAAAGACCTAGAAGAATTAAAGAACAAACAAACAGAGATGAACAATACAATAACTGAAATGAAAACTACACTAGAAGGAATCAACAGCAGAATAACTGAGGCAGAAGAATGGATAAGTGACCTGGAAGACAGAATGGTGGAATTCACTGCTGCGGAACAGAACCATAACACTATGAGATTAGAAATGAATTATAGGGAAAAACACGTAAAAAACCCAAACACATGGAGGCTAAACAATATGTTACTAAATAACCAAGAGATCCCTGAAGAAATCAAAGAGGAAATCAAAAAATACCTAGAGAAAAATGACAATGAAAACACGATGATCCAAAACCTACAGGATGCAGCAAAAGCAGTTCTAAGAGGGAAGTTTATAGCTATACAAGCCTACCTCAGGAAACAAGAAAAATCTCAAATAAACAATCTAACCTTACACCTAAAGGAACTAGAGAAAGAAGAACAAACAAAACCCAAAGTTAGCAGAAGGAAAGAAATCATAAAGATCAGAGCAGAAATAAATGAAATAGAAACAAAACAATAGCAAAGATCAATAAAACTAAAAGCTGGTTCTTTGAAAAGATAAACAAAATTGATAAACCATTAGCCAGAGTCATCAAGAGAAAGAGGGAGAGGACTCAAATCAATAAAATTGAAATGAAAAAGGAGAAGTTACAACAGACACCGCAGAAATACAAAGCATCCTAAGAGAATACTACAAGCAACTGTATGCCAATAAAATGGACAACCTGGAAGAAATGGACAAATTCTTAGAAAGGTATAACCTTTGAAGGCTGAACCAGGAAGAAACAGAAAATATGAACAGACCAACCACAAGTAATGAAATTGAAACTGTGATTTAAAATGTTACAACAAACAAAAGTCCAGGACCAGATGGCTTCACAGGTGAATTCTATCAAACATTTAGAGAAGAGCTAACACCCATCCTTCTCAAACTCTTCCAAAAAATTTCAGAGGAAGGAATACTCCCAAACTCATTCTACAAGGCCACCATCACCCTGATACAAAAACCAGACAAAGATACTACAAAAAAAGAACATTAAAGACCAATATCACTGATGAATATAGATGCAAAAATCCTCAACAAAATACTAGCAAACAGAATCCAACAACACATTAAAAGGATCATACGCCATGATCAAGTGGGATTTATCTCAGGGATGAAAGGATTCTTCAATATATGCAAATCAATGAGTGGGATACACCATATTAACAAATTGAAGAAGAAAAACCATATGATCATCTCAATAGATGCCGAAAAAGCTTTTGACAAAATTCAACACCCATTTATGATAAAAACTCTCCAGAAAGTGGGCATAGAGGGAACCTACCTCAACATAATAGAGGTCATATACAACAAACCCACAGCAAATATCATTCTCAATGGTGACAACCTGAAAGCATTTCCTCTAAGATCAGGAAAAAGACAAGGGTATCCACTCTCGCCATGATTATTCAACATAGTTTTGGAAGTCTTAGCCACGGCAATCAGAGAAGAAAAAGAAATAAAAGGAATACAAATTGGAAAAGAGGAAGTAAAACTGCCACTGTTTGCAGATGACATGATACTATAGAGAATCCTAAAAATGCCACCAGGAAACTACTAGAGCTAATCAATGAATTAGGTAAAGTTGCAGGGTACAAAATTTATGCACAGAAAGCTCTTGCATTCCTATACACTAATGATGAAAAATCTGAAAGAAAAATTAAGGAAACACTCCCATTTAGCATTGTAACAAAAAGAATAAAATACCTAGGAATAAACCTACCTAGGGAGACAAAAGACCTGTATGCAGAAAAGTATAAGACACTGATGAAAGAAATTAAAGATGATACCAAGAGATGGAGAAATATACCATGTTCTTGGATTGGAACAATCAATATTGTGAAAATGACTATACTACCCAAAGCAATCTACAGATTCAGTGCAATCCCTATCAAATTACCAATGGCAGTTTTTTGGAACTAGAACAAAAAATCTTAAAATTTGTATGGAGACACAAAAGACCCCAAATAGCCAAAGCAGTCTTGAGGGAAAAAAATCGAGCGGGGGGAATCAGACTCCCTGACTTCAGAGCATATTATCTTGATTACTACAAAGCTAGAGTAATCAAGATAATATGGTACTGGTACAAAAACAGAATCACAGATCAATGGAACAAGATAGAGAGCCCAGAGATAAACCCACGCACCTATGGTCAACTAATCTATGACAAAGGAGGCAAGGATATACAATGGAGAAAAGACAATCTCTTCAATAAGTGGTGCTGGCAAAACTGGACAGCTACATATAAAAGAATGAAATTAGAACACTCCCTAACACCATACACAAAAATAAATCAAAATGGATTCGAGACCTAAATGTAAGACCAGACAGTATAAAACTCTTAGAGGAAAACATAGGAAGAACACTCTTTGACATAAATCACAGCAATATCTTTTTTGACCCACCTCCTAGAGTAACAGAAATAAAAACAAAAATAAACAAATGGGACCTAATGAAACTTCAAAGCTTTTCCACAGCAAAGGAAACCATAAACAAGACGAAAAGACAATGCTCAGAATTGGAGAAAATATTTGCAAACGAATCAGTGGACAAAGGATTAATCTCCAAAATATATAAACAGCTCATGCAGCTCAATATTAAAGAAACAAACAACCCAATCCAGAAATGGGCAGAAGACCTAAATAGACATTTCTCCAAAGAACACATACAGATGGCCGAGAAGCACATGAAAAGCTGCTCAACATCACTAATTATTAGAGAAATGCAAAACAAAACTACAATAAGGTATCACCTCACACCAATTAGAATGGGCATAATCAGAAACTCTACAAACAACAAATGCTGGAGAGGGTGTGGAGAAAAGGGAACCCTCTTGCACTGTTGGTGAGAATGTAAATTGATACAGCCACTATTGAGAACAGTATGGAAATTCCTTTAAAAACTAAAAATAGAATTACCATATGATCCAGCAATCCCACTACTGGGCATATACCCTGAGAAAACCATACTTAAAAAAGATGCATGCACCCCAATGTTCATTGCAGCACTATTTACAATAGTCAGCTCATGGAAGCAACCTAAATGCCCATAGACAGACGAATGGATAAAGAAGTTGAGGTACATATATACAATGGAATGTTACTCAGCCATAAAAAGGAATTAAATTGGGTCATTTGTAGAGACGTGGATCGATCTAGAGACTGTCATACGGAGCGAGGTAAGTCAGCAAGAGAAAAACAAATATCGTATATTAACCCATGTATGTGAACCTGGAAAAATGGTACAGATGAACCGGTTTGCAGGGCAGAAGTTGAGACACAGATGTAGAGAACATATGGACACCAAGGGGAGAAAGCTGTGGGGGGGGTGGCGATGGTGGTGTGATGAATTGGGCAATTGGGATTGACATGTATACACTGATGTGTATAAAATTGATGACTAATAAGAACCTGCTGTATAAAAAAATAAATTAAATTAAATTAAAATTTTTAAAAAAACAACTAAACTTTCTGTGGGTTATTTGTATGGAAATATGTTAATATAAATGTTTCAGACATGACATGAAATTCCGAAAAATATTATATGTTCTGGTATAATGTTATAAGTCATAATTCTTATTTTTATTTTAAAATGTTCATCTCAGAAATAACTAAATTTCCTTGTCAATTGCCTTATTATGAACTGTCATCAAATCTTTAACTGTGGTCATTTTTAAGTCTTTTGTCATTTACAGACAGTTCTGGGTGCACTCTGATGCTTTTGCAAAAATGTTCCTATAAAAGGGTTTGATCTTCAAGGAATTCATGGAAAAGACTCTGACAAGCACAGGTTTCTGGTAACTGACTATACCGTTGAACTGAATGAATAAGCATTTTCAGAACTCTAATGGAAAACTGATGAATTCATAAAAGTGCTAACAAAAGATCAAGATGAAAAAAATATTAATTACATGGGACTGAGTGAACTGATGAGGATGAATATAATTTTTGTGACTTTCTGTTTGAATAAAAAACAATTATGACTTCTGTTAACAAATGAATTACTTCTATACTTCAACAAAATTCTTTTAGAATCTTTATGTTTATCATGATATACATTTTGATTTTGTGTTCTATCTTTATATATGGGATACAAATAATTTGTAAGCATTATTTCATTCCCATTTTTGGATAATTTACTATTCCTTAAAAGAAATGATATAAATTTATGCTGTCCTCAACCAGTCATTACCTGTAGTATTTAAGAGGGCAGAAGAAAAGACAGCCTTAGAGACTTGGAAGGAGATTTTTAACAAAAGTTAGCTTATGGCTATCTTGTAAATATTTGTTGGAAATTCAAATTTTAAACACTTGTTGAATATTATCATTAATTACAGCAAAATAATATAACATATATTTGTTATATACACTATAACATATATAACATTATATTATATAATATGTATATAACATGTAATTATATATACAATGAAATCAATACCAATAACAGTTTCAATTATAGAATTCAGGCATTTCTAGGAATACAAAGGGAAAAAAACAAACATGATAGATATTAATCCAACTATATTAATAATCACTTTAAATGTGGATGATCTAAATAATGCAATTAAAAGCTAGAGATTTTCAGCATAGATAAAAGAATAAGATCCAACTATATGTTGTCCATAGAATCTCACTTTAAATGCAAAGACTCAGAACGATTAAAAGAATGGATAAAGATATACCATACTAACATTAATCAAAAGAAAGCTGAAATAAAAATTTTAAAATAAAATTTTAAAAAATTGAAATGACTTCCAACACAACAACAACAACAAAAAAGAAAGCTGGAGTAGCTATATATATTTCAGACAAAGTAGACTCAAAAAACAAGGAAAATTGTCAGGGATAAAAAGGGGCAGTATAATAATAAAGGGAGCAATTCTTCAAGAAGACAATAATCCTAAACATGTATGCATCCAACAAGAGGATATCAAAATACATGAGACAAAAACTGACAGAACTGCAAGGAGAAACAGAAAATCCATTATTATGGCTGGATTTCAACTAGTGCTGAGGACTTCTGATCTTAGCTCTTTCGGTAACTGATAGATTAATCAACATTCTTACAGTAAGTGATATATCAATCAGGCAGAAAACTAGTAAGGAAATAGTTGACTTGAATAACACTATCAATCAACTTGATCTTTTTTTTTTTTAACATCTTTACTGGAGTATAATTGCTTTACAATGGTGTGTTAGTTTCTGCTTTATAACAAAGTGAATCAGCTATACATATACTTATATCCCCATATCTCTTCTCTCTTGTGTCTCCCTCCCTCCCACCCTCCCTATCCCACCCCTCTAGGTGGTCACAAAGCACTGAGCTGATCTCCCTGTGCTATGTGGCTGCTTCCCACTAACTAATGATTTTACATTTGGTAGTGTATATATGTCCATGTCACTCTCTCACTTTAATCAACTTGATCTTAATTGACATTTGTAGAATATTTTAGCAGCAGAATACATATTCTTCTCAAACTCACATGGAACATTTACCAAGACAGACCACATTCTGAGCCACAAAACACACCTTAACAAATTTAAAAGAATAGAAATCACACAATGTATTGTTCTCAGACCACAATGGAATTAAACTAGAAATCAATAACAGAAAGCTGAAAAATTCCCAAATAGTTGGAGATTAAACAACAAACTTCTAAATAACACAGTTAAAGAAATATCAAGAGAAAGTTTAAAATATTTTTTTAATTTCTTTTTTTAAAGATTTTATTTTTGATGTGGACCATTTTTTAAAGTCTTTATTGAATTTGTTACAATATTGCTTCTGTTTTATGTTTTGGTTTTTTGGCCACAAGTCATGTGGGATCTTAGCTCCACGACCAGGGGTTGAACCCACACCCCTGCATTGGAAGGTGAAGTCTTAACCACTGCACCACTAGGGAAGTCCCTTAAAATATTTTAAACTAAATAAAAATGAAAATGTAATTTATCAAGATTTCTGAGACGCAGCAAAAGTAGTGCTTAGAGGGAAATTTATAGCATTAAATGCCTATATTAGAAAAGAAGAAAGATCTAAAAATCAGTAACCTAAGCTCCTACTTTAGGAAACTGAGAAAAAAAAGCAATTTAACTCTAAAACAAGCAGGAAAAAAGAAATAGTAAAAATTAGAACAAAAATCAATGAAATTGAAAACAGAATAACAGAGAAAATCAACTAAATCAACCAGTGCTGAGAGGAGTGTGGCTAATTAATTCAACTGGTTTAGCTTTGGCCAATTCTTTTTCTTTTAATTAATTTTTATTGGAGTACAGCTGATTTACATGTTGTGTTAGTTTCTGCTGTACAGCAAAGTGAATCAGTTATACATATACATATACCCACTCTTTTTTAGATTCTTTTTCCATATAGGTCATTACAGAATATTGAGTAGTTCCCTGTGCTATACAGTAGGTTTGTATTAGTTACCTATTTTATGTATAGTAGTGTGGACATGTCAATCCCAATCTCCCAATTTATCCCTCCCACCACTTTTCCCCTTGGTAACCATAGTTTGTTTTTTACATCTGTGACTCTATTTCTGTTTTGTAAATAGGTTCATCTGTACCATTTTTTTAGATTCCACAGATAAGTGATATCATATGATATCTGTCTTTCTGACTTACTTCACTCAGTATGACAGTCTCTAGGCCCATCCATGTTGCTGCAAATGGCAGCATTATTTACAGTAGCCAGACATGGGAGCAACCTAAAAGTCCATTGAGGGAGGAATGGATAAAGAGGATGTGGTATATATACACAATGGAATATTACTCAGCCATAAAAAAGAACAAAATAATGCTTTGGCCAATTCTGAATGAAAAGGAGGAAGATAAGCATGAGTGGTTATGCCAACCATGGAATCTATCACTTAATTTAGGATTTCCTCAACTACTCACTTCTCTGTCATTTGTTCATGTGTTTATTAAGCAAAAATATATTAATTGTCTAGTATGCCACACAATGTATTGATTTCTAGATAACTAAAAGATAAATAAGACTTGGTTCCTACAATAACATAAACAATAATAGCAGCTAACATTTACTGACCCTGTGGCAGCAGTTGTTCAAAGAACTTTTCACCTATTAATTCATTTAAACCTTATCAAACCCAAGGTAGGTATTACTGTTATCTCCATCTCACATATGAAGAAGATGAGGCATAAAAAGTTAAATAATTTGCCACAATCACATAGAAACTAAGTGGCAAAGTCTGGCCCAAGCTCTTAGTCACCACATTCTATTGTAATACTCAAGGAAAGAAAATTCCTCAACTTCTCTTGAAAATTTACTCTGTCTACTGGAAATGCTCACATTAAGGACACGTTTCTTATATTTAACCTCAAGATCTTCAACTGTAATTTAAAATTGTTTCTTTCCTTCTTTCTTCCTTTCCCCCTTTCCCTTTCCACCCTCCCTCTGCCCCTCTTTCCCTGTCTTCCTTCCTTTTTCTTGGCTATTATGAGTGGAAACAGGAGAGAGGACATGTAGAGCTGTATATAATGCACTTTCATACATCGAAGAAAAATGGTAAGGGATATATGAAAGAAAAATAAATCTATTGGAAACTACTTTTAAAAGAGATTTGGTATTTGAAGCTTGGCTAGAAATACTCTAAAGGAAGAAAGTTGTTTTTGACATGTATAAAGATTTTTTTAACAACCATCTCTCTTGTAAGTAATTAAGTATAAGTAATTACATAATTACTTGATTATGTAGCAGCACTAAAATTTTACAGGAGGTTTTTCACTTAAACTCTACCGTTATAAAAATAATTGCCACAAGTCAAAATTATTTTCTAAATGCTGTAATTCTTTCTGCTTTTAATTTTGAGGGGGGTGGAATCTAGGTCTATTTTTGTTTAGCAACCAGAGCCAGAGAAATATGTAATTTAATAATGTGTCACTGTGTTCAGACACTGACTTAAAACTTAGAATAAATCCCTAAATTATGATGGTGAGAAACACTTAGATGGGAAATGAAATTATAAGCCAAGGCATATTCTAGGGAATTTCTTTGGTCATAAGTTTCTAAAATCATCAGTCATAATAGGGTGAGAATGCTATTGCTTTAGTCACAAAATGGCATTTTAAAATACTTGGTATCTCAAAATGCATCACCAAATAATAAGATTGAGAGAGAGAAAAAGCTTTAGATATAAAGAAGACTCACAAAACATCATGTTATGTAACCTATTCTTGCAAGAAACAAGCTTGGGTAACAAAATATGTGGGATTCTCCCCCCCAATTTTCTTTCATTCTTTCTTTCTTTGCTTTTTTTTCTTTTTAAAGTGAGCTGTCTCATCATTGCAAATTTTCTCAAGTTCTTAGAACTCTAATTAAAATGTGGTAATTGGTTATGTTACCTCAATTACCATGATGCATGGACATTGATGCAAAGCGACACCAATTGAATCCCTTGGGTGTTTTACCCTGGGGCCATCCCATTTATCGTGGCCTTATTATTTTCAATTATGTGGCTAGATGTGTTGCATACTTTCAAGGCCAATAAATATGCAGGGGTTTTCTGAACACAAGGTTGTGTTTTCAATGCTAGAGCTCTGGAGTGACAGGGCAAAAGGAAAAAAATATTTTTGTGAAGAATAAAAACTTAAAACCCTAAATACACTAAGGATTCAAAGGCACCCTTGCTGAAATAAAGGTATTTCAAAGGAATACAGGTTACTTCTTTTTAAAACACTTGTATGGAAAGCAAGAATGATTTATTTGCTATTGGTAACTACTTCTTCTAGGTAAGAAAATACTGATGGGACCATTCAGAGGCCTTATATGATGAGTTAGACAGGAGAGGAAACTGAGATAGAAAAGACAAAAGTTTTCTTCCTCTTTAGATAAAGGTTTGGGTTTTGAAAAGAGCTAAGCAGAGCTATACTGTGTACTTTACAGACATACAATATAAGCACAATAGTATTTTACAGAGATCTGTCCCCAGCATGAAGGTGACGGTAAGAGCACCCTGAAATGGTTACATCATATAATGTTTCCTAATGGGACACTACTGGTGTTTGTGGGAGACAAGACATAGATTGCTCTATGCCTAGCTGTTGTCATCCCACATCTACCCATTTAATGCTAGTGGTGTCCTCAGGTATTATGAATGACTCCTGGATATTTCTCCACAATAAATCCAGGAGTGAATTAGGACATTATTTGGGGACATCATCAATAAATACACTTTGACACTTCGTCAAACGAGTTTCATTTGCTGAGAATGATCTCTGTATCTTCACCAGGTTTTCTTTTTTCAAAAAAATAATCACACTCTCAGATTTCTGAAAACCAAAGAACATCTTCTATCCTTTCACTTATTAATTTATGTCTTGATTTATTTTGAGTATTTTCAAATAGGTACAGCATCCATCCATATGCTGCAGATAGATGATAGAAGAAACTGAGTTGGTAAAAGGAGGAGTTGTACTGTACAAAGATCTTTTAAAGACTGGCAGGACAGGTATATTTATGACAGAATCCCAAACTTCACTGCCAAATCAACACCCAAAGAGCCTTATATTTGCAACACTTTGAAAATACTTTACCATCTAAGCCTCATACATGTATTAATGTCAGGTCATTTTTCCCTTCATTTTTATCTTTGGATTCAACAGCAAACTCAAAAGAGTTTTACATAAAATCATTCTATTACTTTTAGAAGTATTTTTGGAGTAAAAACTATTGACCATAACAAATTTATGGTTACCAAAGGGAAATGTGGTGAGGGGGATAAATTAGGAAGTTGGGATTAACATGTACATACTACTATATATAAAACAGATAACCAACGAGCACCTACTGTATAGCACAGGGAACTCAGGGAACTGTACTCAACATTTTGTAATAACCTAACAGGGAAAAGAATCTGAAAAAGAATCTACCTGAATCACCTGATGTACAGATGGATACCTGAATCACTTTGATGTACACCTGGAACTAACACAATATTGTAAATGAACTATACTTCAATAAAGAATTATATCGATAGACCCTTTAAGAGCTGAAAGAGCTGAAAGGCCTAGAATCAGGTATGCATGGATCCAGATCTTCTTCCTCCACTTACTAGCTCTATGACCTTGCACAATTTACTTAATCTTTCAAAAATTTAGTTTCTTCAAGTTGTTATGAATATTAAATGAGATAATGTATGAAAAATGGTAACCCAGTGACCAGGACATGGTACACGTTCAATACTGCTAGCAAATAACAAACAGTCCTGTCCTCATAGTGAGTAATCCTTATACTACTTAGTTTTTTAGAGGGATCTTTGCCAGACAATCAAACAAACAAAATTAACATGAGAAAATAAAATAAACTGAGAAATACATTTCCTTAAGATATACAAAACTTTCTTGTGTTACCAACTTTGTGAATTCCCCTGAGGGAACGGATCTATATTAGACTGAACCTGTCTGGTAGATAGAAGTTTTATTGAGACAGCACTTGAATAAAGAAATTTGATTTGTGATACATACAAATCACTTCTGGAAAACTGGCTTTCTTGAGACAAATTCCATGAATGTCAGGAGTTTCTGTGAAGAATGTGTAAATTTAATAAGAAGCTCAAATACCTAGAGGAAATGCTTAAATAAGTGTTAATGAGTTATCAGTGGTCAACCAACACACATGGCAGCCCAAATTCTTTTCTAGTTTTTCTAGTACTTTGAATGGGAAAATGCTTATTTACTCTGCTTTCTTAAGGTTCTTATTTTTTAAAAGTACTGCTTTTCCTAGCCCAGTTAGATATGATTGATTTTTGGCAATGAAAACTTCTTTAGATATCACCTATGATAATGAAGAAATTTGATCCATGATTTCCTAAACTGTATTGGAAAAATGGGATTACTTAATTTCAAAATCCACTAGGCTCAATTTGTATTTATGAAAGTCCTATTATTATACTTGATTTGAAAAGAAAAGTGGTGGCATACACACCACCCTTATCATTAAAGAAGGCTTCATCTTAGAGAGACAATTTAGGATGTTGATTCAGGACACTGACCCTGGAGTGAAAATGCCAAAATGCCTATATCTGAATGCCAGATCAGTTACAAACTAGCTGGGTTACTTTGGACAAGTTGCTGAAACCTTCTTTGCCTCAGTGTGTAAAATTAAGAGAATAATACTACATATATCATACGGTTATCAAAACTTTTAAATGACTTAAAATGTAAATCACTTAGAAAAGTGCCTGACACATATTAAGTGCTGTGTTAGCTATTATAATTACTACTATTATTATTATTTTGGTTCTTCAGAAAATGATTGCTTATTTTTATTTACTTACTCCCAGGGAAGGATTCTCACTGTCGGGCTTCGAGGTAATCTATCCACCCATTTGTAATTACATGTAAAATTCTGTATCTGCCCATGTGTTTTTTAAAACATTTTATTGAGAAATAAGTGGCATAAAATAAACTGCATGACATGTACAATGTACAATTTTATATGTTTTGACATATGAATACATGCACAAAACCACCATACTATCAAGATCATGGATATATCTATTACTCCAAAAAGCTTCCTCTACGTTTTATGATTCTTCCAGTGGTCAGAAAGATTTTACCCTATAATATTTTTTCTAAATTTTTACATCTTACATATAGGTTTATGATCCATTTTGACTCATTTTTGTATATGGTGCAATATATTGTTCAATTTCATATATGTGCATACAGATATTCAGTTAGTCCAGGATTATTTGTTGAAAGACTATCCTTGGAATTGTCTTTGCACCTTTGTCAAAAACCAATTAACCATTTATGTGGAGCTCTAGTTCTGAAATATCTATCCTGATCTATTTCTTGGCTTTGACACTAATGCCATATTCTCTTGACTACTATAGCTTTATTGTAAGTCTTGAAATTAGGAGCTGTAAGTCCTCCAAATTTATTCATTTTTTAAAAAACTTTTTGGGACTACTACATTTAAAATAGATAACCAACAAGGACCAAGTGTATAGCACAGGGAACTCTGCTCAATATTCTGTAATAACCTAAATGGGTGAAGAATTTGAAAAAGAATAGATACAAATATATGTATAACTGAATCACTTTGCTGTACACCTGAAACTAACACAACATTGTTAATCCACTATGCTCCAATATAAAATAAAAATTTAAAATAAAATAAAATAAAATAAAACTGTTTTGGCTATTCCCGTTTCTTTGCATTTCCATGTGAATTTTAGAATCAGCTTATAAATTTCTACCAAAAACATAACTGGGATTTTCATTTGTATTAAGTTGACTTTATAGATAAATCTGAGGAGAATTGATATCTGAATAGTATTGTGCTTAAGGAAACAATTCTATTTACCATCACATCATAAAGAATAAAATACCTAGGACTAAACCTACCTAAGGAGACAAAAGACCTATACTCTTATACACTGATGAAAGAAATTGAAGATGACATGTACAGATGGAAAGATATAATATGTTCGTGGATTGGAAGAATCAATATTGTCAAAATGACTATACTACCCAAGGCAATCTACAGATTCAATGCAATCCCTATCAAATTACCAGTGGCATTTTTCACAGAACTAGAGCAAAAAAAAAAAAAATTAAATCTATTTGTAAATACAAAAGACCCCAAATAGCCAAAGCAATTCTGAGAAAGAAAAACGTTGCTGGAGGAGTCAGATTCCCTAACTTCAGACTATACTACAAAGCTACAGTAATCAAAACAGTATGGTACTGGCACAAACACTGAAACACTGATCAATGGAACAGGATAGAAAGCCCAGAAATAAACCCATGCACCTATGGTCAATTAATCTATGACAAAGAAGGCAAGCATATACAATGGAGAAAAGACAGTCTCTTCAATAAGTGGTGCTGGGAAAACGGGACAGCTACATGTAAAAAAATGAGATTAGAACATTCTCTAAAACCATACACAAAAATAAATACAAAATGGATTAAAGACCTAAATGTAAGGCCAGACACTATAAAACTCTTAGAGGAAAACATAGGCAGGACATTCTTTGACATAAATTGCAGCAATATCTTTTTTGATCCACCTACTAGAGTAATGAAAATAAAAACAAAAATAAATAAATGGGACCTAATTAAACTTAAAACCTTCTGCACAGCAAAGGAAACCACAAGCAAAATGAAAAGACAACCCACAGAATGGGAGAAAGTGCAAATGAAGTGACTGACAAGGGATTAATCTTCAAAATATACAAACAGCTCATGCAGCTCTATGTCAAAAAAAAACCCAACCCAATCAAAAAATGGGCAGAAGATCTAAATAGACATTTCTCCAAAGAAGACATACAGATGGCCAAAGAGCACATGACAAGATGTCCACCTCACTAATTATCAGAGATATGCAATCGAAACTACAATGAGGTATTATCTCAAACTGGTCAGAATGGCCATCACCAAAAAGTCCACAAAAAATAAATGCTGGAGAGGGTGTGGAAAAAAGGGAACCCTCCTACACTGTTGGTGTGAATGTAAATTGGTACAACCATTATGGAGAACAGTATGGAGGTTCCTTAAAAAACTAAAAATAGAACTACCATATGATCCAGCAATCCCACTCCTGGGCATATACCTGGAGAAAACCATAATCCAAAAAGATAATGCACCCCAGTGTTCACTGTAGCACTATTTACAATAGCCAAGACATGGAAGCAAGCTAAATGTCCACAAAATGGATAAAGATGTGGTACATATATACAGTGGAATATTAGCCATAAAAAAGAATGAAATAATGTCATTTGCAGCAACATGGGTAGACCTAGAGATTATCATACTAAGTGAAGTAAGTCAGACAAAGATAAATATCATATGATATCACTCATATGTGGAATCTAATTTTAAAAATGATACAAATGAACTTATTTACAAAACAGAAACAGACTTACAGATATCAAAAACAAAGTTATGCTTACCAGAGGCGAAACGTGGTGGAGGAGGGATAAATCAGGAGTTGGGATGAACGTACATACACTACTATATATAAGACAGATAACCAAAAAGGACCTACTGTATAGCACAGGGAACTCTACTCAATATTCTGTGATAACCTATATGAGAAAAGGATCTAAAAAAGAATGAATATATGTGTACGTATAACTGAATCACTTTGCTGTAAACCTGAAACTAACACAGCGCTGTAAAGCAACTATACTCCAATAAAATTAAAACAAATAATAATAATAATATTGTGCTTTCTGATCCATGAACATAGTATAGCATATAGTGTATAGTATAGTGTTCATCACTCACTTATATAATTTCTCTCAGTAATATTTTGTAGCAATATTTTGTTTTCAGCATATAGGTCTTCCATATTTTTATTAGATATATCCCTAAACATTTCATATTTTTGCTGCTATTGTAAATGATATTGTTTTTAGTTTCAGTTTCTGATTGTTAATTGATAGTATATAAAAAATACAACTGATATTTATATATTGATCTTGTATCTTACAGCCTTGTTAAATCCTTTATTAGCTCTAGGATCTTTTTTGGAGATTCCATAGCATTTTCTACATAGATGACCATAGAGTTTATGAGTAAGATAACTGTGCTCCTTAATTTCCAAGCAGCATGTCTTTAATTCCTTTTTCTTGCTTTATTTCACTAACTAAAACTTCCAGTGCAATGCTGAATAGAAATGGTGAAAATGGACATCCTTCTTACCATGTTCCTCTTATGTTAGAAGAAAAGTGTTCAGTGTTTTATCACTAAGTATGATGTAGCTTTTATCAGGAAGGATGTTGGATTTTGGCAAATGCTTTTTCTGCATACCCTGGAATGTAGTTTCCCTTTCTCTTTGTGGTGAATCACACTTATTTTTTTTCTAACTAATTTTGCATTTCTAGACCTCACATGGTCATAATGTGTTATCTATTTTATATAACATTGATTATTTGATAAAAATTTATTAAGAATCTCTTTATCTATATTCATGAGGGATACTGGTCAGTAGTTTTCTTGTAATGTCTTTGAGTAATGCTGAGTTGGGAAGTATTTCTTCCTTTTCAATTTTCTGGAAGGTTTTGCATAAAATTAGTATAATTTCTTCCTTAACTATTTGGGAGACTTTACCCATAAAGCTGTCTAGGCCTGGAGTTTTCTTTGTAGGGAAATTTTAAGCTAATGGTTTAATTTATTTAGCAGATATGGAGCTATTCAGGTTGTGTATTTCCTTTTGAGTAAATGTCTACTGTTTGCAACTTTTAAGGAATTTGTATATTTTATTTAAATAATTGAATTTAATGGCATAAAATTATTCATAGTATTTCCTTTATATTCTTTTATATTAGTAGAATCTGTAGTGATGTCTATCTCTTATTCCTGATAATGATAATTTGTTTCTTTTCTCCTTTTTCCCTGATCGGTCTTGCTAGAGCTTTATTAGTTTCATTGATCTCAAAACAAAAAACACCCAGCTTTCTTCCTCATTAACTTTTTTCTGTTTTAAATTTCAATGACTTCTGCTGTAAACTTTATTATTTACTTTCTTCTACTTACTTTGTGATTAATTTTTCTTTCTCTAGTTGCATAAATGTGAAAACTAAGATTATTATTTTGGTGGCAAATTTTCGTTGGTACAAATTTTAATATTTTTTCTATTTCTATTCAGTTCAAAATAATCTCTAATTTCCCTTTTTCATTTCTTCTTGGTCCCAGGAGTTGTAGATAAGTGTGTTATTTAGTTTCCTTATATTTGAGGACTTTTCCAATATATTTCTAGTATTTATTTCTAAACTAATTCCGTCATAGTCAGAGAACAGGGTGTAATAAGAATGTTTTTTAAATTTGAGATTTGCTCTGTGGCTCAGAAGAGAGTCAATTTTGGTAGATGTTCTGTCAACACTTGAAAAGGATGTATATTCTCCTATTGTTGGATGGAGTGTTTTAAATGTCAATTAGGTCAAGTTGATTTACGGTGTGATTCAAGTTTTTTATATCCTTACTGATTTTCTGTCTACTTGTACTATCGATTATTGAGAAAAGTATTGGAATCTCTGCCCCAAATTGTATATTCTTATCTTTCTGTAATTGTATCAGTACTTGATTTATGAATTTGTAAGTTTTGTTACTACAGCACAAACATTTAGTAATGGTGTGTCCTCTTGATTGATTAGCACTTTATCACTAAGAAATATCTTTCTTTACACCTTGTAATATTCTTTGCTCTGAACTCTAATTTGTTTAATATTAATATGGACACTCCAACTCTCTTTTGATTGCATTAGCTTAATATATATTTTTCTATCCTTTTACTTTTAACTTAATTTTTCTTTATAATTAAAATGGCAACATATAGTTCAGTCTTGCTTTTTTAATGCAATCTGTTAATTACTGCCTTTTAATTGGGGGTTTTAGTCCATTTATGTTTAACAGAATTATTGATGCATTTGGTTCAGTTTTCTGTCTATTACATCTGTTCTTTATTCCTATTTTTCCTCTTTTTCTGCATTGTGTGTGATATTTTAAAATGATTTCCTTTTCTTTCCTTTGTTGGCCTATTTGTTATAGCTTCTTGTGTTTTTAAAGAATCATAGTATGTATTTTTATCTTATTTATCTTTAAGTGATTCTATACCATTCTATACCACTTATCCATCTTTAAGTGATACTATATATTTTTAAGTGATACTATACTTAATATACGAACCATACAATTGTATAGTTCCATTTCCTGGCCTTTGTGATATTTTTGTCATATGTTCTACTTCTACATATGTTATAAATCCCATAATACATTGTTATTATCTTGCTTTAAATAACCTATTAATCATTTAAAGAGATTTAAATAAGATGAAAAAAGACATTTCATATTAACCCACACAGTAAGTATTTCTAGTGCTTTTCATTTCTCTGTGCAGACTCAGGCCTCCACTAATACCATTTTCTTTTTTCCTGTAAGGGTTTCCCTTAACATTTCTTGCAGTTCTGCTGCTGCTGATTTTTTTTAAAGTTTTGCTATCTGAAAACCATTTATTTTTGTTTTCCTTTTTGAATAGTATTTTCTCTGTGTATAGAATTCTGGGTTGTTTTCTTCCAATACTTTAAAGATGTTGTTCCACTATCTTCTGACTTGTATTATTTCTGAAAAAAATATGCTATAACTCTTCCTTCTTATTCTTCTGTATATAATGTACCTTTTTCCTCTAGATACTTTGAAGATACTCTTATCACTGGTTTTAATCAATTTGAACAGAATACCCCTTGGTGTAGTTTTTTTCATGTTTCTTGTGCTTAAGGTTTGTTGACATTCTGGATCTGTGGGTTTATAGTTTTCATCAAATTTGGAAAATTGGGGCCATTATTTCTTCAAAAATTGTTTCTCCCTCTGCCCTTTTTTCAGGGATTCCAATTACATATACATTAGGCTGCTTGAAGTTATCTCACAGCTCACTAATGCTATGCTTTTGTTTTTGTCTTTTTTTTTCCTCTTTGTTTCATTTTTGACAGTTTCTATCACTATGTTTACAGGTTTATGAATTGTTGCTTCCACACTGTCTACTTGGTTGTTAATACCAGCCAGGGTATTTTTTATCTCAGTTATTATAGTTTTCATCTGTAGAAGTTTGATTTTAGACAGATATCTTCAATGTCTCTACTAAATAAGCTCAATATATTTTCTAGTTTCTTGAATGTATGGAATGTAAAAAAATAACTTTTAACGTTCTTGTCTATTAAATCTATAATATGTCATTTCTGGATTTGTTTCTATTAATTGAATTTTCTCCTCATTTTCAAAGATATTATACTTCTTCTTTGTACACTGGAAGCTTTGGACTGGATGCCAGACACTATAAATTTTACCTTGCTGTATGCTGGATACTTAGATGCTTATAAGCATTCTTGAGTTTTGTAACTGGGATATAGTTAAATAACTTTGAAAGAGTTTGATCCTTTCAGGTCTTCCTTTTAAGCTTTTTGGGCAAGACTAGAGTAGCATTTAATCTAATTTTGCCCCATTACTAAGGTAAAACTGTTCTTGATACTGTGTCACATGCCCTGTGAATAATAAGGATTCTACTGTGACTGATGGGAAAAGGAACTATTTCCAGCTGTGTGTCAGCTCCAAGGATTGTTCCCTATAATTTTTTCAGGTGGTTTCTTCTGCTGAAGATTTAAAAGGATCCCTCTGCATAGCTCTAGAGTCATCTCTCTGTGCAGCTCTCTCCTCTCTGGTACTATGCCTTGTAGCAACTTTAGCTGCCTTGTCCTCCTCAGACTCCCAGACCTGTCCCCTCAACCCAGGGATAATGCTAGGCTCTGCATGGATTTCCTCTTTGCACACCGTGACCTGAAAACTCTGTCTAGGCAGAAATTTGAGTAATCATAGTATCACTTCAATCATTTCACATCTCTTCATTGCCTGGTATCCAAGGTCTTAAAATTGTGATTTTTCCCAGCTTTTAAATTGTTTCAGGTAGAAGGGTCCTGGTCCTTTACTCAATCCTGGCTGGAAGTGGAAGTCTGCCCATGCATTTTTAGAGGAAGAAGGCCTATGGCCTTCATCAATAAGTTATCTTCTCTTTGCTAATGATTAATATGAGTAGATGTATGAATTATTGGTATGGATTCTTGGTGTTTCCATGGTTGTCTCATATATTTTAATTAGCATCTATTGTAGGAAATGAGATTCAAACTTTTAACAGAAAAAATCCTGATTCTCTATAACTAACACATCACAAATTCAGAACGCTATTTTGGCAAGTGGGATGATCTAAGGTAACTCAGGCACATGGTATTGCTAGCCAAAATGTGGAGCCTGGATCATAGAAAGAAGGCAGGAGACTAGAAATAATAACATATGATTCAAATGAAAATTAGAATTAAAGAGTAAAAAGTATAGACAGAGATCATTTTTTACAGGTAACAGAAATAAACCAAATAAGTCTGGGAAAAGAGCTTGAATGTAGAAAGAACAAGGTGTAATGTCAAATAATTATGCAATTTCAAATCTTGATGATAAGGGAGAAAGATGCTTTTGGGTTTTGTCTGTTTTAACTTCCAGAATTTAATATAAGATCTCTTGCTTTCTTCCAGTTAAAAAAGAGAGAGAGAGAGACTCATTATTTACCTAGTAAGGAGAAACAGAGAAGCTTGCTTAATTGACATTTGTACATTTATCTGAATTCTCCTGAATACTATGGAAAGAGTTTCCATATTTTTGTCAGTATTAACTGTAAGCTTGAAGTGCATAATTACCTCAATAGACCTAGCATCATAGTTATTTGCATATTTGTATTAACTATACTTTTTGAGGAGAAGGAGGATATTTTGTTTACCTTTAAATCTCTAACACTGATTACTATAGAGCATCACTTAGAGAAAATTCACTTATTTAACAAATACTATGGAGTACCTGTTAAGTCCTGCATACTATGTAGGGCTTTTAGGAATGTAAAGGTGAGCAGAAACTGGCGTGTGGCTGCCTTCTTCAGACTAGTGGAGAAGACCAACAGTAATTAAATCATCACACAAACAGATGTAACATGAAAAATGAGGAGCATGGGATAGATGATTAGGTGACATCTCTTATACAGGCTATTTCCAAAGTGACTAAGGAAATTTTACAACACAGAGATAGAATTAGAGCTTCTAATTCTAAGTGCCAGAACATAGCCCACACTTTCAGAATGACTTTATTCAATACCTCATAGAGAATTTCCTTCAGATATAATTTGAAGAAAAGAGAGTGTACCCTGGGGAACTTCATATCATACTTTAAAACTTGGAAAAACTGACCCTACCAGGCAAGAATAAAGGTTAAAAGGTATCTCCTTGGTGATCTCACAAAGGTGAAATATTCACATAGGAACATAACACTCAAAGCCATTTTGTGAGGATATGAACATTGAGAATTAATATAGAAATAGTAACTCCAAACCAAATGCCAGAATGAAACAAAATTTATCAATTGAAAGCTTGTATTCATTCATTTAGCAAATGTCTATTAAACATCTACTATATGCAGGAATGTCCCAGGCCCTGGAAATATAGCAGTGAAAGTCCCTGTACACAAGAAGGGGATGGCATAGGGGTGGGGACATAGGATAAAAAAGCAAACAGACCACTTAGAGGCTTCTGAGTCTCTACAAAGGCAGTGTCCCACATTGGTAAAATACTTGTTTGCCCATCAAAGCAACTTGGACTCTTTACCCAACCAACAGAGATCAGAGCAAGAAATATCTCCAATGTAATGAGGTACATGGTGTTCATTGTATTGCTGGCATTAGTGCCACTCGATACTCTTCTATCCCTTTCTCGAGTGATTTTCAATCTTGTTTAGCACAGAGGACCTTATTTGCTACCTCATCATTCCAGAAAACCTAACATTCAGCAGCCAACCTAAAGAAAAGGGGGTGTTTTGTCCATCTGCAATTTTTATCTACCTCTCTGTAGTAGTTTGAGCCTCTAAGAAGCAGCCAGGGTTTCAAAACTAAAGCTTACCCCTTTACCACAGAAGTAGGATAAAAATGTCTACAGCTAGTCTGCAGAGATCCAGTCCTGCATCCCTCATCATACGATTTCAAATAAATCTCCAAAGAAACCCAGTTTTGTTTCCTCCAAAGCTTGAATGCTTCCAAAATGTTAAGAGCTTCTCCAGGTGCAGTTGGTTTTTGGGTAAATTTTATTATCACCACTACTATGCTTAGATGTTTCAAACTATAGAATAAAAAATAACCTCTTCTATGCTTTCAAACACTCAGAGAAAAAGAAAGAAGGAAAGAAAGAAAGAGAGAAAGAAAGAAAGGAAGGAAGGAAGGAAGAAAAAGAAAGAAAGAAAGAAAGAAAGAAAGAAAAGAAAGAAAAAGAAAGGAAGAAAGAAAGAAAAGAAAAGAAAACACTCTAGCTAAATAGCTTCACAACAAATAGGTCATTTCAAGAAAAGACATCCAATTATATAGAATCTGATTACTGGTAATAACTTGGAAGTCTTAAGAAATTTAATGACTTCAGCGCAAAACAATTAAAGTGAACTATTGAGGATAAAATCACCCCCTAGACTCAACATAACTACAGATGCAAAAAGAGTGAGAAGGCTTACTGCTTCATTGTCCCTTCTGTTCCCAGTCCCCAATGCCAAACACATCAGATAACCTAAATATTTAGGTATTGTTAAAATTAGAATTCATAGGAGAAGCCTGTTTTTCAGTGGCAGGATTATTATACTTGATTTTACAATTTTGAATCTTGAACTTTCCAAAGACATAGAACTGATAATATAAATACTCAAGAAAAAATTTCCATTGTATGTATGTATGTATGTATGTGTGTGTGTATTTCATTTATGTGAGTCAAACATGAGAATTAGGCCTTCAACTAACAGACACTAACTTCAAGGTCATTTGGAGAATGTAATCTTTTTATCAATAAATCCTCTCCCTTAAGGTTTTCTGGACAAGTGTGTATTCTACATTATAATAAAACAACTCTAGTTATATATATATATTTCCTTCATCTAGCAACAGCTTGCATTTACAGTCAATTTGGAAAATTCTTAAAAGGGGTCCCGACCTCTTCTACCTTGAGCACTGCATTAAAACTCTCAGAGGAAACTTGCTAGTTCTCAGCAACGCAACTGTATTGGAAGGAGCTCTAAGCAGGAGCAATGGAGATTGTTTTACACGTGGATGGTGTTAATTCATATCATGTAAAGAAAAGGTAAACTGTATACTTTGTTGCCTTGTCTGTAAAGCATACACACTGCTCCATATGCTCTGAGAGTGGTAAACCACCTCCTAGCAAAATCTTCATGGGGTATTGTATGATTAATGATATTGTTGGTGAGGTTTACCAAACCTTAGTTTGGTAAGGTTAAGCAAAGTCTCCATATGAATTTTTTAAAAGACAATGAGACTAAAATGCATCTTATCGGTAGGCAAATGAATCTCTGTTGTATGATAAAAGCAGTTTCTTTTAGCGGTTAGAGATTTAGCTAGCAAAACCACTTGTAAGATGAACACATTTTCCAAGCCCTGAAAGAATTTCTTTTTAAGAAAAATGAGAGAGCATTATGCTTTAAAAAAGAAATCATCACTCACAGGTTCCTTTCCCATCTTCTTTTGTAGCCGTGTTTGCCACTGGACGGCTTGCATGACAATGGCTTCCCACCTTCTTTCAAGATTTACAATGATCAACTGCATGGGCTGGTGGTCCGCGTTCAGATTGCAGGTCTCCCGGTCATCCAGAAGATGTTGGCATAATCGCAGGATGGAGGCCACTCCACGACGTCGCTGCTTTATTTCACAACAGAGGGACTGCAACAGAAAGAGGGACCGATCCATTAGTGTTTCTAGGGCCCATTTCCCTAAAACATAAAACACCCTCTTCCACCATAATTTTAAATTGTAGTGATATGCTCAGCTGCGAACAATAGGACAAGAAGGACTCTGGAGTTGCCTTTGGATTAGAGATCTTCTACAGACACCCAACTGATGCCAATGAATTTAGCTGTATCTCATTCCTCTTCCCTTTTTTTTTTTTTTAAACTGATTTCTACATCTAAAATGTTGGGTCCCACCTTGATATCTAGGTGATTAACTTAATGAAATAAAGCATTTATGCCAAACAGGTTGACATGCTTTGATTCAAGGTCATAGGAAACACAAAAGACAGAAAAGTCCTCCAAAAGGAAATGGAGTATTTCCAAATTTACTCCTAGATTCTCTGGAGCCAAAAGTTTACTTTTCTAGGCTGGAAAATAAGTTAAATAAGATTGCAAAAAAATTGATATATAACAGCTATTGTTTGAAAAAAATGATAAGCAACATTTCTCTTCCGAAACTTGATTAACAAAGCAATAATGTTCTGAAAACAGAAATTAGGGTACTGGATTATTAATGCATTATTTGTTAGTTGCGTGTTTCTTTTAATAGACATTCACACTATTTAAGGATATGCATGCATCAAAGTAAGATTTTGCCCCCAGAAGCATTTGTATTGCTGCAGTGACCCTAAGCGGAACGATTCAAGCAAAATAGTGAGTACACATGTCTAAAAGTATTATATCTCTTCTTTGCCTACGGACAGTGTGTAAGTGATACTCTAATTCAAAGCCTTTGGGAGAAACTGATTATATCCACAAACATCACTGAATTACTAATCTCCTTCTACTGCCACAATTGGACTGTTCTAACAGTTAACAGATTGCTTATTAATCAACAAGGATACACAAGACAATGCAATTTCATTTAGTGCTAGAGTTTTAATGCCTAAAAGTATTTGTGCTTAAAATGTTAATCTAGATAAGTCTTCATTAGAAGAAGTCTTAAGATGATTAAGTGCAGTTCATTGAAATGTGCAGAGTGGTAGTAGACCAGCAGGTGGACGTCTCATACAGATGTTCCACTTATTGATATAATACATGCTATAGCCATTTAAACAACCCTAACTCAGTAATAGCTGGAACTCTCTTATTTCTGTAATGAGAGAACCCTGTACCTTTAATATTTTTGAATTTTAAATAAGGTGAATGACAAATTCCCATACCACTATTTACAGCAAAATATGACTAGGAATTTTATTATTCAGTTTATACCAGTACAGCATTTTTTGTTATGTTTCTTGAACTTACCCTTATTTATTTTCCTAGGGATCATTACTATTTTCCTATATAACTCCTGATAGAATGACCAGATCTGACAAATTTCTTTACTGATGCTATTCATTAGTTCAATGCTGAATGAGGAGAAACCCCTACACATTCAAAGATAAAACTTGAGGGTCTACCAAAGCAATAAGCATTGTTTCCATTACCTCTCCCAATCCTGCTAACTGACCCTCCCCACATGCATTCTCTCTCTCTCTCCTTCTCTCTATTTCTCTCTCTCTCTCTCTCTCTCTCTCTCTCTCTCTCTCTCACACACACACACACACACACACATGCACACACACTCCCTTCAATAATTTGCTCTCTTGCTCTAGAACAACTGTTGAGCAAGTCAAACTATCAAGCCCACTTAATATCTGCCATTTTTTGGCCCAATATTAAACACTTCAAGATAATAATATAGCCAACTGGGATTGATTCAGATGAGTTCTATGAATATACACACATGTTGAAGATTTTGTTTTTTTGTCTGTGTTTTGTCATTAAACTGTTAAAAATAAAGGGCTAGAAAAATCAAGAGATGTTTCCATGCCACAAAACTGGATCTTGCAAAACTCCATTTTAAGTTGACTAAAATAATGACTGCATTTCTCCAGCCAACAAAAAGTCCCTATGTTTCTTAGCTAAATGAGAGTTTGCCATGGATGACACTAAAGGTATGTGTGGACTTAGCATAGCCACATTAGGTGATATTCACAAAGCAGCCCAAATGGGCTTCATTCATCTCACAGGCATTTTCAAAGTTCTGAAACAGGACATGTGAGGTTGCTAGGGGAAATTTTCATAAAGGTGATTGGCCATAACTTTTTATTAGTATCTAGAATGTATCCAGTATTTAAGTATCCAGATGATCCCCACCCCACATCTTAATGACATTCTATGGGTTTTAAAACTGTGTTAGCTGTTTTTAAAAACTGTTGACATTGTAAACACTCAATATCTGATCTTCAGATCTCCATAATTCTTCAGTTTAAAAAGTTTTAAATATTCAAAGACCTTAGTGTACATTCTAGATTAATTTATTCTATATGCACACTTTGGAAATAACACTACTTTTAAAAGGAGAGGAACATTGAGAATTTTACATGGCCAACATACTTTTCAGTACTTTTTTACATCTAAGTGATATAACTGATAACATTCTTTTACATAAATGTGTTTCCATGACAACCATTAAAATGTACATGCTTATTTATAATCACAAACACATACTAAATAAAATCAGTGCCCTTGCTGGTAATGTTTCTTAGAATCAGTAGAGTTCACATTATTTCCATGGTACACTATGCGTAGAGAAATGTTAAATATAACTACATAGGAACAAAATGATTATTATAACTATTTTTGGCTTACATTTTCAGAGAACAGAACAGAAACCCAAGCTAAGCAATCTAAATAAGGCACAGAAATAAGACAGACTCATCCCTGCCTTCTAGACCTCCTCAAATGTGTATTGCACCTTGCATCTGCCAGGCACTGTTTCAGGCATGGAGGCTTCAAAAAGGAGCAAGTTACTGCTCCCTCTCTCAAGGAGCTGAGAGTCTATTGGAGGTGGACTATACAGTACCAAGAATAATACAGAGAGGTAGGTGCCAACAGAAGTTTGTGCAGGTTGCTATCGGAGGAGTCGTGAAATCTTCAGGTAAACAATGTGAGCCAGATGGTCCAAGTTGGGTGGCTGTGGTTATAAGGACAGAAGGTCCAGTAGCAAGTAGCCTGGGACCCTGGGAGTACCCAGTGTGTTGGAGAAAAGAGAGAGTAAAGCAGATGGAAAAGGAAGTAAGGAACAGAAAAGTTTACAAGGTTTTTCATTTTTGCCAGTTTTGAAGCATTGTCCTTGATATCCAATGAAATCATGTTGGTTCCCAAGGACAGTCATATTGCCTTCCCAGAAAAGTAGAAAGAAAAGAAGTGGGAAAGAAAATGTAAAAAGAAAGAAGAACTAATTATCAATATATCTAAGAGAAAGATATTCCAAATGCTTTTGTATTTAGTTATGTATTTAATTATCATTATTTTTGTACTTAGTTATGTATTTAGTATCATTATTATTTGGTAATCTTTAGGAACTTTTTCCTACAAAGCTATCTCTGTTAGTATGGAGGTCATTGTCTTAGTATCACTTCAGAATCCAACTGTTGGAATATAGGTTGGTGTTCTACTTTTAAGTCTCTATTTAATTTGGTTATTTTACACTTCTACTCAACTTCCTCATATTTCTCAAAAAGCATATTTGCTATAAAAGTTGAGAAGTATATAAAAGTGAAAATCAAAATTTCTAATTTGTTTTTTCCTTTACAAATCTCCAACCCTTTAAACATATCTTTTTGGACATGTTATAAGAGAGCTGCCAACAGACGGAAGATTTTTATACTTATAAACGATCAATCCGATTTTCAATTCACCAGTGGTGATACAAAGGGGTGTTTTTGGTTTATGTAGGGCTTGTCTCCTCTCCTGACTTGCTTTATGAACTTCTCTGACTGTTGAAACCACTCATATTATGGAGCCAAACGTGATGTAACATCATTCCTGCCACTGGCTTCAGTTTAACACCACTGAATGTAAAGCTTCCAATATTGGTAATTTATTCTTCATTATACATTAAATTTATGTATTTATGCACACATATTGCATAGAATGATTATATTTACTTGTACAGTTGACCCTTAAACAATGCCGGGGTTAGGGGTACCAACCCCCAGCACAATCAAAAATCTGATTATAATTTATGTCCAGCCCAGGGTTCCTCTGTATCCAGGGTTCCACATCTGCAAATTCAACCAACGCACTCATCATAGAGTACAGTAGTATTTACTGTTAAAAAAAAATCTGAATATAAGTGGACCTGTACAGTTCAAACACATGTTGTTCAAGAGTCAAATCTACACCCATATTCTTGACATTAAATAATACCGTCATCTCCTATTACAAAAGGATATAAATAAGCCTACAATTAAAGAACAATTAGACCAAGAACCAAAATGCACAATAAATAAAATGTAAGAACTAAATAGAGAAAAAAGACATGAGGAGGAAAATGAAATTCAAAAAATACCAAAACCAAGTATATGGTAAACACAGAGAGAAAACCATTAAATCTAGCTGAGAAACTCCAAAGAAATTTGTCTCCATATCTCTTACATAATTTTATTTAGCAGTTAATGTAACATCATTAGGTAGGTCAACAGAAACAAAGTGGTGGGACTTTAGGTAATGTGTCAAATTAAAAAATTATTTATGAAGCAATTCCATTTATAAAGTCAAACATGACTTTACCTTCTAGATGAATCAATTGTTTAAACAATATCTATTGAATATGCCTTCTATGTGGCAAGCACAACAAAGAAACGTCAATCTGTATATGTATATGATGTGTACCTGCCTTCAACGTAGTTGGCGTGAGGAAATATACAGAGAGAAAAGAGAGAAGTGAAAAGATAGGCACATTCTTCTAGTTTAAATAGGATCATACAAAAGCAGACAGCTCCATCTCTTTGTTGCAAGGGTTTTCTACACTTTTTCATGTGCTTTTCTTCTTTTTTGCATTTTCTGTATTTTACCATTCTAATTACATGAGGTGAGCAATTGTCTTCTCTTAGTCTTCTACCTGTGACCAAATTTTCTAGAGCAAAATTTCTCAGTGTGTTCCCTGGGCCAAGCAGTATTAGTATCATCTGGAAACTTGTTAGAAACAAGAATTCCCTGGTGCCACTCCATATCTTGTGAATCAGCAACTCTGGGGTGGGCCCCAATGAGGCATGGTTTAACCAGCCCTACAGGTGATTACAATGCATGTTAAAGTTTCAGAACATTGCTCTACAGAAAACAGAGGAACTTAGTTTTTCAGATAAGAAAATTAATCTAGTTTAGTAGTTTTTTAGAAGTATAAAAATAGAAGGTGTAAGTTCTGATTCTGGAGTCACACTTGTAGCCAAGAGCCTAAAGACCACACCCATTGGTGATCAATTTTTTTTTAATTAATTTTTATTGGAATACAGTTGCTTTACAATGTTATGTTAGTTTCTACTATACAGCAAAATGAATCAGCTATACATATACATATATCCCCTCTTTTTTGGATTTCCTTCCCATTTAGGTCACCACAGTGCATTAAGTAGAGTTCCCTGTGCTGTACAGTATGTTCTCATTAGTTATCTATTTTATACATAGTATCAATAGTGTACATGTGTCAATCCCAATCTCCCAATTCCTCCCACCCCCAATTATTTTTTAATTGCTATTGAATGGCTAAAAAAATTAATGAATCAACGAATAGATCTTTTCAGCCAGTGATAACTTTATATTATTAGTATTTGCTTGATGATCTCCAGAATTTTAATATAATTAAGAATACTGAGCTCATGCAGCTCCATCAAAAAAAACAAACAACCCAATCAAAAAATGGGCAGAAGACCTAAATAGACATTTCTCCAAAGAAGACATACAGATGGCCAACAAACACATGAAAAGATGCTCAACATCACTAATTATTAGAGAAATGCAAATCAAAACTACAATGAGGTATCACCTCACACCAGTCATAATGGCCATCATCAGAAAATCTACAAACAACAAATGCTGGAGAGGGTGTGGAGAAAAGGGAACCCTCTTGCACTGTTGGTGGGAATGTAAATTCATACAGCCACTATGGAGAACAGTATGGAAATTCCTTAAAAAACTAAAAATAGAATGACCTTATGACCCAGCAATCCCACTACTGGGCATACACCCAGAGAAAACCATACTTCAAAAAAACACATGCACCCCAATGTTCATTGCAGCACTATTTACAATAGCCAGGTCATGGAAGCAACCTAAATGCCCATCGACTGATGAATGGATAAAGAAGATGTGGTACATATATACAAGGGAATATTACTCAGCCATAAAAAGGAATGAAATTGGGTCATTTGTAGAGACGTGAATGGATCTAGAGACTGTCATACAGAGTGAACTAAGTCAGCAAGAGAAAAACAAATATCGTATATTAATGCATATGTGTGGAACCTAGAAAAATGGTACAGATGAACCGACTTGCAGGGCAGAAATAGAGACACAGATGTAGAGAACAAACGTATGGACACCAATGGGGGAAAGTGGAGGGGGGGTGGTGGTGGGATGAACTGGGAGATTGGGATTGACATATATACCCTGATATGTATAAAATAGATAATTAATAAGAACCTGCTGTATATAAAAATAAAATTAAATTAAAAAAAGAATGCTGATTGTTTGAGTACTGTATTTGGGGATTTTACTCCTTTTGGTTATTTTTATCAAGTAAGTCATTTACTAATTAATGACTCTAACATATTTGGCGTTGTGCTAAATTAGATAGAAGCTTTGCTCTCATAGAGTTTACATAGTAATCAAACCTTGATGACTGTTTGGAAGGTACAAGGCATCAGGTAATGCTACTGCCTACAGCCATGGTCTGAGAAGAATGTATAGCAGGTGGGAAAAATGAGAGGCTATACTGGTACCTCTATGATTCTCCAGAAGATGCTTTTGACTGGTTGGTTTGGAATCATAATTTGGGGGCAAGGTTGGCAAAGATCACACGAATGATATTTCTTATAGCAATAAACATTTATTGGGTATCAATTATGTGCCAAACACCATAATTTTCATTACAGGAATGGCATTGGTGGATAAGAGGCATATAATATGATGTGGTACCTGATCTTAAGGGCTTGTAATCTGGCTGTGAAGAGAAGCCTCTGGCTACTCAAAATGAGAGCTATCAATGCAAGGCAAAGGTTTTTGATAAGACCTAACCCATCAGGTTGTGGTAGGTTTCTTTTTTTTTTTTGCGGTACGCGGGCCTCTCACTGTTGTGGCCTCTCCCGTTGTGGAGCACACGCTCCGGACGCGCAGGCCCAGCGGCCATGGCTCACGGGCCCAGCCGCTCGGCGGCACGTGGGATCCTCCCGGACCGGGGCACGAACCCGTGTCCCCAGCATCGGCAGGCACATTCTCAACCACTGCGCCACCAGGGAAGCCCTGTAGGTTTTAAATGAGGTAAGTGAAGTGAATGTGCCACATGACTAGTGAGGCTGTGACCCAAAAGTAATGTGAAATTGATATACATGCTAAATTACGGGCATTGACTTTGGAGATGAGAAAGATCATTACCAGCTGGAGTAGATAAAGATCCATAGGACTAGAACTAGGCCATGAAAGTTGCTGAAGTTCGAAAAAGTGGAGGGGAAGAAGGACAGGCATTATAGCTGGGGGATTCACATAAGAAAAGGTCAAGAAACTACAGATTTTTTTTTTTTTTTTTGGCCGCGCCACTCGGTTTGCGGGATCAAACTCATGCCCTCAGCAGTGAAAGTGCACGGTCCTAACAACTGGACCACCAGGGAATGCCCAAGAAACCATAACTTTTGCAACATTTTAAAAAGCATGGAATTTCAAGTGGAATGTGATGTTAATAATAATTCAATTATCCACCTATCCATCTAAATGTACTTGAGTGCCTCCTATATTCCAGGCACCGTTCTCACTGGTAGGGATATAACGGTGGGCAACAAGATTTCTGCTCTCATGGAACTTATATGCAAATTTGCCTGTGTCTTGGGGGGTGGCAGTGGTGTGAGGCTGGAAATAAAACATAAATAAATATACCAGAAAACATCAATATATGTTGGTGAGGAGACAGAGAAACTGGAACCCTCATCTGTTGCTGGTGGAATTTCAAAATGACGTACTCACTTTGGAAAACAGTACATTTCCTCAAAAAGTTAAACAGAATTACCATATGGTCCAGGAGTTTCTCTCCTAGGTATATACCCAAAAGAACTGAGAACATATGACCACACAAAAACCTGTAGACAAATTCATAACCACATGACTCATGATAGCCAAAAGGTGCAAATGACCCAAACATCCATTAATAGATAAATAGATTAAAAAAAAACAGTATATCCATACAATGGGATATTTTTTGGCAATAAAAAGGAATGAAGTACTGATACATACCACAGCATGGATGAAAACATTATGCTAAGTATAATAAGCTGGACACAAAAGGCCACGTGTTGTATGAGTTCATTTACATGAAATGGCCAGAATAGGCAAGTGCATAGAAACAGAAAGTATATTAGTAGGTGCCAGGGGCTGCAGTCGGGGGATATAGGGAGTGACTGCTGAGAGGTAAACGGTTTCTTTTCAGAGCAGTAAAAACATTTTGAAATTAGATGTTATGGTATATGAATTATATCTCAATAAAGTTGTTATTTTTAAAAATCTCTCAGTTAAGGGCAGGTATATATTGTCAACCACAAAACTGATGATATAATCAGATAATTTTCCATTCCTTTAGAGTGTGTTATGACAACAGACTCGATATTACCAATACCATCCAGTCAGTCACCATGGTTCTGCAACCATGGATCAATACACTGATTAATACACTTACAAATGCAAATGTAGAACTTTTATTTATTTTTTTAAAAGTAATGGCTATAAAATTTCCCGGGATACAGTTACAACTACAGACCTATAAATCTCAGTCAACAGATAAAACATTCTGCTATATGATAAAAAAAAATACAGTTCCTTTTTTAATATAGCTGTCCTAACTTCTAGAGACATCATAAAACATAACAGAAAAGTATATATATAAGAGCATGCCTGGAAAAGGAGTTGAAGAAAATGTGGGAGTTGAAGAATGTTAGTTAAGTGTAATTATTGCAGTGATGAGTTTCATATATATTTAGATACATCTTATGAAATTGTAGTCTATTGTGTTAGTATCTGTACAAGAATGAGAGACCTGACATGTCAGATAGACTTCATATACTTTACCAAAGATGATTCTGAGTTGACTATATGGATCTGAACCAAAACAAAATAAAAATAATGCTGTGTTTGCTTCAAATAATCAAGATTTACTTGAATGCAAAATAATAACCAACAATCACTGAGCCATAAATTGCTAGAGCTCTTTTCTTAGTAGTATTTTCTTAGTTATTTTTCACTAATCTCCTACACTAATGACAAATGTTTTTTGTGTATTTCTGTGTGCTATGCATTTTTTAGGTACTTTATATGTATGGACTCATTTAATCCTCACAACAGCACTCTGAGACATACATTGCTGTCATCTACCTATTTTACAAGTGAGATAATGGAGACACAGAGAGGTTAAGTAACAGCAAATAAGGAGCAAAGGATTTTAACCCATGCCACCTGAACGCAGAGCCAGTTCATGAAAACACTATGCTACCCTGCCTTTCATAAGAGAGCTGAAGAAGCTTCGAAAATTTCGACATTTTCAAACCATCTCTGCCCCTGAGTTCTAACCAGAAGTGACCACAGCCTTAAAGTTACTGTTGATCAGAGAGCCAACAACTTCTTCCATATACCTGTCAGGGGTCTATCTTATACCCATTCCTAAGTCTGCAAATATGATAAGAATTTATAACCTATGCAATTCTTAAGCCCAGGGTAGTTAATGATAGCAGAGGTGGAAAAAATGCTAATTAATTAATTGAACAAATATTTATTAAACACCTTTATAATGGGCACTGTTCTCAGTGTTTGAGATACATCAGTGAACAAAACAGACAAAACTTTCTGCCCTCAAGGACCTCATATTCTAGTAGACAGTGGGAGATAATCTCTTTTCTGAGAAAGATGTAAATCATATAAATAATAAAGAGATTTAACAAAAGTAAGAAACATTCATTAGGGCAAATGATTATCAAAGTTTCCAGCAAGGGGTCAGCAGATTTGGTCCTGACATCTCCATTCTTGAGCCAATTATGTGCTTAACTTAACTGTACCTAGTGTACAGTGTATGTTACAAATAAGAAAAAATAAAAATAAATTAAAAAAAATAAACTGACCTAGCAAGATTAACAGTTTTGATAGGAAGAGAAAAAAAAGGAAACAGGGAAAAGAAATTGGAAGTATTAAAGCAAGATACCCTTTTTCTAAATATGCACACCCATATCTATATTATCCTGAAAACCCCACTGAAAAGAATGGTGAGCAACCTGTTGTGTATTGACCTGTGTGAGCCATCTTGTTCTGGTAGAGGAGATGGTGGCCATCACAGATAAGAAATGGGCTGAGCAGGCAGCTTTGGCTCTTTTGGCAAACATGATTTTAACAGACATGATGTCAGAAATAAATCTAGTCAAAAAAAAAAGAGAAAAAGAAATAAATCTAGCTCCAAACCAAAATGGAAGTGAATATCAGAAAAATGATTCTATTAAAAATGAACTTTAGGGCTTCTCTGGTGGCACAGTGGTTGAGAGTCCGCCTGCCGAGGCAGGGGACACGGGTTCGTGCCCCGGTCCGGGAGGATCCCACATGCCGCAGAGCAGCTGGGCCCGTGAGCCATGGCTGCTGAGCCTGCGCGTCCGGAGCCTGTGCTCCGCAACGGGAGAGGCCACAACAGTGAGAGGCCCGCGTACCGCAAAAAAAGAAAGAAAAAAAAAAGAACTTTAGGGAATTCCCTGGTGGTCCAGTGGTTAGGACTCCATGCGTCCACTGCTGAGGGCGCACGGTTCAATCTCCGGTCGGGGAACTAAGACCCCATGAGCCACGCGGCATGGCCAAAAAATAAATAAATAAAATAAAAATAAAACTTAAAAAAATATGAAAGGAAAAAGAATTTCCAACCTGGAATTGTACAGGAGTAATTCAAAACAGCCAAAAAAATTAAAACACCTCAAGTGAGGTATGAATGACGACTTGCATATTTTAAAGAAAATATGGACAAAAGACATCTTCATATTTTACCTGATTCCAAACTTAAAAGATGTCAGCCAATATAGGAACTCAGCTCAGTTGCAAACTCTGGGACTTAATCTATATTGGAGCTAAATATTCTATAAGCATGCAGTGAAGTGCAAAAACTAGCAATTGAAAAATGACATGATTAAATGGCACGACATGCAATCATTTGCTCTCAATTATATCAATGTATCTTCTTCATTTCTAGGAGTCAGGCAGAAATATTGTTTTTTAAATGCCTCTATCAAATTGGTCACCAATAATAAAATAGATGAGAGTCCTAATAAGCTCATTTACATACCATATATCATACAGTACAAAACTATTCTCTCCGAACAGTTTTGCTCATAGATTTGTCTCCTGGTTGTCATGAGTCTTTGCTACATTAGCAGATTTTAAAAGCGTAATACTGCCTTCAGGACCATTTGTAGAAAAACATTTATGAAACTTTTCTAGTTAACCCTTGGCAGGATCCTTATTGCTAATTATGGAAAAGGTACTGATATAATATCTTGGCTGTCACATTGTATTATGGTGACGGTAGAAGCAGAATCTAGATCTGACATTTTGGAAATACCATCTAACTGCAAGTCAGAAACAGAGAATGACAGTTCTAAGTAGATTATAACTTCTTGCAAAATAACAAACTGGTTTATTTAATGTAAAAGCTGGATTTTAAAAATAGCAGTAAAGGCCCCTGAATTGATTCACCAAGCACATCTCTATCAGCTCCTTGAAGAAGGTCTGGGATGTGTGCCAAAATACTTTTTAAATTGTACATGACAGTATAAGTCTAGATTCTAACACTAAATGATTTATTTTAACCATTTAAAATCAAAATAGTTTCAGCGAACACTTTCATTTTTAAGAAAAATCATCTACCCTCTGTTCACCTAGGCAGCAGATAAGTGAGGTGTCATCTTTACCTCCAGGCCTAATTAGCCTGACCTTTGACCTAGAAAAAGATCTTACTTGTTCTTGCAATCTAGTATCCTCACCAATTAAGTTGAATCATTAAGGGCCACCAGGACTATTAATACTACAAATTCTTGGACACCCTTCAATGAATGGTGTCATCAAGGGAAAAACTAAACATTCTTTTAATACACTCATATTTATGTTTTAATTCTTTTGTACCTTCATCTGTTCAAAAAACATTAATTATATTTGGAAAGGAGTATTTCTATACCTCTTAGGTACTTTTTAGCTGTAGACCAAAATTAATAACCATTCTAAAAATGAAGACCCTCACTGTGTTATTCCATGAAAGCTGCTGTTAGCCCTGTGTGGCATTCTTTAATTTCCTTGTGACTTACCCTACACTAGGTTAAGTACTTTTAAACATGTTTGTTTTTAAGAATCAAGCTCAGTGGTCGTGTGCTTAGTTCATATTCACATGTAATTAGTAATATGTTATATACTTCCTTTTCTAAATTAAAAACACTATTAAAATTCCAGACATACAAAACAATATGAAGATTACGTTACTCTAAAGAAAACTGTAATAGCTTACAGATTGCTTGTATCATTACTAAAATGCTGGTATCTATTACAGAGTCTCCCTGGAATAAAGAATGCACTTTAAAAACATGTCCATTATTGTTAAGATGCTAAACTAGTCTGCAATTACAGAAAGGTAACTTCTAGCAATAAGGGGGAAAGGGTGCTGGATATAAATGCAACTTAGCCATTATACTATACCTTTTCTTAAAATCCCACTCTCTTTTCATAAGCAGATGAGGCACTAATTGCCTTTTATTTTTACATTATATTTTGAAATCTTTTTACAATACCCACTGTGCTTTTTAACTCTTACTGATTCCACTCAAAGTAATTCTGGAGGGGACTTCCCTGGTGGTCCAGTGGTTAAGAACACCTTCCAGTGCAGGGCACGCAGGTTCAATCCCTGTCTGGGAAACTAAGATCCCACATGCCACCACAGGGCAGCTAAGCCCGCGCACGGCAACTACTGAGCCCACACGCCACAACTAGAGAGAGAAGCCTGCGTGCCACAACGAAGACCACCGCACGCCACAATGAAAGAGCCCACATGCCGCAGCTAAAACCCAATGCAGCCAAAAATAAAATAAATAAATATTTTTAAAAAACAAGTAATTCTGGAGAATGGATGAAGGTGATTTGCTTCTCTGGATTATTTGTGGATCCCAACTACCTGAACTCATCTGTGAGTTCAGATGAAAAAAGAACCATCATAAAGACCACACCTGGGGGACGAAATAGCATTAAGAAGGAAAGCAAGAGAACACGGGAGCACACAAAAGGAATTCCCAGGGATAATGTGGAACACAGAGGACAGGACAGATTGTTGGACTAATTTGTTTCATGAATCACTCAACTCTGCTGCGTGCTGTTTTCTAACTCTCTCATCCATACACAGTTGACTATTCTTCACCCGCCTCCTCGAGCAAACCGTATTTTTCCAGACTTATCTCTGGCTAACTTACTTGTTATTTCCTATGAAGCCACTCCTGGAACTCATCACAAAGCTCAGAGTGTTACTTGAAGTATAACAGCTAGGAATTGGTATTTTAGGGAAGTATTACTGTTATTCAAGAATCCTACAGATGGGAAGTAAATGAATTCAAGAACTCTAGGGACACAGCAAGAATGCAGGAAGAAAGTTAGGCTGTGGGGAATAACACCACTAAAAAAGAGGAAAATGATACTAAGGACAAAAAGTCAATATAAGAAAGACCCTTCTATTTTTTTTCATTTATTCCTCCCTGACCTGGAAGAGGCTGAGGTATAGCCAGCTCTATAAACTTCATATTTCTGATGTTATTTTCATAGCACCTAAAATAAATAGGACATTTTCCCGTGGGTCTGGACCATTGGGAATTTGCTTCTTAGCTCTTTCCTTTGCTTTTGTGGTGGAAGCCCCGGGCAATTCAACTCCTTTTTTGCTAGTTTTCAGTATTCCCAGATGTGCAGTAATGCTAACCACACTCTCAGGTTAGTAAACTTCTCTTAGAAGTTTAACTAATATATAACAGCAAAACACTCTTTAACTGTTATATCAGGTAGTAGAGAGACGCTGACTAAATATTAGCCAACTGGTAAATTGCTCTGATGATTACTTAACTCAAAGCAATATTCCACAACCTTGTGAAAAGGAAATGTAATAAGAACTTCATTCTTTAAACACTCCCATAGCTTAAACAAAGCAGAGGTCCAGGAGAAATTTTTAAGAGCAGTTTCTTGAAAAAGCTAATTTTCCTTTTAGAAGAACATGTTTTCTTCTGAGAAAAGATGCCGCACCCCTCTCCTGCCTGTTCCCCAAAACAAGATTAAATACACTGGGGGGAAGTCCTCTCATTAAACCCCTTCATCAGGCAGCAAGGTAGAACATTAAGTCATCTAAGCATAAAGGTATTTTAGTTGAACATCTGAGAAGCAACTTGGATTGAGGGAGGGAAAGAAACACAACTTAGGGCCTTCACCTAGTTTGGCAATAATTATTTACGTGATCTCAAGTAAATGATGTAACTTTTATGTGCCCTCAATACCCCTTCCCTAAAATGCAATGATTCTTTAGCCTTTACCATCTTCTGGCATCAGATTATTACATAACTTTATTTTGTTATGAGACAGGAAAAATATCATATGGCGGTCTGAGATGGTCTTTTAAAAGATAATAATAAAACATGGAATATCTCTCAAATCAGTTGCAAGATGATTCTTACCCGCTCTGATAAACTTTGAGGGGTGATAGGGTACTAGTTTCACTTTGTCTTTATCATTCTTATTCATTTTCCTTTTCATTGGCCTGAACTGTGGGCAACCGCTCTAAATGGGCAAGTGTGTTGTTGCAATCGTTTACATGAAACAACCTTGCTTGGCCTCAGATTCTTCTCATGTCTTGGTCATGTTCCAACATCCTCAAAGTCTGACTCCAAATACCTTTATAGTGAGAACCACATGCCTAAGCAAAGCACACAAGACTGAAAATTTAAGTTCTATTGCTGCTTTTGCAAAGCTTTGAAGTCTGTTGCACCAGTGTTTTATAGAGAGTTAGTATGGCATGGTTGAATGGATCCATTGGTTCTCTTGCTGGTGGTCTTGGCTTACAGATAAAGGAGTCAGTTGGTCTCGAAACATCCCTCCAAATCCTAAAAGTCACTTCTCCTGTCATGACTGAGGGGGAATAAAGGATATTTTTTAGAAAATGAGGAGAGCATAGAGGGAAGGAGGAACCTATCGCCTATCCTATGCTTTGCAAATGAGCTTGTAACACCAGACCTGTCATTCTGGTTTCACACTTATCTTCATGACATTACATTGAAAAAGAAAGAAAAATATCCTTGGGGAAGAAAATATTATATTTTAAGTGTACAGGGTATAAGTTAGGATTTAATCAATGGTTTAGAGTACCAGTAAAATTAAGAGAGATAAGTTAGGCCATTTTTTTTCCAGATAGAAATAATAATTTTTGCCCCTGCCCTATCTTAGAGAAGTTTTTGGGAGGATTAATGAGCTAATGTCTGTAAAGCTCCTTAAGCTCCTCATATGGAGGTACAACATAAACACAAGGTGAAAAATGATAGCAAACTCCATACTGAGTTGAACTCCTGAGAGTAAAACCCCTGAAATGAGAAGATGCAGGGTCAGGATGGGTAGACTCTGAGTTCCAATGCCAGAAAAGCCTTGGTTTGTTGTCATATCTATTTTTAATACTGTTTAAAATAGCACTTCATAGTATTAGTAAGCATTTCTACATTTCCTATCAATCACAATGTCCCTTGTGATGATCATTTTTAATTTCTATTCATCAAATAATAGGCTTATTATCTCTATTTTGTAGAGGAAAAATCAAGATGTGAAAATTGCAAAGGCATCAATGATGACTCACATAAAATCATTGGTTTGGTATTATTGGACTATAGCCTGGGTTAGGATTCAGGAGATATGGGCTGCCACCTGGCTCTGGTTGTACGGTCCTGGGTGAGTCACTTAATTTATCAGATACTTGGTTTTCTCTTCTTTGGAATAAGGAGGTTGAGATAGCCAAATGACCTCAAATACCATCTTGTGATGAAATTCTACAATGTGCTATGTACTTCTTTAGTATCTAGCAACTCTAAGGCATTGTCTTCATTACTGTGAAGGGCAAGCAAAAGATGACAACTTCAAGATAGTTCCTACCCCTGGATGGACCTAGAGATTGTCATACTAAGTGAAGTAAGCCAAAGACAAATCTCATATGATATCGCTTATATATGGAATCTAAAAAAATGATACTAATGAACTTATTTACAAAACAGAAACACTCACAAACATAGAAAACAATCTTATGGTTACCAAAGGGGAAATGGGGGGAGGGATAAATTAGGAGTTTGGGATTAACAGATACACACTACTATATATAAAATAGATAACCAACAAGGGCCCACTGTATGGCACAGGGAACTATATTCAATATTTTGTAATAGCCTATAAGGGAAAAGAATCTGAAAAAGAATATATATATACTATATATATATACACATATAACTGAGTCACTTTGCTGTACACCTGAAATTAGAACAGCATTGTAAATCAACTATACTTCAATAAAATTTTTTTTAAAAAATATAGTTCCTACTCTTAACAAGTTTATATACTTAAAATAACAATGAAATACCACCATGCACCTATTAGAATGGCCAAAATTTGGAACACACAACACCAAATGCTGGCAAGGTTAGGGAGAAACAGGAGGTCTCATTCATTGCTGGTAGGAATGCAAAATGGTACCAACACTTTGGGAGACAGTTTGGGAATTTCTTACAAAACTGAACACACTCTTACTATATAATCCAGCAATCACACTCCTTGGTATTTACCCAAAGGAGCTGAAAAGTTATGTTCACACAAGAACCTGCACATGGATATTTATAGCAGCTTTATTCATAATTACCAAAACTTGGAAGCAACCAAGATGTCTTTTAGTAGGTGAATGAATTAGTAAACTGTGGTACCTCCAGACAGTGGAATATTACTCAGTGCTAAAAAGAAATGACTTATTAAACCATGAAAAGATGTGGAGGAATCTTAAATGCATATTACTAACTGATAGAAGCCAATCTGAAAGGGCTACATACTATAATTCCAAACGCATGACATTGTGGAAAAGGCAAAACTATGGGGAGTAAAAAGACCAGAGGTTGCCAGGGGTTGGGGTGGTGAGTGCGGGATGATGAATGAATAGGCAGAGTACAGAGGATTTTTAGGTCAGTGAAATACTAGGCATGATGATGGACGCGTCATTATACATTTGTCCAAACCCATAGAATGTACAAACCAAGAGTGAACAGTAACATAAACTATGGATGCTGGGTGTATGATGTGTCAATATAGGCTCATCAATATGCATTGAATAGGACTTTCAAAAGGAGGGAACTAAACATATAAAGAACTTATGATAATCAAATAGTAGGTAAAACTTTCCTGATCTAAAGCAGGGTTTAAGTTCTCAAAATCAATTAGGACTCACCAAGTTCCCAGCAAAAGAAATAAAGAAACCAACACCCAGTCACACACAAATGAAAAATAAAGTTCTATGTGGCAACAAAAATTAGACTTCTCCTTTTTTGGCATCTCCAAATGCCAACAGAATCATTAGCAGTTTTGATGGCAAAAGGTTATACTCCCCATAACAAAGTTTTCTGTTCAGCAAGCTATTGTTTATATGTGAGGTCAAGAAAAATACATTTTCAGACATGCAATGGTTTGGAGAATATACCAGGAAAGTACTTTTTCTATAAAAATTATTAGAAGACAATCCAATAGTCAGTACTAAGAATAATTTTTTAAAGTGGAAAACCATGGTATAAAAAATTATGTTGAGGAATAAAAAATGTATAAAGAATTAACTGAATTATTTTTCATATTCTTATAAAATAAATGCAAATGTCAAAAGAAACTATTGAAAGTATGAGAAAGAATGTGATTATATTTATAAAATAATAATAATTAGCTGCACCAATAATTAACAGGCATTATTTCTTTCTACTTTTAAATCAACCAAGTCCTGATGAAACAAAACATGTTACCTGTGCCACCATCCTGACTGAAATTCATAACTAGGAAGACCTTTTCATTTACATTTTATACAACGTCTCTATTCAAATTATAAAGACACTATAATGTTAGAAAGGAAATGGGTATGAAGCGAAAGCTATCATGGTGCCAAAGGCAACAACATTGCAACTTTGGTTCAAAAGATGCCTTTGTCCTTCTGAAGCATCATTTTCAATGAAGTAAACATGAATCCTGGCATATAAAGTTGATTATATACCAGAAATTTTGTGCCAAACCAAAAGTATTGTTTAGAGGAATTAAACGGCATCTACAATTGAATAAATTTACTGATAGAAAAAGATGGCTAGTACAGAATCACAGAATGCTAGAGTTGAATTCTTTCAATCCAAGAGTCTAAATTTACAAATAAAAAGTATCAGGCAAAGAGAAGAGAAATTATTTGCTGAGATTACACAGCTGAAAATCCTAGATCATAATGTTGCCAACTAACAGAACCTAGTGAGAGATATTCAATAAATACCATTAATTGGTTAAATATAAAAGAATGATGTGGTAAAATTACAGAAAAATAACTGACAATTCAATATGAACACTGAAAAAAAAGGTTTGTTTCCTTAATTTAAGGTCTAATTTTGTGTGTGTGTGCGTGTGTGTGTGTGTGTGTGTGTGTGTGGTATACGTGTATCTGTATAGAGCAATAATCTGTGAGAAATATGATGAAGCTATAAAGGGGTGTTTACAAAAGAGGGTCAGGGAGACAGAAAGTAGGGAAGAAAATGTCCTCCAAGTGTTACCACCTTGCTCAAAAGCTGTAAAGCAGCCTAATGTGGAGACCCACCTTTGATAATCTGGGACCTAGTTTTCTGCACCCCAGAAAAGCTGTCCAGTCCACAGGTCAAAGGGCAAACTTAGGAGGTCTACTGACTATCTCCTTTTTTTCTAGTCTTGAGAGGAAAACAATTCTCTTGTGGTCTGACCTAGGCAGTAATAGGCCAATGATCCAACTAACAGATAATTCAGTTCTTAAAGATCCTACAACTAATCCTGAAGTAATTGAAACCCATGGAATTTTCCCTGATTACTATTTACCATTTACTTTATCCATTTGCCCTACTGTATTACAAATAAATGCTTTTTAAAAAGGACAAGCTTATGCTATAGTAATTATAATGCTGATAGCATTATAATGCTGAGTTCTCACTAGGTAGGCTCCATTTTAAGGAGTTTTCGTATATATTATCTCATTTAATACTCATAGCCATTCTATGAGGTAAGTGTTATTACTATGTCTATTTTTATGATGAGAAACCTGGGGCTTTAAGAAAAATCACGGATTAGAAATAGGTAGAGACAGGATAAACTCATGCATCTTGAACCCACAGGCTTAAGCTTCTACATTATGGTGGATCAGATTCACTGCTTCAATCTTATCTACATGAAGAGCATGGAGACATCTTTGAAATTCTGTACTCCCAGTTTCTTCATAATTTGAGTTTATTATCAATTAAAATAACATTTAAATAATGTTAAGAAATCAAGTAAGAATAGAAATATTCATCACTGTGGTTTCAGAGCCTAAACGCAGTTCTGTCTGGTTTTTGAGGCAGCAGTGAAGTAAGGATGGGTGACATCTCTCTGTCATCTTTCTAGATTAACAGTGCAGCCTTTAACTTCCATGAATCTGGTTTACCTGAGAGCAGTAATACAAACGACACATATGACATGAGTCTATGGCTACCTCTATGAATCCTCAATTCAGGGGCAGATTGCCCCACTTCAGGAATCATTCAGCATCTTCTAGAAAAAGGTGTACTCAGAAAGAATTAGGCCTTTGTTACTCCATTTTCTTTTACTTTAGAAGGCTTACAATGGGATTGCCTATAAAAATTTCCTGTGGGTCTTCCCACTACCCCCAGATGGTAGTGTGAATAACATTTATTTAAATCTATCTTTGAATTTCAACCTTAACCTAGCCAATGTTTTTTTCTTTACAAGGCAGCTCTATATTGTATCCAATTACTCAAAATTACTTCCAAAGCAGTGTTAGGCAATGGATTTTTTTATATACAGTGGGGAAAATATCTAATAAAAGCTGATTTCAGTACTTACTTTTTGATGAACATACATGGTTAATATAATAGCTTTTTAAAAAAATGTATTTAAGACACATAGAAAGGATTAAATCCTGTCTGTTATCTGTTGATTTTGAAAGCATTTTATACGCTTTTGTTACAGCCAGATTGAATTACTGTAATTCTTTGTTTGCAGCTTTGCCAATAGCATCATTACCAAGTTTGTATGGCTCCAGGACACAGCAGCAGAGATGATCCTGGACCTGTAGGAACCATGGCCTCCTCTCTCAAATCTCAAAACTTACAACATATTCTCTTCTGTCTTTCAACCTTATCTCCTTAAAAATGCGGGTTTTGAAGGACATAGGACATGTGATTATTTATGGTGCCATTTGAGATTGATTATAGTGGACATGGGAAATTCCCTCTAAATGTCTTGGCTAGATTGGTTCTATTTTTATTTCTGGAAATTACACAGCGAGATTTGGGAAAATACTTCTTAAAGCATGTGAACTGTGTTTAGCTCTTTTATTTATCTATTTTGCAAAAGTACATCAGCGATATTCCCTTTCAGAGTAATTACTTAGTAATGCTGCATACCTCATAGTTAACTTGAAATTCTGTTAAAGACCCTACTCTAAAATTTTTAATGTCCGAGGTTTAAAACATTGACTTGCTGACTTCCTCTATTGAGGCGGGGTGGTGGTCATCAAGAAGACGTGACTATCGTTTGACCTTCAAGCTGAACCCGGGCAACTGGACTCCTCTTCTCCTCCCCTGTCCTCGGAATGTGTGTTCTGCTTGCCTTCCCTGCCCTCAGAAGCTGCCCCAAGGATACAGCCTTGAGGTAACAGTGTGGTGGTGAGACTATCTGGACTGTGTACATGACTGAACACAGTTCAGGCCTCTATATAAACATTTAAGATTCTGGAGGTGGGGAAATTTCTTGTCTTGTGGCTGCCCATGACAAGCCTCCTAAGTTCCCTTTCCTATTAAACCTGCCACCTACCAATCTGGAGTGGTCTGCCTCTTTCTTCAGTCTCTTCCTGCCCTCTGTTTGTGGCAGTTGGTTTCAGGTTATATCTGGGAAGCTGCTGAGGAGGTTACAACCTAACATCCTCTAGATGGCTATCCAAGGAATCAGAAAAGGGATGAGGAACAATAGAGTAAGTTATGAGTTAACATCTTTTTCTCTTTCCAGAAAATAGATCTTTGACCCAAGGACTACTGAGTCTACAAAGTAGCGGCAGATTCTGGAAGACTTTCTAGACCTGACTATTGGCTCTATCACTTATTAACTGTATGAACTTCATTAACTTCAATTTTCCCTGCCTCAGTTTTCTCATCCATAAGTAGGGGATAATAAACCAGCTGCCTCAAGATGGTGATGAGGATTAAATAAGTGAATGGAGAAACTTAGAAACTGTGACTCACATCTAATGAGCACTCAATAAGTACTGGTTGTCACTATTACAATTATTAAAAGAATGTTTTCTTCCTCCTAATGCAATTATTGCGTGGCCTCCTTTCCTTAAAGGAGATGCAGATGGTACCCATTCCCATGTTTATGATAATTTTTGTAATCTAGAGCAGGGTCAGAAAACTAAGGTCTGCTAGCCACTGCCGGCTCTTGTAAATAGTTTTGTAAATAAGTTTTATTAAACACACAATATTCATTTACATATTCTCTATGGCTGCTTTTACACTATAACAGCAGAGCTGAATAACTGCGACAGAGATTATATTACCTGCTTTTTATAGAAAATGTTTGCCAACCCTTGATTTAGAGTAAAACAAGGTTTCAATGTTTACCGAAGGGTCAGCAAATGACAGAATGGGAGAATACTAAAATTTGAACCCGAAGACCATGGCTTTTGCTTTGTCTCTGCTGCTGGTTGCTGTGCGAATTCAAACAAGTCACATTAACTTTCCATATCTCAAGTTCTTCATTCATGAAAATAAATAAAAACACACATAAGAAGGTGACCACAATTTTCAACTTATATAACTAGGGTAAGGTTTAAATATAATAACATGCATAAAAGTGCTTGGTCAAATTCCTTTTTTTTAATTTAATTTTTTTAAATATAGCAGGTTCTTACTAGTTATCTATATTATACATATTAATGCATATACGTCAACCCCAATCTCCCAATTCATCCCCATGCCCCACCCCCCGCTTTCCCCCCTTGGTGTCCATAGTTTGTCCATAGCCACATCTGTGGCTCTATTTCTGCCTTGCTAACTGGTTCATCTGTACCATTTTTCTAGATTTCACATATATGCATTAATATATGATATTCGTTTTTCTTTTTCTGATTTACTTCACTCTGTATAACCATCTCTTGGTCCATCCATGTGTCTACAAATGACCCAATATCATTCCTTTTTATGGCTGAGTAATATGCCATTGTATATATATATACGACATCTTCTTTATCCATTCATCTGTTGATGGGCATTTAGGTTGTTTCCATGACCTGGCTATTGTAAATAGTGCTGCAATGAACATTGGGTGCATGTGTCCTTTTGAATTATGGTTTTCTCTGGGTATATGCCCAGTAGTGGGATTGCTGGGTCATGTGGTAATTCTATTTTTAGTTTTTGAAGGAACCTCCATACTGTTCTCCATAGTGGCTGTATGAATTTACATTCCCACCAACAGTACAGGAGGGTTCCCTTTTCTCCACATCCTCTCCGGTATTTGTTGTTTGTAGATTTTTTGATTATGCCCATTCTGACCGGTGTGAGGTGATACCCCATTGGAGTTTTGATTTGCATTTTTCTACTAATTAGTGATGTCGAGAAGCTTTTCATGTGCCTCTTCGCCATCTGTATGTCTTTGGATAAATGTCTATTTAGGTCTTCTGCCCAATTTTTGATTGGATTGTTTATTTTTTAAATATTGAGCTGCAAGTGCTGTTTATATATTTTGGAGATGAATCCTTTGTCCATTGAATTCATTTGCAAATATTTTCTCCCATTCTGAGTGTTGTCTTTTCATCTTGTTTATGGTTTCCTTTGCTGTGCAAAAGCTTTTAGTTTCATTAGGTCCCATTTGTTTATTTTTGTTTTTATTTCCATTACTCTAGGAGGTGGGTCAAAAAAGATCTTGCTGTGATTTATGTCAAAGAGTGTTTGTTCTTCCTATGTTTTCCTCTAAGAGTTGTATAGTGTTCGGTTTACATGTAGGTCTTTAATCCATTTTGAGTTTATTTTTGTGTATGGTGTTAGGAAGTGTTCTAATTTCATTCTTTTACATGTAGCTGTCCAGTTTTGCCAGCACCACTTATTGAAGAGACTGTCTTTTCTCCATTGTATATCCTTGCCTCCTTTGTCATAGATTAGTTGACCATAGGTGTGTGGGTTTATCTCTGGGCTCTCTATCCTGTTCCACTAATCTATATTTCTGTTTTTGTGTCAGTACCATATTGTCTTGATTACTGTAGCTTTGTAGTACAGTCTGAAGTCAGGAAGTCTGATTCCTCCATCTCTGTGTTTTTCCCTCAAGATTGCTTTCGCTATTCAGGGTCTTTCGTGTCTCCATACAAATTTTAAGATTTTTTGTCCCAGTTCTGTAAAAAAATGCCATTGGTAATTTGATAGGGATTGCAATGAATCTGTAAATTGCTTTGGGTTATATATTCAATTTCACAATATTGATTCTTTCAATGCAAGAACATGGTATATCTCTCCATCTGTTTCTGTCATCTCTGATTTCTTTTATCAGTGTCTCATCGTCTTCTGGGTACAGGTCCTTTACCTCCTTAGGGAGGTTTATACCTAGGTATTTTATTCTTTTTGTTGTAATGATGCATGGGATAGTTTCCTTAATTTCTCTTTCTGATCTTTCATTGTTAGTGTATAGGAATGCAAGAGATTTCTGTGCATTAATTTTGTTTCCTGCTAGTTCACCTAATTCATTGATTAGCTCTAGTAGTTTTCTGGTGGCATCTTTAGCATTCTCTATGTCTAGTATCATGTCATCTGCAAACTGTGACAGTTTCACTTCTTCTTTTACAGTTTGTATTCCTTTTATTTCTTTTTCTTCTCTGATTGCCATGGCTAGGACTTCCAAAACTATGTTGAATAATCATGGCGAGAGTGGACACCCTTGTCTTGTTCATAAAGGAAATTTTTTCAGTTTTTCACCATTGAGAATGATGTTGGCTGTGGGTGTGTCGTATATGGCCTTTATTATGTTGAGGTAGGTTCCCTCTATGCCCACTTTCTGGAGAGTTTTTCTCATAAATCGCTGTTGAATTTTGCCAAAAGCTTTTTCTGCATCTACTGAAATGATCACATGGTTTTTATTCTTCAATTTGTTAATATGGTGTATCACATTGATTGATTTGTGTATATTGAAGAATCCTTGCATCCCTGGGATAAATCCCACTTGATCATGACGTATGATCCTTTTAATGTGTTGTTGGATTCTGTTTGCTAGTATTTTGTTGAGGATTTTTGCATCTATATTCATCAGTGATATTGGTCTGTAATTTTCTTTTTTTGTAGTATCTTGTCTGGTTTTGGTATCAGGGTGATGGTGGCCTCATAGAATGAGTCTGGGAGTGTTCCTTCCTCTGCAATTTTTGGAAGAGTTTGAGAAGGATCAGTGTTAGCTCCTCTCTAAATGTTTGATAGAATTCACCTGTGAAGCCAGCTGGTCCTGGACTTTTGTTTGTTGGAACATTTTAAATCACAGTTTCCATTTCATTACTTGTGAATGGTCTGTTCATATTTTCTATTTCTTCTTGGTTCAGTCTTGGAACGTTATACCTTTCTAAGAATTTGTCCATTTCTTCCAGGTTGTCCATTTTATTGGCATAGAGTTGCTTGTAGTAGTCTCTTATGATGCTTTGTATTTCTGCAGTGTCTGTTGTTACTTCTTTTTCATTTCTAATATTATTGATTTGAGTCCTCTCCCTCTTTTTCTTGATGAGTCGGGCTAAAGGTTTATCAATTTTGTTTATCTTCTCAAAGAACCAACTTTTACTTTTATTGATCTTTGCTATTGTTTTCTTTGTTTCTATTTCATTTATTTCTGCTCTGGTCTTTATGATTTCTTTCCTTCTACTAACTTTGGGTTTTGTTTGTTCTTCTTTCTCTAGTTCCTTTAGGTGTAAGGTTAGATTGTTTATTTGAGATTTTTCTTGTTTCTTGAGGTAGGATTGTATTGCTATAAACTTCCCTCTTAGAACTGCTTTTGCTGCATCCCATAGGCTTTGGATCGTCATCTATTCATTGTTATTGGTCTCTAGGTATTTTTTGATTTCCTCTTTGATTTCTTCAGTGATCGCTTGGTTATTTAGTAACGTATTGTTTAGCTTCCATGCATTTGTGTTTTTTATGTATTTTGCCGTGTAATTGATATCCAATTTCATAGCGTTGGGGTCAGAAAATTTGCTTGATATGATTTCAATTTTCTTAAGTTTACCGAGGCTTGATTTGTGACCCATGATGTGATCTATCCTGGAGAATGTTCTGTGTGTATATGAGAGGAAAGTGTAATCTGCTGTTTTCGATGGAATTTCCTATAAATATCAATTAAATCTATCTGGTCTATCGTGTCATTTAAAGCTTGTGCTTCCTTATTAATTTTCTGTCTGGATGATCTGTCCATTGGTGTAAGTGAGGTGTTAAAGTCCCTCACTATTATTGTGTTACTGTCAATTTCCTCTCTTATAACTGTTAGCAGTTGCCTTATGTATTGAGGTGTTCCTATGTTGGGTGCATATATTTATAATTGTTATGTCTTCTTCTTGGATTTAGCCCTTGATCATTATGTAGTGTCCTTCCTTGTCTCTTGTAACATTTTTTATTTTAAAGTCTATTTTATCTGATATGAGTATTGCTACTCCAGCTTTCTTTTGATTTCCATTTGCATGGATTATCTTCTCCCATCCCCTCACTTTCAGTCTGTATGTGTCCCTAGGTCTGAAGTGGGTCTCTTGTAGACAGCATATATATGGATCTTGTGTTTGTATCCATTTAGTGAGCCTGTGTCTTTTGGTTGGAGCATTTAGTCCATTCACATTTAAGGTAATTGTCGATATGTATGTTCCTATTACCATTTTCTTAATTGCTTTGGGTTTGTTTTTGTAGGTCCTTTTCTTCTCTTGTGTTTCCCACTTAGAGAAGTTCCTTTAGCATTTTCTGTAGAGCTGGTTTGGTGGTGCTGAATTCTCTTGGCTTTTGCTTGTCTGTAAAACTTTTGATTTCTCTGTCGAATCTGAATAAGATGCTGGCTGGGTAGAATAATCTTGGTTGTAGGTTCTTCCTTTGCATCACTTTAAATATATCATGCCACTCCTTTCTGGCTTGTAGAGTTTCTGCTGAGAAATCAGCTGTTAACCTTATGGGAGTTCCGTTGTATGTTCTTTGTCATTTTTCCCTTGTTGCTTTTAATAATTTTTCTTTGTCATTTTTTTTTTTTTTTTTTTTTTGGTCAATTTGATTACTATGTGTCTCGGCATGTTTGTCCTTGGGTTTATCCTGCCTGGGACTCTCTGCGTTTCCTGGACTTGGGTGGCTATTTCCTTTTCCATGTTAGGGAAGTTTTTGATTATAATCTCTTCAAATATTTTCTTGGGTCCTTTCGCTCTCTCTTCTCCTTCTGGGACCCCTATAATGCGAATGTTGGTTCGTTTAATGTTGCTCCAGAGGTCTCTTAGGCTGTCTTCATTTCTTTTTATTCTTTTTTCTTTATTCTGTTCCGTGGCAGTGAATTGCACCATTCTGTCTTCCAGGTCACTTATCTGTTCTTCTGCCTCAGTTATTCTGCTATTGATTCCTTCTAGTGTATTTTTCATTTCAGTTATTGTATTGTTCATCTCTGTTTGTTTGTTCTTTAATTCTTCCAGGTCTTTGTTAAACATTTCTTGCATCTTCTCAATCTTTGCCTCCATTGTTTTTCTGAGGTCCTGGATCATCTTCACTATCATTATTCTGTATTCTTTTTCTGGAAGTTTGCCTGTCTCCACTTCATTTAGTTGTTTTTCTTGGGTTTTGTCTTGTTCCTTCATCTGGTACATAGTCCTCTGCCTTTTCATTTTGTCTGTCTTTCTGTGAATATGGTTTTCATTATACAGACTGCAGGAACATAGTTCTTCTTGCTTTTGCTGTCTGCTCTCTGGTGGATGAAGCTATCTAAAAAGTTTGTGCAAACTTCCGGATGGGAGGGACTGGTGGTGGGTAGAGCTGGGTATTGCTCTGGTGGGCAGAGCTCAGTAAAACTTTAATCTGCTTGTCTGCTGATGGGTGGCACTGAGTTCCCTCCCTGTTGGTTATTTGGTCTGAGGCGCCCCAGCACTGGAGGCTACAGGCTCTTTGGTGAGGCTAATGGTGGACTCCAGGAGGGCTCACGCCAAGGAGTCCTTCCCAGAACTCCCATTGCCAGTGTCCTTGCCCCCACGGTGAGCCACAGCCACCCCCCACCTCTGCAGGAGACCCTCCAACACTAGCAGGTAGGCCTGGCTCAGTCTCCTGGGGGGGGGTTGCTGCTCCTTCCCCTGGGTCTCAATGCGCACACACTTTGTGTGTGCCCTCCAAGAGTGGAGTCTCTGTTTCCCCCAGTCCTGTTGAAGTCCTGCAATCAAATCCCACTAGCCTTCAAAGTCTGATTCTTTGGGAATTCCCCCTTCTGTTGCCAGGCCCCCAGGTTGGGAAGCCTGGTGTGGGGCTCAGAACCTTCATTCCAGTGGGTGGACTTCTGTGGTATAATTGTTCTCCAGTTTGTGAGTCACCCACCCAGCGGTTATGGGGTTTGATTTTATTGTGATTGCACCACTCCTACCATCTCATTGAGACTTCTCCTTTGTCTTCGGATGTGGGGTAATTTTTTTGGTGAGTTCCAGTGTCTTCCTGTCAATGATTGTTCATCAGTTTGTTGTGATTCCAGTGCTCTCACAAGAGGGAGTGAGTGCACGTCCTTCTACTCTGTCATTTTGAACCAATCAGTGCTTGGTCAAATTTAAATTGGTAAGCAAATTTGGGACATTAGTCATTGTGAAGGTTACCAAATCTATCCCATTCATTCTTCTTATGACAGAGCCTCTTGGCTGGTCTAAACTTGTCCTTCCCAGGCTGGTTCTGGGCCCAGTCCAGTGCCGCAGTCTCCTTTAGCTGGTAACCGATAATTTCTCCCCAATTTGAGTCTTCAGAATAATGAATTTTGTTATGGGATACAAGGAACATATGATTAAGTAATTATTTTCTTTTCTCTCTGAAGGATCATCATTAAAAAGTAAAGCTTTCCAGCCAATGGCATTGAAGCTGCCCGTACACAGCTCTAAGGGGCCCTTTGCCAGCTGGCCTCATTAAATATCTGATGTGCTCTCTGAGTGTTGTTGTCATGGTGTGTTCACTCTTGGACACTTTTGCATTTCTGTCCCAGGGCTTTTAGGTTCACACCTTCGTGTTTCTCCCATCCTGGGCTTTAACTCTTTCTTAGGTAGAATTTTGCCTCAGGTCTAATCCCACATTTATCAATTACTGTCTTAGAGAAAAAGAATATTTTCCACAATTGCTTTTTCTCTTTTTCTGAAAACTTAAGATCCTGATCCTTTCTCTCATCCCAGACCAAACTCTGAGAAGGAAACAGTTGTGTCTATAAAGCGACAGATTTTCCTTTTATACGCAGCACCCTCCCTCCCTGTTCTCCTGGGTAGCGCACTGTGGCTTAGCTATCATTACTCTGGGTGTCATATAAAGAAATTCATTCTGTGAAAAGCCTCAGATTTTAGAGAATGGAGAATCATAAAACTAAACCCTGTGGATAAAGCCTGTCTTCTGTGTTCTGTGTGACCAATGACAGCAGAAGACATTTGGGAACCCACAAAAAGAGGCAGAACATGGCAAAGAGTTTCTGACACATAAAGGTTCTTTAATAACTCTCTTATTTGAGTGGTTTTATCACTTAGAAAGGCAGAGGTTATCTGTTTTCTGGATTTGTGGTAAGTAAAAAGTTTTTATTCTGCATATGCCTATTACCAATTATGATTTTTGACAGGTTTTAAACATTATATTAAAATATTATTCTGTTACAAACGTTTGGTTTCATTCTTCCAATGAATGTGGTAATATACAGAACACTTAACTAATATACTGAGCACTAAAGAGTAAACAGCTCAGAAATATTCATAATTCTGGCTAGGAAAGACGTTTACTCCAACTGACACACAGAAAGCTTTCTTTAAAAAAAAAAAAAAAGTGCTGTCATGCTAGATCCACTTAGCTTATCCAATCAAACTCCTCAAGGTCAAAACTTTAGAAGGGACTAGAGTTTCAGGTCATACAGAAAAATCATCAGGGCTCCATATTCTCAAAAAGTTTTAAAAGTTTCAATTTAAAAAGTGACACATAACACACCACTGTAAAGCAATTATACTCCAATAAAGATGTTAAAAAAATAAAATAATAAAATAAAAAGTGACACATGGCAAAGAAATTTACACTGATATTGTACAAAAATGTAAAATGAAAACACAAATATTTTCACCTCCCCAGATCTTTAATAGCTACAGCCATTTGCTATTCTGGCTAAATTGCTGAAGATTGTGACTAATAAACCTTCCACAAAGAAACAATGATATTTAGTTCTGTCCTGCTCTTCCCATTGAGTCACCTGGCATGTAAGGGCATCCAGTAAATACCAATAAATACCAATTTTGCATAGTAGTTCAGAGAATGGGCTTTAGAGTCAGACAGTTCTGGATTTAAAACCTAATTCTACCACTCATTATATGTGGCCTTGGACACACAAAACTTAACCTCCATGTGCCTGTTTCCATATCTACAAAATCGGGATCCTAATACCAACCTCATAAGTTGCTGTTAGCTTTATATGTATATACTCACAAAGGAATATTACACAATGTCAAAGTAAGTGAATTACAGCCATATTCAATGAGATGAATGAATCTTGGCATTATAATGTTAAATGAAAAAGAAGTCCTAAAAGATAACATACAGCATGATTACCTTTTAATAAGTTTAAAAACAACTAAAATTCAAAATATTCTTTCTTACTAGAGGAAAGCAAGGAAATAAAGAACATGGGATTCAGGATCATGATTATCTTAGGTGTAAGGATGGCAGGGGATGGAATAGGGCTGGGAAAAACACATGATGAGGTGTACATCACCATCAAGATCCTGCCTGTTCTTTGCAGTAGGAAAGTCTCTATTTATTATCTTATTTTAAAAATAGCTAAATAAATAAGAGTCGGGCATAAATGTAGTGAGTTTAATGAATGGTGATACTGAAAACATAAACATGATTTGAAGAAATAAAAGAGCAAAAAGCATGTGATAATCTCTGGTACTTTTGAAAGAAAAATTCTATGATTATTTTCAGGCACTAAGATGCACATGGTAAATAATGAATTAGGGGTAGTGAATATTCCCTAGTGGCTACAAAGTATTTGTTAGCAAATGACTAGAACTCTTAGGAATTATTCAATGATTTGGAAGCCTAGAGATTTCTCTCTGTCTCTCTCTGTGTCTCTTTTTTTTTTTTTTTGCATTACGCGGGCCTCTCACTGTTGTGGCCTCTCCCGTTGCGGAGCACAGGCTCTGGACGCGCAGGCTCAGTGGCCATGGCTCATGGGCCCAGCCGCTCCGCGGCATGTGGGATCCTCCCAGACCGGGGCACGAACCCGTGTCCCCTGCATCGGCAGGTGGACTCTGAACCACTGCGCCACCAGGGAAGCCCCTCTCTCTGTGTCTCTTAATCTCTTTTAAATTTGTTACAAGGACCTAGCTGAAGGTAATGTTGATGACACTGTATAAGCCTAAAGCATAAAACTAGTGTCATTTGGCAGCACCCAATTATTATGTAACATCTTTGGGCTTATAATGTTGAGATTTCTATCCTTTATGAATGTACCATTACAAAAAGTAGAAATGATGATTTACATGTATGAACTCATAACCGCATAAGATAAATATTACCAGCATCCCATTTTATAGATGAAGAAACTGAGGCACCAGGGATCATACAAGAAATATGACCAAGGTCACACAACTGACTGGGGCCATTAACCAGTTCACTAAAGCTGCAATATAGATACTATAGAGAGAAAATAAATTACACAACATCTAGCCTACTGATGACCGGGATGTTTTATATGGTACCTGTTAAGTTCAAACAACACAGAGGGAAATATCTGAAGACTCCACCTCCCTGCAATGGGGGGTTAGAGTGAAACAAGCGGAGGTCAAGTAACAAATCATCTGGATGTTAGATTTTAGATAGTGAAACCCATTTGCCTTGGCAAGAGACTTTTTAACTTCTGGTTTTAACTTCAACTCAGTGGCAGACAAGGAGTTCAAGTAAAACAATGTGTAGATGTGTAATGCAGACAGTTTACTGAGAAGTACTGTGGTCTTACCTTGGAGGGGGCCTCCTCTTAGGTTATACAGGTGAGCAAAGGGGGCCTGTCTGTCTGGCAGAGGGAAGGTGAACTACATGTGACTACATTCTCTGATATGTAGATTGCTGGAAGACTGCAGAGCAGAATGTGAGATGACTAAAACCTGGTCCTAGAAGGCTTTGAGAAGAAATAGTTGCTTGGTCTCAAGAAGTTCTTTCCTTCTTGATTTTCCTCTTTCTCCTCTTTCAGACCTGTTAAGCCAGCAAATTCATGTTTGCAACCCCAAAGCCTTAGGCTGACACCAGCCAGAGTTCGAATAATCACTGCAGTTACAGGAGGGTTCAAGCAGTACAGGCCAGTGTGGCCAATGAGAACAAAGATTTCAACTTTAAACTGCTTTTGAATAGATATTGTGTAAACCATGGGAACAAACGAAGGGAACACTTCTTCTTCATGGACATACAACGAACATGTACACAGCCATGTGGCTAAGTTTGACATTTTTCTAGAGTGGAAAATGCCTCTAATGTAGGAAACACTTTTACTTTATTTCTTCCTTCCATAAATAGTTGATTCTTTCATGTGTAAAAATTATGTTTCCTTTTGTTAGCATTAATGGTCTTATCTTAAATCATGTGTTTTTATCATATCAATTTATGGAAGTATTTTTAGCCACATTATTTATAGAACATTTAGGTCTGCCTTTCAAAGTCCTCAGTAATCTTTAGTGTTTGCTGGTCTGCTTTTAATTTATCAAAGCCCTCCTTCAACAGGCATTGCACAAAACACACAAGCAGCAGAGATTTCCCCTATACAATGTGTATTTGATACGCTTAATGATCATCTTTATACACACACAGACGCTGGCATATAAGAAATGTGGAGGGTGCCTATAAATTCAAGGAAACATTTAAGAGCACAGTGATACATAGATACATGGGTATAATACTTTACGTACTTGATAAATATTTTATCCCTACCATAAAGAAAGCTTTTTATAAACTTTGATTGTTTTTTATTACCTTAAAGTATTGCAGTTGTTTCTCAGCATTCATTGTTCCTTCCTTTTCTTGTCTCAGACAGGAATTGAAGATGAAAAGCTCTGTATCTCTTAGCCACCCTTTCAGTTCTTTGATCCTGACCTCCAGCTGCCTTACCAGGCTTCCGCTTTCGGGAGAGAGCAGGTCACGTGCACCCGACCCACTGTGCCCTGCCATTGTGTCCTGGATCTTCTCTCCTAGGGTTTTCTAATGCATCAGATTAAAAACAAAAACAAAAACACCAACAGCAAAAAACAAAAACATTGATTAGCGTAGGTACCAAATACGTATCACAGTTTGGCTGGTGACAAGAGCCACCTGGAAGGTGTCTGCTGCATCTCCCACCTCACAACTGACATTCAGTTCAGATTAGCTCAATGTTCCATTTAGGATTCGATTCTCGAGCCATGGATGTTGTTCTGACTACCACTAGAGGCTTACGAAGACGTCATTCACTTCTAATTTCCTCTAACAGAAAGGAGCTTTGACCCAAAAGTTCACCATGGTCACTGATAAAAACTCATTTCAATTCTCATGACAGGAGTTTACAGTAAAAATTCTCTGCAAAAAATTTTCAGGAGATAGAAGTTTGCGTTTAATCAATATACTAAAGAGGCCAAGAGTAGACTGTGCATGGAGAATTAAATTCCTTTTTTTTCCCTTTTTTTTTTTTGTTTTTGTTTTGTGGGGTACAATTCCCTAAACCTTATGACACAGGACAGTAAGAAGGGATAGCCTCCTTGGTGCTGTTGATTTTACCTGACCTAGAAATTGTTCAACCCTTCAATTCTTCCCACTTTGCATTTGTGGATGCTAGACTTTCTAAAATATGTGTTAATATAAGCCCCAATCCACTATGCTAGAAGCCTGCTTAGATGAACCACTATGGCATGAAGGTACAGTCAGGAAAGGCTTTTTTTTTTTTTTTTTGGTGGAAAACACTCTGGAGAATCAGGACGAGTTAATCTATAATGATGAATTAAAGCTACAAAAATAGGCTTTAAAACACAAATAAAATTAAGTCAACAAACATTCATCTGCTGTGTAGTGTTCCGTAAATAGTATCTTTAGGAGAAAAATCGCCTTTCGTGGTAACACCCTTGTATTTTCATGGTGCAAATATTGATAATTTGAAGACTCTCAGTGGAATCCAGATTTAGCTATCGTTTTTATGCTGTAACAAAAGTAGCAGCAGGAGGTGAAATCAATGCCCTTGGAGGGTAGGGTCACAGAAAAGAATTTATTGCCACTTTTTTGTTCTGGAACAGTTTGCAATCATAAATTCTCCATAAACAGAATACTTCAGAGAATGGTCCATCTTCATAAATATACGACAGAGGACATCAATTTCATTTAATTCACAATTTGTGTCAGCACAGCAGATGCCAATGCCTGCCTCGATAGGGTTGTTTAATATGCAATTGAGACAGAGTAATATGCGGCACAGGGGACGAAATTTCACAGATTAAACTGTACGCACCACTGACATTTCATTCTAATGTATTTCCATTCCACACTGTTCACCTAAGATGAAAGTAATATTAGAACCCATATCCCTCTATTTTACTATTGTTAGAAGTTAAAATCCTTGTCTTTAAATTTTTTTCATGCCAATTAAAATGTAATCATGCCAATTAAAGCAGTATGCCTGGTGGTGGTAGTGTAGCACAGGTTTTGTTAAAATCTTCCCAGCACCCTTCTCTCCCCAGAAATCATTACAAAACTCTGCGTACTGCATTCGAATGATATTTCTGTTAAAATGACAACCATTTTTAAGGTATCTGGCTCATAAAGGATAGCTAAATATTCTGTTTCTTTTTTTAATGTTATCTTGATTTAAAATTTTTGTTTAGGGAGCTATATACATGACATGCTTCAAACAATTTTCCAAAAAGATTATTGTTAATTATTTATCAAATTAGAAATAGATATGTGAAAATACAGCATAGGCAGACTATTGCTTTATCTATCAAGCATATAAAGTTGCTGCTCTCATCTATTTAGTAAACAGTCTTTTAAAATGTCAGACACTAACCGCATTTCTCCTGAATGAGATCAATGAATTCTGTAGAATTTAGTAGGTTCTGATTTAAATCACCATATTATAAAATGAAAGCCATTAATTACTATTGAAAAGTAATGTAACAATAGGTCAGAGTAAAAACTTTTAACGTTTTAAGTTACTTTGCACGATTGCAGAGTGTGGTGAATTTAAATGAGAAAGCAAGGATTTAAACTTGCAGTTTTTTAATCACCTAGATTAAGCATGGCATAAACTGAACACTGGCATTCCTCCAAGTCATCAAGGTACATGGAGAGCTTTTTATTCAAAATATTTTTGGAGTATTATTTCTTTAAAAATTAAAAGGCAGGAAAGGGAAGGCATGCAAAATCATGCTCCATAACTGACACCACCCATACTTAGCTGTTATAATTAATCATTTAAGTAATTGACAAATTTAGCTTACCCTTGATTTGAAGTGAAGGCAATTTAGGAGAGAAGTTGATGAAAAAATACAGTTTAACCTCTCTCTCTCAGCTGTCTTCCTACAAAAGGACAGTACTGTCTCCTGCACAGTGCCATCCTGGTCTCTGGGTAACAGAATCTCTATATTGCCTTTTTGCCAGATTCTTGCATCTCAGTCTTTGGCTGAGACCCAGTCCATCATTGCGTGAAATGAATTACATGAAAATTTTTTTTTTTTTGGCTTTTGTTAAAAGTGAGCTGGAAATTGAGGCACAAAACAGAGGCTGATTTAATTCTGCAATTCAGATTTGGGTCAAGTTTGCATCTTTGTTTTTGTGGCTTTAGTGTGACTTGAAAGCTATAGTGACAACTCCACTTTTCATCTGAAGGGTACAGTAAATAGTTAAACAGTGGATGTCTCTAACATGTACCTTCAGAATAAATTCTATTAACATTCATTCAAGCATGACAGTCAGTGTATATCAGGATATACTGTATTATAGTTGACTTGGTGCATGCCCATAATACATGGCAAATTTTACTTACTTTTTTACGTATTAAAGAACCAAAATTATTAAAAATCTGAGAGAAGACAAGTTCAGAGTAAAAAAAAAATCAACAGAAAACGAAAAGCTGTGTTTTTCCCCCATAATAGCATGAATAGCTTGTTTGAAATGTAGGTAGTGAATTGAAAGAGAGAGGTATTTGTGCCTCAAATTAGAAATCAGACAGGGTGCTTCACAAAAAATGTACACATAACCTACAAACAGTAATAAAAATGCAAATACCCCAAGCAGTTCCCATTTTTCATTAATTGAATCCACTTTTTCAAGGAGATCATTTGGTAGTAAAACGCCACCTTTCTTCAAAGCTTCAACCTTACTAAGCAGCTCCGTCTTTTTCAGGTCCCTGATGGACATTTCCACACTGTATCGCTAAAACGGGAAGAGAAAAAAAGATACCATTAGGGAAAGAGGTGTTCTTAGAAAATCTTTGAGCACAGAGTTAGTGAGGCTCATGGGTGTTAAAAGTTTGTGTTTCCAATAAAATTAATGGGGAGGCTAAACTAAGAAGCTTGAGTAGTTGAGAAAAATTGCTGAAAACAGTTCAAAATATACAAATTTCTCACATATACACAAACATCCAAGGTATTCCATTTAGTAGACTACGATTTATGTCTTTCCTAACTAAAGTTTGTACACACATTTGATCTTTATCTTAAAATACTCCAAATAGGAACATACCTGGTCTAGAGGGATTTAATATCAAAATTAGTTTTGGCCAACATTTGGCTCCAGAGTACTGCCCATCACTCATCTCTGCCTCCCAAAGGACTAGTCTCAGAGTGGTACAAATAAAATGATCCCTAAAAAGTGTGTAACTTCCTCCTTATTCTATAAGTCCCCTAAATTCTGATAACTTTTTTTTTTCATTTTTCTTTTACTTAAAAATTCTGTGTGGGCTTGGAGAAGAGGTACATATAGAGAGGAGAAAACAAAAAACAAAAGAACAGTGTTTTGAGAATGGTTACAAATCTACACTTCTTTATTGATTGCTGTAAAATGTCCCAAACATCACGATTACAGAACTCTCTTCCCGCAATATACATTGTATTCTAACAAACTGCCAAGTGGGTGTCTCCTAAAGGATGTTTTGCTGGTGATAATAAGTGCTATTTAATGTGACAGTTAACTAGGGTGATTCTCTTCAAATAACTCTATTTGGATTACTTCATAGTTAGAAAATCCTATATTATAGGACAACTATAATTGACTATGGATGCATTTTTTAAATATGCACCTAAAAACAACTCTGAATAGAAAAACTGGATTCTGGTTAGAGTATTAAACATATTTTACAACTTTAGCACATTTCCAAATGTATACTGGCAATCCCTAAACTTCCTTCTTCAATGCATAAAAGTTAGGTTACTGGGGTCCTTGGTAATAATACACCATTGTCCTAACAGAGCTAAGATGAGCACCTTACCAGATCTAATAAGAAATGCTTTTGTCTGGGCAAAGTAGGAAATCAGCACATTCAAAACATGCCCAAGCACTTGGGTGATTTTATTCAACTTGAAAACATGATACTGTGTAAGATCCCAAACTAAAATACAATTGGAAGCAGCTTAAAGGAAAAGAAGGTGTAAAATCCCTGTTTCGGTTAATAGGTCCTCAGCATTTTCCTGCATATGTTTGCATACTTTTAGTTTCATATTTTAATCTTTCATTTACACTAAACATGCACATCATTTGTATTATGTAAACTTCTCCAAATGTTAGTCATTTGTGGATCACAGAACAAAATGTTTTAAATGAGGTGATTTAAAGCATTTCGTAGTATTAATGAATGTTGATCAGGGTGTCAGAGTATCCAAAATTACATGAATATGCATAACGAAAAGAATCAAGGGTTGCTTTAGAGCTCTTCCAGAATTTGGCCTGTGATACATGGGAATTCTGATTGTATTTTCTAATGGCAGGCAATTACCAAGACCACATTACTACAACACTTATAAAACACACTGTCCACTCGAGTTTTCTGGACTCAACACTCAACAAGTATTCTAGAAACCTAAATAGTGTTTTATTTATCAGAGTAATGATTGGAGGACAGGGCAATCTGCTTTATGTAAGCAGAGTCCCATCTAAAGATGATATGGCTGACAAAGATTTACATAATTAATTTGGTAAGACTTCTTTGACATAATATTGGGGGAACTAGCATTTCAAGCAAGCAGAAGAATCCTATTCAAATCTTTTGCCTATGCCATGTGCATTAATTGACAGAGGGAGTCCTCCAGCTGTGCCACCCGGGATCAGCCTCGACCAGTTACCACTTCCACTTGTAACAAGCTCACCTCCTCTCGTTACCCCAACTTTGAACAGCTCCTCCCCAGCAGATCAGTCAAGAAAGACAACAGTTTAGATGTGTCCCATAAACATCATAGTCTTGTAATAATAAAAATATAAAAAACAATTAATTTAATTTTAGACATAATAAAATAATTTTCTCTATGAAATCTAGTACCGGTAGTCACTGCAAGAGCTATTATAAAAGGTTATTACATTTAAAAACTTGTCTTTAAGTATGCTCTCTGTCTTTGTCACCATGTAACCTACTGTATAAACAGACTGATGAAAGATGTGATTGATGGACAATGCCTTCAAACTATAAAAGCTAAGAGAATACAGCTAATTGTTAGATGTATTGGTATGTGCGTGAGAGGTAATAGAATGTCATGTAATTTAAGATGAAAATATTTATTTTAATGTTTGAAGCACTCTGAAGGTTGAATCTGATATAATTTAGGGCCTCAACTGTATATGTCATCATGCCAGAGGGTTATATTTTTGTTGATGTTAGTATGTTTTCGCTTTTCTCTCTCCAACATTTTCAGAAGCATTAGAGAGGGACAATCAACTGTCAGCTCTATTAGTTCTCGGTCATTCTATCAAGTAGGGCTACTTTAGCCTGTGGTGAGAAAATAATTTAGTCTTCATATTCATTCCGTCCACAGCAGTAAGCGAGCAGAGGTTGCCCCATTGTGCCCTGTAGTCTAGGGATGTTATGATATAGACTACTCTTCAATAGTCAAAAATGAGATTAACAAAGTTAAAGTCAGATGGCTTTTCTTGAGTGCTAAGGTAAATAAGCATCCAGTATCTAATTTCCCCACAGCACCTGCGGTGGGCCTGTATAGTCAAAAATAAAATATATTCTATTGAAAGGGCGTATTTACATTATTAAGTGTATTTGCTTGGCCAATTCAATTTTGACTAATGAAGCCTCCTAATAGATAGGTGAATGATCTAAATTAAAGACACAGGTCACTCCTATTCTAAATGCCACTCCTGTGTGTATATAGAGATATATAAAGAAACCTTTAAAAACCGAATTAAAAATAACCACAAACACTAGCTCATTTTTAAAGCTAAGAATTAGAGAAGTTGTTAGAAAATTCTTATTCAGTGCTTCCTTTTTAAAAGCACAAATACTAAAATTGAATTATAAAACAAAGTCAGCCAAAACAGGACTTCTGAAGTAAATAAAATTAGAAATGCATGAAGACTTGATTGAGATAACTTTTTTGACAGTTATGCTAAAGGGATTTTTCCCCCCAAACCTTTTTTTTCCTTTTTTTTTTTTTTTTTTTTTTTTTGTTAAAAATCACACCGAAAATTCTGCCCAAATGGAGACTGGAACAATGCCTTGAAACAGTGTTAATTGTCACCATGGAAACCAGAAGAATAAGCCATTTTGAAACTGGTATAGAAGGCACACATTGAGCAACTCAAGCATTTTTCTGCCTCCCTCAATGTTAAAGAACAAGATGCCTTGTCACTGTGAGGTCAGAGAAAGAAAGCGTCATGAAAGGGATGTCGATGCTCACCGTCTAGTAAGTAAAAAAATAAAAAATAAACTACATACAGCTAATGCTACAAGACTCTACCCAGTGAATCTTTTTGAAATACAAAGATCATCAAAAGATGGCCAGGATTGGGGGATGGATTCCACCTAAGCAAAACTTCAGGGCTATATTATGTGAACCTTGCCCCCAAAGCTCCCTGGGAATTCTGCTGTTGTAATAAAACTTCAGAAGAGGAAAGAAAAAAGGCAGCATGATGGAATTCAAAATAATGCTCTAAAAAGCACACAGAGAGATTAAGACATCCATTGTAAGACTTTTGTATGGTGCTTCTGTTGGTTATGCTGAAAAGAGACCAGACATTGCTGAGCGGAGAGTGAAGTTTTGGCTACGAAAAACACAAGAATTAAACCAAAGAATTTTCTTGATTATTAGAATAGGGCTGTCAGATGCTGTATCTTCAGGGTTTGAGTATTTACATCTTACACTGTTCTTTAACTGGGCTTCATGTGATTTTATATGAGGAAGAGTAAAAGCAAGGAAAATGATCTAGTTATTATAATTACAGTTTGATTATCTTTCCCAGTGCAAAGTAATACCATAAACACCTGTATATCCAGCATAATCCCCTTTCCCATAAACACACAACAGGTAGAGAAAATACACTGAGAAAATAAAATGTATTATAGTCTATCAACAAGAAAGCTTATGCTAGGAACACACCAAAACGCCAAACCACTGGTAAAATTATGCGTGAAAATATGCATTTTTGCACAAAAATGCAGGGATGTGTCCGTCTATGACTCCCGTATTGTGTTTTCCGGCTAGTGTTTGCCCTCCTCATGCGAGGCTTCATGGTGGCCCCTCAGCAAGTCCATGCCTAATGCCATTCAGTGGTGAACAAAGAGTCTTTTTATATGAAAGTCCAGGGTCCACAGCTCAGCTGTACATGCTGAGTGCAGGAATCTGCTAGAGGCCAGTGTCCCCTTTGCAGCAGTTCTTGCACTGCCCCCTTTTTCAGAGCACCAGTGTCCAGCATCTCACAATGCATGTGATGTTTCACATGGAGCCAATATCACCAACACTTAGGGAAGATGTTCAAGATTGAAGAAGAGGGTTCAAGCCCAAGACAAACAATAAGTTTGTCTTATTGTTTTGTCAAAAGTCTTTATTTCTTGCAAACTCCTTGTATTTTACCATTAGCAATTTATGGCGAATAACTGCACAGAGAAATTATAACGACTCCTATAATTGTCCTCGTAAATTGATAACAGGCTTTCTTGATTGGGATAAATCTGCTGCTGAGCCTTTGGAAAAATTAAAAAGTGCAATGTCACTTAAAATTGCCAGAACTCACACAGCAAATTACATCTCAGGTTAAGAATTGAGTTTTCCCCCCTCTTCTAGCTTATTTCATTTGCATGATCTGGAAATCACATTACATTGGCCATGTATTGTTAATTGGATATAGATTGCATTATCTTTAATATAAATCAAACTACAAATATTAAAATGAATTGCAAATTCCCTAATAGAAGATCATAAAACAATCTTTTTTAAAGTATCCCCCATTAATAATTTAATTCCAATTATATCACTCAGAAAACTTAAGTAGGAAACCTGGCAACTTATTTCTCCAATCATTCCTTTTACATAACAAATACCTAAGGCTTTTTTAATAAATACCCAGAGCAAAATTCACTGTTATAGAACAAAAATAAAAAACAACCATGACTGAAAACTTTTCAATGCCAATTTTAAGTAAAATACTGCATAAGAACACCAAATCTGCCTGTCTTGTCCCTTCCCTACCCAGGTCTAGGGTGAGGAAAAAGTCTCCTACAGAAAAGATTTATTAAGTTTAAGAGCTATTGTAATCATACTCTGAAATTATAAAATTGATTATTTTTCTTCTATTTATTTCTTAAAAGGTCCTCTAGCCCCTTAGATTTTTCTATAAATTTGATGTCTTTCTGAAGTCCCTGCATGGCCTTTAATGAGTTTATATTAAATATTTAATACTGTTTAGGGCATATCCACTACTACCAAAAACAGTTATATTCCCAGCAGTCCCACTGTTTCAGGCAGAGGACTTGATTGATCCTCCTAGCCTGAATTGAGTAGAATGAAAAGAAGCAGTTGGAAAATAGCTGCAATCATTTAATGCAGATGACCTCTGACAGCCTCGCAGCTCTTCTATCTGAACAGAAATTTGCATGGGGTCTCTGTGCAGAGGAACAATGTAACCTAAATGGTAGACAATCTTTATTCTAATGAAGTGGGTGTCAAGGTCAATGTAAAACTGCAATGATAAATGGTACACCACTAGGCAAGAGAAGTTGCATAGGCATTGTAGTGCTTTCACATTAATTGAAGACTGAAATGCACTGCGTGAAAAGCACAAGCCTCTCTTTTCACCGAAATGTGTTAATGCGCCAATGCCGAAATGATTTCAAGATGTTTGCCTGTTGACATGTATCTTATTGCAAAAATAACGTAAATATGAAATTATGGCACAAAATGGATATTTTTAGAATTTAGCTTTTTCCCTGAATATAATTACAAAAATCTAAATGAAATATCTACAAACAACGTACTGACACCTAATGTAATTCCTTTGATCCCCCTTCCTTTTCTTCTTCTATTTAGACCTGTCTTTAATTAGTTTCAACCAGCCACCTTTTATAGACCCTTCGATGGGTACTTTCATACTGAGCTAAGTGTAAAACAGGACCGAGTAGAGGAGAATCATTCAAATATATATATTTTCCCTCTTACTTCTAAGTTTTCTACTTGGTCTGCGGTTAAGATCTTCAGGTGTTGTCTGTCCTGAATAAAAGTGTAATGAAAAGCCCATGGTTTACAAAAGAAAATAACTATTTTCTAGCATGAGAACTAGAAAACTATAATCTGGTTGTTTGACATTGCCAAAATGACTACACAGCAATAATTACACCACTTCTTCAGTTGATCTAGCAATTCTGTGGCAGTCAATATTTTTCTTTATATGAAAATAAGGACAGTAAGCTGCTTTTAAAAAATCCTGATCTATTTAAGCCTGTGAAGGGAACATTGTTTGCTAATACACTCATTAGCAACCAAGCATTTTAAGTTCATCAATTAAACAGGAAATGGAGTTGCACCGTTAGCCACAATTTGCTAAAATACTGATAAGAGCATATTGCTAACCATTTGAGAAACATTTCCAGGCTCAACCCATAATATGTTATAAACTGGATGCATTTTTATGGTTGACATTTTTTTCTGATTCCAGTAGACTCTGTGATACAGCCACATTTCACAACACTAAGCTTCCTGCTACAAATAGATTTTAATAATGGAATTACAGTTATACTAGTCAAGAATGGTCTGTAGGTCTTTCGGTCTGCAGTCTCGGTGAATAGAAGGCTATTGGTATGATTTACTGTAAAATAACTGATATTGCTTGTTTGAAAGTCTGATGTAAAAACAAACCGTCTCAAATAGAAATCGACATTCCTGAAATGGTAATTCAGAGAAAAAAAAATCTCAACATGAATAAGGATAGTGAAAAAGGAAAAAAAGTTACTGATGAAACTGTTTAAAAAACTGTACAGCTTCATCTGTGTGTGATTTGTCAGGTCTGAAGCTTTGACGTGCCCAAGGGGCAGACCCCAGCGGGGAGTGGGCTGCCGAGCTAAATAGCTGTGAAAGAAGTCTTAATGTAGGATGGAATTCAAACTAACCTTGACATGACCTCGGGAAAAATATGCAAAAAGTAAAATGAATGCACTCTGCAAGATACATCCTAATTTTGTGGTGGAGCTGGTTAGTTTTACAAACATAACTGAGACCTTAAAAGAAAAATTGAGAGCTAGTAAAAGGGGAAAACTTTGGAATTCAGGCGAAAAAAAAAAAAAAAAAAAAGATGTAAGCAGGCATGATGTGTTACGGTGAAGGCATGTGAACCATTTGGAAAGAATCCAAATAAAAACCCACACCGAACAATATTGTTGTCAGCCTGTCTATTCAGGAAAATTGGTTTTTTTAGGTTGAATATAAATGACACAAAGCCAAGATTACATCATTGCATTACAAAGTCTGTTGTGGCTTTTAGCTGAACAAGCCCCATGGATCTATTGGTTTAGGACAGTAATTCAGTAAGGAGGTTTTAATGTGTTATTTTTCCTCCAGTGTCAATAAAAAAATAGAAGAATTTAAGAAAGAAATATCGTGAAGGCTCTCTAGTCTCTTCCTTGCTTTTGATCCATATTTGATAAGCCAAACTCAAATTTTAGTTGATGCACTGAGTCTTGATTTGACTTTATTGTAAATTTTGCTGTTTTGAAGTGATCGGCTTAAGGAGGAAGGCATTTGTTCTAGCTCCCCAGCCAAGGACTGGCTAACTCATTGGATATACAGAAATTTTAATTGAGTGTCAACTTGTGCAGAAATTCAATCCTATTACCTTCTCGATGCAATTTTGGAGCAATACCAGTTATTTACTAACCAGACTTTAAACATAATTAAATTGCTAAGAACATACACCCCAAATCTAATGACTTAAATCCCTACAGCAAGGATGTGGATCCCTGGATCAGGTATATATGCTTCTATTAGATTTTCATAAGCATAAAGTGAGCAGAAGGATGCAATCATTTAGAAGTACAGAAGTACAAGGAATTTTGCTAAGAACCTGTTGAAAGCCATTTGTAAAGATCACTGCTTAATAGATATGTCATGCCATAGGGCCCTTTTTTTGGTTTAGTCTTATTCAGTATTTTTATTAGTGAACATATTTGTATATGGCATGTTGATTAGATTGCCAGATTATACTAATCTCATTTATGAATAAAGAAGAATAAATATTTTAGCTCAGATATCATAAACTCAAGCACCTACAGGTAGTGATATACTAGTAAGCTGGCTCCCTGGGGGAGTGATTTCCCTGGTGTAAATATTCCCATCATGGTGGATTCCAAGCTACCAATGGTTGCTACTGCTGGCAAAATTCCTGAATATTTGACAATCAGCTCTCAAAAGCTAGAACTAACCAGATCCAGCAGCCCACTACCTGGCATCTAATGCACAGGAGTTGAGTATAGATAAGTCATCTTCTATCTTTCATATTCTAACTATTGCTAGGGTCATAGAAAAAGAGAACTATTGATATTTTTCTCTACTAAAAGAAAATGCATAAATGTGATGATTACTAACATTTGATTCTAGTCAAGGGGAAATAAGAGGAAGTAGTGTGGATTATGGAGGATAGGAGAGCACAAGTTTCTCTACTCAGCTCTGCCAACTGTTCCTGTGTGGGAATATGGCTTCCATACGGCTTCTGTATGGCCAGGTACACATCTGAAGAGAAGATAGAATGTATATTTTTATGTGAAATCTTATAATTTTTATATGTTGAATTTAAATATTTTAACACTGTACACGTCAACCTACGTCTCTGAGTTAGATCTGAATTTGCAGGCAACTATTTTGCAGTGTCTATTTTAGACGATGATACTAGACTCCAAAGAGAACACAACATGCTGGCATAGTAGATGAAACTGAAGAAGGAGATAGGACAAATATCAAGCCAGACGGTGTTAATAACCATCCCCTCCCCTCACAAAAATAATAGAAATACAGAAACTGCACAAAGAATGGAGGTGACTAGGTTTCAATTGTCTTTAGGTTCAATGAGTCAACAGACAGTGGAAGGAATGTAAAAAAAAAAAAAAAAAAAGAAATATATTCAGGGCTGAACTGAGACAAACCCAGGGTCAAAAAAAAAAAAAAAGAAAGGTAGCAGACAGGTCAGCTTGACTGTGGTTTACTAGGCCCAAACCTGTAGTCCTTGTTCTCATTGGGTTCCATGTTCCAAGAGGGACCTAAGCAATGTATTAAATATCCAAAGGAGAGCACTTAAGGAAGGGAGAAGATTCAACACTTCTCCAGGGAGCAGGCTGTTGAAGAAGCCGGAGATAGATATTCAGCCAAGAGATAAATAAGAGTTGAATATGACAGAAGAGAGGGAAAAACATGTTAGCAGATTTGGAATACTTAGAGGAGTAAATAGAAAACATTAATTTGTTTCATCTGACCTCAGAGGTCAAGCCTGGGATCAAAGACTGAAGCACAAGAAGAAAGAAAGCTTGGGCGATAGTGAGTTCACACTCACCAGACTTACTTAGGCAGAGACCAGAAGTCTACCTAGTTGGGATATTTTATGGGATAATGAGGCACTGAATGAGGATTGGTCTAGAAGATAGTCTAGAATTCCTCTCTATTTTAGAAAGTTGAGCTTCCTTGGGCCCACATTTACCAGATCAGCCATAACAATCACGTTATTATGTGCAGAAGAAATGCCAAGACTGAAAAACAGCAAGTTAAGGAGAAGCTGTCACTTGCTGGAAAGAGACTCAGCTATAAGATACTCATGCAGAGAAATCCAGGAGACCAACAGTGGAGCAAAGACACAACCACATAAAATGTAAGCTATACAGTCTAAGCTCAAATACAGAGAACAAAAAGAAAAGGCAAGGTTGACTGAAATATTCTCAAATCATCTTCAATCTGTCCTACTTTAGAGGCATATTTGATGAATTCCTGAACTTAAGGAAACCTTTTGGGTCCTGTTTTTAACTAAATATTTTTAGGATATAGGAAACTTCTACTATACAATTTATGCAGTTAGGCCCATATTTCAAGAAGTCCTTCCTGTAGATATTTTAAAGACAAACTTCACAAATACCACTCTCAAAATTTTTCTTCCATTGATATATATCAGAACTTTCTCTAGCAGATATCTAGGAAACGTGTTATAACTCTTGCTGCCAGCAGTGTGGGCACAATGGCAATTTCTCCTACATGCTATGAAACTTCATGGTTCTGCTGTATTATGTCGAAAATCTGCACATCTCAATGGGTTTTCTGTTCATTCCAATGCACTTCAGTGACGATGTGGATCATTGCCATAATACATCATGACTGTTCTAATTACAGTTTCATTATGATATACCCTATCAGGGCTGTTGTAATGTCATGTCAGCACATAGTAAGAATAGTTTATGCATTATGTAATATCTGTTAGAGTATGCAGTGTAGAATGGAAAAAAAAAAGAAAAAAGACATGAGGAGCAGCAGTTAATGTAATGAAACTCAGTCTTCTCCTTTAAAAAAGTTTCTGATTTAAAATACCATTTCTTTTGTTTCCCATCTCCCAACCTAAACAAATGCCTTCAATCACATTTATTTTTGTTTAATTGGATACTACTATATAATTTAATGGACTGATTTTTTTAATAAAGCAAAATAAGAAGAGAAAAGGGAAGTCCTTGACTGTAAGCTGTTCTCTGTATGTCACAAAAGAATAAGATTCGGGCTTCCCTGGTGGCGCAGTGGTTGAGAATCTGCCTGCCAATGCAGGGGTCATGGGTTCGAGACCCGGTCTGGGAAGATCCCACATGCCACGGAGCAGCTAGGCCCGTGAGCCATAACTACTGAGCCTGCGCGTCTGGAGCCTGTGCTCCGCAACAAGAGAGGCCGCAATAGTGAGAGGCCCGCGCACCGCGATGAAGAGTGGCCCCCGCTTGCCGCAACTAGAGGAGGCCCTCACACAGAAACGAGGACCCAACACAGCCATAAATAAATAAATCAATAAATAAATAAATAATAAATAAATAAAAAAAAAAAATAATAAGATTCACCTAATATATGCGACAAGAAATCCAGTAAAAATTTAAGTGTAATAAATTAAAGCCCACTGAGGCTTACTATTATGCAAACTTCAAATACAACGTCACATTCTTCTGTTGCCCTTGATCTCTTGTTGCACATAGAATTTCTTGCCTCATCTCCTAAAACTCAATTGACCAGCCCTGTCTTAAAAGAAACTAAGATAATGAAATGAGATAAAGCATTAGCATCCATATTTACTTCTCTAAATTATGACCATAAGTATTCACTTGCCTTTAGTCCAGCTGCAAAATATACCCAAATATCTACAAAAAATAGAAATCTTGTCATTTGTCCATAAATTTGAAGAATTAACTCTCAAAGGATGAGGGCATGCCTTTTTGGTCAACCATGGAGTATCTTGAACATTTTGAGGCCTTCAGAAAACACTGAGTCAATGAATTCTCAAACTAAGTGATACATGAACTGCTTTTTGTTGTTTTAACATACAATCATGGGGAAATTTATATATCAAAGCTTACCCCATATCTTTATAGCTGAATTACAGGCCTGTTCAATGCATTTATAATAGAAAATGCTGACGAAGCCTAAGCATGGATGTGCACAACTTTGTGCAACAGCAGCCATTTCAAATACAGATATAGTTTTAGCATTAGGAGGGACGAAGTTGTTTAAATCTGGACTTTTTTTTTTACAATTGCAAGTAATGTTAATAACAACACTGTAAATGTTAAGGCTAAGTGTGGCAATGTCAAAATAGATTGAATCTCTCTGAAAAATTGGAAATTCAGGCTTTTCAAACGTATCCAGATGTTGGCTTTTATTCAGATTTCAAGAAAAGAGGGAACTAATATGATATAAAATTCATACATGCATAGTTCATTAGTGCCTTTTGTATCACTGAATTAAACATTCTGAAAACGTGCTTTTCCCAAATCACATAGAGTTTTAAAACCAAAGCAGTTGCCAAGATGTTGCTCCACCTCAAAAATAATGCCAAATTAATCTCATAAGGAAGAAAACTATATATTTCTTACGTTAACTCTGTTGATAATGTTTCTCCAAAGAGAGTATCCTGCTTTCCTCTTTGAGGATGACAAGAAAAATGAGAAGTAGAACACTGTAGCCATTGTAGTGTATCAAAAAGATATTATTGCCGAACGTGGTAACTTTGAAAATCTGTGAAAATCAGTGGCCTAAATGAAGGCTGAAAGCACTGTCCCCCATACTGTCATCATCAAAAACAATCTTTTCAAGTTTAGTGCATATGGGCATTCCCTAGAGGCCATGGACTGCAGCACTGAGAAGCATGTCTAGAACTCACCATGAAGGTGTTAAGACAGAGCCAATCAAAACATTTCCAGGGTTGTCTGCTCTGAAAACACAAGAGAAATGCCCTCATACCTTTATGTATCCACATCATGACTTTTCTTTGGTAGGGTGTTTTTAACCTTTCAAAGGGTTTTAACATCTATAATCTTAATAGATCCATAATGCCATGGGGTTCTTCTTGGTGACTGCCTGAATCCATGTATAATAAAATATTTGATCTCTTAGGCCACTTTTTGAGAGTACTCTGGGTGTCTTCACATCAGATGAGGATGAATGTTGTTTCAGAATTAGGATATAAGCTCCTGCAATGGAGTATATAAGGTCAGGGACCATGTTTTGTTGACCCTCTATCTGCTGTAACTCTAAGCATTATGGCTTAGATATAGAAGGTAGTTGGAAAATATTTATTCATTTGAATTTCTCCTAAAAGATCAGGTGAGCCTGTATCAGGCTGTTGAAATATATGCCAGGTAAAATTATATAGTACACAGAAATGAGTAGCAGGTGATTGCCTTATTTCTCTTTGAATTTAATGCTCAGTAAAACTTATTTGGTTAAAGCATCCTGTATAGAATGTTTAGAAACAGTGAACAAATTTAATTGTTTCCCATGGCCAGGAATGGTTAACATAAGAAAAGCTCCTATAAAATGTATCAAAGAAAGAGGAAGGTGACAGCAGCTCTTTAAATATTTAAGGACACCTTTATGAGTTCAGTGTTTTTCTCACAGCAATAATATTTGATCAGAATGCAAGAGGCTGGCTCCAATTTCTAGTTCTAACACGAGACTGCTATAGACTTAAAAACCCTTCTGTTCTAGCCTCTCTTCTTTGTTTCTTTGGGGTACATGTCCATATTTACCAGACAGAGCTTTTAGAAAATAAACTTTAAAGATTTTAGGCTTTAAGCTTTAAGTACTGTGTCTTGCTTCAGCTTCAAAAAAGCTTGACTGTCACTTCAATGGATTTTTCTCTTTTTTGTTCTCCTACGCGGCAAACCCATGGGGAAAGTTAGGAATATCACTTCTGTCTTACGGGTTAAAAATTGATACACAGACGTTAGGTGACTTGCCCAAGGTCAATAAGACCATGCTAAAAGGCAGAAACAGAATTTTCTGGAAGAATTTCAGCTTAGTTTGCTAGGCCATTCTGTTATTCTTGAAAATGCGTCTTTAGATATCAGTCCAGAAATCTGAGGAAAATTGGTGGGCCCTGGGAGTATAATGTAAATAAAGTCAAGAATGCCATCCAAAGTGACTTTAGAGTAGTCAAAACACAGTTAAGAACCCCACACTTATAGCTTGTACAGCCAGATTCACTTTGGTGTAGGCTCATCTTCCAAACCTCCATACATCTTCAACAGCATGAGGCTGAGGCTAAAAGGGCAGATAGGAGAGTTCTCACTGTTAGTCATACCTGTCATCCAGGAGCTCTGGGGTACAGGTAAAAATTTATTAGTATAAACTAAGACTATAAAGAGCAAACCTTTGTTGTGACAACTGCTTTTAACCATTTTCCCAGTTATGTAAGGGAGTCTACCATAAACATTCAAGTTTACTAAAACAGCGCATCAAAGAGAAACATACTGTGTTTGTGTGTATGTGTATGTATGTGTATCCAATCACACAAGTGATAAAAGTAAGGAAGAGGATGGAGAGAAGATTTAGAGAACAAAATGAAGGAAATGCATAGATGGATGGAGAGAAAGTAATAAGTAAATAGGGAAAATTACAAAGGTTTAAACAGATAGGGGAAACAATAACTAGTCTGCAGAGAATAAACCACAACAACTACATAAAAATAAAAGTATTGCAGAAGAGGAAGAAAATCACAGCTGGAGAGAAGGTCTTCAGTGAATAACTTCCCTGAAATCATCAAATGAAAGAATATGATAATGATGGCTTAAAAAATTGTGTAAGGGCTACAAAAATTCACTAAGAGGAGATGAGAACAAAAAGAGGCAGAAGTACCAGGATGTGGCCATTTAGTACAGCTTACATCCATAATAAAGGATAACTTTTCAAGAATAAATAGGTACTAAAATTTGTGATTTTGAGGATTTTCTCTAAGCACCATCAATAGGGAGCCCCTTCACTGGGCACCATCTTCCCCGTGACTGTTAATTCTGCCTTTGCTATATTGGTGGCTTGCTACATGGTCCAAGGGATGCCATTTCATATTTCTGTGTAAAATCTGTTCCATTTAAGACAGGGACAATGATATACTCACCACTTACCCAGCACAGATATATTTTAAGAAGTAAATAGGTCATGTTTCTACAAAATTTCAAATCTCTGTGGAAAAGGCATCATTAAAAAAAAAGTCTCTACTTTTAATAACATGACTTTTGTAATAAGATTCTTTTGGTCTGTTACCCATTTGCAAGTAAGAATGCAAATTTCCCATTCATTTTTCTTATATGTCTTAGAAATAAGGTACTATAACTATTGTCTACATTAGAGAGTAAAACAAGTCACACTGGAGGGGAGTCATTGAAAAGGTACTATATATATATTTTTTTCCCCTGATCTTTTAGAAAATATATCAACAAAGCATTACTATTTTTCTCTACCCTTAATGAAGGGAGGAGGGAACATGTTGATATTACCCAGTAATACTACTTCTCAAAATCTATACACACATGACCATTTAATAACCAAGTTCTATAAACATGGAAACAGAAAAGGACCCATGCCAAACATTTTAATTTGTGAACTAATGAGTTTCAAAGAGTTAGGCCAAAAAAAAAAAAAAGAAAATATACACCTGGAATCAGATTGCCCATTTTTAAACTCTGCTTGCATTGCTTACTAGCTGTGTAATTCTCTACGCCTTAGTTGCTCATCGGGGGATAGTATTAATACTTCTTTCATAAGGTTGTTCTGAGGACTGGATGTGCTAATATATGCAATGTCCTAGACAATTCCTATTACATAATAAGCACTATATTCAAGTGTTTGTTCACACTTGATCCAAATGCTGCACGCTAAAAAAAATAACCTGTGGCATAACTTTTCTCCTCTCTTTTATGCCCCTAGTTTGTATATTTATGTAAAACTTCCCTTCACTAAATAAAACACTGAATCTAGGAATCAAAATTCAGTAGGAAAAAAACCTTGCCTTTTATTGACTTCCACTGAACACATGGCTGAAAGCTATTGTGATTTGCCATTGGTTTGTTACTCTTCCCCAGTGTGTCTTCCTGATTTTGGTAAAGGCCTAGGAGCATGTCAAACTAATTCCCAAATCTGAGGGGTTTTCCCATATTGCATTCTTCTGCAATGCACCTGTCTCCATTCAACTTATTAAAATTCTATCTGGCAAGGTCCAGTTCAAATTTCATTTCTTCTACAAAGGTGTTCTAAGACCAGCATGTTTTTTTTTGTTTGTTTGTTTGCGGTACGCGGGCCTCTCACTGCTGTGGCCTCTCCCGTTGCGGAGCACAGGCTCCGGACGCGCAGGCTCAGCAGCCATGGCTCACGGGCCCAGCCGCCCCACGGCATGTGGGATCCTCCCGGACCGGGGCACGAATCCATGTCCCCTGCATCGGCAGGCGGACTCTCAACCACTGCGCCACCAGGGAAGCCCAGCACTTTTTTTATACCACACAAATGTGTTAACTTGGCTGTAATTTCATGTTTTTTGTTTCATTTCATTTTTCATGAAACATGAAAATTTCATGTTTCATTATTTTTCTAAATGGATTATAAATTACTATGGAAAAGGATAACCTTCCTTTTAGTTTGTTCTCCATAGAATATAGTAATACCTAACAAATGCTTATTACCTCATCTTCATAGTCAGACAGCATCATTCCTTACTCTTCCTTACTTTTTAAAGTAAGGGTGGAATTATTCAACCATTAATTCCTAATACATGTATTAGAACATATGGACATATTTAATTTTTAAAATATATGTGAGAAAGGAGAATTAAGGTAGGAAATATCATTGTGTGTAGGCACACAGAAAGTGATACAAATTTCATAAATTATTAGTGGGGCTTGATACTAATTAGTACAGTTTGGAAAGTAGAAAAAAACTTGAAATCAATGTTTCCCCAAGTAAATATGAATCCACCTTTAACCAGATAGCTCTCCAGAGAAGTAGCCCCAGTAGGGAATTTGGAATTAGTGTGATCGTCTGTCACTAGGTCTCCCAGGGCTGACTTTGAATTCAAATGTGAGCCTATTCTCTACCAAAATACCCTAGAGACCATTCTGGTCTTTTTGTCATAGACAGCTAAACGCCTTTAGCCATATTTGCCATGACATCCAATGTGACGAATGAAATACAAACCAGGGGTGTACATACCGTAACACAAGCAGAAGGTAAGAACAGGTTGTTCATACGATGTGAAGTGACCCATTTTCAATGGAAATATAAATAAATATATCTATTCTACGCTGTCAAGAAATCTGAGGAACATTTGGTAACTCTGCCTAAAGAAAACGGTAGGAAAATTAAAATATGTGGAAAATAAGATGTCAAAGAGAAAGCTGAACTTCCATGACAGATTTAGCAAAGGACACTGTTGAGAACCTGATTGAATAGCTATGTAAAAAAGAGTGGATATATGTATATGTATAACTGATTCAATTTGCTGTAAGCAGAAACTAACGCAACATTGTAAATCAACTCTACTCCAATAAAAATTCATTTAAAAACAAATGAAATTTTATATAAATTTGAAAAAAAAGAATAGTTATCTACTATTGAACAAAAGTAAAATGGAAAGGAAAGGGTCCAAGAAGGCTCATAAAATATGTATTTATGACTACTATCTGAGATGAACTAAAAATAACATGGCATTTAGAAATTACCACTGTTGGGCTACCCTAGTGGCGCAGTGGTTAAGAATCCGCCTGCCAATGCAGGGGACATGGGTTCAAGCGCTGGTTTGGGAAGACCCCACATGCCGTGGAGCAACTAGGCCCGTGCACCACAACTACTGAGCCTGTGCTCTTAGAGCCCGCAAGCCACAACTACTGAAGCCCACACGCCTAGAGCCCGAGCTCCGCAACAAGTCACCGCAACGAGAAGCCTGTGCACCACAACGAAGAATAACCCTGCTCACTGCAACTAGAGAAAGCCCACTCACAGCAACGAAGACCCAGCGCAGCCAAAAATAAATAAATAAATAAAATAAATTTATTTTTTAAAAATTAGAAATTATCCCTGTTATGGTAGTTTTCCAAAAAAAATTATATTAATTCAAATTATATATTGTTTCCTTAGCTTTGAAATTGTTCCTAAAATCCTGATTTTTGCCAGATTGCCTATAGGCAAAATCAATTACTAATTAGAACAATCTTTGTTTTTTCACCAAAGAGAGAATATTGAAGTTGGAACACACCTTGGAGCTACCTAGTCCATCCCCCTCACTTTACAGATGAAGAAAATGAAACCCGAGAGCATGAGTGTCAGTGCCTAGGGAGAATCCGGCCTCCTTGTGCTTTATCACAGGGCTTTCCAATCTTTTTTTCCTATCACTGGTCTTTAGTGAAGCTTAAAAATAAGATCAAAGAACACTCAAAAGAGGATCTAGATTATAAAATAACATAAAGAAACTGAGGCACTGAAATGAAGTCCATTCACATCCTCAAGAGAATTTAATATGTGGAGATCTGAGTGACAGTGGCCTTTGCCTTTTCCTGAGGAAGCCTCGAGATCAGTTAATCCTGATAGTATGCATATGAGAGTGTGACTGAGTTGTGGTAAAGCTCTTAGACTAATAGTCAAACTTTTTTTTAAACTCCACTTTGCTGTACATGTGTACGTGAGTGTGCAGCTAAATATTTTTATTTTGGTTTTACTGTTTCGAAGTCTGATTGATAATTCATTTTCTAAAACGGTCAGTGTAAATTTCTGTTTCGGGGTCAGACACGAAATTTAGGGTTCACAGAATGATTTCAGAGCAGTCCAGCCACCAGAGAAAAACTAATAAAAGCAGAATAACAGCCAAAGTTGAAAGAAGTGTGCTAGAGCCATTCTCTGCTTTCCTTTGGGTCCCACAAGCACGCTAGAGTATAGGAGGCCACCTGGTGGTGAAATGAACCAATTAACCATTTAATGTTACATTGAAAAGCAAGCAAAATAGGCAGATTTGGGCTTGTTAAAAAAGAAAAACTAGAACCTTGAGCAAAAAACTGATAGTCAACATGTATTATTGCAATACAACAGAGAGAAAATTGAACTGGAAAATCATTCGTCTGTAGAATAACGTATATTCCTAAAATGTTGCCATAATAGTTATTATTTATACCAGGGACTGGCAAACTTTTTCTGTGAAGAGCCAGATAGTAGAGGTGACCCTTGAACAACTCGGGGGTTAGGGGCACCGACACACACACAGTCAAAATTCCAAGTCTAACTTTACAGTGGACCCTCTCCACCTGAGATTCAGCAACTATGAATTCAACCAACTGTGGATCATGTAGTACTGTAGTACATATGTACTGAAAAACATCTATGTATAAGTAGACCCATGCAGTTCAAACCCACACTGTCCAAGGGTCAACTGTAAACAGTTTAGGCCTGTGAGCCTAAACATATAGTCACTGCTGAAACTACTCAATTCTGCTTTCTTAGTGTAAAAACAGCCACAAACAATTCATAATGAATGTGCCTGGCTGTGTTCCAATAAAACTTTATTTGAAAAAAACCAGGCTATCGTCTGGATTTGACCTTCAGGCTGTAGTTTGTCAATCCCTGATTCTGTACTATGTATTGAGCACGTACTATTTACTATAAGCACAGGGCTGAACCCCTTACATACCTCAATGAGTCCTAACAACCTTTCAGGGTAGGTGCTATCCCCATTTCACAGGTTTAAAAACTGCAGCTTAAAAAGTTTAAATAGGGGCTTCCCTGGTGGCACAGTGGTTGGGAATCTGCCTGCCAATGCAGGGGACGCGAGTTCGAGCCCTGGTCTGGGAAGATCCCACATGCCGCGGAGCAATCGGGCCCATGAGCCATAATTACTGAGCCTGCGCGTCTGGAGCCTGTGTTCCGCAACAAGACAGGCTGCGATAGTGAGAGGTCCGCGCACCACCATGAAGAGTGGCTCCCGCTTGCCACAACTAGAGAAAGCCCTCGCACAGAAACAAAAGACCCAACACAGCCATAAATTAATTAATTAATTAATAATTTTTAAAATGTCAGGTGCTGTGCTGACTATTAAAAAAAAGTTTAAATAATTTGGTGTATAATGTACTCTGCTCCCTCTAACTTAGAAATGCTTTATGTAGCCTCCTGACCATTTTTCTCTGTGATTGCGGACACCTGTTCTGACCCTCCCTCTCATTCATCCTGCAGAGGCTGCTTTTGGTTTCCCCCCATGATGACTTTGCTCCTGTTTCTCCACCTCACGTTCTCTTGAAATGTTGTCTCTTACCATCTCTTTCTCCATCACTTCTTTTATGTTTAAAAGCTTTATGTCAGTTTTCATAACAACAGATGCAAGCAAGCACAGAAAAAAAACAAAAGCAATGTATTAAAAATAGATAGCCACATATACAACAATAAGCCAAAGAAACTGTCATACCATATATGTTCCAAATGGAATGTGAGCCAAAAACATGATGCTCACTCTTACATAAATAATATATTAGGCATCCACTGGGAGAAGAAGCAGCTCTGTCCCTATGTGGCAAGAGGATTCTTTTGGTCCATTTTTATCTTATTTTCTTTTTCTTTTTAAACTCTTTTTTTCCCCAGGTATACACTGTAAGTCATACCATCTCAGACCACATTCCTCTTCAAAACTAACCATGAACTATTTTATTAACTGTTAATAAGAGAAAGTTGAAAAACCTGATGCAGAAATCCACAGAGCTCACTAAGGCCCCTCAAATACATGGATTTACCAGCAGTCTCTCAATATTAGCATATTTTCTCCTACAAAATAGGATTGAAGTGGTTTCATTTAGATGGAGTGTAGACAAAACTGAAATAAAGGATTTTTAAAAGATTTTTTAACTTGAAAAGAAAACTGCAAAAGATTCAGATATGTGACTATACTGGAAAATAGAAAAGATTTAATTATGGAACATGGATTCTGGCTGATTTGACAATTAAACCTAACAACAGAAGGGATTTATATTAGATATAAGAAGACTTTCAGGGCAGTGAGAATTGTTAAACATTTTAATGGAAGGTTGTGAATTCCCTCTGGAAAGGTCTTTAATGGAGGACAAATTCTCTCCTATCTGGAATGGATAAAAAACAATCTCTGAAAGAGAGGAAATGAAATGAAGGTCGTTTTGAGGTCACTTGCAGTCCTGAAACTCCAGGTAAAATTCTCCCTTCCCATGGGTAAATAACTGTACAAAACCTCTAAGGGATTCACTTTGGAAGATTCAGGAGAAAACACTTGTTAAGCAGGTGATTCAATTCAGAAAGTATTTATTGAGTGTCAAATATTACCTAACTCTGGGGAGACGTCCACCCCAGGAGGGCACATGTCTGAGCAGCAGTGTGGACAATGGACAGGGAACACAATTATTTATTTCAGTTAATTTTTTTAAAAAATCTTTGAGCTCCAGTCAGCTTTCTGTAACTATTTCCTGAACTTGGTGACCTCAAAAATCCTGCAAGAGCTGGCTGTCACATGAAATTTCTGGCATTATTCATGGTATTCATTTTTGTAAACAGAAAAGGCTCTGACAGTGTTTCTATACTCTATTTCCTTTTCTAGCCCAAACTTGGATGGATGGAGCCTCTTAAAGTATCATCAAAACACTGGTTATAAAATGCTAGCCAAATCTGGGCTCTTGTGCTATACTCCCTTGTTGTAGAGAAAAAATTCAATGAGCTCAACTCTAGAGATTCATTTATATTGAAGTCTTCAGGAACGTGAGGATTTTTGTTCGTGGCTTATAAGAAAACCAGAGATTCAAGGAATGGGTCTTTAGTATCACCAGGCTGAAGAGAGTGAAGAAGAGAGAACAACCATACAGAGAGAAGTATGGCTTCTCCTCAGGTTTATTTTCAAATCTCAGCATGTCCCAGCTGAGGAGGAAGGACAAAGTTCAGTGGGAAGACAGTAAACCCAAAAGGATGCCAAAGTAGACACAAAGAGGGGCAAGAAGTGAATTTATCACAAATCTTTATCAAATTCTAATTTTAAATGGCACATCTTTTAACCTTTTCTTTATTGCTTAAAATCATTAAAGCTTACAATTAATCACTAAAAGTATAAATGACCATATATGAGGATTATTTTTTTAAATAATGAAGAGTATAAAATTTTTAAATACAAGAGTGGGAGTAAGTTTCGGAATTACATTTCAGCTTTTTCTTGACATTATAGAAGTGAAATTTAGTTTTTTAAGTTTCATATTCTGAATTGGCTTGCTATAGCTTTGGAAAGATGAGTCAGTCTTTTAGACTCTCGCCCCTCTTCACTCTCATCATGACAGACTTGGATTAAAGAGCCAGCCAAAGTCCAAATCTCCTATTTTTCTCACCCCTTCATGATTAAATTTTTAGACACACACTCTTCTGAAGTCAAACCAGATTTTCTACAATGAAAGTGTCAGTAAAATCTCCTGGTAACTATGGTACAAGAACAAATTGTGGTGATATACTTCACATTTCAAATGACTGTTCATGTTTACCTATACTTATTATTCTATTATTAGGCTTCACATTTGCATGGTTCATATTATCCTCACATGTATAAACACTTGTACTGAGATTGTCTACATAATCAAGAATACAACAGTGAATACTACAGTTTGAAAGGTTGGAAACTAGCCATAGAATTATGGTGATTAGTTGTACATTTTTGTACCATTTGCCTCAGACATGGATGTCACTGTCCTTCCCTTCCTCCCTCCCTCTTTTTTTCCCTATCACCATGTTTTTTCCCCTGATATCAACCTGGCCAAATCTGGGTACTCTGAGTATTAAGAACTATCCTTAAGGCACATTGGTTTTTCAAGGAGAGAAATTTTTGTTTTTCTTTTTATATATAATATAAGAGGAAGCCATGAAGTTTTAGACTCAATTACCACAGCATGAAAATAGGATTGTTTTCTTGAAAAAGTAACGAGTTGATAGCATAGCTCTGATGAATAGGATCTAATTAATAGATTATTAAATAAGCCTTATTAGAAAAATGTTTCTCACCATATATTTATTGAGTTTCTATTCTGTGCCAGGTACTGTGCTAAGCACTGGAGCTATATCAATAAACAACACAGACATGAATCCTGCCCTTGGAATGTGAAATCTAACAAAAATTATAATCATTCATTCTCAAATTTAGTCCACAAAGTTTAAATCTATCATATTATTTAAAAATATGCATTTTATTAATAACAAAGTACTCATGGCTAAATTATTCTCAAGGAGGGTTCTCTCAGGGAGGCACCTGTGAGTATTGAAAGGGATAATTCTATTGTAATGAAGGTAGCAAAATCCAGTATGCCAAATTTTATAACATAGAAATGAGCTCCAGACTGAAACTTGGCAGATATGAAAAGAGTTTGTATAGTTATTTATATATGCATGATTTAAATGTCTTGGGACAGCCAGCATGTCTGGTCCAAGGAGTCTGACTTCATCCAGATTCAATCCTGATGAAAGATTCTTTTAATTCAACATGTTAATACTTTGTATATGTGTGCATATGTGTAAACACACATAAATGTATGCATAAATGTGTGTACCTCTTCCACAGACTTCCTAGTTTTCAATGGCTAAAATGAGGTGACAAGGGGAATATCACAAATCACAAAGCTTTATGCAAATATCTATGAGCATATGGAATCAACCACTTAAGAAGCAGCCGAAGTAGTAAATTCAGACGAGTTTCAGGGGTGTATAGATATCCTATTGGAGAAAGTTGTGGTCTGAGAAAGATTGGAAGAAAATTTGAAATCAACCCCAAAAGCAATAAGGATTTTAGTCTGCTTGACTCTTTCCTAGCTTTAGAGAAAGAAAATGTGTGTGTGTGTGTATTGTGTCTTAGGTAAATGAATCAAGGTTCAGCAGCAAGACCACTCTTCCCTCTTAGCTTCCCAGTGTGCCTCATTAGGGATACAGTGTCACAGAAGTGCCTATTTTAAGAAAGTATGAGCTTCACAAATGCCCACTTTATTAAAAATATGCTTGGAATGCCCTTGTTTCTGAGAAATGCATTTGCTTCCTTGACAGGACTGGAAGGTGGTTTTTCTGTAAATGATATTCCTCTAGAGCATCTCTCCATGGGGACACTTCTTCAATGACTCCCTTTGGCAATAACAGAATCCATGAGGTTGAATCTTCCTTGGGCAATGCTGCCTTTAGTGCATCTCCCAAAATGACATAAATATTTTCAGCCTTGGCTTTCCTGAATCTGACAGAATATAACAGGAGGCTCCTGTTATGGCAACACTTCCCCAGGGTGCTGAGGTGCTTAAGAAAGGCTGATGAACGGCTAAAGAACCATCCCAAACCCATCATGTTTTCTCTGCAGATGTACCATCTAAATATTTAGGACTTTCTTCTTTCTATCTTAGCACAAAAAGTTCATGAAGAGGGCGGAAATAATGTTCTTGCAAGAATTTTACCTATTGTAGAGAAGAGGATATGGGGCAACACTGAGCAGGCAAGGATCAAACGCTGACTTATTTACTTATTTCTTGTGGTAGTTATTGGTGCAGCTCAACAAATATTTCTAGTTTTCTGCCTTCCAGCATATAGTAGGAATGCATTTCCCCATTCAGTTCGGAGTAAGGTGGAGCCATGCGATTCGTTTGGGCCAGTGATTGAGAGGAAGTGACATGTGTTTCTTCCAAGTAGAAGATTTAGTGACTAGAGTGAGACCCTCCAGAAGTCTCTCTTCTCTTTGCCACATTGAGGGAATATTTAAGAGGGTGGCTGGTCCATGAGTGTGATTCCTGGAGTAATAGCAATGTAAAGGATAGCTCATAGCCAACTTGTGATGGACATGTAGTATAAATACATGAGAAATAAATCTTTGCAGGTTTAAACCTTTGAGATTTGGCGGTTGTTTGTTATCTCAGCAAACCCTAGCCTAACCTGACTGAGAAACTAGTTCTGTGTCTTTCAGGCTAGCCACTTAACTGTATTTCAGGCTCAGAGTACATGAAATGGGGAACATAATCCATGATCATTGTGAGCATTAAATACAATAATGTACATAGGGCACTGACATAGTCAAATAGTAAGATTTGACCAATATTAGTTTTTTTGTCCCTCTATCCTACTTCTGTCTCATAACACACACACACACACACACACACACACACACATACTTCCCTTCTTATCAAATGGTGAAGTAGATAACATCTGCGTCCTTGGTCCCTTTTCTGGATTTCTTCCCTCTACCCACTCCCCACTCTATCTTCCCTTCTCAGTGTCTTCCCATTTAAACTAGATGTTAAAATTGGCATTTAATTCAATATTATTCTCCCCCTCCCCATAGATTATCTGCATCCAGTAGAGTACACTCTTTTTTACCACAAAGAAATGAATCTTAAGGATGGGATTTAAAGTTAGACATAGTAGTAAAACAAGGACAGAAAGGAAGGAGGTTAGTGAGTTTATCTGTAAAAGCACTATGATTGAGCTTTGCCCGCCCCCTGCCCCATCCCCAGCCAAGGCTCACCAGCCTATTCTGAACAGGTACCTGGACTTCCTTTGAAATAACTAAAACATTATTTATGTACCCTTCTAGCTCCACCTCCCTGCTTTAGGAATATATGCATGAAATCCTAACAAGCTGTAAAAACTAGAATGATAATAAAGACGAAATATTTGGATTCAATAGCATATATATCTTATGCACTTCCTTGTAGTTACAGTTACGATAACCAATGCCTTCCTGATGTAATTACATGAAACATTAAACCTAACATTTATCCTTTTATATTAAGACCGCTTTGTCAATGACAATACTTCGTTTTCATCTTTAAACTCTGGTACTTATTTTTGACAAAATAAATAACCCCCAGTTCTTACCATGGCTGTCTGTAAAGTTTAATCACACATCATATAACTTTTTTTCTAGCTTCAAACCAGATTAGCTTACATATGAATATAACTGCTACAAATAAGTAATTTAAAAATAGGAAATGCTAAAAAGTAGGTGAGGGACATTTCCATTAAGTCACTGATCTGAAACATATCTATATAGTGTTGAGCGGTTCAGGAGCCAAAGGTGGCAGTGAACCAAACGCCCTTTCTTATAAGGAACTTAAATGTTCCTCTAATTTATTTTATAAAAACCAGAAAGAAATCTACAAATATGTAGAGTTAAAGCCAAATATCTCAGCTTAACATGGGGCGGGGGGGGGGGGAACACTGCACATTCACATCTAATTAAGTAAAAGTCATTTTTCAAAAGCTAAAGGCTGAAATTTTCACAATTTAATCCAAATTTTTATTAGCAAACTCCAATGATTATCCTGATTGCAATTAATAAAATCTCCCAAACAGGTCAACTCATTTAAGTGCTATCTGTAATCATTTGGATTTTAATATGACGGTTATTACTTATTACCGTGAAACCAAGTAGCACAATGAGATATTGATTACTTTTAACCTTTAGATCCAAGGATTCAAGAAAGGTTATAATAGGGGAACATTCTTCCTTTCTTGGCTGGCAAATGTATAGCCTTCAGGAGAATTCAAATGATTCCCATTGGCCAAGTAGATCCAAGATTAGTTCATTCTCTGGGCTGACAAGAAATGATGATGCTTTTAAAAATAACACCCAGCACGTATCTAGTGAAGTGTTACATTTATATAACCAATGGCCTCAAGATGTGCTTCACATCACAGCAAATCTCAGGCTGTTAACCCTTTACCAAGTTTTGTTTGTGAAAGTATCTTTGTTGGAATGAGATATTAAATATAATAGCTTTAATTGGAATAAACTCATCTCATTAAACCAAGTTCTCTGGTAGGTTCCAAAAGGCTGAACACAATCACTGGCCACTGTTGGCCACTAGCACTTCTTTTGGTTTTCTTTTTTCCATGACAACATTTAGAAATAATTTTCACACTTGTGCCACTGAAAAGCAATGAGTTCTAGGTAGAGTCCAGCAAAACTATGGGCAAGGGAAACATAACAGTTATGTGTTAGATTAATTTGCAGAACACTTGGCATTATTATTGCCAAGTTGTCAAATTGCTCCAAGTTGTTCCGGAAGGTTGTTATTAATAGTATGTTTTCTGAGGAAAGTTCTGTCTACTTTTGGAACTGCATTTCTGTTGCCAAGGAAACTCCTTTAAGCACAGTTTTCTAGGAGCACACTGCTGCTTTTGTTTGCCAGTGTCCTATTCATATCATCTAAGTAAGCGTTTTATATGCTCCAGCCTGCAGTCCCAAATGTTGAAGTTTTAGCCCATTTAAGTTGCTTTTTCAAACATAGCTAATGCCTGCTATGATTTTCCTCTCCCTTTATCCCCGCTTCTCTCTCCACTCTCCACCCAAAGCCCCTCTCTCCCCGCCTTCTTCCCACTCTCCCTCCAACATGCCCAAATCTTACTATTCAAGGTTTATTTTTTTAAACAGTTGCATTAGGGAAGATAGTTTTCACAAGTTTTTGATGAATTAACTTCAATTTGAATAATAATTCCATAGGTTGTAGCATTAGTCCTTCAAGTGTTAATTATCTTTTCACTCTAAAATTAATGTAGTCATTTCCTACTGACTCCTCTACCCCATTTACTGAAGTGCTGAGGAAAACGTGTCATTGAGTCCTGAGCCAGCCCTGTTGTTGTGATTAAGCGTGGTCACATGGCCCATCTCTGCCAAAAGGAGGGCCCTGAGAAAAGGTGACAAAGACAGTGATTTCCTGTCAGCAAAGAGTAAGACAGGGCTGTCTAGAAGTGATGCAAATGAGGGGAACTTTCCCCACGGCTTGTTTGATCCACTCTAGGCCAGAGCAGGCCAGGCCAGGGAGAGAGGGAGAAGCACAATACAGCAGAGGCTGCCCAGAGAGCCAACGCACCTTCCGGCCAGTGGCTCACCCGCCAGAGACAAAAACTGCTGGCGGGGCTTCCCTTCCTTGCCCCTCTGCACACAGAGCCAGCTACTTCTTGGCATACTATTCTCTTAACATCCTTCTTTTTTTTTCCTTTTAAAAAAGCAATGAAAATAGGTATTATAAGCTCCAGCATAAATAGTGTTTCATATATTGTTCAGAAACCACATCCATCTACTTTTTCTTCTAAACATTTTCAGGATAAGTTTTGCCCTTTCTCAAAAAGAAAAGAAAAGGAAAGAAAAAAACCATATACATATATTCAAGTATTCAGAACAAACACTGATTAATCAAAGCTCAAGTTAATATGACAACTAATCTAAGGACTTTTTGAACTTTAATAAAAATGGAACAACAAATTCACTTCTAGATAGCAGTGGAGGTGGTCTAGGGTTTTCCATTCCGATCACTTTAAAAAAGATTAGATAATGTTTTTTGAAATATTATAATGATTTTAAGCATATTCTTCTTATCTTAATAGAGTTTTAATCTAACATACAATTAAGCTCTACAAATAATCTACTGGGAAAGAGGTAAAAAATTATCATTAGGTTCTTGTGCCTGATATATCTGGTACATTTTTACCTTGACGGCTTCAATAACTAGTAATTTGCTTCATTTTGAACAATCAAGGTAGAAAATTTAGGTACTGAAATTCCAATATAAGGCCTAATTAACAGAATTTAATTTTTTGACGTGTACTTCTATTCTTGTAAATTTTTTTAATAAGTTCATGGATTTTCTTCTATTTTAATCCTAGCTACTATGACCTGGACTATGAACCAGCCTACCATTACATTTTTAAGAGCTCAAGTTCAGTCATAAAGGTATCAAGCCACATCTGAAATTATTTAGATCAATGTAGTCCAGAACAAAATGAAAGAGAACTATTGTAGAGGGTTGAATTTATAAAATATAGGGATAGCATGATTAATCTGTTTTCTATGATTGGTTCATAGCTATGGCATCATTTGGCATCATTTTGGCATCAACAGTTATAAAATAACAAGTCAACTATGTCCCATTTTTCTTCTTTTACACTGTATTTCTTATCCCCCAGAATTTCTTATCTCATTCCATACATGTTTCTTTTAAAAGTCATAATGCTTGTCTTATAATATACACCCAAATTCTCTAAAGTAACATTTTCTCCTTTAAAATTTAGCCCTTTCTTGAATCTGGCTTTTCTTCCTGAAACAATTCTTCTTTCAATGTTTTGGTTTTAAAAATTTGTTTGTATTTGATTTTTTAGCATTTTCTTATTTATTCATTCATCTACCCATGATTTTAATTTACTCCTTTATTCTTTTCTTTCTTTGGTTAACTTTGAATTAACTAATTTCAACTGCTTTTCCATCTCTTCAACGTTTATATTTCTTTCTCATTTTACTAATAACCTCTTCTTTTCCAATATATAAGAACGATGTCCTTTCATTAGTTCCATCTGGTCACACTACCATTGAAAGGAGCTACCTATGGGCGAGAGCTGTGCTCAAAATCTCTAACCATCACCTGGCAATAGAGTCGGAGAAAAAATAACTAACTCATTTGTCAGAAGTATTAAGTTCAGAAATCTACTTGTAAGAAATATTGTGGTTAGGCATTTCTCTACTATACCATTCTAACCCCTTATATAAAAAAATCCTAAAAGAAAATATCTTCATTTCTAAGTATCAAAATAATTTCTCCAAAGGAAGTATAATGTTTTTTCTCATGGAAAATGTAAATTTAGCATTTGACCACATTTCCTTCTTTGCTTTCACTACCAGGAAACCCAGAATAAACTTTTAGGGTCATCTTTAGTAATTGTGTAGGACCTTATAGTCTATGTGCCTACACATTAACTCTTCTCACAGAAATAGAATCCAGCTTACATATATTTTCCCAGTTCTGATTTGTACTTATATATTAAAAATATTTTTATTATTCCCCTGTGAATTTTTACAAGTTCTTACAACCTCAAACCAATAACAAAATAAAAATGCAATTAATATGTTTAGTGAGCACTGTATTATATAGAATGAATGGTTCTTTTCCTTTCTCACACAGGATATATTTTTACAGATATGCCAATGGAGAAAGATAGGGGACACTTGCATTTTTCCCATAAAAGCAGAAACCATGAGTAACCAACCCTCTAAATTAAGTATAGCATCTTCAGTGTAAATTCCCTGAAAGTATACAGGTCTTGGTTGAAGTGAGTGTTAATATTGTTATTTTTTTTTAAGCTGGAAGGGTTATTTTTAACCCCTGAGAAGTAATATAATCTAATATTTTATTGATAAGCAACAGCTAAGCCATTCACTCAAGGAACAAATCTATAAATGTGGTGTTTTAGTGAGCTTCACACTACCTGAGAACAGCTCTTGTTTAATTATAACAATAATCACCAGCCTACAACTTCTGAATTGGGCCCTTGAACTTAACCCTTGAAACCCCACACCAATCCAGGACGGCTAGGGGCTCTGTCACCTGTGCTCTGCAGGTGGCAGAGAACAGCAGTGCCCTGTGGCAAGGAAAGGAGCCCATGACAGGGCACAGCCTCACGGCACTCCAGAACCAGCTGCACCTGCTGCAGAGGGCAAGGCGGCAGCAACAGCCGCTGCCTGGCCTCCAGCTCTCCCATCATGGAGATGCTTCCAGGCCACTCAGTCTATAAAATATATAGGATGGGGGAGGAGGTGTCTTGAGCTTCCCTGAACCCAAGAATAATGCCACCTTTGATCTGCAGATATGAAAAAATGAAGCTTTTCCTTTGCAAGTGGGTTTTAAATATTTCTCCATTAATAGTTAATGCACATGCAGACAGCTCCCTGTGATTATGAATTCTGGCTTCGTAACGCTAGTCCAAATAGGAGCTGAACTTTCAAAATCATGGTGTTACTTTTGACAAATTAAATTGTCCTACTTAGGAAGGTAGCAGGAATGAAGAGAAAGAAAATGAGAGAGTGGGAGTAAATTCTCCTTGGAGCTGATTCTCAGATTGAGGAAGAAAAAGATGAGAAAAGACTACATTTGTGTTTTCTAAGCTGATACTGCCAATGTTTATTAGAAAATAGCTTCAGAAGGTCCCCATTCTGAGGCTGAGCCAGACTGAAAAGGGGGAAGGAAAGACATTGGCAGTATGTCTCACTGTCTCCAAACAAAGAAGAAAACATATTAAGGGAGTGGTTACTTTTTAATAAGAATCAGGTTGTTCTAATGGCCCTGCAGTTTAAAACGAATCAGAAAGAAAATGATCTTAAATTTCTAACAATCTGAAAATAACAAGAAATGTCTTAAACAGATAATCCACTTTACAGCCCACTGTAATATTAAGGTTCTAAATTATGTGAGGTTGTATCTATGTATTCTTTGCCTGTTAAACCTAATTCTCTTCCTTTAAAAGTTCCTTGAATATTTTGCTGGTTTGGGGTAACCAAGATATCATAACAGGTGCTCCGCTCAGGAGGTCTGCTGAATGAATAGTCTGGGGTCTTTATCAGAAGTTCCATATCTAGGAGTTAAGGTCACATGATTTTCTAGCAGAGACAAGAATAGAAAATAAACAGGTAAAGTCAGGAAAGGTGATGTCTAACGTTGAAAATGCTAAAAAATCTTCACACTCACTGATGACCATCTTACTATCTTTTCTCTAACCTAACATTTCCAAAGGTGATTTTCAGGCATCAACCTAGGACTAAGTAATGCAGAATTGGGGTCTGGGCATGCCTATGCATACCAGGAAATCAGCTGAAAGATGAAACAGAGAGAGCCCCACCCCAGGGAAAGGAGAACAAAAGTTTCAGATTCTACGATAACAGGAATAATGATTCTGTTCTGATCTACAGTTCCTGGAATTTTACCATCACTCAGTTGAAGGTCTCTCTTAAAAGTTTTTCACCCTCATTGTTTACATTAATAGCAGGGATCATGAGCTTCAATCTCATCCTTAATTGTTTTAACTCAACAACTATTAGTTCAATATCAACCATGTAAGGTTCTTTGCTTAATAACAAAGAATACAAGGGCAAAGCATTTTTCTTGCTGTTATACAAGCATTTTAAGAAATGAAGATGATGTAGATAAGTTGAGGTAGATTGAAAATGCTATGAAATGAGTTGGGTGTCCAACTGAGTTGTCACAATGACTAGAGGAACATGAATAACAAATGTCCTGTAGTGGAAGGAACGGTTGCACAAACTAATAAAAAATTGTTTTGTCCCAAATGTCAATGGTATCCTTGGTGAAAAATGCTGATGAAGCATTGGTAATTTTTAGGGCCAACAAATTTTAAGATTAAAGATGATTAAGGTAGACTCAAATGGTGTTGAAAGCCTAGAAAGTCCGGGGACCAACTGAAAAGCTTTAGTCCTTTAGGGGTCTCTGTGATCAACCGGCTCCAAACCTCCTTTGCCCAAGGCATTAGCTTTGTTGATTCCTAGAAAAGCAGATTAGAACAGAGAAATGGGACACTGAAAATGTTGACCTAACCTAAGAATCCCTGGGGATTCTTGGCAAAGACCTGAGATTAATTTTCTTCCCTCAGTTTTTCTAATTCAGGAGCCACCCCAAGTTCTAAATGACTCCTTCATCAATATCCTCAGGATTGCTTTGGAGGTTTCTAAACGTCTGGAATAATTTGGGAGCTTATATAAAGAGAGACCCTCTACAAACCTATAGCACTGTCCTTGGTTTCTAACATAATCTTTAATTTGTTTACAAGCCTAATGCAAAATCAGTGGTAGTCTAGTGAGCTTAGATATGCTGAGCATCTGAAAGAAGAAACAGAGGACATGAGTCACAAATGAAGAGCCCCAGTATAAAAATGTTTGGAGGGCTTCCCTGGTGGCGCAGCGGTTGAGAGTCCATCTGCCGATGCAGGGGACATGGGTTCGTGCCCCGGTCCGGGAAGAACTCACATGCAGCGGAGCGGCTGGGCCCTTGAGCCATGGCCGCTGGGCCTGTGCTTCCGGAACCTGTGCTCTGCAATGGGAGAGGCCACAATGGTGAGAGGCCCGCATACCGGAAAAAATAAATAAATAAATAAATGTTTGGAAAAATACTATAATCCAGAAGTACTGACTGGGTGGAATAATGGCCTTCAGTATGCCAGAATGGGAATTCTCAGGCAGAGCACTTACAAGGAAACCACAAGTAAAGGAAGAGTGCACTTTTTGTTCAATGTCTTCCTATTAATTGTGATGTAAATTATATGAATGTGATTTTGACAAAGAATAGCACTGTTTCTAAAAAAAAATAGTGGTTTATGTGCAAAATACAAAATGCATCAAGAAATGTTATTTGGCATCATGGGTGAAATAAAATCTGAGATAATGGCTTATGATTAAATAACTTTTGTATTTTTTTTTCTTTTTTGGCTGGACTTTTTTTTTTTTTTTTTTTTTTTTTTTTGCGGTACGCGGGCCTCTCACTGTTGTGGCCTCTCCCGTTGTGGAGCACAGGCTCCGGACGCGCAGGCCCAGCGGCCACGGCTCACGGGCCCAGCCGCTCCGCAGCATGCGGGATCCTCCCAGACCGGGGCACGAACCCGCGTCCCCTGCATCGGCAGGCGGACTCTCAACCACTGCGCCACCAGGGAAGCCCTTGGCTGGACTTTTAATGCTTAAGTCTTAGGAATGAAACAAATATTTTTGTACCATTAAATTAATATAGATTTATAGGCACTTTTCACACATAATTCTTGATCCCGGCATGAAATGCGAAATCACCTGGCTTTGGTTACATTAGGTTGAAATTGTTACTCTAACAATATGTGAGGCCAGAAGATGGTAGCTTTGTGGGTAATGTGGACAGCTATCCATATAGGAAACAGGTAGTAGTCAACAAACTTGATTAATGTTGGACAGAATTCTTTAGGGAGTAAAATATCACCTTTTGCTGAGTCCCTAGGGAGCTTATATCTTCTCTTACCTAAGATGATCCCCGAAGGACACTAATTAAAGTCTACCAGACCCTTGAAAATAAATCTCTCTCTTTAGAGGAGGTAAAATTTAAAATAATATATTAAGGAAAGGTAACTTAAAATGATAAAAATTGGAGAAGAAAGAAGACAACTTTTATTTGACCTTGAATGTACTTCTTATTCTATAAGAAATTTTAAAAAGCTAGAGGGTAGCTGTTTCTTGTCATTATACTGTTGCTGATTCTGTGGTTAGTTATTAATTTTATTTTTTATGATTCACAATCTGCTCTTTGAAATATGCCATATGCTCAAAGCAATTCAAGGATGACAACTGTCAGAATTACTCCAATAAAAATTGCCTAAATGAGGAAGATTTACTGCAGTCTGATATTTCAGTGAAAAGTCCCTCTACCCTCCCCAACTGCTTTTTCAGACACTGAATCTTACAACCATTTTTTTCAGTCAAAATCTCATGGTTGTTTTGTAAGAACTTCTAAGACTATTTAAATAGAATTGGTAAAACACATTAAGGTAGGGGTGAATTAAGACATGGAAAACAATACAGATAGTTATTAGATGGATTGCCTACAATCAATACGTTGAGTACAAAGCCAGTTTTCTTAAATCACATGCAAATGCATTGACTTAATTTGACAACGTCTGCGCTACGTAACACCAATAAACATTAAATTGGACAAGGCCTGTACCCCGGAAGCAGCAAGCCAAACAGAAGGCAAATTTCTTTTATCTCTGGAAAGATCTGAGGGGTGGATAGACTCCACCTGAGTACCCCAATCAAAACACATTTTGTTAAATGTTACCAACCCATTTATCCTTCATTTTGTTTCAGTCTACTTATTAATGCAGTTTCATTTATTGCTATTCATCTTGAAGATAAACCTTTGTCCTTCTATAGAATTACACCAAATAGAATGTGATAAAGGGAACTTTCTTGCAATTATGATGTCCATGCAGCCTGTCAGCACACAAGGGATGGAAATGAGTTTGGGGACAGGGAAGGGAATTCTAATAGACACCATGATACATACAATGAACGCAAAAGATATCCTGAGAGAAAGACTTGTCAGGCTAATCAGATCTTCCACAGCAAGGTAAAGGCAAGAAGGGTAGCTCTGACCTTGTAAAGATGCCGCTGCTGCTCCTCTGACATCATCAGGTCGTGACTGTCCATCACGAGGGACTCCATGTCAATCAGCCAATCCCAGAGCTCCTGATATTCTGAATCAAAGTCCAGAAGCCTGAAGATAAGGCACAGAATGTATTATGCATAAATACAGTGTAGTTGTTCAAATCTCATATTACAATAATATATTCTTGAAAACCTGTGATGTTCCTAGGTGATACCTGTAAAAAGAGAAGGAAAAATTCTCTGTGTGGTTAAACAGAGAGCAAAACAGGAACTCAAGCTTGTGACATAGCCATTGCTTAGATTTTGAAAACATAACCTGTAATTCTGATGCTCATACCTGAGACATATCATGGCTATTTCCATTTGTTCACCCTTTCTGAGGACTTGCAGCATTTGAACAAAATTATTACTACTATGTCCTTGAGAAAGAGCATTGCCATATTTAACAGAATGAGAAATGGAGGGTCAGTGCCTTGTGAAGGTTACACAGTCAAGAACTTGGGGTAAAAACAGCACTCTCAACATTCAAACCCCTTTCTCTATGACTAGATTTTCCACAGGTACTGCATCCCAATACCTTCATGATTAAGAATACTAATTCAACTAACTTCTCTAAAATGATCACAACATACTATCATATCCAAAATATTATTTTCTCTGGGAAGTGACTCAATCATTTATCTGTCCCTCTGCTGTCTATCTGCCTATCTCTGCAAACATATATCCTACATATATTGTCATGGATGAGTAGCCAGCATTTCAGCTTAACACTCAGGGATAGGCTTGAGTGACTCTGGTAAGCCAGTGAGAACCAGGGGCAGATCCAGTATGAGACAGGTGTTCCCCACAGACATGTAGGAAACAAAGGTAAGGACAGGAAGTCAAAACAATGAATATCTGAATAGCCAGCAATCATTAAAATTCAAAGGAGGATCACTGTGGTTTTCAACAAAATAAATCATTAGAATAAGGAGCTTAAAAGGATTAATGTGATTCTCTCTTGAAAGCTTGGTGAATAAGTAAAGCTCAGATTCTTCTAAAACACTGTGATCAGAAAATGAAAGCGCAGAATGAAAAACTATGACTGCGTCCTTCTCCCCAAAATCATCCCCCTAAAAGAAATCCTAGAGTCTTGTCAAACTCTAACTGAGCAAAACCCTATCAGTACTAATGAAGCAGCAGCCTCAGGTATGAATCTGAATTTATCAAGTGAGCATTTTATTACCACCTTGTTCCTGTCTCTATACACGAAATGACTGCTTTCCAAGAAAATGAACATCCACTTTTCATAACTTACAATTTAATCTTAATAGATTTGTCAAAAAAAATTAAGGTGCGTCTGGTGATGAAGGAGACTAGATCTAGAATTGTCTAGTTTATTTTAATTACTTTACCATAATTATAAAGCTTCTTGATTAGAACCATAAGTGCCCAGGACAAGGATTATCATTGGCTAACACATAGAATTAATTAATAAATGTTTACTGAATGCCAATGATGGGTATAGGTGATGTAGCCGAAACCTTTAGTAAGGCTAAGGTGGTCTAGAGCAGTGCTTTTCAAACTCTAATGTGCATATGGCAGAGCTGAGGAGCTTGTTGAAATGCAGATACTGACTCAGTACTTCTAGGGTGGGGCTGAGATTCTGTGTTTCTAATGAGTGTTGGCAACTAACAACGCTGCTGGTCCTGGGTCTCACTTGGAGTCGCAAGGACTTACAGCATACGTGTGAAATCTGAAATAGTATCCCATTTCAAAATAGTACCAAACAAGCCAAAACCACTGCAACAGGGACAAATAAACCATCAGCCTTTCTTTATTCATTCTGTGAGTGACTAATAAGGAATGACTAATAAGCATTTGCTCACACGACGGGCACAGTCATTTAGAAATACATCCTGAATTATGTTCATTGTTTTTCTCTCCTGGCACCTCCCACATTTTGACCGTAAAGACAGGGGAAAGGTGGAATGCTATCCCCCAAATTAGGAGAGTATGATCCTAATACTTGCATACAGGAGAGAATATCCAGGGGAATAATAAAAGCAAAGGGTAAAGGAAAGAAAAAGCTCACCCCTTCCATCTCAGTGGATTTGGAAACTAAGAACAAAATAAAGGTAAGAGGAGCAGGTGCTCAAATGTGTGTCTGCCCCTGTCTTGGCCTAAGACCTAAAGGGAAAGCCAAAAGCACCAGGATGTCAGCTCTGTTTCCTGCTAGGAAGTCTGGGAGATTGCCTTAAACAATGTCCTCACAATAACCTGAAGTGGGGATGTTGTAGTCAGAGAGCTGTGGTCAGGACTCCCTTTGCTACCCTGTTCTCTCATCCCCCATGAGGAGACTGTTCTCTCATCCTTCCATGAGGTTTCTTGGAGTTTAGCTGGTGAACTTGACAGAGGTGTTGCCATGGCAACAGAGACACAATGACCCCCCCCCACCCCCCACCCCTGCAAGGAGAGCCAGGGGGGCCTCTGAAGCCAGACCTCAGGGAGTTGACTGGGCCAGTGAAGGCTGAGATGAGACTTAGTCAGCAGGAAATACCTCCTGACCAAGCCAAGAGATAACAACACAGCCACAGCCCTCTGTCGGGAGCAACCTCATAATGTCGGGGGCAAGACCCATTTCACTGAACACAGCCAGCCTGCACCCAGGGGCCACATTAAGCCAGGGGGCCTCACTGTACCTCAGAATCACAAGGTCATGTAAGCCCGCTATATGCTCAGATGTCATCCTGCACAAAAGAAGGGAGAGGAATAGGAAATCTGAAAAACAGCATTTATCCTAAGAGGTTGTTCCCTAAAGAGAAGGTTAATTTGTTAGGAGAGGCTACAAGCATTTTGTGTAAGAGCCTGAACTCTGATCTTAAAACCAGGTTTTTTTCCCTTGCTGTACCAGGGAAGTATGTATTTAGGAAGTCTCATAAATTATCAATCAGTAAGAGATGATAAGGGAGCCTGTTTTCTTTTCTATATGTGTATGATTTAAAAAGAAACTTTGATTATGACTAAAAATTCAAGGGCGAGGTATGAGTTTATCTTTGTATCCCTAATGCCCAGGATAGTACCTGGTAAATGATGATGAATGAATGTAGATAATGAAATCAAACTTTTAGTAGGACCAGAATGACTTCAGAAGAGCAGTATGTGATAGAGATAATATCTCATCCCCAAATGCCAATACCAACCAGTGCAATATAGACAGACTTCATTCGTTCTGAAGGTGAGATTTTGCCTTCAGTGTACAATGGTACATTTGCTTACTTGAAATGATTATATGCAGTACATTCTCAATTAATGTGAGTTGCCTTCCCATTCCTCTCACATCCTGCTTCTATATTAAAAATTAAAGGAGGTTTATGAGTAGATTTTAAATAGATGAAAACTGCATATGGGATGATAAAATGTTCACAATCATGGAATTTTTTTTACTAGCTCTTTAACATGTCTTTATATCCACTGAGCTGTTCCCTCCTATTATTCTCCCTATCAAAGGACTTGGAACAAAAGCCATTTCTTCTAGTTAAATGTACCTTTGGCTGATTCTCGGATGGTCTACACTGGAGACCAGCGAGTGGTGAATGAACCTAACACAGATACACTTCCTCCAGTCTATTCTATTTTCATCCTAGCTGAGAATATTTAGGCTTGAGTTTGTTAAATATGGTAAATGCTTTGGTACTATAGTTTGTTTCATTAAGTGTAGAATCGGCGCTAGTGTTTTCTAAACAACAAATTCTCATAAGGTCCTAATACTGAAGCCAAAAACTTTTTTTTTTTGTGGTACGCAGGCCTCTCACTGTTGTTGCCTCTCCCGTTGCAGAGTGCAGGCTCCGGACGCGCAGGCTCAGCGGCCATGGCTCACAGGCCCAGCCGCTCCGCAGCATGTGGGATCTTCCCGGACCAGGGCACGAACCCGTGTTCCCTGCTTCGGCAGGCAGACTCTCAACCACTGCACCACCAGGGAAGCCCGACAAAAACATTTTTTAAGCATTTGTGCCTGATTTCAGATTCTTTGCCATGTGTTAATTCACAGCTTAGAAAAAAACCTGACAGTTTTCCAAAATTAGTGAAATCAAATACATAACTTTGTAGCAAATCAGAAATAAATTACTAGAATTTCTTTGTTGGTTTTTTTGAAACCTTCTGAAATGACTACAATTTAACGTGCTTATTATACTAGGAAAATCCTTGGGTAAGGAAGTAGCTTACTATCTTATGTTTATATTACCTGCAAAGGTGTGCTGTATACTAGTGATTTTATAAAAGATGTTTTCCAGGGAAAATGCCAGCTACTATACAGGAAAACAAAATAGATCATAGATGAGTAAATTTATCAGGGGTAGCATAGAACTAGTTAACAGTTCTACATCCCTTTGAAGAATATGCTGATTCAATCAGCTGAATTCAGAACCAGGTACTTTTCGTTGAAGTCCCGGTGACAAATGCTCTCTTTTTAAAAGGGAGAGAGAGGTGACTGAAATTGTGGCAAGTAGTTCAGAATCTTATAAAGGCTACAAGTACAGGAACTACTCTTTTGGAGGGATTTTCCTTATAAAATTTTCTTTGTAAATGTGCTTGGGTTCATGTCAACTCATTCACTCAAATATATAATCTCCTAGATGTTAAAAGGTCTCAAAGCACACCTTTTCAGTACTCTATGAATATGTTATACTCTCTATGAAAATGTTACGAGGCAGACTTGTATAATACTCTAAGAAGGTGTTATAAATCAAACACATGACCAAAATGCTATTCTTCCGGATATTTCCCCTTTAAGTTGCCACATGCCTGAAGGGTTCACAACAAAAGAGCTGGACATTCTATTGTAGGTATGATATAACCAGTTTCGGGGCTTTAAAAGCTTCATCATGGTATGAGGAGAAAGCCTTCTAAATCAATGTCAGTTTTTGTTAGACAAATACAGAATTATGTGTTTATTTCATGGTCTGAAATTCTAATAGAGACAGAGACAAGACTATGGAAAAATAAATATGCAATTTTTTCTTTAGAGTTTATTTCTAAATTTGGGCTAACTACTATGGTAATTGCCAAAAGTATTTCCCAACATCTTGTTCACCATTTTCTCTGTATTTTTAAGGTTAAAAAAAGATTCCAGGGCCTTTCACCATAGAAATAAAATACTAACAAGCCTGTTCAGTATCATTTTTCTGCAGATTGGATAGCAATATATTATTTGTGAGGCCGGCACAGTCTAAGAAATGATCCTTCCTCTAAACCCTGGTGGGAGTTATGTTTGACCAGCTAAGTGTTTGAATACATAAATGCATTCAGCCTTTGGTATTTAAAGTGAGCATCATTAACTCAACATTTCAACTTAAACTTTGCTTAAAAGATAAAGTTTCACCCAAGTGAAATCAATGGGAGGTGTGTGTGAATATATGAGGTTCCAGCTTGGTCCACTAAGGAATTTTGATTAAACCAGACACCAAATGAAGAAATCATCAAAATAGAGCAACTATTAGTTGAAGAAAAAATAATACTAAAAAGCCCTGGAAGTTTTTCTACCTAAGGCTGAGTAATACATATTTTGGAGCATTTAAGAATCCATCTTTTGTAAACTGAATGGTTCATTTCACACCAACACATCCAAAAACACAAGATAGGTTCCTGAGATACCAGCTTGTCTATGTTGGAACTTCTGTTAAATGATCCAATTTTCCTAGCGTCTTTAGCATATTGATTCTTTCCCCAAATATTCACTAAGTGTTCACTGTTCATTTTATTTGCTCAAGGAAGTTTGCCTCTGGTTTTCAAAAATGACACTAAAGGTAATGGTAACAAAATCTTGTAAAAAAAATAGTTTAAGAATATTACTGAAGTAAAATACTAATAATAGATTAGAATTTCCTATTATCCTCTATTCCATGTGTCACGTAAGCACAGAAGGGAGATACAAGAGTGGCACCTAGCCCAATCATAATATCATTAAAGAATAAAATTTAGCTTTCCAGACATGATATCTGATATGCACAGTTGCATGTAGAATCCCTTTCCACTCTAAACATATTAAAGTGTGGACACTAATTTACAATTTTGAATGAAAATTCATGAGCCACTTCCTCATGAGAAAAGCAGCCTGCCTTTGCCATTAATAAATAAAAAGGAATATGGAGTTCTTTCCAGCAGTAATTTTCTCAATTCTCATATATACCCATGTACATATGAAAATGTCTAAGAAAAGTAAGATCAACCCTACAGATTTGTTAATGACTGGCCCCACTTTTTCATGGTCTCATGGACAGTCTGTCCATAAACACTTGCTATTAAAATAAAAGCCATAAAGCAAAAAAATTCTAACCTCCAGGATTAGCCATAAAATTAGAAATATTAATGTAAATTTCTAGACGTATTTAGAGGATTCTGTTAGGCTGTCAGGAAGTCAAATCTTTCTCTAAATTTTCAGATAATACACTGGACTAAGTTCTAGCCAAAAAGCTTGAAAACATTCTGAAGAATTTAGAATCAGTAGTGATTCTAACACAAATGGGAGAACCTATACGTCCAAAGACAAAGCAAGAGATGATGTTTAAAAAAAAAAAGATATAAACCTTCCTATGTCATTGTCTGTGTGTTAGACGGGGCTGGATCCAGACTTGCTACTGGCACACTGGTGAGCATTGGGCAGCTCAGCCTTTGGTAAAAGGTCTACTCCACCCTAGGCCTCCCTGTTTTTCAAAGATTTAAGAAGCAACAGAGAATATTTACCCTCAGGGTTAGGGTAGGAGGTAAATAACCTAGAAATAACTCTCGGCCACCCAATCCCTAACAAAAACCTGGTGGCAGACTTAATATGGAGTCCTCTCCCAAAATGACTTTGTCTATCTCCTCCATCAAGGCTGACCCTGGCCACAGAGTGCTATGCTCAGACTACAGGGTTCTGGTTACTTGTAGAACGGCTCTCAGTGAATTGTGCTTTGCCATCACTTCTGCAGCTTACATCAAAAAAACTGCCTTGGGAATTTGTTTTCTCTTATAGGGATGTAGTATCACAGATGCCTATCTTCTCCTTGAAGAACTACAGGAGAAATTCCTCTCAGGACTCAATGGCATAAGCAGCTGTTTCCGCAGCTTTATATATTATTTTTAATCTTAGGACACTATGAATTTTCTGATGGATGAGATTTCACTCTTTTCTTTGGATGTGGAAAGCTTAGAGCCAAATCATTGCCCTTCTTGAGGACATGCATAGAATATGCATTTGTTTGTTTTCTTACACATGTTTTACTTTTGCTTAACTTACTTCAGTCAAATATTTATTCTATTTTATTGTAAATATTTTTGTAAGTTGACTTAAATCCTTTGTGAAAGACATGGGGGAATGCATAAAGGAATAAATTTTAAAGAAAAGAATTAAGCTCTGCACATTAAAATGAGGTAGATTAGATTTGTCTTAGGTTCCCTCATACCTCTGTCCTTCTTCAACAGACCCCATAAACTGTCCAAAGCAGTACAGAAATTGTTTGAACATTATTAAGATGGAAAGGATATATATATATATATATATATATATATAAAATTGTTGACTTTACCGTTGTTAACTTTGAAATAATACTTCCCCAGAAATTATGCCACTACCTCTCTGGTTTACCCTTTGTTGGCTCCTGGCATGGATGGCATTAGATTACTGAAGTGGAAGACTGTCTAGGTCTAAAATTAGTTCAATGTATTTGCACATTAGAAGGATATAATATCATGATCCCAAATGAATACATTTATACTGGTGAGATTTTTTTTTTCAGCCCAGAAAGACCTATTTTAATAATCACATAGTGCCTAGAATGTCAGTTTTTCAGAAGGTAGTCAGGCACTTTTGGCTCCTTTGACTGCAGGCTGTGTTGAGATCTTACTGTTCAATAACACCACAGCACAAGAGAAGGTGCAAAAAGAACCGGAACTGAACACTGAGCAGCAGTTCATTCGTTTAAGACAGGGGAAGAATCAGGGGAAGAAAATAGAAATGCAGGGTGGAAATAAGATCTCTTTGGGCTGTCTAGTGATATATCTGCAAAAGTGTTCTCAACATTGGCACACGTAAGAGATAGTACTTCATTTTATGGCTGGTGTGTACCAAAAAGAAAACATTTTATGTAGCAATGTTCCAAAAACATCCATTGAGCAGAAATTCCAAATTGTCGTTTTTTTTGTGTGTGTCTTTGTGTGTGCATGTGAGAGAGAGAGAGAGAGAGAGAGAGAATATGAGTGAGCATGAATGTTCATCCCACTGCACAGAGATATTTTTGGCCTTTTGCTCAACAGAAAACTAGAACGATCACCCTGCTGCAGTGAAATCCAGGGGTGATTATATCGCTTCTCAGGTAGTTACAGTCATTCAGTGTATCTTATTGCTTAATTAATTTAGAGTCAAATTTGATCTTTAATCAAGCAATGTTTTAAATAGTGATATATTTGTTTTCATCTGTCAGTATCATTCCTCTTTGGGAGTGTTTTTTATATATGGTGTATATATATATATATATATATATATATATATCTGTGTATGTTTTCACACTGATCCAGGGATACTTCTCTTCCTAAAGGAAAATGGACTCATCTTTCCTGCTGAACGTTTAGCCTTTTGTCTAATTAAAATTCACTGAGTTCAGCCTGTTGTGCTTGGAAATAACCTATATATACTGTTTGTATTTGGAAGTAAAATTTACACTAAAACCTTACAGGGTGAATACTCCTGTATTCTTACACACAGAGCATAAACCTTAACTACATATCCATCTGTAGACATTGCCCAAATTCCCCTACAACCAGAGGAAGCCTGGCATATGACTAAGACTGAGGTATCTTCTAGAACTTTACCACAAGAACAGAAGTCTCTAAGAGCTCCCTCGGGATTCCCTCCTGATCCCAGGAAGCAGAGTCAGGAAATATCTCCATGCCCTTCTGCTTCAAATTATTATTTATGGTAACCCTTAATACGTGCGTGCGTGCACGCTCACACACGCACACACACACCCCTACATACACACCTGAAATCCTCACCCTCATTCTACCTGACCTTTTCCTAATGGCTAGTATCTATGCATCTTTTAAGACAGCTCAGATGTTCCCTCCTCCCATAAACCTCCCTGACCCCTTCTAGCCAGGCTGGATTAGGCAAGCCTCCTAAGTATCCCCATAATACCGTCTATCTGGAATTTTGACCATCATTTCATAAGGTTGTATCTGAGTGTCTCTGTCTTTCTCCCTCACTAGACAGTAGAGATCAAGTCATATGTATTTTTTCCATTCCTAGCACCTTATACAACTCCTTGCAACATAGTAGTTGCTCTGATGCATATTTCATTAACTGATTTTTCACATATCTATTACATTCCAGGTATTTTAGAAATTTTCTTATTGATTATTGTAGTTCTATGCTGCAAAAAGCATGGGAAGTAGACTGGGATAATAATCAGTCTACTTAATAATAGGAATAATAAAATAATAATAGGAATAATAAAATATTACTATTTTACAGACTGAGATGTTGCATACTGAGGAGGTTAAGTGTCTCAATCAAGGTCACACAGCTAAAAAGTAGCAGAGTGCCAACTTGAATCCCAATCTTTAATTTTTAATCATGTATGCTCTCCTCCTTTAAGAAATTAGACTAGAATGAATGTATGACCGTCCCTAAAAATAAACGTTATTGTGCATTTGGAAGCAATCAGAGCAGACCTAATGCATTCTAATATCTAGGATCAGGACATGTTGCCTGCAGCTTTAAGACAGAAAATAATAGTCAACTGTAGTCCTCAATTCCTGCTAATCAAGATATCACATGGAATTTTCAATGGTGTAGTTTTTATTTTAGAAGACTTCTATAATAGAGCCTGAAAGAGTCTAACTGAAAGAAAAACGTTCCTATTAGCCATACCTTTTAAAACGAGCATTCTTAGAGATACTGTTATGTCTACCTGGGGTAGATTTTATGGGATAGACTACCACAAGGTAAGCTCCTAGCTTTCTTAGCCTCTACCACCTCATAGTTACCATACTGTCCTTGTTGATGGTTGAGGAGCCCAAGACACTCCTGAGCTCCAGACCTGCTTCCTGGGCATTTCTACTTAGATGTTACGCAGATCATAAAAAGAACTATGTCCCAAACACTCAGCTTCTCCCCGCCCCCCTGCTCCTCCCTTTCAGGGGAGGAGATGTCTTAAATGCCCCCCATCCACTCAGTGACCAGGGCCTGTCTTCAACGTCCTTCTTTCAGTTTCCATTCCTGCTGTCTTATTAGCTCAGGCTCTAACTATTTCTCACATGGATAACTGGAATAGCCTCTTAACCGATCGCTGTCTAGTATTGCCCATGGCAATGTATTCTCCCGACTGCTGACAGAATACTGTTTGAAAATTGCCAGTCTAGTCTTGCTGGGATCCTTGGCTGGTTCCAGCTGTGTGTACACACTGTCTCCTTTGTGGGAGACACTCTGGCTGTCACTTCTGACCCGGGCCATCCTCCATGACACTTCTCCTAGCAGGCGTTCCTGACTGACATGCTCCTGCCACCCTTTGGGTCCCACTGTCTCTACATCCCCAGTGCCTAGTAGAGTCTGCACTTCCTAGTTGCTCAAGAGTTATTAAGTGTTGAATGACACGAAAATCCTTTGAATCCAAATCCTCCTAGTTTCCTTCTCCCCCTTGAGCCAGCAACTGGAGCATCAGAGTGGTTCCTTTTTCTCCCTCATTCCCCTCAGCCAAGGTTTATCGACTCTTTCTGGCTTTAGCCTCCAATCCTGTCTCCACTTTTTCCATTACTGGTCTCCGCCCCCAGACTTTCCAAGTTAGTACACGTGGAGTGGGACCCAGAATTTGCATGTCTAACAAATTCCCAGGAGATACTAATGCTGTTGGTCCAGACTTTGAAAACCACTAAAGCAATGGTTCTCAACTGGAAGTGGGCATCAAATACATCTTGGGCCACTCCTGCCTACTGAGTCAGAAGTTTTAGGGAGGTGAGACGGGCAGGCATTTTTTGGCTTAAAAGCTGCATAGGTAATCCTGATGCACTATCCTGGTTAAGAACCATGAACTCAGTGATTAACTCTAGGATCTGGACTTCACTTTCTTCCTAAGCCTTATTTTTCACCACCCCCCTCCAACTTTCTACCCTCCTCTCCAGTCATATGGAACAGCAGGTAATCTAATGATTCCAGACCTTTGCTCCCTCTCTCAGACCCCCAGATCCGTTTTAGTTATTCATTTATGCATCAATGCATTCACCGAGCACCTAGCACATTCCAGGGTGCAGGGCTGAGTGTGGTGAACATGACAGGCACAACCCTGCCTCATGGAGTCTACACTGTTCGCTCTGAGCTTCTCTGGCACCCTCTGCTTCCCCTTCTTCCTCATTGCACAGGCAAATACTGGCTTAATGCTGCACTCTCTTGCTAGACTGTTTCATGAAGGTAGGGACTACGGTCTGTCTTTGTAAGTGCTCAATAAATGTTTGTTCAGATTAAATTGCAAAACTCTTCCCCTGACCTAGGCTTCTTTTGAAAATCATCTCCAGAGTCCTCTCTTTCTGCTGTCTTTCCTGACCTGCTCCAACTCCCCCTACTGCAGTCAGCATTGAGCTTCGCCTTCCATAAGCCCTGATCCTGACTCCAAGCAGATTTCTAACTCAGCACTTGTGATCCTTTACTACATGTTGTTTACAGATCTGGCTCCTCCTACCAAACTGTGAGTCCCTCAAGGGCAGGGACCATTTCATCTCTGCACTTCATATAGGAGGTATTTAATAATATTCATCAAATTAATGAATGAAGTCAATTCTGTTTTCACTTACCACCTGCTTTGCAATGTTTTTGCCCAAACTTCCTTGTGGCTTTAATGAAATTGCCTTAAGACTCTTCCATTTTTCCATAGTAGGAAGATACAATAATTTAAATTTTATACAGTATGGAATATGCATAACATGTGTTTTAGGGGGAAAAATGTTTATCAAGGGTCTGAATGAAATTCTCAGAGAGAGGGCAAAGTGTAACTTTATGGGTTGTCCACTGCATCATGACCCAGGACTCTGAGTTGAGGTCCTGGACAAGCCAGTCACCCTGTCTTTCTGCCTCTCAGTTCTATCATTTATAAGCTGAACAAAAGACATGGTTTTTAATCTACACTAAGTCTTGACATGGATGCTACTTAATGAATTAAACAAGATTTTGAAATTCATTAGAAAAATGAAATCAGATAACTCCTTGATAGAAAGAGGTGTTACAGAAAGAGATGGTTAAACTTTACAAAGTACACAAATTATAAGTGTTCTTGACAAACTCTGCTCAGAACATCATGCCATGCACTTAGTAGGCCTTCAGTGGATACTTACTAGATGAAAGACACAAAACAATCTATAAGCTTTCATTTAAATCAGCCGGAATCAAAAGTACCAACCTGCTCCCACTGAGAATCACCAGTGATTCAAGCATTGTATGTCTCTACAGGAAGCCATGGTTTCCCACTTTGTGATGCAGAAGCCAGTGCCCAGAGTCCCCCACAGAGGGGCACACTCTGTTACTACAGCTCACACACGTTCACATACTTTTGGGGAAATCTTCCCACTGCACATATTCATGACTGCTAAACACACATTTCACAGTTGTATATAAGCTGTGTTAAATCACCTTGATGCACACCTTTTCGTCAAGCCAGAAAGGTTATAAACTCATTTCTAAACAATACTTTGGTTATGCAAAATTCTTAGAAATTTAAGATCTCCATTCAGTCTAGCAGCTGAGTCTTCCCTGGAGTAATCTTATACATTTTTTAACTACATACTCTTCTTCGCATGCATGTAGGCACGGGGAGGAAATGAAAATATACCAATTGTATCACTAACTTAATGTTCTCTTTAGTAGATTGGATATCTATCTGCATATGGAATGAAGACCCTAGAAATCCCACACTATTCCCACAATTGCTTATCGGAAACAATGCTCATTCTATGTAACAAAATGAACGGTTAATGAAGTTTATGTATCATCGGAGCAGATAATTTTACAAGGCTGTGTTCTTAAGGCTTCAGAATTAAGGATTCAACTGTGGGAGCAAAGAGTCTTAGGGGCAGGACACCCCAGATAACCTCACCCACATACATTTCTCAAACAATGGTTTTCTGTATATAAACAGAAAATAGAAAGGAGTATATGCTTTTTGTCCTTAGTATTGAATAGCTGCCTTTTCTTTAGCATACTGTTAAATTTCTACACAATGCACAGCCCTCAGCACCCTAAGGAGCATAAACAAAGGATATCAGGCAAGTTCACGTACTCCCACTTTACAGAACAATGCTTGCTGTTAACTAAGCAATTCCCAGGGCAGATTTATGATTTGTGGAGCCCAGAGTAAGTACTCAGGTTGGGCCCTTGGAATCCAAGGTCAGAAGCACATGGTGCTTGCTCAACCCCCAGCACTTTTAGAAAACATGAAAATGTGACCTAAAGTTTGTGGTTGTGGGTACACCAGAGACTATTTAGGCATTTAGAAAAATTAAAGCACGTTAAGGCCTCAAAACAGCTTATTGTTCATGCTCCAAGATTTAACCTTTTCTTTCTTATTTGCTGCTATGCTTGTCCTCTTGCGAATAAATGTCTTCTGAATCATATAAGATGAATCAAATATATGTATAACATGTCTATATATAACAAATATCTTAATAGAGCAACAAATTATATGGATAGGTAAATTTCAAAATTTGAAAAGTCCTTTCCCATTTCCTAAAAAAGAATTATGACTCTGATTCTTTTCTTGCATTCTTAGACCTTGGGTTATATCACAAGACAGGATTTGTAACCTGTGTTCTTAATTTATCCCCCAAATTTGAATTTGGATTTTAAGTCACGTCAGAACCATAAGCACTTACTTCTTTCCTCCTGCCTTTTCAAGGAATATTTTGGCTAGAGTTACACCCCATAGATTTATACTGTGCTATCAACATCTAATAGAACTTGGGGGAACAGTTTCTCCGCCGTGTTGTCCGGCTCAAGTATAAGAGCGAAATAGGTCACTGTTTCCATTTTTATGAGTATAATTATTATCAAGTCATTAAACTATGAAATAATTAAATTTCATTACACTCTTTTACTCTTTAATATTCACCTACTAAATATTCAAATGGAGCCAGAAAAAATTTTTTTAAATATACGTTTTAAAAAAATTCTATACATGTATTATATATACATACATATTTATATATACACACACAATGTTTGCATAATTTTAAAGTAATTTGGAAATATTTGAATGCGTGACTTAACTATTCAATAGCATGGGTAGTTAGTACAATATAAAGACAGCCATTAGTCCATTAGTCTCAGGCTGAATGAAACTGTTGGTGGGTCACTGAAGTTGCTGGGTCTTTTCACATACCATAGACAATAAGCACTAGTCCATTATTCCAGTTGACTTTGTGTGACAAACCGGTTAGCTCATAGCCCCTAAACAATTATTAAATATCTATATTTTTCATAAAAATTATGTTCTACCAAGTTTACAGTGAGGTTCTGGTATTTAAAAGTTGCTTCTATAGACTTTAAAATAAACGGTGAAGTTTAAAGAGGGGGAAACACACTGAAAAGAGTCACAGGTACAGTGTAGTGACAGAAACACTCATAAAACCACAAGGCTGTTTTGAAAACAATAATAACAAAGTTAGGAAGTTCTGGGTGAGATGACACACTGATAAAATCCACAGTCTTCAATTCTGAAGTGAATGGAAAAGAACATAAATGCCTCGTCTATCGCGCTTCTCTTGTTATCTAGGGACGAAATGCCTGCCTAACACCTACCAGTGGAACATCATTGAAAAAGTAGAGATTAGTGAGAATAAAACAACAAAAAGAATGTTCCCTACCCATTGCCTCCTACTGAATGAACTTTTGACATATCAGCAAACTCTTCTTTCCTCTTGCTGCTGCTGGTATACTGCTCGCTGTACAGCTTGAGGGACATCTGCTCAACAGCATCTCTTTGTGCTTCCAGGTAGCATAGCTGAACCTCAGCCTGGAGAGAGGAAAAAAGAGGAATTGCTGTTTTAATCCAGAAGGAATGCATTTCAAGTGAGGTGTAACAACTCAAAGAATGGGAATTGTTCACATCATTATACTGCTCCTTTTCAGGTTGGATTTAATGGGATCAGCTGGGCATATTACAGAATTATATTTTAGATTTGAATCTTATAAGTTCCTCCTTAAAATATGACCTGAATAAATGAATTCTCAGAAGACTCAGTAAATATCACAAAATATCCCTGAGATCATAATACTGTATGATGAGACTTTACAGAAAAATTCTGTGAAATTCCTTAATAATATTCCTCCTCGTATTGCCACATATGTAACATTTATTTTTTTAAAGATTCCCCCTCCGACCCATACATTTGCATGGACACATACTCTGAATGCTTCTCATTATCTTCCCCGAGGAGAATAAAAAAGCCTAGTATTAATTCAATACCTTTCCAATAGTGACAACGGACTTCCTGTATTACATTTTTTTTTTTTGGTTCTCTGGATTTTGTCTTAATAATGTTAAAATAGAGAGAACAGTGATTTTGCTTATATGCAGGCTTGAATTGTTAAATCTTTCATAGATACTTGGGGCTCACTGTAGTACAGGGAGAGGTAGTAAGTTCATCATGCTGTTTTCTATCAAACCAAGGCCAAAAGAATGCTGAATAATATTTGGCATGGAATAGCATTGAATAGATGCTTTATTTATTGCAGCTGTTGTGATCCTTGTGGCTTTAGAGTTCCCTAGAACACCAGATGAGACGGGGAATGAAGTCTTCTCGGTGGCATGCTTGCCTATGGTGAAGGGGAAAGGGCAATGATGAGTTATGTGCACTGTGGACCAAAGGAGCTCTTATTTTCTTTTGGCGCACTTCACTAAATCCAACACGTCCGTTAACATTTCTCAATAGCCTTAACACTTCTGCTTCTTTATAATTTAATTATATATTCTCCTACAAAAAAACAGGTCTGGGTCAGCTGTTGGGTGGTTGCCAGAATTCTATAACATGCAGGAAAAGCAAAGTCAGACATGACCTCCTACTCTTTGCATCCAGTGCCAACCAAGGCCTTTTGCCTGGTCTCTGGTTTTACAGACTCAACCATGGAAAGAAAGAGAGAGAGTTGCAAAGTAGCAGCTGCTTAAAAGGGCAAATCAGGACTCTGTAAAGGAAATGGGTAGCTTATGAAATGTAAGATCTCAAACCACTCTAGAGTTCGCATTTTGTTGCTTTCCACAAGCAGCTACTTATGAATGTTCTAGATACTGAGGAAGAACTTTAAAAATGCTAAAATTACTATACTCATATAACTGAAGTTTCAGAAATCAATTAAGAACTGCAATCTATGTATTGGTTCATGTACGCTCTTCCTGCCCAAACGCATTGGCTTGAATAAGAATAGACTCAACTGGATTAAGAATTACGTCAAACAGTATAAACAAAGGATAATGTTACATGGAGTACATTCAGTATGGGAAGAGGGGTATGGCTGATGGAAAAGCACAAAGGAAATACTAGATTTAGTGTTATTCAGCATATTTATTAATAGATAGTGAAAGAGAAGGTATGGAGTATATTAATGGCAACACAGAAAAGTGCCAACTCAGAGCTTTGCAGATATCATAGAATTTGGAGAAATGATACCTACAGACCTAAGAATATTTTTTAACAGTTGGGGGGAGGTACATGAAACTGAATAGAGGGAGTCAATGATTAGAGAAAAACAACAGAATATATCTTTCAAAAGAGCATACAATATTCTTAAGTAACTAAATATGTGATAACTGAGAGATACTGAATAATAGTCAAAGAATTTAATGCAACTAGAGATTATCATACTAAGTGAAGTAAGTCAGAAAGAGAAAGAGAAATACCATATGATATCACTAAAATATGGCACAATGAACCTATCTACAAAACGGAAACAGACTCATAGACATAGAGAAGAGACTTGTGGTTGCCAAGGGGGGTGGGGGAGGGAGAGGGATGGACTGGGAGTTTGGGTTAGTAGATGCAAACTATTACATTTAGAATGGATAAACAACAAGGTCCTACTGTATAGCACAGGGAACTATATTCAATATCCTGAACCATAATGGAAAAGAATATAAAAAAAGAATGTCTGTGTGTGCATAACTGAGTCACTTTGCTGTACAGCAGAGATTGCCACAACATGGTAAATCAACTCTACTTCAGTAAAATAACAGTAATAATAATTTTAAAAAAGAACTTAAAAACAATCTTTCCAAATGCTACCCCCCCACCCCTCCCCTCCTTAATGCTATAGGGATACTGAGGAGGACATCCCACACAAAGTATTCTATTGGTAACCCCATTAAAATATTGAATCTGCACCATTAGATGCCAAGGGGCATGTCTGATCCCTACAGGTTCCCATTAATTTTTAACCACCCTAAGGTAGCAAATTAGACCACTGCTTGTTCTGGGTAAAGATTTCACAAATGTGTGTCACTGGTCACAAAAAGCATCATTAAGAGGGAGGCCAACTTAATATAGACTCATCACTACTATAGAAGAATAATTGAAGTTCATCCCTTTGAGATCCTAGGCCATTTCTGTGCACAGAGGGAAACACCTCTCATGACAGGGGTACATGGAAAGGAGCTCAGAGAGAGACAAGTTGCTGAGAGCAACTTGAAAAATAATTAGTCACCTTACAAAAGTGATTGAAATGTTGTTAATCTAAGACTTTTATTGCACAATATCTCAAAGGCATTTGACATAGGAAACTTCCCTGTGCTAACAAGGAGATGAATTAGATGGCCCAGGTCTTTTCTATCCACCTCTATTTCTATCTCTGCTTTCAGTGATTCATTCCTAAACGTGATGATAAAAATAGAACCAAAGTTGCTTCTTCTGCTAAGGTTGAATGACTTTGCCAGTCTAAATCTCTCTGCAAACTGTCTTAACTTTTTCTCATACTGTATCTTAGTCCAAAGGTAAATTTTTTTTTTTTTTTCGGTACGCGGGCATCTCGCTGTTATGGCCTCTCCCGTCGTGGAGCACAGGCTCCAGACGCGCAGGCTCAGCGGCCATGGCTCACGGGCCCAGTCGCTCCATGGCATGTGGGATCTTCCCGGACCGGGGCACGAACCCGTGTCCCCTGCATCGGCAGGCGGACTCTCAACCACTGCGCCACCAGGGAAGCCCCAAAGGTAAATTTTTAAGAAAAAGATTTGAAGAAACTATAGTTCTTAAAAAAATAGTAACACTGAATCTTTGATTAAAAGAATTTCATTTCTTAGCATCTATTACAATTGTGGATACTTTTAAAAGTGATTACATTTTACAAATGGAAACTAAGACATTAAATAATATTACTGATCCTACTATTCAATCAATGGGATTGATAGTAATCAATGGGATTTAGCAACCTATTAAGGAAAATAAAAAGGAACAAAAGGGAACAGACTCAGCGACAGATCCACCTCTCACTTCCTGGTAGCTGCCGTTAATGGGAGTAGGAATATAAAAACAGCAGTACAGGTGAATGGAACAAATGAGCTGGAATTGAGTCTTTTGGTTTGAGGTACTAGTGTGATTCCCCAAATGAGATGTGCAGTAAGCAAGTGGAAATATTAAGACTGAAATATAAACCCAGAGGCAATGGTTGACATTAGGAAAGGAAATAAGACTGCCATGGGAGATGGTGTATGATGAGAAGAGAAAAAGAATCAGTTCTCACTTATTCTAATCTAGGCCTGCATTACACCTTAGCTGACCTAATGCGATGGATTCTCAAGCACTCTCCCTCCTCTTTCTCCACCATCCCCAAATCTATTTTATAGATAGTTCATTGATCTTTTTGAATCACATCTGGGATCACTGGTTGTTGGTATTTCAGGGCTTAATTCTGGATTTCTTTTCTTTATTTATACTCTCTTCCATGGCTTTCAATGCCATCTATGTAGTAATGGCCTCCTATTCTCTCCTCTGAGTGCCATAGCTACCTACCCAATCAATCACCTGACATTGCTAACTGAATTTACTTTAGGCATCACTGTTTAAAACACTCTCCATTCTCATTCTTAACGTGCGCCCCGAAACTTTGTTCTTAGGACTTTCCCGTTAAATCAATGGCACCATCTGTTGCTTAGGTCAGAAACTTGAGAGTCTTCCATGACTCCTCTTCTTCATTTTCCACAGCCAGTTACTCCCTAAATTCTGTTGATTCCTCTTTCAAAATGTCTCTCCAGTCTGTCTTCACAGTCTGCATTGCTGCCAGACTGGTCCAAGCCTTCATCATCTCTCCCCTGTAGTACAGCAATTATCTTCTAATATGTATCTCCCCTCACCCATTCCTGCCCCTCTAATCTCTTCCCTTACAGGACCAGAGTGGTCTCTATAAAACTGAGTTGGTTTCATACTGCATTCAGATCTAAAACACAAACTTCTTCCACGACTCATTAGATTTGGTTCCTGCCTGTCTCAGACCTCATTTCCTACTTGTCTCCCTCTTGATCACTATGCACCGTCATGCTTGCCTTCTCCCAGTTCTGTAAACAGCTCTTCCCTGTCTCAGGACCTCTGCATATACTGTTCCCTTTCTCTGGAACATTCTCTTGGTAATATCTTCTCATCCTTTAGCTCTCAGCTGACATGTTACTTCTCAGAGAGGCCTTCCCTGACCACCCTATCAAAAGTAGATCTACTCTATCTTTCTCCATTTCAGAATTGTTAATTTCCTTCACAGCACATATCACAACTTAAAATTCTTACATTTGGGGCTTCCCTAGTGGCGCAGTGGTTGAGAGTCCGCCTGCCGATGCAGGGGACACGGGTTCGTGCCCCGGTCCGGGAAGGTCCCACATGCTGCGGAGTTGCTGGGCCCATGAGCCATGGGCCTGCGCGTCCACAATGCTGAGCCTGTGCGTCCACAACGGGAGAGGCCACAACAGTGAGAGGCCCACGTACCGCAAAAAAAAAAAAAAATTCTTACATTTGCTGGCTTACACTTTTTCTGTCTCTGTCTCCAGACTCTAAGCTCCATACAGGGACACTGTCTGTCTGTCTCCTCAGCCATTTTGTATTCCCAGCACCTTGGCAGTATCTGGAACATGATAGGGGCTCAGTAAATAATTTATTACTCATATATTCACTGAGCCTTTATCATGTGTCAGGAACTGTACCAGGGACTGTGGGTACAAAAAAGAACAAAACATAGCCCCTTTTCCCAAGGGACTGCAGTGTAGTGGAGGAAAGAGCCATGCCAACAGATACCTACAAGTGTGCCAAGTGAAATGATTGTGGGGGAAGATGGGAAATAAAAGAACTAATTGCCTGAAGGTGAGGAGTAGGCAGTAAAGGCTTGACAGAGGTGGCATTTGAGCCAGATCTGGGAGCATGGCTATGACTTTGTCAGGTAAAGAAGCAGATGAATATCTTTATAGGCAGAGTACCTCATTTTGTTCAGAGGCCCAGAGTTATGAAAGGATGTGGCATGTTCAGAGAATGGTAGCTGCAGTTTGGGAGGCATTTGGATGAAGAGTCTAAAGTAGAAGGGGATAGGCTATGGAGGATGTCAGGTTAGGGAGTCGGAACCCTATCCAATGACCTGCCAACAAAAGATGACATTGTTTCTGTGATGGCATTATCTTCCTCCATCTCCCTTTTTCTGTCATGGGAACATAGGTGTCTGATGGATGAGTCCAAATATGCTCATAAAGTTCCTACCTCCTGGTGTACTTTGAGAACATTGCATTGAGAAGGGAATCAACAGCTTCCAGGAGGCCAGAAGCCCAGCATCCCAAACAGGGGGAATGCCTAAGAGATTCTACTAACTCATATCTCTCTAGTAAACCTTTAAACATAATGTTATAGACTCAGGACACATAATGTCATAACTTTTCAATTTGTATGTTGAAGCCTTAAACCCCAATGTGACTGTATTTGGAGACAGGGTCTTTAAAGAGGTAATTAAGGTTAAACAGATCACAAGGATGTGGCCCTAATCCAACAGGACTGGTGTCCTTATAAGAAGATGCAGAGCGCTCCCACAGAGAAAAGGCCATGTGAGGACACAATGAGAAGGTAGCCAGTCATTTATAAGCGAGGAGAGAGGCCTCACCAGAAATCCAACCTGCCAAACCTCCCAACATGTTGATCTGGGACTTCCAGCCTCCAGAACTGTAAGAAATAAATAAATAAATCTGTTGTTTAAGCCACCTAGTCTGTGGTAGTTTGTTATCGCCATCCTAGCAGACTAATACACATAATAAAGTTAGAAACACTGCCTTCTCTTCTGAGGTTTAATACAATTGCTTTGCCGCTTATCATTGCTAGTATGTTTTCCCCTTTTATTTTGTATGCACCTATAGCTTAAATCACTACAGATACTCCTTCAAATTTAGACTACAAATTAATAATATAATCAGAACACAAGACAGTGTTCTAAAATATTTTATTTAAATTTGGCTTGCTATGTGGTGATCCAAATTCAACGATCTTCTCCAGGGCCTGAATAATTACTCAACCATCTACCTTCCTCTGATATTGCGTCTAATGACAAAATAGTTAGCCCATGAAAAATTTGGTGGTGGGGAGGTAAGTTTCAGTTATTCTAACAGTCTTTAAGGATGAAACACATACTTTTATAATCACATATAGACATATGCCTTATCCTTGCCCTAAAAAGCACTGATTTAGTTAAGAAATATCAATTATTTCATTATCACTGCACGTCACAGCATCCTTTGTTGGGTTAAGTATCCTGAGAATGTTAAATAATTAATTTTACTCTTTCTTAACTCATGCCATTGTAGGTCTGCCTGCTCATTCATATTGTACTTCATAGCTTCCCACCACATCTACGCACCCACTTGCATCTGGGTTCACATCCTCTGCTTTCTCTCCTTTTTCTGTGGAAACAGTCCGTATTTCTATCCAAGACCAATTCCCTCTACTTAGGCACTAGACCCCCTCTTATCTACGCAGATTATCACCCCAGCAGCAAACCACCCTTCTCCCCTATCAAGTTTTTCCTCTCTACTATAATTATTCTCATTAGCACATTACCACCCCACCCCCAGATGCTGTTTCTCCCATGTTAAAAAAAAAGAAAAAAGGAAAAATAATCTCTAGACATCAGTTGATACCAATCTACCCTCTGGCTAAAGCCCCATTTCTCTGTTCTCCATTACAGCAAAGTCACTTTTACATGTATTATCTATACTCACTATGTCCAATCCCTCTCCTATTTTCTCTTGAATACATTCCAACTAGGCTGTTGTCCAAATTCCCCAGTTGAGTCCTCAGTCTTCAACCTATCCGGACATGCTCCAGCATGGCTTGTGGGCATGCTCTAGGGGCATTTGGTCTTGTTTGCAAGCTAGCTTGGTCCCTAACCTCCCTCAGGTCTTGTCTGAAAATGTCATCTTCTTATTCAGGTCTTATTTGATCTTCTACTTAATACTTCAACCGACCCCCACCCCCAGCAATCCTTATCATCCTTTATACATATTCACCATGTGTAGCTAAAATATGTAACTTATTTTGTATTGTCCATCTTCCCCCAGTGGACTGAAAGCCACGTGAGGACAGGGACTTTTATCTATATATTCACTGCTGCATCTCCAGCACCCAGCACAGCACACAGTATGTGATAGGCACTCTATACAAATTAGCTGGATAGACTTACTGAGTTTGAAAATCTAAAATGGTTTAAAGTCTACAAAGAAATAAAACAGATAGTTTGAAGGCTGTAGCCTCAGCTTGACTTTTAAAATAGTTGGCTCATTTTCTTTTAGAAAGGAGACTATTTTTTTCTTTGACAGAAAATTATTGTAATATACAACTTATTTACTTTTATCTAGGAAAAAAAGGAAGAAGAAAAGCTTCTTTATTTCGAGTCATTTGGTAATATTTTATTCAGCTAATAGAGTGATCCTATACTTCATGTATTATATTAGAAACTAACCACGATGGTCTCACACTTATAGAATGAAAATTTCAGCTATTGTCATCATGCAGTAAGCTGCAATCCATTTCAAAATGAAGTTTTAAGTCTTCTGGGTAAGAACTTGTTTTAGCTTAATAAAATCTGATTGCCCATTAAAAAAGAGTCATTTGAGCTTTTGGAAGAAACATTAGCAATGTCACACTTTGGAAGAATCCACACCAATTCAGGAAGACCATGGGGATCCATCAATACAATGGAGGGGAACTGTACTTTTTCCGACAATAATTTTGTCATTTGGGAAAATCTTCCTACTTTTACTAGTTTTTGTTGTTGTTGTTGTTGTTTTTACCCTTTGATGCACTGTCTCTAATCACATGCCTTTTTCTCTTATTCCTTAAACAAATATTTACTATGCCTCCCCTCTCGCCTCCCCATAGTATCCTTCTCACGCAACTAGCCCAACTTGCTTCATTCTTCTGGAAACACCTTCAGTCTCTAGACCCCCACAGGTTCTGACAAGGACTTTCAGGGTTGATTACAATCTACACTTGGAAATCTCCATGCTTTTGTTTGGCAGAATTCCTCATACTCACTCCAGGATTTAGCGTTGTCACCTCTACAGTATTTCTTTCGCCCAAGATCCCAGTTATTTTGCGCGTTGTTGCTTTTCCCATCACTGTTGGAGGTTCATGGTTTCCTGAAATAACTCATCTTTGGAATTAAATTCAAAGTGCATTTCTTTTGTCTAGAAATGAACTCTCTGAAGACATTTATCACACATCCATGATTAGCTACATTCTAACTAAGTACAAAGAATATTTGGCATTATAAAGGATGAGAGTCTCTCTTCAGCCCTGTGTGCACAACTGAATGGAGTAACAAAGCCTCCTTCTCCTACAGAGTTGGAGCAGGGAGTCATAGGACTAAGGAGCAATGTGTCTCTTTGGAGTAAAGCTGATTAAAAGTCTTCATTTCTTCATTTGACAAACATATTTTGGGAGTCTCTTATATGTAAGACATTGTACAAGATACAAATCTGGGTCAGACATGGTGCCTGTCCTTAGGGAACCTAAACCTAGAATTACAGAAAATTATGTTACATAATAGGAGCTAAAATATTTATTCAAGGATATGACCAATATTACACTTTGAAAATGTTGTCAAAGAAACAGTAAGTTCGTTAGAATATTCTTTTTATCAATGGATAAGAAAGTTATAAAAGTATTTAAATATATAAACATTTTCCCATTTAAAGTTAAATATACATTAAAAATTTAACAAGAATCTCAAAGCTATTTCAATATTATACTTAGCAAAGATTACTGTATATACTAATCTGTACATTAGGATATAAAACTTCTCTGACCATATTGGCAGCCCCAGAAAAACTAGCCTTAGGTTCCCAAGGTTTACTTATATTTATATTCATGGATAATTAACTCAGGACAACTGCAAAAGATAACTGATTTAAGTAAAAAATATATCATTAAAATGTCATCTTTATTTCTATTGACTTGGTGCTATTTGCAAACCATTAAAACCATTCACTGTAATGTTTAAGAAATTCAATTTTAAAGCTATGTCCTTAATGATATTTGTTAAATGGTAAGCATTTAAACAAAGCAGAAAAATTAACATGAATGCTATTTTCATTATTTCTTCTGCATTTGTGTGTAAAGAAAAATGTTTCCTCTTCCTCCGTGTTAATGATAGATGAGATGTTTAGTAAAAACAGCCATAATAATGCCTCCACCTAACAAACATAAAGAACAAATATATCACACAATCACATTTGTGGATAGCCTTATCCTCCACCACCCTCCTCCTCTTTGCAATGGAAGTAGTTAAAGCGATTAAAAATTCAGCATCTTATGTCATGAGCTAGGGTGGGAAGGGAGTGTGATTACACTGTGTGGACTGGAGGGGATGATCAGAATTTCGATGTTTCTCCATTACTGTTTCCTTAACAAATCTCTGCACGATGACACAGGCATCAAGTCTGTGTTTATATTCTTCAGCTGTATCCTTATTCCCATCTTCCAAATTCCACTATAGCAAATCCTTATGTACTTTCTGGCAGAAACTAAAAATTAAAGATGTATAATGTGAAGATACAATCTTAGTTTCTCTTGCCCTGCAGGACTGGCAGTTCCTTCTCAAGTACAATTATGTTGGCAAATGCTGCTATTAACTCTATGACTACAATGTGCACTCCAGCTCCTTTGAAATTCTATAAAATAGTTGTCCTTAGATGGTGATAGAAAGGAAGGAATGAAGCAGGAACAACAAGAATTACTTTACATACTAATAATAACAATTTAGCTATCAAAACAAAACTGAATAAGTCTGCCTTTATACTGTTCTTTTAAAAATTTAGCCTCCTAGGGTTCTAATAATCAGGGCCTATGGTTCAGGAATGCACGGTAGCACTCAGCTCAGTGCCTGTATCCTCATTTCAAAGAGAATCATTCAAACCGACATCCACCCTGTCAAGAGTCTTGACTTTGAGCTGCTAATGTAGAATAAAAATCAATATAAATTTTGATCATTTGATGAATATTTACTTCTTTCTTTAGTGTTTGGGGATTTAGAATTGAAAAGTGCTGAATCAAGTCATTTTATTTTTTTGTGTTTGTGCCAACACCAATTTACTACCCTCCAGAAAGTTCCTGAACAAGATGTCTCAGGTGGCATGCATGTTGGTTTTTCCTGTCAATCATAACAGTATGTCAGTAGGGAACCATAATCATTTCCCTTTCATACTCTTAGTGTTCCAAAAAGGAATATTTTGATTACATCCCTGGAAAAGGTAAACTTTCTCATTTAGACACACTATTGTGAGCCTGGGTGTCTGTTGGTTTTGGCATTTGGTTGAGCCTCAATTGATACAATCTATTAAAAGTTAAACACTTTATCTTAGGCTCCAAGGATCTTGCACAATAAATAGAGTTTCCAATTGGTTCCTCTACAAGTAATATTCAGTATCACCCCTAAGACAAAGAACTTTTATAGAAGCTGTCATCTTTCTCATGCATTTTCTGAAAAATAACAAGAACACATTGACTAATAGCTCTAATCAGCAGACCGACTTCACAATAAAAAAGACTTTACATTCTCATCATAAATAAAAAGAAAATGCACTACAGACAAATAAGTCTAAAAAAACTTGACAATTAAAATGTGATTCCAGAGACTTCTGTGGCGGTCCAGTGGTTAAGACTTTGCCTTCCAAAGCAGGGGGTGCGAGTTCGATCCCTGGTTGGGGAGCTAAGATCCCACATGGCTCGCGGCCAAAGAAACAAAACATAAAACAGAAGCAATACTGTAACAAAGTCAATAAAGACTTTAAAAATGGTCCACATCAAAAAAATCTTAAAAATAAATAAATAATAAATAAAATGTGAATCCAATGTAAGTCTAGTTATATGAGTAGAGTAGCATGTCACCATTTTTATTATGATATCTTGATATATGTAACAAAAGCTTACTATTCTTGCAGAATGTTTCCATAGTGATTTTTAAAAGAATAGTCTTTCCTAATTTGAAAAAGACTAACTGCAAACACCAAAAAGGTAAGCTATTCTCATTTTTTAAAAAATCTCACATATGACATAGTGGCAGAAGATTCAATATTAAGGAGACATTTTTGGTGGTGCCTTATAAATTAAATAAAAATGGCAGCAGCTGCTTTTCCCAAGGATGATCTAGCCCTGGACAATCACTAGATATTATGTAGACAGATGTTTTAAATAAAATAAGTATTTAGATTGCTAGATACCTTGCTAGATATGAAGGCAATTATAGGATGTCTTTGTTAAATTACATTTTTCATTTTTGTGAGGGAAAAAAAGAATTGTCCTGGAAACAGCACCGACAGGAAATGATCCTATATCTAAAACAGCTGGAGACTGTAACTAATATAAATTTACTTGAAAATAAAAATGCTGTGTGCCTCTGGAGACATGCAGTAACATGCCATAAAAACAGATGAGAATATAAAAGTATTTAAAAGGAGAGAAAACACATTTTATCTAGATATTATACTGAGATGTGATTCACTGATAAATGAGAAATATTTGAAGATGAAGAAAGGAAAGAAAATCAAAAGTCATTAAAAAACTTAGATATTTTATTTAAAACCATATTTGTAGGAAATATAAAAATAATTTTCTAGGGGAAATGCTTTGCTTTTCAATATATTGGTTATTAATTAATTTACTAAAGTCATAATAAAAATGTAAAGGCAGATAATAGTGTTTAATTAGGAAATTCTAATGAAAGCAGAGGATGCTTACCATGAGTAAGGCAAGGACCCCAAATGCTGAATAAGAACATTGGAGTATATCTCAAAGCCATATTTAAGAGCCTCCATAAAGGGAAGGGAAGAAGATGGCGGAAGAGTAAGACGCGGAGATCACCTTCCTCCCCACAGATACATCAGAAATATATCTACATGTGGAAAAACTTCTACAGAACACCTACTGAACGCTGGCAGAAGACCTCAGACCTCACAAAAGGCAAGAAACTCCCCACGTACCTGGGTAGGGCAAAAGAAAAAACAGAGACAAAAGAATAGGGACGGGACCTGCACCAGTGGGAGGGAGCTGTGAAGGAGGAAAGGTTTCCACACATTAAGAAGCCCCTTCGCAGGCGGAGACTGTGGGTGGTGGAGGGGGAAGCTTCGGAGCCACAGAGGAGAGTGCAGCAACAGGGCCACGGAGGGCAAAACGGAGAGATTCCCACACAGAAGATAGGTGCCGGCCAGCAGTCATCAGCCCAAGAGGCTTGTCTGTTCACCCGCCGGAACGGGCGGGGTCTGGGAGCTGAGGCTCAGGCTTCGGTCTGATCGCAAGGAGAGGACTGGGGTTGGCTGCGTGAACACAGCCTGAAGGGGTTAGTGGACCACCGCTAGCCGGGAGGGAGTCTGGGAAAAAGTCGGGACCTGCTAAAGAGGCAAGAGACTTTTTCTTGCCTCTTTGTTTCCTGGTGTACGAGGAGAGGGGATTACCGCTGCCTAAAGGAGCTCCAGAGACGGGCGCAAGCCGTGGCTATCAGCACGGACTCCAGAGACGGGCATGAGACGCTAAGTCTGCTGCTGCAGCCCCCAAAAATCCTGTGTGCGAGTACAGGTCACTATCCACACCTCCCCTCCCGGGAGCCTGTGCAGCCCGCCACTGCCAGGGTCCTGGGATCCAGGGACAACTTCCCCGGGAGAACGCACGGGACGCATCAGGCTGGTGCAACGTCACGCCAGCCTCTGCCGCCACAGGCTCGCCCTGCACTCCGTGCCCCTCCCTTACCCCGGCCTGAGTGAGCCAGAGCCTCCGAATCAGCTGCTCCTTTAAGTCCATCCTGTTTGAGCGAAGAACAGACACCCTCCGGTGACCTACACGCAGAGACGGGTCCAGATCCAAAGCTAAACCCCAGGAACTGTGTGATCAAAGAAGAGAAAGGGAAATTTCTCCCAGCAGCCTCAGAAGCAGCAGATTAAAGTTCCACAATCAACTTGATGTACCCTGCATCTGTGGAATAAATGAATAGACAACGAATCATCCCAAATTGAGGAGGTGGACTTTGGGAGCAAGATAAATTATTTTTCCCCCTTTTCCTCTTTGTGTGAGTATGTATGTGTATGCTTCTGTGTAAGATTTTGTCTGTATAGCTTTGCTTTCACCATTTGTCCTAGGGTTCTATTTATTTATTTACTTAAAAAATTTTTCTTCTTAATTATTTTTTTATTTTAATAACTTTATTTTATCTTATTTTATTTTATCCTCTTTTTTTCTTTCTTTCTATTTTTCCTCTCTTTTATTCTGAGCCGTGTGGATGAAAGGCTCTTTGTTCTCCAGCCAGGAGTCAGTATTGTGCCTCTGAGGTGGGAGAGCCAACTTCAGGACATTAGTCCACAAGAGACCTGCCAGCTCCATGCAATACCAATGGGGAAAATCTCCCAGAGATCTCCATCTCAACACCAGCACCCAGCTTCACTCAATGACCAGCAAGCTACAGTGCAGGACACCCTATGCCAAACAACTAGCAAGACAGGAACACAGCCCCATCCATTAGAAGAGAGGCTGCCTAAAATCACAATAAGGCCACAGACACCCCAAAACACACCACCAGACATGGACCTGCCCACCATAAAGACAATATCCAGCTTCATCCACCAGACACAGGCACTAGTCCCCTCCACCAGGAAGCCTACACAACCCGCTGAACCAACCTTAGCCACTTGGGACAGACACCAAAAACAACGGGAACTACAAACCTGCAGCCTGCAAAAAGGAGACCCCAAACACAGTAAGATAAGCAAAATGAGAAGACAGAAAAACACACAGCAGATGAAGTAGCAAGGTAAAAACACACCAGACCTAACAAATGAAGAGGAAATAGGCAGTCTACCTAAAAAAGAATTCAGAATAATGATAGTAAAGATGATCCAAAATCTTGGAAATAGAATAGAGAAAATGCAAGAAACATTTAACAAGGACCTAGAAGAACTAAAGAGGAAACAAGCAATGATGAACAACACAATAAATGCAATTAAAAATACTCTAGAAGGGATCAATAGCAGAATAACTGAGGCAGAAGAACGGATAAGTGACCTGGACGATAAAATAGTGGAAATAACTACTGCAGAGCAGAATAAAGAGAAAAGAATGAAAAGAACTGAGGGCAGTCTCAGAGACCTCTGGGACAACATTAAATGCACCAACATTTGAATTATAGGGGTCCCAGAAGAAGAAGAGAAAAAGAAAGGGACTGAGAAAATATTTGAAGAGATGATAGTTGAAAACTTCCCTAATATGGGAAAGGAAATAGTTAATCAAGTCCAGGAAACACAGACAGTCCCATACAGGATAAATCCAAGGAGAAACACGCCAAGACACATATTAATCAAACTATCAAAAATTAAATATAAAGAAAACATATTAAAAGCAGCAAGGGAAAAACAACAAATAACACACAAGGGAATCCCCATAAGGTTAACAGCTGATCTTTCAGCAGAAACTCTGCAAGCCAGAAGGGAGTGGCAGGACATATTTAAAGTGATGAAGGAGAAAAACCTACAACCAAGATTACTCTACCCAGCAAGGATCTCATTCAGACTTGATGGAGAAATTAAAACCTTTACAGACAAGCAAAAACTGAGAGAGTTCAGCACCACCAAACCAGCTTTACAACAAATGATAAAGGAACTTCTCTAGGCAAGAAACACAAGAGAAGGAAAACACCTACAGTAACTAACCCAAAACATTTAAGAAAATAGGAATAGGAACATACATATTGATAATTACCTTAAATGTAAATGGATTAAATGCTCCCACCAAAAGACACAGACTGGCTGAATGGATACAAAAACAAGACACGTATATATGCTGTCTACAAGAGACCCACTTCAGACCTAGGGACACATACAGACTGAAAGTGAGGGGATGGAAAAAGATATTCCATACAAATGGAAATCAAAAGAAAGCTGGAGTAGCAATACTCATATCAGATAAAATAGACTTTAAAATAGAGACTATTACAAGAGACAAGGAAGGACACTACGTAATGATCAAGGGATCGATCCAAGAAGAAGATATAACAATTGTAAATATTTATGCACCCAACATAGGAACACCTCAATACATAAGGCAAATACTAACAGCCATAAAAGGGGAAATCGACAGTAACACAATCATAGTAGGGGACTTTAACACCCCACTTTCACCAATGGACAGATCATTCAAAAGGAAAATAAATAAGGAAACACAAGCTTTAAATGATACATTAAACAAGATGGACTTAATTGATATTTATAGGACATTCCACCCAAAAACGACAGAATACACATTTTTTGCAAGTGCTCATAGAACATTCTCCAGGTTAGACCATATCTTCAGTCACAAATCAAGCCTCGGTAAATTTAAGAAAATTAAACTCGCATCAAGTATCTTTTCTGACCACAACGCTATGAGACTAGGTATCAATTACAGGAAAAGATCTGTAAAAAATACAAACACATGGAGGCCAAACAATACACTACTTAATAACCAAGTGATCACTGAAGAAATCAAAAAATACCTAGAAACAAATGACAATGGAGACATGACGACCCAAAATCTACGGGATGCAGCAAAAGCAGTTCTAAGAGGGAAGTTTATAGCAATACAATCCTACCTTAAGAAACAGGAAACATCTCAAACAACCTAACCTTGCACCTAAAGCAACTAGAAAAAGAAGAACGAAAAAAACCCAAAGTTAGCAGAAGGAAAGAAACCATAAAGATCAGATCAGAAATAAATGAAAAAGCAATGAAGGGAAGGATAGCAAAGATCAATAAAACTAAAAGCTAGTTTTTTGAGAAGATAAACAAAATTGATAAACCATTAGCCAGACTCATCAAGAAAAAAAGGGAGAAGACTCAAATCAATAGAATTAGAAATGAAAAAGGAGAAGTAACAACTGACACTGCAGAAATACAAAAGATCATGAGAGATTACTACAAACAACTCTATGCCAATAAAATGGACAACCTGGAAGAAATGCACAAACTCTTAGAAATGCACAACCTGCTAAGACTGAATCAAGAAGAAATAGAAAATATGAACAGACAAATCACAACAGACAATCACAAACTGTGATTAAAAATCTTCCAACAAACAAAAGTCCAGGACCAGATGGCTTCACAGGCGAATTCTAACAAACATTTAGAGAAGAGCTAACACCTATCCTTCTCAAACTCTTCCAAAATATAGCAGAGGGAGGAACACTCCCCAACTCATTCTACGAGGCCACCATCACCCTGATACCAAAACCAGACAAAGATGTCACCAAGAAAGAAAACTACAGGCCAATATCACTGATGAACATAGATGCAAAAATCCTCAACAAAATACTAGCAAACAGAATCCAACAGCACATTAAAAGGATCATACACCATGATCAAGTGGGGTTTATTCCAGGAATGCAAGGATTCTTCAATATATGCAAATCAATCAACGTGATACACCATATTAACAAATTGAAGGAGAAAAACCATATGATCATCTCAATAGATGCAGAGAAAGCTTTCAACAAATTTCAACAACTATTTACGATAAAAACCCTGCAGAAAGTAGGCACAGAGGGAACTTTCCTCAACATAATAAAGGCCATATATGACAAACCCATAGCCAACATCGTCCTCAATGGTGAAAAACTGAAAACATTTCCACTAAGATCAGGAACAAGACAAGGTTGCCCACTCTCACCACTCTTATTCAACATAGTTTTGGAATTTTTAGCCACAGCAATCAGAGAAGAAAAGGAAATAAAAGGAATCCAAATCGGAAAAGCAGAAGTAAAGCTGTCACTGTTTGCAGATGACATGATACTATACATAGAGAATCCTAAAGATGCTACCAGAAAACTACTAAAGCTAATCAATGAATTTCATAAAGTAGCAGGATACAACATAAATGCTCAGAAATCTCTTGCATTCCTATACACTAATGATGAAAAATCTGAAAGTGAAATTAAGAAAACACTCCCATTTACCATTGCAACAAAAAGAATAAAATATCTAGGAATAAACCTACCTAAGGAGACAAAAGACCTGCATGCAGAAAATTATAAGACACTGATGAAAGGAATTAAAGATGATACAAAGACATGGAGAGATATACCATGTTCTTGGATTGGAAGAATCAACATTGTGAAAATGATTCTACTACCCAAAGCAATCTACGGATTCAATGCAATCCCTAGAAACTACCACTGGCATTTTTCACAGAACTAGAACAAAAAATTTCACAATTTGCATGGAAACACAAAAGACCCTGAATAGCCAAAGCAATCTTGAGAATGAGAAATGGAGCTGGAGGTATCAGGCTCCCTGACTTCAGACTATACTACAAAGCTACAGTAATCAAGACAGTATGGTACTGGCACAAAAACAGAAATATAGATCAATGGAACAGGATAGAAAGCCCAGAGATAAACCCATGCACATATGGTCACCTTATCTTTGATAAAGGAGGCAAGAATATACAGTGGTGAAAAGAAAGCCTCTTCAATAAGTGGTGCTGGGAAAACTGGACAGGCACATGTAAAGGTATGAAATTCGAACACTCCCTAACACCATACACAAAAATAAACTCAAAATGGATTAAAGACCTAAATGTAAGGCCAGACACTCTCAAACTCTTAGAGGAAAACATAGGCAGAACACTCTGACATAAATCACAGCAAGATTCTTTTTGACCCTCCTCCTAGGAATGGAAATAAAAACAAAAAGAAACAAATGGGACCTAATGAAACTTAAAAGCTTTTGCACAGCAAATGAAACTATAAACAAGACCAAAAGACAACCCTCAGAATGGGAGAAAATCTTTGCAAATGAAGCAACTGACAAAGAATTAATCTCCAAAATTTACAAGCAGCTCATGCAGCTCAATAACAAAAAAACAAACAACCCAATCCAAAAATGGGCAGAAGACTGAAACAGACATTTCTCCAAAGAAGATATACAGATTGCCAACAAACACATGAAAGAATGCTCAACATCAGTAATCATTAGAGAAATGCAAATCAAAACTACAATGAGATATCATCTCACACCGGTCAGAATGGCCATCTTCAAAAAATCTAGAAACAATAAATGCTGGAGAGGGTGTGGAGAAAAGGGAACACTCCTGCACTGTTGGTGGGAATGTAAATTGATACAGCCACTATGGAGAACTGTATGGAGGTTCCTTAAAAAACTAAAAATAGAGCTACCATACGACACAGCAATCCCACTACTGGGCATATATCCTGAGAAAACCATAATTCAAAAAGAATCATGTACCAAAATGTTCACTGCAGCTCTATTTACAATAGCCCAGACATGAAAGCAACCTAAGTGTCCATCATTGGATGAATGGATAAAGAAGATGTGGCACATATACACAATGGAATATTACTCAGCCATAAAAGAAAATGAAATTGAATTATTTGTAGTGAAGTGGATGGACCTAGAGTCTGTCATACAGAGTGAAGTAAGTCAGAAAGAGAAAAAGAAATACTGTATGCTAACACATACATATTGAATCTAAGAAAAAAAAAAAAGGTCATGAAAAACCTAGGTGTAAGACGGGAATAAAGACACAGAACTACTGGAGAATGGACTTGAGGATATGGGGAGGGGGAAGGGTAAGCTGTGACAAAGTGAGAGAGTGGCATGGACATATATACACTACCAAACGTAAAATAGGTAGCTAGTGGGAAGCAGCCACATAGCACAGGGAGATCAGCTTGGTGGTTTGTGACCACCTAGAGGGGTGGGAGGGAGGGAGACGCAAGAGGGAAGAGATATGGGAACATATGTATATGTATAACTGATTCACTTTGTTATAAAGCAGAAACAAACACACCATTGTAAAGCAATTATATTCCAATAAAGATGTTAAAAAGAAAAAGAGCCTCCATAAAAAAACTCTCACTACTTTTGTCCATGATCCCCATCCCTACTCTTGTTAGCTATTGAATTAGAAAGATATCTGATGTACTAGTACATATCAAATATTCACAGGCATTAACATTAACATAGTACCCATCTCTAAGTTCATGAATTTCAATATTCTTCACTTAAAGACTGAAATACATTGATCTACAAGATAATTTTAAGAAAGGTTAATGGATGGAAATTTTCACAGCAGCGGTGAGGAGAGCCTGCAAAAGACCCCCAAGTCTTGAGTGTCCACCTCCCTCATCTCCACCTAAGACTCATCCTGGCCTTGCTCCCAGGGGTCTGGGTATCAGTCAGGAGGAAATCACGTGAAGCTGGGTTTCCTTTGGGGCCCCAATTTGCACAGCCAGAAAAGACCTCAGAGCCTCAGAAATTAGCTTATCTTGTCAACACGGAAGGAGACCCAACAGGAGGAAAGTAGTATGAGGAGAATAAAGGCAAGTGGAAGAGCAAGGGAAAAAAGCAAGTGTGTATGATGAGTGTGAAGAATGGTTATTACAAACCCAAAATGGAATGTTCTTAAATAAAATCTTGACTTAAACAAAATTCTTTCACAGGCTGAAGTTGTAATATGCTTAAAAATGAAACTCTAGAACCCAAATTAAATTCAAAACGTATTTGTTATAGACTAAAGTATTTGTGTCCCCCCACAAATTCATATGTTGAAACCTAACCCTCAAGGTGCTGGTGTTAGGAGGTGGGGCCTTTGGTAGGTGATTAAGTCATGAGGGTGGAGTCCTCATGAATTGGATTAGTGTCCTTATAAAAGAAACCCCAGAGAGCTCTCTCACCCTTCTGACATGTGAGCCACAGTGAACAAGGAACTGGGCCCTTACCAGACCCTGAATCTGCCAGCACCTTGATCTTGGACTTTCCAGCCTCCAAAACCGTGAGAAATAAATTTCTGATGTTTAGAAGCCACCCAGTCTACGGCATTCTGTTACAGAAGTCCAAACAGACTAAGACAATATCCAATAATTCTTCCCTCCTTTCTACAAGTTCACCAAGTATTAAAAAGAGCTACTGGGGCTATTTTCTGGTAAATCTGTGGCAGAGCCACACACTCACATGCACATACACACACACACACTTGCACAAATCTTTGCAATAGTTGCTCCCATGCATTTATATCATCTTTTTTACTATATAGATTGATCACCACTGCTGCTTACAGCTTATAAAGGTGGGCTTGTTGCTTAGTTGTTTCTGAAAATACTCACTAGCTTATTGCTATTATATCTGGAAGAGACTGAAAAAAATACAAATACACATTTTTATTTCCTCTTCGAAGGCTTGATTCCTACCCATCAGGCATACTGCTGTTCTAAGTAAGGGATAAATTAAGCAAAATTATATCCTCCTTCTTTCTCCTCCCTTTTGCTTAACTCTTTTTCTGATCATTATATTAGGACCAGAGTGAAAAAAATTAACTATTGCTATCTCCTAAGCCAAAAGACTAGTTATAAAAAGAATTTCTAAACATGGCTCTGTCCACGGCTGACAAATTACAACAGACTGCTCCATTATTATTTTATATTTCCATTATTCTGTATTTCCCCATTATCAATAACACAATAGTAGATATTAGATATTATGCTCAAAATCTATTTAAAGGAAAAATCTGACCTAGCCTCAACCAGTGTGGTGCAGACATACTTTCCCTTAGGTATCAGAGTTTTCAAGGGCCTGCTGTTTCTGGCCTTTGCTGTCTGTCATTCCTTCCAAGCTGCTCTCACGCTCGCCCACACATTCCAGCTATACTAGGCTTCTTTCAATTCCTTGAATGAACACTAGCTCCTTCCCATGCTGTCCCCTCTCCCTAGAACTTTCCTCCTTCCTTCTTCATATGGCTATCATCTTCATATCCTTTAGTTCTGTTTAAATATTACTTCATTCCCTGATCATCTCACTGCAGATAAGTATCTCCTATTATTCTCTTTCTCAGGTCGTATTTATTTTCTTCCTAAATTTACTATATCTTACAATTATAGTTATTGGACTAAATGATTTTTTTTTTGCTTATTTACACACTTGCTTTTTCTTATCCATATCCCAATGAAATGTAAATTCCACAGGGCAGAGACCTTATCTTTCCTCTTCATAATTGTATCCTCAGTGTCAGAAAATTGTGTGTTGATTGAATGAATGAATGAATAAATGAATGGGTTGTTGAGTGAAGGCCCATGAACAATCCTTCAAGGAAGCTTGAAGGAGAGGCAACGTCCTGGTAGAAAGCAGAGATCCTTGGCCAGTGCTGCAAACACCTCTGGTTGCCAATCTGAGTGGTAAGATATAAATGGTGGCATTTAAAGACTTCCTGAGCTGTGGCAGGATGAATATCCTTAAAGGTGATGCTTTGACCAAAATCTCCTGAGATTCCTTCAGTTTAAAATAAATGGGGATTGTTTAAGAATTGCTAACAAGAAAACTTGTGGGAGCAATGAAGCCTCTGTGTTACACATTTTAATTTAAAGTGATGATGCTTAATTTTAGCAGGTCTTATGATACTTTAACCCTGAGATAAAATACTTAGTTGAACTAAGAGGAAAAAAAAGTGTCACTACTTAAGATGACTATTACCACAAAATTGGTAAGTAAAAAGAAAAAATAAGGTATTTCACTTGCTTTTTAAAAGAGAAACTAGTTCATCTGAGGTTGATATGAGGAAGCTCTACAGAAAAGGAATGCCAGTTAAAAAGATGGAAGGAGGGCTTCCCTGGTGGCACAGTGGTTGAGAGTCCACCTGCCGATGCAGGGGACACGGGTTCGTGCCCCGGTCCGGGAAGATCCCACATGCCGCGGAGCGGCTGGGCCTGTGAGCCATGGCCGCTCATCCTGTGCATCCGGAGCCTGTGCTCCGCAACAGGAGAGGCCGCAACAGTGAGAGGCCCACGTACCGCAAAAAAAAAAAAAAAAAAAAGTGTTAGGAAATAACAGAATTAGAAAACCAGCATTTCACAATCCCCAAAGAAATCATTGATTCCAACAAGAATCATCAATGGATTCTAAAACCATTAAGCAAAGCTTTGATGGAGAAATAAATATTCACATGATGTCAAAACACTGTCCTACAGATTACCTGCTAATTATAAGGACAATCTGATGTCTATGAAGAAGATATTTGGCTGTCACCACTTTAGCATCACAGAGAGTGGACAACACAACCTGATTAGATGCCATATGAAGTATACATGCCAAAACCATTTAACCTGAATCCAAGGAAACCTCTGGACCAGATTTATAGGTTATAGGAAATAGGGGCTAGGGGGAAAGGTTGCCAGACACCATGAGGAAGTAATCAGACAAATCTAGAACATAAAACATTTCACATAATGATTCACCTGTTCCTTCAAATTGGTATTTAAAGGCTTCTGGGACTTCAATTTGAGTGGAGTTGTTTTTCCAGTTTTATTGAGAAATAATTGACTTCCACCACAGTATAAGTTTAAGGAGCATAACATGATGGTTTGATTTACATACATACTGTGAAACGATTATTGCAATAGGTTCAGCCAACATCCATCATCTCCTATAGATATAATAAAAATAAAAGAAAAAAGAAAAAAAAGAAAAAAACCTTTCCTTGTGATGAGACTCTCAGGAGTCACTCTCGTAACAACTTCTCTATATATCATACAGCCGTATTAACTACAGTCATCATGTTGTACATTATGTCCCTAGTTCTTATGTATCTTATAACTGAAAACTTGTACCTTTTTGACCACCTTCCTCCAATTCCCCCTCCCCCCACCCTCTGCCTCTGGAACCACATGTCTGATCTCTTTTTTCATGAGTTTTTTTTTATTACACATATAAGTAAGATAATACAGTATTTGTCTTTCTCTCTCTGACTTATTTCCCTTAGCATAATGCCTTTAATGTCCATCCATTTTGTCACAAATGGTAGAATTTCCTCTTTTTTATGGCTGAATAATACTCTATTTTGTAGAACTTCTTTATCCATTCATCCATTGATAGACACTTAGGTTGTTCCCATGTTTTGACTATTGTAAATAATGCTGCTATGAACATGGGCGTGCAGGTACCTTTTCAAGTTGGTGTTTTCATTTCCTCTGGATATATTCCCAGAAGTGGGATTGCTAGATCACATGATAGTAGTTATATATTTAACTTTTTGAGGCTCCTCCATACTGTTCTCCATAGTGGCTGTACCAATTTACAATCCCACCAACAGTGCACAGGGGTTCCCTTTTCTCCACATCTACACCAGCATTTGTTATCTTGTCTTTTTTTTTTTTTTTTTTTTCGGTACGCGGGCCTCTCACTGTTGTGGCCTTTCCCGTTGCGGAGCACAGGCTCCAGATGCGCAGGCTCAGCGGCCATGGCTCATGGGCCCAGCCCCTCCGCGGCACGTGGGATCTTCCCAGACCAGGGCACAAACCCGTGTCCCCTGCATCGGCAGGCGGACTCTCAACCACTGCGCCACCACGGAAGCCCCCCTCCCTCTTGAGCCTCCCTCCCACCCTCTCTATTCCACCCCTCTAGGTGGTCACAAAGCACGGAGCTGATCTCCCTGTGCTATGTGGCTGCTTCCCACCAGCTATCTATTTTACATTTGGTAGTGTATATATGTCCATGCCACCCTCTCCCTTCATCCCAGCTTACCCTTCCCCTCCCCATGTCCTCAAGTCCATTCTCTACATCTGTGTCTTTATTCCTGTCTTGCCCCTAGGTTCTTCAGAACCTTTTTATATTTTCTTTTAGATTCCATATACATGTGTTAGCATACGGTATTTGTTTTTCTCTTTCTGACTTACTTCACTCTGTATGACAATCTCTAGGTTCATCCACCTCACTACAAATAACTCAATTTCGTTTCTTTTTATGGCCGAGTAATATTCCATTGCATATATGTGCCACATCTTCTTTATCCATTCATCTGTCAGTGGACACTTAGGTTGGTTGCATGTCCTGGCTATTGTTAATAGAGTTGCAATGAACATTGTGGTACATGACTCTTTCTGAATTATGGTATTCTCAGGGTATATGCCCAGTAGTGGGATTGCTGGGTCGTATGGTAGTTCTATTTTTAGTTTTTTAAGAAACCTCCATGCTGTTCTCCATAGTGGCTGTATCAATTTACATTCCCATCAACAGTGCAAGAGGGTTCCCTTTTCTCCACACCCTCTCCAGCATTTATTGTTTTATGGTGAGTCTTGAAAGCTAGCAATTATGAAAAGTTAGGTGATCTTTGTGAGAAAGTGGGAGAGTGAGCATTGAGACATAGACAGTCAAGGACAAATGGCTAGAGTGAAAAAAAAAAAAGAAGAAATACAGTGACAGAAATAGCCCAAAAGCCTTTTTATATTTCATGTACGTTCTAGAAAAATCATGAGATAGTAAATTAAGAAAGATGTATGGTGAATTGAGTCATTAAATAGTTCACCTTCCTCACTCCAGTTTAATTAGTGTTTCCACATTCTCTGCGAACACATAACCTTTCCATATACCCTCAAAATTGTATGTTTTAAACATTATTCACAAGGTGGTGATGAATCAACTATCTTCCTAAAGTGGATTCCAGGTTCATGTAAGCCTCACTGACACCTCTAAAAAGTTTGTTCTTATTTAGCACTTGAGGAAAAGCAGGTTAATTTTCTATAATCTTTTTTTTTCCCTGTAAGCATTTTGCCAGGCGCTAAAATCACTTATTTTCAGAATTCCCTCAAACCCCTGGGCTGGAAGGTAGTCTTCCAGCCAACTCCTTTCTCCCACCACCAAAACACTGACATTTCTTTCCAGGCTTTTTGAGTGATCGCCTCACAATTAGGAAAAGCCCAGTATACCCTTCAGGTTGTCACTTCCTACCAGATGTTTTCCAGCTGTTCCCAATGTCTTTCTGCTAATGCTCTGCCATCTGCCACCTTAATGGTGCCACAATGGAGATTAGATGCTTTGGTGACTTTACTTTTAGACTTGTAAAGACCTGGCCCATTGCCTCATCATGAGAAATCTGATCTGCACAGTTGTCACATTTCTCCAAATAGTTGTTGTATTTATCTCAGCTGCTAACTAACCAACATTGAGCCACTTGTGACATGAAGTATGTAAGCACTCACTATCACCTCTAAGCCTGTATCACTCTTAATGGACACATTCACTTCTCATTTCCAGCAATCATATGTCCTGCCATCAAGACGACACCTGACATCTTCTTGCCCAAAAAGTACTATTAGTTTTTCCTTAAAAATTTTTTTTTTTTAGGCTTCCCTGGTGGCACAGTGGTTGAGAGTCCGCCTGCCGATGCAGGGGACATGGGTTCATGCCCCGGTCCTGGAAGATCCCACATGCCGCGGAGCGCCTGGGCCCGTGAGCCATGGCCGCTGAGCCTGCGCGTCCAGAGCCTGTGCTCCGCAACGGGAGAGGCCACAACAGTGAGAGGCCCGCGTACCGCCAAAAAAAAAAAAAAAATTATTTTTTAAATCAGCAGGACGGTAAGCAGTTACGTGCCTTTTTGTCACCTTTCTGGTTATACCTTACACATGGAAATCTTATGCTCATTTGATATTCTCCACAGCTGAATGAAGACAAATCCTGGTCCTCTGAGATCGACAGTCAGTTAGAGTCAAAGTCTGCCCAGGAACCGCAGTAACTGGTGCTTATTTCCAGAACCTGTAAATCAGTGTGGGATCTATTTGTGTATACTTCTTGAGGAGATTACTGCTCCCTTCAATTATGTAGAGTAATGGAAACTATTTTTCTGAAACCATGATTATACTAGATGTCAAAAAGGTTAGCACCATTAGCTCATAATCCTTTCCCAAGACCCAATGGGAATGGTTGTGACTGGGACTCCAGCAAACATAACACTAAGTTTCGGAGAAATGACATGCATACTAATTACAATGTACTTGTCTGCAGGCATCTATCTATATTTTTAATTCATTAATTTAAAATTTCGGCCCACTACATGATAACATGTTATCTTCCAAGATAAAACAAGCCCTCTATGGCTCTCTTAAATTTATAGTTTATTTAAAGTATTCAATATTTGTGCTTATGGGGTCGCAAGCCAGATCTGCACGCAAAATGGTCAGATTATAAACCTGGGACTAAAAGAGGGTGTTCACATCATCCCTGCCAGCATAAACACAAGTCCTCTGATCTCATAACACTGACTATTTTATATTGAACAAGAAGCCTCTTCCCCATTGCAGCTCATATTTAACTGAAATTAACAAAGCCATCGATCTTTTATTTGACAAAGCAATAAGATCCCAAACAGCAACTTCATGCTTTACCTGAAGCAGTCACACATGTAGCAACAGTGCAATTGTCTGGCTGAAAGTTAAAAATTCACTCATTCCCACTTCAGTCAATAAAGGTATTTAGTTGTTTTGCAAACACTTAAAGAGTATCTTCAATTTAGAAAACATCCTAGCATCTTATCAGGTGTGCTGGGCCTTGTAAGGGATGGAGATAAGGTCTTTAAGGAGCTTCTAGTTAGTTAGCAAAAGACACAGATTGTCACAGGTAATTATAATGCAAGGCAGAATGGCATAAAAGAAAGAAGAGCAACGAAAAGGAGCTAATAGTACATTGGAAATACATGGAAGAGATGGTATTTCCACTGGATCTTAATGGATGAACAGAATTTTGACCAGCAGACAAGAAATAAATACAGTTAGGCTAAAAAGAGCCTTCAGAAATGAACCTACCAAACTCCACTGTACTTCATATAATCACTGACATTTTGCACTCCTAAGAGTGTTATTTAAGTTTTCAATGTAGTTAATTGAAACCCTACTAGATGCAAATCAAAAGTTTCAGCCTTAATTGAGATATTTTGAAAACTGAACCCATTGCTTCAGGCAGGTGCTACATGAGATTCCATTAATATAGGTAATTAACATTAGCCTCTGCTTTAATTAACATGCACACTTTAATTAGCAAAGCATTAACCAACATTAAAAAATCTGATCTTCGTGCATCACAAAAAACTGCAAAGTTATGACTACTATGTTATTTTTCTCCAAGGCTGTAAATCACAAAACAGCAATCACTTTTGAAGTACACACCAAATTTAAAATATTAAACAGGGAGATATATACAATATGAGTGAAAACTCTATCAAAATGAAAAAGAATGTTCTTTAGAAAATATAGAGCCAACAGCATTCACATTTGAAACATGAATTACATTATAATCTTTCAATGATCATTTGGAGGGCAGAAGACTTTGACTTAAAAGAATCCCCATAGACTGTTATCTTCCTTATATGAAATAAACAAATGACTATAATAGAGTTAACAATGTGACTACCTCCTAACCGCTTCTTATCCTTTCCAGGGACCAAAGAAAGCATCAGGTGCAATGTCGTTTAATACCTAAGGTTTCAAACTAGCAAAAGTTTCATTTTTAAAACAACCTATCTTGCCTTGTTTTATCTTAAAGAGCCACATGCATTGGAATAGTTCTTTATTGTCAACTACCATGTACTGAACCACCAATAATTACTTACTAAGAACGTATTTTTGTAAAACACAAAACTGACTTTCATGTTATTTCTTTACTATGATCAAGTAGATGTGCAAATTTTCAAGTACTACTAATATTGTTAATATTCTACATTACCTACTTTTTTATCATTTTAATGAAAACAGCTTCATCTTTATATGGAATAAATGGTACTCATGTGAAACATTGTATTCTTTTGTCCCAAGACATACTAAAATTATAGTAAAAACATTACAAGCCTTTTAAAACCCACATTTACAGAAAAGCAATCATATCCTGATTAAGCATTAAGAAAAACATTCATAATATTGCACAAAATTAAAATAACTAAGTCCCCACTGATCTCCTACTGTGTGTAAGGCAGTATTTTAGACAGAAAAATCCAAGTGACCATGACAAAAGTGTCCCCCATGAGCTTACATTCAAATCTGAAACTGAAAATACCAGAAATCACAGCCATTGTGGTAAAAGTTGGTGCAATGAGAGAAAAAGCAGCGGCCTCCACGATTAGATTTGTAGGCTCATCTGCTGTCTCAAGCAGTTACTAACGTTGAAATTGCTTGTTCCCAGAGACTTCAGAGAGAGTTGGGTCTGTTCCCACCATCGGCCACTTCACCACAGCCTACTACACAGTGTCAGCATTTTTACCCTTCACTCTCTGAGCTCCTTTTCAGCTGACAAATTGGGCAGTGAATGTTTCTTGGGTTCTCCAAGCTGTTACAGTGAATTCCTTGCCCCCTTCTCCTATGGCAAATCAGGATCTGGGCTCCCGGGAGACCATGCAGGAGCCGGGTGTCCTCCCTGGATCGGTGCTGAGGGCAGTGCCTGGAAACAGGTGCAAGGGCACCTCTCAATTCTGTTTAAGTGAATTTGAAAAGCCTTTATCAAATTCTTCCTCTGTTCTGGAGATTATGACAAAATTCCTTATATAGGGTGGCCATATATCAGTAGTACCTATGCTCTTCCCATTAAATTCACTTGGGCTTTCAGGCAGGAAGGGTACAAGCAGGAGAGACATAAGCACAGAACCCTGATTTAGAAATGTGTAACAGATCTTCACAAACATCCCTCCTGGTTTTAAGTTCCGAGGTCTTTCCTAGAGAAGTCCTCCAGTGTTCCAAGAGTGGACCCATTGTATCCAGCACTGAGCCATTTGTTTAACTGCATATCAACATTTAAGACAAAGGCCTAACAGCGAAAATTCACTCTCCACTGAATCGATTCTTTCTCTTCCTCACTCTGAAGGAATGTTTCTTAGACCACCATCTTCAAAATCAGCCTGTGGGCTCACTAAAATGCAGATTCTGAGGCCCAGTTGGGAGGAAATGAATCCTAGTTTCTGGGGGTGGGTCATTTTTAACCAGCGCATCCAGGTAATGCTTACTCAGAGTAAATCTGGAGAACCTCTGAGAGAGAGAAACCACAGTCCCCTACTTATATTACAGGAGATGGTCCTGAAAATAAGCAAAATAGTCCATATCTAGCTGCGTAACTTCCGTATAGATTAATGTGGAAGAAAAAAATAAGTTTTTAGGGGAAAGATTTGTTAAAACTGAGTCACTTTTGACAATTTACAAAATTTGATGGGCAGATAATAAAAGTCACATAAAAATAGAAATATTTATGTTCACTTTGAATATATTTTTATAGTCATCTCTGCTGTAGATATAAATATTGCTTCATAAACACATTTTAAGCATGGAGTTTTCAAATACATTTCTTAAAAAATAAAAAATCAAAGTTAGCTCCACTCTACTTTTATTATGTTTACTTCACCAACAGAAGGCTGAATCTTTATCATGTTTCATATCAACCAACTCCTCATGATTTTCACGGAAACAATTAAAAGAGGTTTATCTTGAGAGAAACAGACTAATCTTAAAAGAGATAGATTTAACATACATTGACTTTCTTTAGATTTCTGATTATACTCCGTAAGACATGATCACCACAAATCTGGGAAAATAGGTTCAACTCACCCTCCTAGACAAAAAGGTTAGGAGGGCAGAAAAGGTTTTCCCCATTTTGACCCTAATCTCCTTTTTCAATCTTATCTCCCATTACCTTCTACACAGTCTTCTTCCCAAGGCCATTTGTCTATTCATCATGGCTCCTAACGAGAAGCTTTCTACTCCTGAGTCTTTGCAAGCAACATTTCTCTTCCATGAAACACTTTCTTTAGTCTTCTCTCTCACTTAGATAAAACCAAAAAGTCCTCTGCGACTTCCCTGGCGGTCCAGTGGTTAAGACTTCATGTTCCAATGCAGGGGGTGCGGGTTTGATCCCTGGTCAGGGAGCTAAGATCCCACATACCTCGTGGCCAGAAAACCAAACATAGAGCAGAAGCAGCATTGTAACAAATTTAATAAAGCCTTTAAAAATGGTCCACATCAAAAAAATCTTAAAAAAAAAAAAAAAGTCCTCAAAGGGCCAACACTAACACCTCCCCAATTCCAAATCTTGTGCCTCTATTCTTCCATTATGTATCACTGGCCACCCTGCTCTGGTAAAGATCTATTTGCTCAGGTGTGTAAGTCTTCTTTTCCCAATTAAATCACAACCTTCTTATAGTCAAGGAATCTCCCAAAGCTCTTAGAACCTTGCCTCACACATCAGAGTTACCTGAAAGCTTGTTATCAACATTTTAAAAGACTGAGTCCTGGAAATATGATGTACAACATGATGGCTATGGTTAACAATACTGTACTGTATATTTGAAAGTTGCTAAAGGAGTAGATCTTTAACAATCTTATCACAAAGAAAAAAACCTTTGTAACCATGTAAGGTGATGGATGTTAACTAATATTATTGTGGTAATCATTTTGCAATATGTACATATATGAAAACATTATGTTGTACACCTTAAACTTATACAATTTTGTATGTCAATTATATCTGAATAAATCTAGAAAAATAAAGAATACCTTAAAATCAAATAAATGAATAATAAAAAGATTTACAAAAAGATACAATAATATATTATTCAAATACGGTATAGGGTTTATCCTTTAGTTTGAGTTATAGTTAACATTTTTCACCCAAAATCCACATGAGAACCAAATATAGATTCATATAGGTCACAGATGTCACCAAGGTAGAAGAAGAATAATAGAATGTTAGTGACTAGGTAAGTACTGAGGTGAAAGAAGTTAAATTAGCAGCATCATAGGCTGGTACAGTTGGAGTTGACTTCAACTTTTTTATAATACTCAATTTCTGAAAAATAGTTTCAGAATAATAGCTACTATTGAGGAAAACTACACAAAAGTGTAAAAGCGTTTTACTGTCTACCCCTAACACTGAACAGTAATGATGTGTTTATTGTGTTGGGGAGGAAAATTTTCCCTTTTCTCTTTCTAGGTTCTTTGGTTGGCCTAATAATTAAATTGACATAAGACAGATTAACAGGAGGAAAACAAATTTAATTATGTACATACAGGAGCCCCACAAAGACATGAGACTCAAAGGCAGTCAGGCATTGAGGCTTAAATACCATCCTGAGGTAAGAAGGGGGTAGGGTCTTGGGGCTTCAAAGGGGGAGGAAGACAACTCACAGGAAGATGAGATCAAATGTTTGATAAACAAGTGTTTACCATGCCATGCAGACAAGTCTTTCTGTATAAAAAGTTATCTCTGGTAAGAGCTGGCTTCCTGGTACTGGCCTCCTTCTAAATTCTTTCAGGCAGATAAGGGAGAAGAAGTTTTTTCTGAGTCTGTTGGGTCTTAATGGCCTTCTGCTCAAAACAATCCACATGCCAAAGTGGCACACTGTGGTGGCATATTCTGCTCTCCCACAGTTGCAATCTGTAGTATCTTACTGAGTAGAAGGTATACAGATATACAGTTGTATACAATCCTCAAAGTGTCAACTCTATCTACCATTCCTTAAAAGTAACCCAGAAATATCAATATTGTCTAAACTAGAGATAAGTGAAAGACAAACAGTAAAGACACTGAAAATACAAAGTGTGATTACTTCTGACATCCATCCATCCACATGGCATAAATTAACATAGCAGCATCACCCTGGCTTTTAAAACTATATATTACTTTGTATTTATCCCCCACATATTTCTGAATGATAGACAATTACATTAGGGAACAATTTTTAGTTTTACTGACTATTTTCCTTTTTTTCCTTTCCTTTCTCTTTCTTCTTCTCTCCCATCTTTTCCCTTTCCTCTCAAAAATGAAAATATATGAATGAATAGGCATTACCATTGAATTGAATAGTATCATCAGGGTAGAAGGTAATTGATGAGAAAAGAAAGGGTGATAATAAAGGATCCCACCCAATTATAACTGAAACTGGAGCAGGGTACAACCTTTAAAAGAATGACATAGACATAGGACATGACAAAAACTGGTTAGAAACACCTAGGTCCAAGATGGTGGAAGATTTGACTTCCAGTGGACCTTGAGCCTCATGATATGCTCATTGTAATACATTAGCATGCTAAGTGACATACCCACCAGCGCCATGACAGTTCCAAGGCCAACCATCAAAGATCAAAAAGTGGGTGGTGGCCCAATTCCTAGAAATCTCCACCCCTTCCCCAAAATAGTTGGAATAATCCTCCCACTCATTAGCCTATGAAATTACCCGGTCCATAAAAACTAACCATCCCATATTTCAGGGCCTCTCGCCTTCTGAGATGGCCCACACTCTGTCTGTGGAGTGTGTTTCCCTCTAAATAAATCCACTTCTTACTCAGCACTTGGTCTCTCACTGAATTCTTTCTGCCCCTAGGCATCAAGAACCTGAGCTTCACTAAGTCATAAGACCAGCTGTGTGATCTCAAAAGACCATGGGTTCAATTCCCAATCTGAGTAGCTTGGTTTCATAACCACTAACTCTCTCTCTCCTTTCCGCCCTCTCTCTCCCTTTCTCTCGCCTAAGAGAATGAATAACATCATTCAGATAAAGAGTATGTGTTTCTGTGGCAAAACATGGCAGAATCAGTGGGATACTCTGTCCCTTCGAGGAATTTGTAGGGATCTCCTAAAAATCAAGAAGAATCATAGGTGAATATTTTACAATATATAAAATGAATTAAAACTTGAATTCTGTTCTTAATTGAACATTAAAATTAAGCTTTATGGTAAAACCATAGTGATTTTTATGTTTACCAATTTATAAAATATTTTATTACAAAATGGACTTTATATCTTAATTCAAATTAAAGCATTCCAATAAAACTCATTTTCTGATGAGACAGAAATCTCTGACAGTTAACTGTTTCTTAATCTGCTGCATATTCATGCTTTTCCTGATAGTTATTTCTATTTCGATAATCAATTTTACCCATTGATACATACAGTATTTGTGATGATGAATTTTTCTGAATTCAACTCTTTTTAAAAAATAAATAAATAAATTTATTTATTTTTGGCTGAGTTGGGTCTTTGTTGCTGCACACTGGCTCTCTCTAGCTGTGGTGAGCAGGGCTACTCTTCATTGCAGTGCGCAGACTTCTCATTGTGGTGGTTTCTCTTGTTGCAGAGCATGGGCTCCAGGCGTGTGTAGGCTTCAGTAGTTGTGGCTCATGGGCTCTAGAGCTCAGGCTCAGTAGTTGTGGCACACGGGCTTAGTTGCTCCGTGGCATGTGGGATCTTCCTGGACCAGGGTTCGAACCTGTGTCCCCTGCATTGGCAGGTGGATTCTTAACCACTGCACCACCAGGGAAGCCCTGAATTCAACTCTCAGTTTGCATTTTCATCATCAAAATATTTTACAACCAAAATTTAAGTAATAAATAAGATTGAGGCTGCAAGTGCTACACGTTATTTTGTAAATTTATAGAAGTCCTTAGAATATGATTCTTTTGTATCCTTTTTTATTGTATAAAAATAGTTACTTAATAATATTTCTAACTGTGTACAAGGCAACTTCCTAAAATACTATAGTGTGATATGTCTCACTCTTAAGTAATAAGCCCACAAAATTGTGTGTTTTGTTTTGATTTAATTGGTTTGTTGCATTTGTGGTTGGGTTCTTCCTAATTCACTTTCTCATAGAGGAGAAAATTCTCATTTTAGTCAAAGCCATTTCATTCCATGACAGAACATCCCCTAGGGGAGCCTTTAGGGTATGAAAAATATGCTGTAGTGTAGACAGTGTCAGGAAAACAAACCCAGAATGTCAGTGGTGCAGGCTTCAGAGTCCAACTTGTGTGAAACTAGAGTTTGTAATGGCCTTGCAAAGTCCCCCAGTCACTTGCAAATGACATACCAATATTAAATTGAGCGTGACATTATTTAAAAGAGGAAATTACATAGCAGATATATAGCTGCTAAAAATGATGGGCATTTTATAGGGAAAAATCTGATTTTTAATAATGGTCTGAAATAATGACTTTAAGTTTGAGCAATTAGTAAGAGTTTAAGGTACAATGGTTTCCAATAGACTTGTGCACATGGCAGAAGAACCCAAATGGCCCAAGACATGGGTCTTCTAATTTGTTACTATGAGTCTGCACAGGTTTTTAATGGTCAGAAACCTGTACGCTGCCACTCATTCAACTTGCATGAACATGAAATGATAGAAATCAATTCTTGCATTTTTCTGTTGAACATATCATGACCATAAACCAAAAAATGAGGCAATCTCTCATTTGCTCTAGTTTTGCTAACACAGAGACCAGAAAGAGCAAATGAACAAATACATACCTGTTACTGCCTACTCAACGATTTCATTATGTTCTTAAAGATAAATGTCATCATTCCCATTACATAGATGAGGTAATTGATACACAAGCCATATTTATAGATTAACAAAAGAAAGAGGAGGGGAAGAAATGGCCAAACATGGTAATTACATTTTCACTGGTAGAATACCTAAATTGAGGCCAAACATGTGACATGTAGCATTTAGAAGTTAGAATAGATCACCGGTATGTCCTTAAAAGGCAAACTACTCTAAATCATGTTGGGCTTCCTGCACAGTACACAGCTAAGCTGCCTCAGGATGAACTACCACAGAGTAAACTGCTTATACTTGTTTGCATTGCACACGACTTTAACATTTAGGGAGTTTCATTTGAGAAAAGAAGAATGAGACACCAATAATAAGTTATCTTTTTAAACTCTAACTCTGAAATTTATGGTTATGAGACAAACTCAGATCTACAAAATTCAAATAAAATCCCAAACCCTAGATAATTAGTTCAGCATCTATGTTAAAGTAAGAGAGAACAAGAGGCCCTCTTAAGGCCTATTTTTAAAAGTGATCTATATACAATGTGAGCACTGTGTGCCGCTTAGAGAAACCCTGTGTCTCCATCAAAGACCAGGAAGTTTTCTCTACAACACATCTTCTGCCTTCTCTTCATTTGTTAAACCAGCTGAAAATCATTTACCAAACCATTCTGCAAAACTAGCTTAGTGACCAACCAACTCTTACCTTTTTATATCATTCTTATGACATCCAGGTCACTTCAGAAAGGTGTTGTGGGCTTCCCTGGTGGCGCAGTGGTTAAGAATCCGCCTGCCAATGCAGGGGACATGGGTTTGATGCCTGGTCCAGGAAGATCCCACAGGCCGTGGAGCAACTAAGCCCGTGTGCCACAACTACTGAGCCTGCGCTCTAGAGCCCCCAAGCCACAACTACTGAGCCCACATGACACAACTACTGAAGCCCATGTGTCTAGAGCCCATGCTCCGCAACAAGAGAAGCCACTGCAATGAGAAGCCCGTGCAGCGCAAGGAAGAGTACCCCTGCTCACTGCAACCAGAGAAAAGCCCGCGCACAGCAACGAAGACCCAATGCAGCCAAAAATAGATAAATAAATAACTCCCTTTAAAAAGGTGTTGTATAAAATTTACCATAAATTATTTAAAGTGATTTGTTTACTATTGCATATTTGTTCTGTATTTGCATCCTAAATTTTCAGACTGCTAAAACTTATATTTAATTATTTCATATTTATAAAAAAGCAGAATACCTGACTTGTAGTAGGAAAAAAAATGTCTCCTTAACTTTATAAGTGATAAGCACAAAATAAAAATAAAATTACACTGGACTCTATTGTCGCCTTTCAGTTAATGTCTTAGAAATATAAAGATATTTGTAGAAATTTAATGAAAACTTTTCAGCACAATTAAATGTAAAATAAGTTTTAACAAGCATTTCTCCTGCCAATTGGCATATGTAATAGAAAAATGGTACAGAATAGGTTAAACAGTCTAAAAGGATTTTAACCTTAAATTTGGCAGAAGTTAAATGGCTGTGACATTGGGTTCTTCTGCTTTATTCCAGCTAGTAATCCACCCTCAAAGTTCCTGTCAGGTAAATGACCTTGTATTTCATTAACTGATAATTAAATGGATTTATTCCACTAACGGTTTTAATTAAAATGCTAGAAATATTGATTACCCCTCTCATCCTTATTCCCCCAGATGAAAAAAAGGTTTTAGGAATGTTTATTTAGAGAAGACAGAGAATTAAATTAGATTGAATCTCTATGAGACCCAAAGACTGGTTCTTTCATTTCTGCTGCTCAAGCAGAAAAAGGTTTCAATTTTTTGATGTTTGATTAATTATTTTGAAATCCATTTATGCTTACCTTGGTGTTTAATTAAAAATGTCATTTTTAGCATAATTAAATTGGCTATCTGTGGAAGACTAACTTCAAACTTATATTTTAAAAATGCAATGCCTTTTTTTTTGGTAAAAGAAACTTTTTAGTTATTCGCTTTTTTTGGTAGAGATACTGCCTCATGAATGAAAAACTAAGGCGAGCTGGAGCTTAATTGGATTTCCTACATTTGAATATTAGGCCACATATGCTTATGACTAGGCTAGGTTTATTTGGCTGTGCTCTTTAATCCATTAGTGATTCATTCATTCTAACAAATACAGAGTATGCTCTTCCAAATGTGCTGGATTTCACAGTGTTTACACTGACAAAATGTACCTCATAAAAGCTGTCTTCAGCATGCTTGGGTGCTTTTCTACAGCACTGATTCAAGTACGTTAAGATACAGTTTCTACTGTCAGTTCTGTCAAAGCACACCCAGGCAACTGGAAACCGTTTTTGCTAAACATCAGACCTGATAATGACAAAGTGGGAAGCGTAATAAACAGGAAAGGAAGGCCCAATCCTTCTTGCTTAAGGCACTTGACCAAAAGGAAATGTACTCCTATCTGTTCCTCAAAAAGGCAATTCTAAAAATGATCACCATTATTATTTATGAAACAGTGCTAAAAAACTAATTTCTACATAGGTGAATAGTAATTCATAAGAAAACCACAACCAAAGAAGTAACTAATGGAAACCAAATCTTACTCAAGATAGATATTTTGTTGTAGCTTTTAAACCAAAACCAGCTCAAATCAACATATTTTCTAAAATGTCTGCCTTTTAAACAACTCTTCCTAAATTCTCCTCTAGCTAAGTTTGGGACTTAACGCATAGTCCTGGCTTGCTGAGGTCACAGAAATGAGAACACATGCAATTCTCACGTTCATGACTGCTGAAGCTTCAAGAACTGAAGTAGCCATTTGCATTATTTTAAATGGAAAGACAGTAAACGGAGAAATAGTGATCTAAAGACTCTAGATGAATTCCCATTTTGGCGCACTTTCATATATCACTATTTGGGTGCTTTTTTAAAATTTATTTTATAGCTTACAGGTATATCTTCTCAGGGCATACTTGCATAGTTTCTCTTTTGATGGAAAAAGGCAAGTATAGTCATACTGATAATATAATTCTTTTAATTCTTCAATTAATTCCAGAAGGGCTTTTGAATATGTTTGTGCTCTGAATAAAAAGGCATATTTCATAGAGCGGGGCAGAGTAGATGGTGGTGGCTAATGCTCCACTGACATGAAGTTCAGCGCTTCAATTACTAAAAAGAATAGTAACTTTTAGCACTCATATACCTAAATTATACTAGTGGTGCCAACATCTATTAGCTAGATGTTAGCAGTCTAATTTAAACTGTGTGGATTCTCTCAAAGACTGTTACAAGTCATTGATATATCTTCATTCTGTCTTATTATCAGAACAAAATCTTGGCTAAAGCTTCTACCAGACGGCTTCATTCAACTTACTGAATGAGAGAAAATATTTGCAAATGATACGACAGGTAAGGGGTTAATATCCAACATATATAAATAGCTCATACAACTCAACATCAAAAAACCAAACAACCTGATTAAAAAATGGGCAGAAGAACTGAATAGACATTTTTCCAAAGAGGAAATGCAGACGGCCAACAAGCACGTGAAACTATGCTCAACATTGCTAATCACCAGGGAAATGCAAATCAAAACCACAAAGAGATACCACCCCACACCTGTGAGAATGGCTATCATCAAAAAGAACACAAATAACAAGTGTTGGCGTGGATTTGGAGAAAAGGGAACCCTCATACGCTATTGATAGGAATGTAAATTGGTGCAGCCACTGTAGAAAACAGGAAGAGGTTTCTGAAAAAACTAAAAATAGAACTACCATATGGCCCAGCAATTCCACTCCTGGCTATTTATCTGAAAAACACAAAAACACTAATTCAAAAAGATACATGCACCCCAACGTTCATAGCAGCATTATTTACAACAGCCAAGACATGGAAGCAACCTAAGTGTCCATCAACAGATGAATGGATAAAGAAGATATGGTATATATACAATGGAATATTACTCAGCCATAAAAAAGAATGAAGTTTTGCCATTTGCAGCAACATGGATGGACTTGGAGTGCATTATGTGAGGTGAAATAAATCAGATAGATAAAGATAAATATTCTATGATATCATTTACATGTGGAATCTAAAAAATAGAACTAGTGAATGTAACCAAAAAGAAGCAGACTCACAGATATAGAGAACAAACTAGTGGTTACCAGTGGGGAGGGGCAATAGAGGAGTAGGGGAGTAAGAGGTACAAACTATTCGATATAAAATAAGCTACAGGTATATATTGTATAACATGGGGGATACAGCCAATATTTTATAATAACTATAAATGGAGTTTAACCTTTAAAAACTGTGAATCACTCTACTGCACACCTGTAACATAATATTGTACAGCAACTACACTTCAGTAAAATAATAATAATTTTTAAAAACTAAGGATGATATTTAAAGTCTGCTCAGGCTTCCTAAGCAAAAGATAAGGAAAAAGGTTTATACATTTTCATTAAAAAAGAGGACTAGAAAAAGTGAAAGTAAGCAGGATTCCAAGAGCCTATTTTCCTTACCAGTAAAAGGAAACATATTTGGTCTTATACCTCAGTTTTCTCTTCTAGCAAATGGGAATAATGCCTAAGGAAAAGGATTATGCCTTCATGAAAGCCCTGGCATCTGCAGATGTAAAGACCAATGAATACCACTTGTAAAATGATAACTGTATCAGTGGTTCAATTTGCACAGAAGAACAAAGACAGAGAGAGAAGAGATGTCAGCCTGAGCTACTATACCTGAAAAGTGTCATGTTTCATTTTCATAATAATAGGAGCAGGGTTTTTCATAACACCTACCATTTCTGGTATTTAAACAACAACCACTTGTCAAGATTACTGATAATCCTAGCAGGTACGCCTACTTTTTTTTTTTTTTTTTTTGCAGTACGTGGGCCTCTCACTGTTGTGGCCTCTCACGTTGCGGAGCACAGGCTCCAGACGTGCAGGCTCATTGGCCATGGCTCACGGGGCCCAGCTGCTCCGCGGCATGTGGGATCTTCCTGGATCAGGGCACGAACCCGTATCCCCTGCATCGGCAGGCGGACTGTCAACCACTGCGCCACCAGGGAAGCCCAACGCCTACTTTTTTGACTACTGTTTTGGGAGAGGGTGACTTGGTATGCCCTCAGACACATACAGAAATATTTTCAAGTGGCCAATATAGTTTTAATGTCTTTCCCATGAACTTTAAGAACTGGCCAAGATGAATAACTTTATTTGCATCATTAATATGACATATTTTAACCTGTCTACATACAAAAGTAGTGCTGTTAACAATTGCAACTTTCTTCAAATATGCTATGAATCACTGCATTCCTTTTCCCTCTTTTCATGCACCATTGCCACTATCTTACCTTCAGCGGTTTTGCTAGATTTCAGTGAAGATGGAACTAGGGGGCACACATTAGAATTTTATATCAGTTCAAGAAGGGGAGAGAAGAAAGACATATGAAGCCAGAATGACATTCACTGAAGGTTCCCTAGGGAAGATAACACATGTGTTTGTCTCTCACCTGCTAGGCATGCTAAATCAGTGCAATGATAAGCTAATTTATGAAATATATTTCATTGAAACCTGGACATCTTTACTGTTGTCAGTTCAGCCATTAGAATTTCAGAAATAATGGCAGCCTAATTTTTAAAAAGTAGAAGACTTGAATTTTCTGAAACAATGCTTATAGTAGATTTTATATGCAGCTTCAGATTTCTAACAAAAATAAATGCTACCATGCAGTTGCTTAGCCTAAACCCAGAATCTCTATCTGAATTTCTCTGGAACTTGTCATACCAGCAGTGGATGCCATCATTGACACATTACAGTGTCAAAGTGATTGGGTTTTGGGAAATCCCAATACATATAAATATATCTATTATATGTGTTCTCAGATGTACAACTGCCATTTAGCTCTTTATGATCCTTTACAATGATTTATAACTCAAATGTCCAATCTTGGCTTTTTTTCTGCTTTTTCAAGACACATCTTGACCCATCTTTCTTTAGAACTGTGACTTTAACAAAGCTTTCAGGCCATCACAACCAGAAGAGTGGGCCTAGGGTTGATAGAGCGATTCCAAAGATGTGTGCATCAACGTTTCCAAGCGGACACAATTAAAATACAATGCCATCGTGGTAGCCCCTGAAACCAATCCTCTTTTGTTAGCAGTAGAGCAGATAGCTTCTTGTATAATCAATGCCTTCTCCAAGGAATGGAAAATTAAATGTGGATCAAATTAAAAGCATCTAAGCATAAAATTAGAACCAAAACAGGAATTTCCCATTAAAAAGTGTTATTGAGCCTTGTGTGATATTTTTTGAAGACTCCTTTTCCCTGCCATGCTCTGATCCTCCTGCCAGGTTCCCAAGAATTATACATAAACAGTGTCTGCTTCCCTTACCATCCTCCTGCATCTCTTGCCAGATTAACTTGAATTCAGCACAGCCCTGTTTGAGGCTTGGGAGCTCAGCAACACAGGAGTGAGCTTCTTTGTCACCCGCACTAGACTGCCATCAAGAAGCACACAAGGTAGGAGAAGACCAGTTACAAAAAAGATTGTCTGCTTACCCACGAATATACTAGCAATCTGCAATGATGGGAAAGGAAATGCAGCAAACATTCCTGATAGCTTAATGGAATTTTTTTTTTTTTTTTTTTTTTTTTTGCAGTACGCGGGCCTCTCACTGCTGTGGCCTCTCCCTTTGTGGAGCACAGGCTCCGGACGCGCAGGCTCAGCAGCCATGGCTCACGGGCCCAGCCGCTCCGCGGCATGTGGGATCTTCGCTGACCGGGGCACGAACCCGCGTCCCCTGCATCGGCAGGCGGACTCTCAACCACTGCGCCACCAGGGAAGCCCCAGCTTAATGGAATTTAAATAAAATATTCAAGGTTGAAAAATTCCTCAGTGCTACCTTGCTCTTTTAAGTGTGCACCTTTTAGAATGAAATAGTTTTCTCTGATACTATACCTACAAATAAATAAGTGGGATTTGGGTTTCCCTGGTGGTGAAGTGGTTGAGCGTCCGCTTGCCGATGCAGGGGACACGGGTTCATGCCCCGGTCCGGGAAGATTCCCACATGCCGCGGAGCGGTGGGGCCCATGAGCCATGGCCGCTGAGCCTGCGCGTCCGGAGCCTGTGCTCCACAACGGGAGAGGCCACAGCAGTGAGAGGCCCGCGTACTGCTAAAAAAAAAAAAGTGGGATTTTATTTAATGACAAGTTTTCTATGCACAGAGTCAGAATTTGAGTAGAGCCTAACCTTTTGAGATTAGGTCACTATCAAATATAAATACTATGTCTTTAGCTGGATAATAGCACCATCCTAAACAACATACCAAAGCATGTTTCACAGCAAAGATGATAACAAAGATTTAGGTTTGTCACAGAAATAAACCTGTAACTTAGAGGTGGCTGGTTTGTAACTCTTGTGCATGAATGATCCACTGATTACAGTAAACACACCTGTTAGTCAAAGACCAGAAGAATCATGACATGGCAGTTTTTCTTTTAAAAAAAGTAGCCCTCCCTTGACAAAAACAAAAGGGAATTTTATTGAGTAATCATATGAAGAACTCCTGCACTCTTTGTGGAAGAAATTGGAGCGATTAAGTGAGAAGGCTAAAAAAGAATTTATATGTGTGGAGAAATACGAATGTTTCAGTATGTGAGAGTTGGTGAGTATAAAGAATGGAGCAAAGGAAAAAGAGGCATAGAGAAGCTATGGGATTAAAAAAATCTTGGTTCCCAAAATACTATAGGGAACTTAAAAGCAATCCAAGGCTTTGTTATATAGACTTTGTGTCACTTTATAGAAAAGTAGAAAAATAGTTCAAGTATTTAAAACCCTTTTTAGCTCCTAGGCCAGTAGAACTCTTGGGAACATCCTGGAAACAAAACCCCTTGGGCAGTATTTACAGAGAGATCAAATGAATGTCTCCAGAAACCAGCGCTACCTTAGAGTTTCTTCGCTCCAAGGTCACCAGATAAAACCCAGCCAGGTTACAAATTACCGAGAGCTTTCCTCTGTGATGTTGGCTCCGAAACACTTGATAGGAGGAAGAAATGACCCTCACAGAGAAAGCCACTTCTCTGGACATTATTTGACAGGCTTTGGAGGGTAGCAACTTACCATCCCTACCACCTTTTCAAATTGCTGAAGTGCAATCCCAACTCCATCTGCACTAAGATCTATGTAGATGTTGGGCTTACAATGCCTCTGTTATCCTTCTGTGGCAAATAGGTCACCAAACTAAATCAGACCATTTAACATCAAATGATCTGTTGGAAATGATCTACTCTAGCAAATGTCACATCCTCAAGGGTCTGCAACTGAGTACCTTTCATAAGTCGAAACTGTGTGCTCTCTATATATGTGTACATATATGAACATCTATTAATGTAGGGTTCATTAATATTTCAATATGTCAGGTGAATATATCTATGAGAAATAGAGGAAAGAGGCAAATAGCCAAAGTCAGCATTATGAGTATATTTAAGCCTACATATTGAATCCTAACTGAAGATGAAGAAACATGCATTTTTCATTTCTACTTCAGATGGCTTTAGTCTGGGCAGAGAATCAAGACTAAGTACCAAGTCCATTACAGCTCAAATGTCCATTTACTTAAAGGACATGTCTCTTGCCTTTATGTTTCCCCCCCATGACACATAGTTGGCAAAAGGCAACACTGTAACCTTTCTTCAACAGCAAAAATGTTTTTAAAAAAAGGAAACATTCTCAGGCTCATAAATCAGGAGGAGAAAAAGAAGGGGGGGGGGGGAGAAGAAGAGCAGGAGATCAAAAGAGAATGTAGAAAGAAAATGAAGAACGAAAGAAAAACTAAGGAGGGAGGGAGGCAAACAGGACACACCTTTCTTTACATAATATGCATCCTTGTAGGTGGGTTTCACCATTGGTTCCTACTTTCTCCTTTCAGGGTTAGAAGATTACTGAACAGTCATTAGGGTAACACATTAATAAGATAGTCCCTTTCAAGAGATTCAGAGCATTAATCTTCCTTATTATATGTTTTTCAGAGTTATACTGAAATGTACACATTGGTTCTAGTTGTACTAGTAAGTCTCGATTTATCCTCTTATATTGTCATAAAAACTTTTTTATCCTAGTGAAAAAATTCTAATACTATGTGAACTTTAATTGTATTTCCAATTTCCTCGTCATATTGTATTCCCATGGTACAGTATTAACACTGATATACTTTAACTGTGCTTCATGTATAAATTTATACACACAGAGGCGTATGAATTTTTTAATGGGATTTACCTGAGTAATGCTAATAGGGAGCCACACATGTAAATCCTTGTGCATTGAAATGAAAATACATCTCTACATATTCTCAAATAAGGCTTCTTGGGGGTTCATTTAACGTTTGCGGGGAATTCATTTATATTTGTAACCAGCTCTAATCATTTGAAGGTCACAGCATTTGGAGTAATTCTTAAATGCTTCTGTCTGTGGTGAATGACTAGAATAAACTATGTTAAAATTTGTTGCTTTCCTCAAAGCCCATTGAAAAATGAGATGCCTAATTTTAAGGACATTTTCCCCCTATTTAAAAAAATAAATCAACTTTGTGAAAGAAAACATGTACAGCTGCCAAGTATATATAAGTTCAAAAGTTTTTCTATTGCCTGAAATAGATATGCAAGAAATTACATTAAAGTTTTAAACAGAAACAGAAGTTTTCAGTCAATGTAGATAAAAATCTATTAGCGATAAAATTGTTTTGACAAAAACTGTGTAACTACTATGCCACTGGCTGCAAGCCTATTATTGAATGCAAGTGGAATATAAGAATAGCACTCCTGAAGGGGGCATTGCTAAAGTGACACAAAATAAACACAGCCACTTCAGTATAATTTTTCACATTAATTATGTTCTCTTATCGGAGATGTATAACTAGCCAAGTATAACAGCAATAACAAGATAGCACCGAAGTTATTTTGCAAACAGGAAAAAGCAAATAAAATAATACTGATATGCTAGTTATTAGATTACTAGCCTTTTATCTTGTGGAATAGCTTCCCTGAACAAAAAGACTATATTAATCATTTCTGTTCCTCTCAGTAAATGATATTGCATTTCTGGAAAAACAATGTTAACAGTCTTTCTCCTTAAAGATACCTTCATTCATTTGCTGATTTGCCATTTCCAAATCTTCAGCTACTAAGAACATTTTCAAAAACAACTTTCAGCATAAAACGCTGGATTTTTTTTTTTTCTCTTTCTTGCCAGGTTAAAATGCAATACCCTAAAAACAAAATGTTCCCCGCTTTCTTTAATGGAACCCTTGCACCCTGTTATTTACAATTTTATCAAGCATGAACCTATGGATTATACCATTTTTAGTCTCCTTAAATAAATTCCCCTCTACTCAAGTTCTAATTGTAGCTCTCTGTTATTTCTCACAGAGTGAAATGTAGGGACCACACTGAATTTAACCAATCTCCATCAGGAGTCTTTGAGGTTTGTCCTGTGGAGGCCATCGTTTTTGTCCATTAATCTTAGAAATAACCCCAAAGTTCAAGTCGAGCAGGCTTGGTTAATATAAGTCCTTTAGTTTTTCACCCAAAAGACAGAAGTTCTCTTTCTCTTTGCCTGAACATCCTAGCTTTCAGATTTTCTTCATTGTAGAGTATATTATTATATCTTCCACTTCTTCCATTTATATAATTTGTATTCTTTTTGCACTCAGATCTACCCTTCTATACACGGAGCATGCCAGATTTAATCAAATTATATTACCTGATTACTCATTACCGTCACAGAGAGGAGATGGGCGTATTTTTCTTTACTAGTCTCAAAATATTATTTTTAGTGAAGGACAAATTCAAAAGGACCTCGCAGGGAGTAGAAGAGCAGTAATCTATTTCTCCTGCATCCCCACTAAAAATGGTATCTGCCACATGACTTAAAAGAAAGCTGAGGATTCTCTGGGTGAAACATCCAGTGGCAATAGTTCATGGAAACATGTCACCAAAAAGTCATCAAAGGAAAATGGCAGCAGCTAATGATCCCTTCCTATTTCACATCTTTAGATTTCTGTTTGTGCACTTCTGCTTGTTTCTACATTTTTGTTTGCATACTTTTGTTTGTACATTTTTTTGTTGGTATTTGTCTGTAACAAAGAGTCCCATGCCATTACTACACAGATTCTCTGAGGTAGTATTTCTGTGTTGTTTCTAAATCACATTCTTTGAAGCTTAGCATTCATGTTTTAGAACTCTGATCTCTTTGGGGAATGATAGGATATTAAAATATACCACTAGATGTGTTTAAGACTCTGAATCAATCAAAGGTTATCTGTGAGGGCTGATGTGAGCATAGGTAAGAGATAGTTGCTCCCTATTCACCATGTGAAGCATACAGAAAAACTCATTAATTTTAAGGATTGATTAGAACATATGCTTATGTTTGCATTTTATTTATGTAGACATTTATGAATTATTAAAAATAAAATTATTTCTTTTCATCTCCCTAGATTAGATATGAGGATAATAAAGAAGATATGTTGAGGAGAAAACTGGAAGGTCATGGACCCCCAAGAAGAAATAAGAGGGTTCATTCCTCCCTAAGGCCGAAATCAAAGCTCTGGAGTGATTTTAAAATGTTTTTTAAAAAATGATTTAATATAGTGAGTTGAGATACATTACATTAGATATAATTAGACCTAGACAGGAAAGGTGGTTCTGAGAAGCTAATGAAATATCATTAAGGTTGAATATAAGATTGTTGATTAGGATAAAGCTAATCCTGATTAGGATAAACAAGATAGGAGCTAGTGATCTTATTTTTCCTCTTATTTATACATTAATTTTGAGTGAAGAAAAGGTAAGCTATCTTGTCTTTACTGGAAAGAAAAAATAGACTATTACTGCCTTTACATTTTATTAAAATATTCTCTCATGACAATAATGTCTTCTCCACTTTATTCTTAGAAAAGACATTTGCCTTGAGATATATCTACATTAAGGTAAATGACATGAATAAAATTAAATTTACTTGCTGTATCTTTTGCCTTCACAGCAAAGAAGAACTACAAGGCCCTGAGCAGTCTGGCTGCTCCTTCCCTCTCAAATCCCACCCCCAGTCCCCCACCCTCACCAACATACACACACCATGGCCTTCTTTGCACTCTCTGCTCCAGCCACTACGGAGCATAATCACCAATACTCTCTCAGCCATAAAAGATTTTCAGTTTCTCACTCCACCACATCTTTACCTATTTAGTATCTAATCATTAATTAGATCTCAATTCCATTTTGCTACCTTGGTGAACACGTGTCCAACCTCCCTGACTAGATCAAAACAACTGCAAGTTCTCCTAACACTCTAGACTTCTCCCTTGTGCTATTTTTTTCACAGGTGCAATTTTATTTTTATCTCTGCAGATATTTGACTACATCTCATCTTCCTCAAGCCTCATGAGGGGACAAATCCTATCTGGTTTTGCTCACTATCGTTTTCCCCAAAACTTAGTGTGATTTCTAGCACATGGAAGGCACTCAATGAACATTTGGCAAGTGAATGAATGAGTGATTTTCACTTTTTATTGGAATGGTTATTGTTGTATAGACATTAGTTCTACTCTTGAGATAAATGAAGATGGATGCAGCATCCTCTCTGTAAAACTTTGATATATACTTGAAACCTTTTCTCCAAGAGTAAATATCTCTTTCTATGAGCACAAAAATGATTAGCCACAAGTCATAAGATCATGTATACACACGCAAAAACAACTTAGATATTTCTGGGTCACCAACAGTCCCTTTAATCATCTTCAGGGCTTACTGGTAAGCCTCAATGGATCATAACATTAATTTATTTTGAACCGTTCAATGGCAATAGCATTTAAATACTATTATATATTGCATGTATGTCAGTTATCCATGCTGATGGCAGAGAACCAAAGTAAATCCTATATATATGAAACCATCTAGACTTTGAAATTTAGACAGTGTTTTTGCTGTATCAGGACCAAAATTCCCAGTGAGGCACATAAATTCACAAAGCATTTCATATTCTTTATTGCTCCTTCCTCTACACTTCCATAAGGTATCATGCATTCTCTGATTTTAGTCCATGTTTTTTGCTGGTATTATAGCTATAATTTTGTATATTGTCAGTCCCTTTCCTCACCTATAATGACCTTAGGAGTAGAAACCAAGTTTTGTTCATGGTATGACACCTCCAACACTTTATCCAACCAACAACCAAGCACAGTGCTTTCCTAGTTAAAACACAATACATATGTTTTAAATGGAGGGAGGAGAAAAAAAATTAAAGAGAGAGAGAAGAGGAAAAGAGAGGGGGAAAAAGGAGATGGATACAAATGGTGGTCTTTCCATTGATGATACCATTTTGCTTGGGTGAGGCCATTAGATAATATCAACTATTTGCAGCAGTTATTTCACAAAAAACTCAGCAATTGTTAAGGTTTCATCACAATATGCCATCATCTGTGATTAGGTTTTCATTCCTTCTCACTAGCTCTCTCCTTCAATTATCTGGCTAAAACATTAATACACAGTGAAATAGTCAAAATGTTGGATGCAGAAGAGAAAAGGAAACAAAGCAGAGGCTATAAAACATAGAGTTGAATACACTGGAGCCCACCCTCCAGTGCCTCTGCCTGTGTCAGAATGGAAGTTTGGGACAAGTGGATCCTACCACGTTTCTTTACTCAAAGGAGAGACTCCTTTTCTGTCTTTTCACTTACCCCTCTTACCCCAATTCTGCCCCCAACTCATTTTCCTCTTGACGTCCCCACCAGCCTTTTCCTCAGTGGGGGCTGCTCAGCTTCCCAGTTCCACTAACCACAATGTGCACAGGACAGTCTTCCTATTCCCCACAGCCTTTTCCAGATCACTGCTCCTTTACCCTAATTTAAAAATGTCCCTGGAGACTCATCCTGAATCTCTCTGGGTGGCTCATTACTCCTGGATTTTTCCCACCCTTTGGTTGAGGATTGTGGCACCAGGCTCAGGATCTTTATTTCCCCACCATCTCCAGCTGCTTCGGACAATTCCAATGTCTGTGAGGGCAACTCTTCCCATAGTCCAGTTCCTTGGCCTTCTTCATTCTGATAACCTAACCATTCTGCAATCCACTCCCATAACCATATTCTTGCCATTTCTAGGATGTGAATGTAAACTCCCATGTTCCACTCTCTGACCACAATCTCTCTGATTCTCCTAGTGCTTTCTCTCTCCCCTCCCCTCTCACCCTCAACTGTTAATGCATTTACTTTTTCCAAACATGTCTTAAATAACTCTAATCCATGCCCATATATCAGTTCTCTTTCATCTTCCTGTTTTTTTTTTCCAACCTAATCATTATATCAGTCATTCCCTTACCACTATTTCCTGACTCTTGACTCAACTGGACATATTTGTACATGTTACAAATAACTCCCCCAAAACATAAAACAACAAAAGAAATCTTTATATAACATCTCCCTTTGGCTATGATCTTGTTTTTTTCTTTCCCCTCCCAAATATCTTGTTAGAGTAGTCTCCTCTACATTTCTTCACCTTGAATTTGTTCTTGAACCCAGTGTAATCTGGCTTCTGTCCTTCAGAAGCGGTGCCTCTTCCACAATTATCTATCTCAGAATACACTGCTCTTCACCCATTGCCTCATCAAAAGCCAGCAGTTGCTATGCTCCCCCTTCCCTCCCATCAGTTACCAAATCATGCTGATGTATTATGATGTGTCATAAGCTAACATTCAATGAACTTATGCTATGTGCCAGGGCCTGTGCTAAGTGCTTTACATTTACTCCTCACAAGAATGCTATGGAGTACACAGTACTACCATTATTCCCATTTTAGAGAGATGGAAACAACTAGAGATGGTAGGCTAAGCCAACATCCTTCTACCTCCTTAACATCTCTTGGATCCATCCTTTCCTCTCTTTCCCCACTGATACTGCCTTGTTCCAGCTCATCAAGAAGCTCCCCTCCTCAGTACTTTCCCTGGCTCCATTGTGTGTCTTCCATCCATGCTCTCCACTGCTGCTAGAGACCCCTCTAAATTTCGCAGCTGATCATGTCACCCCCTGGCTTTTTTTTTGCTTTTTAAAAAATTTTTTATTTTATATTGGAGTACAGTTGATTAACAATGTTGTGTTTTTTTGTGTACAGCGAAGTGATTCAGTTATACATATACATGTATCTATTCTTTTTCAAGTTCTTTTCCCATTTAGGTTATTACACAGTATTACACAGCGTTCCCTGTGCTATACAGGAGGTCCTTGTTGGTTATCTGTTTTAAATATAGCAGTGATGCCCCCTTGCTTAAATACCTGCACAGCTGCCCCTTAACTGTCAGACTAAGGCTCAGGGGTCACACTTATCCCACAAGTCTGCTCACAGTCTGCCCCTGGCCAGCCTCCCTGGCACCCTACTCATGCCATTCCTCCTCTTCCCATACCCAGGTGGAATCACTTATTTTTCCCTGACAGAGTCACACTGTGGCCACTCCCTGAAGTACACTTTCATCAGATTCATTTTTATTCATTCTTTAAAACTCAGCACAGTCCACCCAGAAAGTCTTTGTGATGCCTGGTGTAGATGCCCTGCTCCATCACCGTGACTTATTGTATTACACTCACAGCACACTTACGTGTCACTCCCATACTCAACTATGATCTCCTGCAGGGCTAGCAGGACTGTGATTTTCTCAGCTTTGAACCACCAGTGCCACTCACAGTGCCTGTCAATACAGAGGAACTCAAATATTTACTTCTCAATATCTTCTTTCTAATTTAGCTGTCCTGATCTGAACTCATACACCGAAAGAATGTTTTTCAAAATCTGTCATACACCTAAGGAAATTTGTTTTATCATTTTCCAAGTGCAACAAATGATGTTTTGATAAATTCACACTCCCAATGAAGACAGCATCCATGAATTTAGAGTAAAACAGGTATCATTTGCTTGTTTTGATGGGCAAGTCATTTGATTGCCAGCAATTATGTCATATGTGTGTAGATATTTCAGCACATGTACCATTTACTACATTTCAAAGTCTGTTATTTTTAAAGGTATATAGATTTTTTGGTTAAAATGTCTAACAGATACCAGGACACCTTTATTTTAAATAATTTTTAAAGTAAGTGCGAAGTCCTTACAAACGCTAGTCTATACGTATACAATTGAGCTAGAAGAACACTATTTGCATGTAAATCAGTTAAGCTTAGTAGTAGATTCCAGATCTCTTGAGAACTATCTAACATAAAGCAATGAATAAATTGAATGGTTCCACATTGTTCTCACAAAAGCTAATAAACATGGCTTCATAACACCCTGTTTTTTGAAGTAATCTCCTCTTCTACCTTTATTTGGCTTAACATATATTTTCCTACAACCTTCACATATGTATCCACACTTTAAAAAAATTAACTACTGTAATTAATCACTAACTTTTAACATTCTTTATGTGCTTAGTAAAATATGCCCAGTGAAACAAAATCATTTTCCCATAAAAACGCCTGACATTCTTTTCCCCCACTATAATTATCAATACCGTGAATGTAACCCTTGTCTATTTCTACCAGTGTCCTCCAATCCTATTCTGTTCTAATTCATTCATCTAGCTTAGCTATAACACTAGCTCCCAGCTTCAAAACAGTTTCTTAGCCACAGCCACAGCTAAATTTAATAATTAGAGATGGACTGAGGATTACTTGCTTTATGTGATTTTTTTTTGTAGTGAATGATACAAATTAAAGTGGACAATAAAACATCCAAACACAGAGCCCCGGTTACTTATTTTTGTATATAACTTTATACATACTTTAAGCCTTACAGCAAAGCCTTTTACACCGATCACGACTCATACAGCAAGCTTTCTATAATTCCTTGTTCTTCACAGTTGTATAGAATCGGCAAGCTAGTTTTCCATGCCCCTATTCCCCACTAAAATAAATCGGCTCCTGGAGTTTCCTGGAAAGGCTGTAACTTGATTTTCCAACCTGAAAACAATTAATAAAGCACTCGGCAGTGAGTCCCAAATAATACAAGACAACTTAACCTTGGCAGACATACACTTCATTGAGCTAGAAATGATCTTCCCTTTCAAAACTCCTCTGATTAAATTCAGTAGTGTTGAGGTCACTCTTGAGCTTATATTGAAAACTAACCCTAGTGCCTCGGTCTTACTTCTTTTAGCTCTGAATTCTTGACGTGTTTTTATCTCAACACCAAACCTATTGCTATGGCTACATGACTCTTTCAAGTTTGGGTGTATTTAGGAAGAGAACTGGATGATATGCCAGATGTCAACCATTTTCAGAATGGTCTGAAAGTAGTAATGCATTAAAGCTATGGCCATTGCTATACTGACTCTACCCCCCACCTCACCCCCAAATAACTAGCTGTCAAGATGAATAACCTCAAGGGAATTACTATCAATCAATTAAGTTGGACAGCCACGATGTCCTCAGCCTATAGACGGATTCAAAGCAGGTTTAACTCATCACTATTTTCAAAAAGCTTAAAACCAGGAAGAAACAATAGTGAGCAAGTAAAAGACAGTACCAAAAAAAATCTGTCAGGGAAGACTTCATAGAGAAAGTAGGCTTTGAACTCAAACCTGAAGTTTGGTTAGAAGTGACTGAGGTAAATGAGAAGTCAGAAAAGCATTCCAGGTGAAGGAAACTACATAAAGCCAGTTAACATTTATTGGGCATTTACTATGTGACAGGGACCACAGTGAGCACTTTACAAGCTTAACATTGCTATTTCTACAGCCCCATGAGTTGGGTACTTTGATTGTCCCCACTTTGTAGATAAGGAAGTTGAAACTTAGATAGCCTGAGTATCTGTTTAAGGTTACCCAGTCAGTCGATGGTGGGTGCCCTAAACTCTAGTGCCCTAAACATATGTGTGGAGGTTGGGGGACAATGAAGAAACTGACCCAACTAGTGATGGAGGCTATGTGGAGTAAATGCAGAAAATGTTTGATATATGAATTAGATTGTAGGCTGCCTTAGAAATAGAAAAGTTTGAATTTGAAATAAGGAGCCACGGAAGGTCTGTGAGCAAGACAGCAGTGCTGGCGGAAGGCTTAGAGTTGCAGAGACATGAGGACTGGTTTGATGAGGATGGAGAAACACTTGGTTAGGCCTTTGGTAATTGTATTTGGTAAGCTTTGCTTTAGTAACAACCACCAAATGTTTGGGGCTTACAAAAACAAATGTTTACTTCTCACTTAAGTTACATGTCTGCTAAGGATGGCTGTGAGTGAGTTGTGAGTTTTCCCCATCTGTCTTTTTCATTCCTGGATCCAGGCTGAAAGAGCAGCCCCTATTTGGACATGCTATTCTTGTGGCAGAGGAAAAGAGCCAGAGAGCTGACGAAGACATGCAATGGCTCTTAAAACATCTGCTCACTTACCTTTGTCAAAGGCAAGTCACACAGCCAAGCTCAAGCTCAATGTCGATGGGGCAGGGGTGCATCCTCCTCCACAGGAGGCCTGCAAGTCACATGGTAGAAGGCAGGGTGTATAATCCTCTTACAGGAAAGGGGAGTGAATCCTGGGAACAATAATGCAATCTACCAGAGGAAGCCTGTGCTCTTTACAGATGCTGTCGCTGTAAATTAAAGCAACAGACTGAAATGAGTAAACTTCACAGAAGGAGGTGAAATCTCTTGTTCTCCCCAGATAGAGGGCTCTGTTCTAAGGAGAACAACTGCTGTTCTATTTCCATATTTGCTGATGTAAAAGTCTTATGCTGTATGATTTTATCATCCCGTGCCTAAAATCTGTCAAAGACTGAAAAATGAATCAAAGACAGTTTATATGAATTGATGGGGTGGATATGAATCCTTTATACTCTGTCTCATTACAATTACAACTAAATTAAATTAGAAAGGTAAACAGAGAAAGGACCCAGTTAACATGTCTATACTGTCTTGATTCTCTATCCTAGATGGCATTATAATTAAGATGATTCTACCTATTGACTCTGAGGCTGCTGACTTAATAAACGATTCCAGTTGTGTACAAAATATAGGTGATGCAAATGAGTGATAGTTAAAAATGAACTAACCTAAATACATTTTGGTGCTGTTAAAAAGGAGACTGCAGGCCCAAAATGGAGTCACTTGTGCTAAACCCCACGTCAGCAAACCAAGACTTAATACCTAACCTAACTGCCGTTTCAACTCCCCCCCAGGAATGTAACCTTTAACCAGTCAGGCAGGAATTATCTGGTCAGCACTAGTGAGGTAATCCACCCAATAGGCCTTGCTGTACCACTTAGGAGGGCAACCTTCCCTGAAGCAATGCATTCTTTGCTAATATTTTCTTTTTTTACCCCCTTTCCACTCTTAAAGACCTTTTCTTTTCTATACCTTGGTGGGGCTCCTTTCTGTTTGCTAGATAGGATGCTGCCCAATTTATTAAATGAATCATTTAATAAACCAATTTGACCTTTAAATTTACTCAGTTGAATTTTTATTTAACAGCGCTAAACAAGTCACCCCAAACATGCAGATCATTAAATCAAATAAAAATGATATCATGATATTCTTAGAATGAGTTATTTCCAAACCTTTTTTTGGAATTTTTTAAACCTATAAAACTTAAATCTGAACCTTAGCTTTACACTATTTGGTTTTCCCAGTCAAGTCTCTTGTCCCCACTGATCATTTATAGCTTCCAAGGTGATTCCAAAAGGTCACTGTTTACCTGGTTCGAAGCCTGGTTCTTTAATTCCCCTTCCTAGCTGCACATCAAGCTTTCCTGTTTGAATTCTTAAACAGAGATGCATGTCTCTGCAAATTCATCACTTCACCTGAGCATAAAGTGTGCTGATACCAGAACATTCCCATTAAAGATCAATTTTGCCTGACATTCCATTAGAAAATGGTCTGCCTCTCTCCTTTCTTGCAAATCCTATCAAATCTTTTAAGGGGAGCCCAAGTTTTCCCAGAACATGCAATTTGAAAGTCTAGGGAAGACAACATATTGGGATGTGCAGTAGATATTAAGTACTTAATAAATATTTGTAAATGGAAAAGTAAATCGATTGATCATTCTAGCAGTTAAGCTTCTCTTACATAACAAAAGCTCCTGAACTTTTATTTAAAGGGATTTAAAGAGAATTCAATATATTTTTTGCCTAAGATGCTCAATAATTATTTATCGTTGTTTACCAGGACAAGGAGGAAAAAGTATAGTCCATAGTTCATAGCAAAACAGATGTCCCATCACGTCACTTCCCATCCTCCCCCTATTTTTTTAAACAACCCTTTTTAGGTCCTGGGCATGCAGGTTGGGGGGAGGGGAGGAATGAATATAACGCTGAAAATTCTAACGTTAGGAAGAGAAAGTTGTCTCACTCCCCATCGTCTACAGAATGTTACTAGAATGTCATCAAGGTCTAAGAAGGCTTCTTTTGTATTATAATGAGCTATTACATGTAACCATGTTTATAAAAGAACATTGACCACTCACAGCATAACCGCATCTAGAGTATATTATATTTGCTTTCTAAAGACCTTTACCTAAATGGACAATCAAAATGCTGCTGTAAATTTTTAAATCATTTGAAACATCTCATTTATGTGGCAACTTCAACTGCTTATTCTAAGGTTACTTTCTATACAGTAGCTCAAATAGTCTTGAGTTGCATCTTATTGTGAAATGCTGGAGGGCTGGCTTCAATCACAGCTACAAACTTTGAAACACTGGAAAAATATGAAGAGGATCCCATCTCTTCTTGGTGCAATTACTGCTCTCAGGAGATCAATAAATGTATTCTCCTACTTTTTTTTTTTTTTTTTTGCGGTACGCGGGCCTCTCACTGTTGTGGCCTCTCCCATTGCGGAGCACAGGCTCCGGACGCGCAGGCCCAGTGGCCATGGCTCACGGGCCCAGCTGCTCCGCGGCATGTGGGATCTTCCCGGACCGGGGCACGAACCCGTGTCCCCTGCATCGGCAGGCGGACTCTCAACCACTGCGCCACCAGGGAAGCCCTATTGTCCTAGTTTCGTACAACTGCATAACTGTAATATATAGTGTTTAGTGACTCTGTTTTGCTACATTTGTAAAACCTATTTAAAATCTAACCAATCTCAATCTTAAAAAATCATAAACTAATCAATCATGAAATCCAATCATGAAATCATAAACTATCCAAGAAGGCATTCTGAAAAGTGGAAAATTGGTAAATATAAAACCTGTCATTATAACGTCATGAGTTCATTTGCATAAGCACGGAAGTGGTGCTCATCCTAATCTTATGCACAAACATAGGGTGCACAAAGAATAATTTTCTAAAAATAACATGGTAAACAATAGCTGGGGTATTTCACACACAATGTGAGATTTTAGTAAAATAGATATGAGAACAGACCTCTCAAACAAAATGAAGTGCCATTTGTGGAAAATGAGTCATGGAAACCGTGTTTCTTAATATGAAGTATAAAATATCTTGATCTAATTTATTTTATTTTTTTAAATTTTTATTTATTTTTGGCTGCGTTGGGTCTTCATTGCTGCACGCAGGCTTTCTCTAGTTGCAGTGAACAGGGGCTACTCTTCGTCGTGGTGGGCAGGCTTCTCATTGTGGTGGCTTCTCTTGTTGTGGAGCATGGGCTCTAGGCACACAGGCTTCTGTAGTTGTGGCACAAGGCCTCAGTAGTTGTGGCTCATGGGCTCTAGAGCACAGGCTCAGGAGTTGTGGTGCACAGGCTTAGTTGCTCCGCGGCTTGTGGGATCTTCCTGGACCAGGGCTCAAACCCACGTCCCCTGCCTTGGCAGGCAGATTCTTAACCACTGGGTGACCAGGGAAGCCCCTCTTGATCTAATTTAAATCTCTATATAATCTGTGAATTTTTAAAAATTCACCAAAATTTCTGGAAATAGAAAAAAGACTAGAAGGAAATATTATATGTAAAAATGTTAGCCATCCTTACAATTCAATGGTAAGGTAGTTATCACTTTATATCTTTTTTATTGTTTATTGTAGTTTCCATGTTTTCTTCAATGAACATCTATTACTATTAATATCAGAAGGAATAATAAATTGTCTAGAACATTTAAAGAAATAGCCCCTTTGAATCAAGAAAGGGTTATACTGTTAAGCAGACTTTATGCATTCTACATAGAAGGGCTTACCTTTTACTTTAATCAGGTTATAATTTCACTTCTGTTGGGGTTATTGCTTGCATCTGAGTCCTAGCAGGTAACACATTTGCTTTGATAGGAATATATTCTCTCTGGTCCAAAACCATCTAGCCTTTTTCCCTGAACTAAATTATTACAAATATGTCTTGGAAAATAAAATCAGTGCTGATACCCAACTCCATTGCATTTACAGGTTTTTCATCAAATTCTACAAGTAATGCATTATATTGCTTTTCTTTTCCATAGTAGCAACATGAGGTAATTTCCATTATATTCTTTTCAGAGTTGAAAAAAAAATCTTTCATTTCCTAAATGTTGAACAATACAATAAGCTGCTTGCTTATATTCTCATCTGGAATCTTATTTCTAATTTCAGTTTAAAGATGGTTTGAAATAAATTAAATGGGCCTATGAAACAAGATCTTCTCAAAACCCAAGTTTAAAATGAGATGAGATCTTCAAGTAAAAAATTTACTTGTGGGGCTTCCCTGGTGGCGCAGTGGTTGAGAGTCTGCCTGTTGAAGCAGGGGACACGGGTTCATGCCTCGGTCCAGGAGGATCCCACATGCCGCGGAGCGGCTAGGCCCGTGAGCCATGGTCGCTGAGCCTGCGCGTCCGGAGCCTGTGCTCCACAACAGTGAGAGGCCCGCATACCAAAGAAAAAAACAAAAAATTTACTTGTTATATTTTGACAACTTTATTTAATGGAGACAGAGGAGGCAGATGAGAACTATAGCCTCGGTTTACACACTGGAGAAGAAAAATCCACATATTAGAATAATAAGTCTCCAGGAATCACAATGAAATGGTCATAATCACCTAGCTATCGGAAAGCAGTTTTCTTTCCCTCTCACGTAGAGGTCATTCCAAACTAATACTGTGATTGTTCAGTGTAATATGGCAGAGTATTACCATTCTTAAAAAGACATAATTTCAAGTCACTTAAGAAGTTTGGTTGTGTTTAAAAATCTGGGGCCTAGCCCTTCCAGCTTCCTGGTAAATGAATGCTCACAGGCAACCAGCTACACTGGAACATGTCATAACCTTACATGAATGTTCTCTGATTAGAAAAAAAGCTTAAGATTGCCTTCGCATATTTACAAAAGAAGCTCACTTACACCTGGGCATCCAGAGACATGGGACTAGTTTCAGAGTTTACTTCTAGTAAGTCAGACAGAGAAAGACAAATATCACATGATACCGTTTATATGTGGAATCTAAAAAAAAAAACGTACAAATAAACTTATTTACAAAACAGAAATAGAGTCACAGATGTAGAAAACAAATTTATGGTTACCAGGGGGTAAGTGGGGGTGGGGATAAACTGGGAGATTGGGATTGACATACACACACTACTATATATAAAATAGATAACTAATAAGAACCTACTGTATAGGTAGGCAAGGATTTGGTATTAAGTTGCTTGGCTACCATTTCACAGCAAAGAAATTTGGTAAAGGAATTGATAATAGCCTTATCTTCCTTTGGAAAGGATTTAAATTACTTTACATTTTTGGTACTCTATTCAATACTCTACTCAATACTCTGTAATGACCTATATGGGAAAAGAATCTAAAAAAGAAGGGATATATGTGTATGTATAACTGATTCATTTTGCTGTACAGCAGAAACTAACACAACATTGTAAATCAACTACACTTTAATAAAAATTAATTAAAAAAATAAAAATTTTTAAAAAGAGCTTACTTCTACTGGCTCCTGGGGAAAAATTATGCTGTATGGCTTTCACAATGAAAAAAAATATATATATATGTATAATACATTACATTTATATATTATATAAACTATATAAATATATATATGCCTGTCTTTTTTCATTTCTTTCTCTCTCTTTTTCTTTTTTTTTTCAAGAAACTAGCACTTCAGCAAACCACATAGTTATGCTGTGTTATGACGCATGGTGCTTTCATAGTAATGCGACATGTCTAAATGACACAACGCTGGCTATCTACCAAAAATGTAAAGTACTTTAAATCCTTTCCAAAGGAAGAAAAGGCTATTATCAGTTCCTTTCGCAAATTTCTTCGCTGTAAAATGGCAGCCAACCAACTTAATACCAAATCTTCACAAAGTTTATGATTACAACGAAACAAAGGGCTTTAGGTATGGATGATTTTGTTTATGAAATTGTTCACTACCCATAGCTCTTTCCTTCTTGGCTCAAAGAGGTAAAATTATAAACCTTGAAATTGCCATCTCTCTCTTTTGTTCCTAGAGAAGGAGTAATAGCAGATTTCCTCCTCAAACTGCACATCCCTCCCATTTCTCCATGAGATCTGAACTGCAGGTAGTTGAAGTTTTTATTTAGAAGACAGCTTATTTATAAATCACGGATGGCAAAGTTCTGGCATTCATTTTCACTTTTGTTTGTCTCAACTTAAATATTTTAATAAAGTGTTTATTTTATTCTGACTTCTTACAGGTACTGCTACCCTGATAGAACCAGTGACACACAGATGTATGGAATTCTCAAGAGAGATGAGCTTTCCTTAAAATTTGAAGGAAAAAAAAACTCCGTTGCGGGGGCGGTTTTTATTCCCATTTAGTTGGAGATAAAGGGAGAAACAGAAGGAATAAATAAAGAGAGGAAAGAAGGGAGATGTGTATTGTGTTTTAAAGGCTTGGCAAATGCATCCACACCTAGCCATATAAATAGACCCTTTCAATTAAAAAAAAAAGGCAAAAACAAACAAAACACTTCTTTCCTTATATCATTCCCTCCCCCTGCTTTTTTTTCCTTGCAGTGGTCCAGGTTGAAACTATTTCCTGGAATCAATCAGCCAGCCCTAATTCTCATAGAAGACTTTAGAGCAGTTTGTGTCTAATAACAGCTCTGTGGAGGTCTTTGAAATTCTAATAAAGACCCATCAACCTATCAGAAGAACATGTAATTTATGTTCATTACTTCGTGGAGCCTGGCTGTAGAATTTGGATGGTTGCACCTCAGTTAAAACTTGAAGTTAATATCATTTAACTAAAAACTTCAATAAAAAGTTAGAGTTCTATTCTTAGTAGCATTAATACCCTCTTAATACCCACCAGATAACTGACCTCCTGATCCTTTCCTCACTGAGAAACCTTCTGGTAACACAGTCAGGGACTTAGCAGTGATGAGCCCTCTATGGGGGATTATTGTGTAACCAAGCACCTTGACTTACCCTATCTCCATTCTTTGACAAATGTTGTGTTTTTCCATTACAGGTGTTTCTGTTTCTAAAAGAGAAAGTCGCTCAGGCTCCACACCAATCCGTCCACCTCCCTTTGCCCTGCAGAGGTTCACCATATAATTGGTAAAAACTTCAAATGTAATTAAAATGGTGTAAGTTAGAGTAGGTCTACTATTCGTGAGCAGTGATTGCTGCCTGTTAAGAACCTTAATCTCGGGCTTCCCTGGTGGCGCAGTGATTGAGAGTCTGCCTGCTAATGCAGGGGACATGGGTTCGTGCCCCGGTCCAGGAAGATCCCACATGCCGCAGAGCGGCTGGGCCCGTGAGCCATGGCTGCTGAGCCTGTGCGTCTGGAGAGACCACAGCAGTAAGAGGCCCGCGTACCGCAAAAAAAAAAAAAAAAAGAACCTTAATCTCTACGATTTGAGATCACTCTAAAGAAGAAAAAAAATGAGGACTTACAAAGCAGTTAAATGTGGCTTTCTAAGTCTCTTTCCAACTGGGCTTTGCAAACAGTGTTAAACTGAGAAATGTGGGAGATAAAAAAGAAGAAAAGTCCAAAAGGGTGATTTAACAAGAGAGACTTCCACAAATCCTTGAAGAACTTCATTTCCTGTTTTCCTTCTTCCAGAGACCGCCATTAACCAGGGGCTAGTGCCAGAGAAGAAAGAGAAGGGACACTAACCCAATTTTCTGTTAAAATAACGTCCTACTAGGTTCAGCTCCTGAGAACATTGAGAAATTCTCATTCCACAATGTAAGTTATTTTAGGGGCACTGTTTAAGGAAAAATAATAAGCTCCTTATAATGCTCTGAAACTTTATACCTTAATTAAGAACGGATCAAGTTGGTAGAAAACAAATCCAATTTTTGTGGCAACTCAAACTCACAAACTAGAAAACTAAAATAGTACCAAATACAGAGTACTAAATAACTAATTTTATTCCAAGTCAAACTGGACTTCAAACTGAAGTCAAGTAGTGCTGATATATATGATACCCCTTGTTCAAAGTTCATGTATTGTGTTTCTCTGACTTTTGCACTGAGTTTTTTTACTGCAGCAGGAGATTATTCAAAGAATGACGGCCAGGTAATCTTTGATTCCTCAGAGGACAGATACAAGATGAACTAAGCATCTGATGGTACTTTCAGATGTAAGCAAAAGAATTTATTAACAAGGATTTTTCTGTTAATGTAATGTGTCGCTCTGAGGAGATATATAATCCCTTTGTCTACAAGTCTGTCAGACTTTAGGTCTATATTCATGCCTATAAAGCCTGAACAAAGGCAGGGAAATTGAATAAAACTTCAGTTAATATCAGCCTAATCGTTCAGTGATTTCCAATTAGTTCAGGGTAAAAAAAAAAAAGAAAAGAAAAAAGAAATATTGTTCCTCCATTCACCAACAAAGCAGTACCTATTATATACTGTGCAAGGTATTGGTAAGAAAACAAAGATGAAAGAGGCATAGTTCCTGCCCTCAAGGAGTTTATAATCTAGTGAACAATAATAAGACAGAATGGAATACATAAGAAATCACACAGAAGCAACATGCTGAAGAAATGTAGCAGATGCGATTAATTTTGACTGGGGGAAAATTAGGAAGAGCCTAACGGATGGAGCAGTATTTGAGCTGAACTTTGGAGAAATAGAGTCTGAATGGACAGAAAGCAAAGAAGAACACTCCAAGGAAACAGTCTTGCACCTATGGTTGAGTGTGGTGCTGGAAAAGCAGGGCTGAGGTATGGGCTATGCAACAGAACTAAGGGCCAATGAGCCTGGAGAAGTGATTTGGTGCTGGATCAAGGACAATTCTGAATGCCTTGTTAAGGAGTTCAGATTTACACATGGCAAGGCTTTTGAGCTGAGGTTTGATGTGATCCAACATGTATTTTAGGAAGAAGACAACAGAAGTACAATGACTGGTACACAGACATAAAATTGAGGCTCAGAGTCAATTAAAAGTCAGTGACATTACTCATCCCCAGCACTGGATGGGGAGACTTGGGGTGGGTTGGGCACCACCAAGTTAATACCATAGAATTATAGGCAAACAGTCAGGATACCCTTAGAACCTCATCTGTAAAATACAAATTACTTGCAATTCACTGATTCTGTCTGTGGGAAATTAGATTTCAAGATCAGTTTGGCTGGAAAACGAGGCCTAGACCAAGTATAGTGATTGGGGATAGAAAGGAGATGAGACATAACAGAAAAGCATCTCAATGGCTCAACCGAACGTGAGCGTCTCCACTGATTTGTAAATAAAATGCTCCTTGATCCAAGCTGGTGAAACAAACCAAGTTAGACACATACCTGGTATTATAACGGACTTCTCATTTCATCCCTATTGGTCTCTGTACATGTTAGACCAAAGCCAGGCCCAAGTGGAGCCAGGCCAAACTAAATAACACCTGGAATGACTCCGGAAGGGCTGGTGAAATATTGTCCCTTTGGTTGAAACAGTGCTTAACTCATGTCTTTCCAGCAGATGCCAGGAGCAGGACAAGCAATGGTCTATGTTCTGCATGCAGCTGGGGCTCAGGTATGATCACAGGTGAGGCTTCCATAGAGCAAAAAGAAAAACTGTCAACCAAACATTTTTACTACACACAAGAAGGTTTTTTTGTTTTGGAAAATATATTGTTCTTCCAGGCTGCAGTGAGATAGTTTCTATTTAATTGCACAGAAATCCTAAGAAGGTTACAGCAGTGAAACATTAAAATTCTAAGGGCAACTAATAACATTAAAACTTTATAGCCCCAGATAGAATAATTTAGACAAAAACAACATGAACATATGTTTTGTGTAATAATAACAAACATTTATAGCTGTCAAGAGAGAAAAACACAGGTTTATGCACACCTTAATGGTGTGCATGGGTGAGCATGAGTATATTTAAAACATAATATATTACAAAAATGACAGCAGGCATGGCTCTTCTGGGTACTATGTTAAATCAATGAATAAATTACCAAAAGTGAGCTGTGGCTGTTTGGATGTGTAATTGAGCTTAACGTATGTAGTGTTATTTCAAAAGAAACTGTTCAAGGAGTTTCAAGCCCAATCCACTCTGCATCTATCTTAGGCAGTTTACAAATAGCAATAAATGAAACTGTTTCACAGTAGGAAGGAAGTTTACTTAAATGGAGGAAAAGTTAATTTTAATAAGCTTTGCAGGAATCGAAAACAAACTTATAAATAATTTGCTTATGTTCACCAAATTGGAAATCGAAATGTTAGTATTTAAATTTATTTTAATTATTCACTGTATGACTCACAAAAGCACTAGAAATTACCTGTTCAACTTAAAACAAATACATATATACAACCCGTCATAAAAATATGTTTATTATTCTACTTGTTTTAGTTACACCATTTGAATGCCACCCTTTTTCAAAAAAATTATTAGGACTACAGAATATGAAATAAATTTTAAGCTTGTTTGTGCCGACAAGTTAATGGCAATTGGTAATAACTGTGCTGCAGATAAAGCCATTAATGTGCTTTTTAGAATAAAAATAACTTCTTATAATTTTCTTTCTAATTATAAGGTTGTTTGTCTTACTTAGTACCCTACCACAGTTTTACGAAACAGAGAAAGAGGTATGTTTTCTTATTTTTCCCGGCCTTACTCATCTCATAGTTTTCTGTAATATATAAAATGCTGTGACCCTTTTACATAGGAAAAGTGAACAAAATTCCCTAAGAATTAAGTCCTGAACCATTTGAATTACAGATCTTGCCAAGTAGCCAAAACGGCCACTTGGTGGCTATAATTTCTTTTTAGGAACGACAATTTAAGCATTTTAAAATGTTATGCTGGGTTTAGGTAACAAGCATGCTGACTCCTTATTTTTCATTTCTTTTCTGTTAATGGGGTCCTTATATTATGGTAGATGCAGGATGCAGGAATGTCATGTATTTTATGAAAAGGAGCCTATTTTTCTTGAACAGCGTATTTTCATCTGTCCCATTGGTCCTGTGCTTTGTCGTCATTTATGGCCACCTAACACAAGTATCTTCCAATACTCTCTGCAATTGTATGGGGCCCTGGACTCATAAACCCAAAGACTTGCTTTTCATTCACACTAGATGAAATAGCTTCCTACTAGCCCTGAAAAGAACTAAAATAGCTTGTACTTAAAGATCTTTTTATTCAAAATCACAAAACGATTATGTACATCAACTATACCTCAATTTTTTTTTTAAAAGCACAATACAATGAGGTAGGAGGCCGTCCCTCTGTGCTTTCAGCACCACTTCTACTCATATTTCCAAAGTCAACTCACTTTGCCACTCCACTCTCTTCTCCCAAAATTTTGCACAAACCGACCAATTTACTGACTCTGCCAAGCACTAATCTCCCAGGGTTTCCATGCTTCTACGAGCAGATGATGATTAACACAGTCGGGGCAGTCAGATGCAGACAGACAGTGAAGCCCACTTTCCGCTCCATGTTTGTTAGGAGACCAAGATATGAAAATTATTAGGACAGGAAATACTGCTTTTTGGGTTGGAGTTTAAAGACCAGGCCATATATGCTGAAACAGGTGAAGCTACTTGGAAATAACTTCCGTATCTAACCCTCTTTTGAGTCTTCTCTGTCTGCATCTGTGGTCATTGTTCTCTCATCTCCAGGGGCTAACCCCGCTGAGGCATCACTGGTAGTTAAGCCTCAAGAGTCAAATACTTCGCAGAAAGGAATTTACTGAGGCTCCTAAGGGCAAAGCCATAAGAACCAGAGCCTCTCCCTGACTACACTCATTTTACGCAACACTTTTTCCTTTCCTGGTTTAAACTGAGTCCCACAGAATTAATAGGCAAAGAGTCAGGGGATGTGGGAAGCGGAAAGGGACCAGCAGCTAAATTAGTGCTCAATGCCAGTTGGCATGTTTTAAATGTTACCCTATGAGTACTAGACCTACCAAAAGTACATAATGAATATAAGTCATAGAAGCAATTTACTGTAGAGCTCTAGATACATATTAATATAATCTTAACATCGAAGACTCTTGACAAGATATCATACTAATTATTTCCAATAACAAACATAAAATCATAATTCAAGAGTTCAGATCCTGGATCACTAAATCTCAGGATTTAGTCACCTAAGGGTATTATGCTAGAGTTCAAAAGTATGATGATGTCACACACTGAATCTGTGGGGTCTATAAGGCTGGTATTTCTGCACTGAAGAGAAATTCCAGGAATCACGGGATGGTGTGTGGAAGGCACGGCCTGTGCTAGGACTGATTTTTCTGGCACCTTAACGGCTCCCACCACCACTGCCTCTGGTACCACCCAGGGTCCCTATTGTGAAGCATCTGGCTCTGAGTATTGGTGCCTCAAAGTGGCTATTTTCAGGTTTGACTTCCTGTTTTCCTTTTCACGTCCATTCCTTCTGACTCCACTTGTGGATTTAGTCCTTGCTTACGACTGTCTTTGGTTTACTTGTTCACCTCGTCGCTGATTGAGGTGACTCTCCTCCATTCTATGTCCCACTCAAAGCTCCTCACTGTAACCCAGTGAGGCCCCAGTCCCACACACCCACCATTGCAAGAGAACAGGGAGTCAGACTCCTACCCTGGCTGCAGCTATGAGAGTCTAGAAGTGTACAAAATGTCTCTGGTCTTCTTAGCTACCACGTATGAATTAGTCAACCATCCAACTCTGACAGTACTTCCATATATATCATCTGATCTCATCAACAAGCTTGTGAGGGAGGGAGGTAGCATTATCACTCCTCCTTTGCAGATGATCACACAGGTGCAGAGAAGGGATTCTCTGACTTAATGATCCCTGGGGAAAGTACCTTCCATTTGTCTGTGGTTTATGGATATATGGACTTATTTCAAGCCCTCAGATTTCTAATTCTGAAATACATCTATTTGTCTCTATCATTATTTCTAGTCTCAATGTCAGTTCTTCCCCAGTTATGAAAATAATTGATAATATTAGTCTTGGGGAAAAAAAACCTACTAAATTTATTTGGGCTTTTTCCTCCAAAGCATATTAATCACTATATTATCACTACTATATCATAGGACATATTCTTATTACAGTTTGTTTGAAATATCAATATAAAGTTTACCAAATCAGCATACCTTTCCTTATCCCAAAACTATTAATAAAATTATGAAGCACTAAGTAACTAAAATGAGGTAATAGAAACTAAATAGTTGTACAGTAGTACGTTCTCTCCTTTACCAGCTTTTGTAACTTTCATTAAACTTAATTGAATTCTCAGACATATTCTATTAAGGGATGATAATCTTATAGAACTTACAGGAAACAGAAAAATAAATACAAAAAGAGATATACTTTATTGAAATTACACATTTCATTGTCCTCCCTGGGAGCTCAATAACAACTATTTAAATGAAAATTAAAAATTATAGTGTTAGTACAGATGCCACACTTATTAATATATAACTGGTATGTCTAGGATGTCAGTGAGCTAACTAACTCATAACTAACCCTATTTAAAATATCAAGGAAAAAAAAGTCAAGAAAAGTTAAATTTCCAAACACATAGTAGGTTGCTTTGTTTTTCCTTTTTCTTTTTATTATGAAATGCAAAGCTATAAAACATTTTGCATTAAAAAGATACTTCACTTTAGTCTTATATAACTGGCCTAGATTCCATCATATCAATTAAATTTAATCATTGTAATCTACATAACCTCAGAGAATATAGACCAGTTTACAAAACTGGGACTAACAGACTAACAGAATAAGGGACTAACAGAAATAAATAATCTAAAGAATACCCACATAATTGAAGGACTTTGATTTCTGTTGTAAGTGTTTTGTTTACTGACAAGCATTTTTGAAAGTAGACTTTAAGGGACATATGTTGAGCACTGCAGTGTACAGAACGATTAACAAGAAATAGTTCCCTACCTTCAGACAGCAAACAGCCTGAGGGACATCTTTAATACAAAATTCAAAGACAGAATGTGATATGTGCTATAATTGAGGTACAAATGCTTTAGGAACGTTGAGAAAATTGAGAGTCATTTGACTTAGATGGGTATCGGGTGAGAGTGAAAAGGACTGAACAGTTAGAGATGGGCAAAGATACAAGGAGCAGAATGAGAAGAGCATAGAAAAAAGGACAAGTTGAGCAGTTCTGGAGGCTAGAAGTAGGCGCATGTTGCAAAGGAAGACAAGAGACTCAAAGGAACAATGCTCAAAAGGAAGGAACTTTATAGGCAGGCAATGGAAAACCACTGAAGCATCCTGCGTAGGAGAGTCACGGTGCAAATGAAAAAGAGGCACAGACAAGAAGGTCAAATTGGGAGGCTAGTTTCAGAACTTCGTCCTATGGAACCTGCGAGCTCTGCAGAGGTTGGGGACAGGTAGGGCTATAGAAGGTCCAGGTGGTAGCAAGCAGGGGACAAAGTCTTCAGGTTCTGAGTCAACCAAGAAATTTCACTTTGGTTTGTTTTCTATATTGGGATTATGAATAACATTTATTTTGAAAAAAATTATTGGCTAATAATTTATCAATTAAAACCACTAATCAGGATCAAATGTTTTGTTTATAAATTAGGGAGCTGAGGCTCAGAGACTGTTTTATTTGATAACCAAGAAGTCATGAGTGAACACCGATGAGGATAATTTCAATAAAGTGACTGTGGCTAAAGTCATCACGTAGTCGCTGTTTGATGACTTTAATAACCGTTGTTTGATGCTGCTGATGATGATTGTATCATTAGTGCAACATCCCCAACCCACTTCCCTTTTAGGAGGAGAAGTGTGCCTATACTCCCTAATATCCAATTTTCCCATTTACAGGAAGAGAGAGAACTACTGATTGCCTAGGAAAAGTACACACAACAGGAGTTTCAATTTCCAGGCATTCACTGAAAGAAGCTGTTGTAAGACAGCAGCTGCTTAAAATGCAAGATTTCCAAAGAAATTCTATCTTCAAACTCTTTTACCTGATCTCCTTTTTGTGCATTAGCCAAAGGAGAATAGTCATTAAGCTTTTTGTGTACAACTGAGACTAAAAGAAATCTGCAGATAACAACAGAAGATGATATTTGTCAAAGGTCTGAAGCAGTAATACAACTGAAAACTACTTCACAATTGGATAAAATACAAAAGTAATTACAAGGGAAGAAAAGGTACTCAGAACATCAAGTTTACCTTTATCCAGTGATATCTTTGTTCACGTCACTGTTCTCTTTGTTCTATATTACACGGTTAATAATTCTTAGCCTTCAACCAAAATAAAAAAGGGGGGAAATTTTCAATTACTGATTTACAGTAACAGTTATAAAATTCTCAATTATTCGGAAATGAGATGATTTCATTTCATTCCAAAATGCAACATTATTATTAGCACTATTTAATGATAATCTGAAAAAATACATTTTGTTTTCTGTTGTCATGTTAATCTAATTTACTTGAAAGAAAAAACCCCTGACACAAGAACTTCATTAATGAGAATGGGCAGTGGGGTCCAGAAAGATGCTATTTTATAAATATGTAATTCTCAGAAGAGTTTGCAAAGAGGAGAAACAGTGTGTGACCAGAAAAGGGGGTCAGTATAAAGCACTTGTTATATACAACAGGCCAGGTTCTGGAACCCCTGAAGTCTTAAGTAACGGGAAAAATTCCAACACATTAAGCTGGTCGGCATCGTCCTACAAGAGTCAATTTCACTGATACTATTGAACCTGCTCAGCATTGGAATCGCAAGTTTACATCATGTGGTTATTAGTTACTTTCAGATAGGAAAGAAATAAAAGCTTTGGGGATGAGGGACTGAAAAGGAGAAAAAATCTGAGACAGAGTTTTTCAAAATTCTACATAATTCAAAAAGCATAGCCCTCAAATTATGGATGAATCTGAGAAGGTTCAGATAAGTACTGAAGGTCAAATATGCTGATGAAACTTTACTAATTTCTTTCTGGTTTCACAACTGGACCAAAAATTCCCATCAGAAAGTATTGGTTTTACCGGTTTTAGCCAGACGGAACTATCCAGTGAAATTCAATATTTCCCCCTATCTATCTAATGGCAGCCAGAAAAGGCATCAAATGAATGACAGTAGGAAAATACATTTGACCAAGCTGTTTTGGAAAAACGCATGCATGTGTGTTCTATAGAGACTCTGTTCCAGTGAAGTGATCTGGGACATTTTACAAAGCAGACCTCCCCAACCTTAAATTTCCTACAAAGGTCTAGAAGAGTATAAAAGAATATAATAAACTACATTATGTTAGCTAAACCTCATTCATCATTTACTAGAAGGATGTGTATGTACACAGATTATAGTGTACCAAATATAATATGTCAAAGATTAGGCTTTGTTAGAGATTCAAATAGTAGTATGATTTAGTTCTGTCCTTTGAGTTTATGTCAATTTAGAAACCTTTACCTTCTCAGGTTCAATCTCACCTAATCTTGTTAGAGAGCTTTCGAGCAAAGACTATATATTTCATCAACCAGTGTGCTGGTCAGCTGCTAAGTCACATTAGATGCTTTTAATCTTTTTCAAAGCAACTCAGAATATATTTTTTCAGCAAGTCTGTTTAAATAGAAACCAAAAAAAAAAAAAAACCAAAAAACTAACAGCCTATTAAAACAATTAACTAAGTGATTCAAGGAAATACAAAAAAAAAAAAGGTAAGTAAATAAAATCACACTTCTTCTTTATCATATAAATTACTAGTTATTTGGGGAGAAAGAGGTAAAACAGCTCTTTTAAAGATTGTTTTATTTACAGTAAAAAGCAAGAGGCAAAGGAAATGGGAGAGAACTGTAGAGAGGAAGATCAGATGGTAAGATAGGATTGTGCCATTATTTACACAGCTAAGATAAAAAGATAAGATAAAGTGGAGTGCTGTCTTTAACTTTAATAATAATATTATATCGACGAATTAAAAATTTTTAAATATATACTTTTAGCTCAAATAAAGTTTAAAGTGAGCAAAACAAAGAAGTTTAGGATGTAGTCGCTGCCCTGAGGACTTTTTAGTCATGGAGTGTAGTCACCTTAAAAGTTAGCTTACAAAAGGTATAAACGAGAGCTCAAGACAACAATGGAAATGGGTCACAAGGCTGTGTGTGATTAATCACCAAATGTATGGTACAAATAGTAAATACAATATAGTTTAGAAGGAATAGCAATCACCTAGGACTGGAAAGTTGCAGGAAATCTCTATTGAGAAGGTGGGATTTGAATCTCACTCTAGTTCTCCAGTCCCTCCTCACTCTCAACCCTCTCTCTATTCATATAATTGCCTCACTGACTAATCACATTGACTTTGCCTTTGTTCTAAATCCTTTGGCTTCCTTCCCTCTTTACCATTGCTTACCACTCAATATTCTTTCTTTCTCTCCTATCTCATAAGACATACCCTCCCTTCCTGAAATTCACAGCTCCACCTGACTCACTTCCTCTCCAACATCTGAATCATTGTGCCAATTCATCTTCTTTCTCATCCTTCTTGCAACTATCTTCTTCAACCATCCCTTTTTAACTATTCCTATTCTCTAACCTATAAACATGCTAAGGTCACCCCTACCCCATGAAAATTTCCTTTTAACTACATTCCTACTATCCCCTGGTTAACAGCATTCTGGGAGGCAAGAGCTGGGAGTTTCACTATTGAGCATGTATAGTCTCACTTAATCCCCAGTTGTAATATGACGTCCTTGCTCTCAGTTACCCTAGACATTCCTCAAGGCTCTATCATACTTCTCCTTCATTCTCACACAATAGGCTTTTCTTGTCAACATCAACTTCCAAGGCTACAGCTATTAAATCTACCTGGACTTCCCTATCAAATTACCAGTGGCATTTTTCACAGAATATTAGAACAAAAAAATCTTACAATTTGTATGGAAACACAAAAGACCCCAAATAGCTAAAGCAATACTGAGAAAGAAAAATAGAGCTGGAGGAATCAGGCTCCCTGACTTCAGACTATACTACAAAGCTACAGTAATCAAGACAATATGGTACTGGCACAAAAACAGAAATATAGATCAATGCAACAGGATAGAAAGTCCAGAGATAAACCCACGCACCTATGGTCACCTAATCTATGACAAAGGTGGCAAGAATATACAATGGAGAAAAGACAGTCTCTTCAATAAGTGGTGCTGAGAAACCTGGACAGCTACATGTAAAAGAATGAAATTAGAACACTCCCTAATACCATACACAAAAATAAACAAAGTGGATTAAAGACCTAAATGTAAGGCTGGATACTATAAAACTCTTGGAGGAAAACCTAGGCAGAACACTCTTTGACATAAATCACAGCAAGATCTTTTTTGATTCACCTCCTAGAGTAATGAAAATAAAAACAAAAATGAACAAATGGGACCTAATGAAACTTAAAAGCTTTTGCACAGCAAAGGAAACCATAAACAAAAGGAAAAGACAATCCTCAGAATGGGAAAATATTTACAAATGAAGCAACTGACAAGGGCTTAATCTCCAAAATACACAAACAGCTTATGCAGCTCAATATCAAAAAAACAAAAAACCCAATCAAAAAATGGTCAGAAGACCTAAATAGACATTTCTCCAAGGAAGACATAGATGGCCAAAAAGCACATGAAAAGATGGTCAACATCACTAATTATTAGAGAAATGCTAATCAAAACTACAGCAAGGTATCAGCTCACACCAGTCAGAATGGCCATCATCAAAAAATCTACAAACAACAAATGCTGGAGAGGATGTGGAGAAAAGGGACCCCTCTTACACTGTTGGTGGGAATGGAAATTGGTACAGCCACTATGGAGAACACTATAGAGGTTCCTTAAAAAACTAAAAATAGAACTACCATATGACCCAGCAATCCCATTCCTGGGCATATAGCCAGAGAAAACCATAATTTGAAAAGATACATGCAATCCAGTGTTCATTGCAGCACAATTTACAATAGCCAGGACATGGAAGCAACCTAGATGTCCATCAATACAATGGAATATTACTCAGCCATAAAAAGGAACGAAATAATGTCATTTGCAGCAACATGGATGGACCTAGAGATTGTCATACTGAGTGAAGTAAGTCAGACAAGGCAAGACAAAGTAAGTGAGACAAAGAAAGACATCTATATCGCCTATAGATGGAATCTAAAAAAATGGTACAAATGAACCTATTTACAAAACAGAAATAGAGTCACAGATATGAAAAACAATCTTAAGGTTCCATATCTGTTTTCCACAGATATGGAAAACAAACTTAAGTCACAGATATGGAAAACAAACTTAAGGGGGTAAAGGCAGGGGAGGGATAAATTGGGAAATTGGGATTGACATATACACACTACTATATATAAAATAGATAACTAATAAGAACCTACTGTGCAGCACAGGGAACTCTACTCAATACTCTGTAATGACCTGCCTGGGAATAGAATCTAAAAAAGAGTGGATATATGTTTATGTATAACTGACTCACTTTGCTGTACACCTGAAACTAACACAACATTGTAAATCAGCTATATTCCAATAAAAAATTTTTTTAAAAATCTATGTGTACTGTCAAACCTGCAACCTCAGCATTGATCCCTGCTCCAAGCTTCGGGCTTACATTTTCAACTGAGTGTTGCACATAACTACACAGATAATTTTTTGGCTTCTCCCATCTCTAAATCATTGTTCTCAAACTTGCCTGCACTTTGGAATCACCTGCAGAGGTTACAAAATATCTCTGCCCAGGTTATACATCCAGATATTCTTATTAATTAGACATCTGTCCTACCTCAGTTAATAGTAACACCATTCTCCTAACTGTTCATGCTCAATTCCTTTGAATCATCATTAACTATTCCCTCTGACCTCCATTCCCTCGATGCCAAATCCTAATATTTCTTCTATAATATTGCTTCTACTTTTTTCATTCTATTATCACGGCCACTGCTTGACTTTCGTTGCCTTTAGTTATTATACTAGTTTCCTAATTCATTGTCAGTCCTTCCGCTCTCATCCTACTTTTGCCATCTGTTTTCTGTGGCTAAATCCAATCATTAAAACACTAATAGCTAAACCCCCGGGCCATGGACCAGTACCAGTCCGTGGCCTGTTAGGAGCCGGGCCACACAGAAGCTCCATCTGCAGCTCCCCATCACTCCCCATCACTCTCATTACCAACTGAACCCTCGCTCACAGTACTGCCTGAACCATCCCCCCCCCCCCCGCCGTCTGTGGAAAAATTGTCTTCCACGAAACCGGTCCCTGGTGCCAAAATGTTGGGGACCGCTGATTAAAAACGCTAAAGGCATACTAACAAAACATAAACTCTTCAGCTGATATTCAGACCTCTCCAGTACATAGCTCAAAGCTTTTCAGGCTTTATTTTCCACTAGGTCCTCATTCCTTCCCATAAACACATGGACACTCTATGTTCAAAAGAGCCAAACTATTCGCTGTTCACCATTCTCTAGATGTCCCTCATATCTTCCTTTTTTCCATGCTTTTTACCATGTTATTTCCTCTACCTGGAATGCTCTCCCTTCAATATCTTCCTACTAACAATTTGTCAGAATATTAGAGACCTCCACAAAAATCCATCTTCTCTTAGAGCAAAGAGCTTTCCCAGGCACAATCAGATTGAAATAATGTCCCTTCCCCTAATTTCCCTATTTCTTATGTTCCTAACTCTTATTATAGTATTCATCACACAGTCTGCCTTAATTTAGAATTATATATGTGTGTGTCTTTCTCTACTGCTGGGCAGTGAGCACGGAGAGGAACAGTGTCCTGTCCAGAGCTATGACATCACAATGTAGTTACGTATTCAATATTTATCGATTTTAAGGATGGATAAGAGCAGTGTAAGTAGAGAGAACAGGAAAAGCCCTGGGCAAAAGCAAAGGGAAAAGGCATTTGGAAGATGGTGAATTAACTAGAACATTAACGAAATGAAACAGTGACATGAATCTTGACTAAGCAGGTGGAGTCCCATGACAGGGTAAGGAATTTGACCTTTACGCTGTCACATACGGATTTCAAAAAGACTTTGAATAAGCCTGAGTACCTAATATGTGTTTGGAGCCTAAGTTCTTTATCAGTAAAGTAAAAATGACAACAGAAGCTACAACTGCTATACTGTTGGGAAGAATGAATGAGACTATCCAGGTAAAAGGCTTGATACAAACCTAGACCATAGTAAGCCTGCTAACTACGCTAACCCCATTAATAGAGTATGTTAGACACACACACACACACACACACAATGGTTATACAATAATGTCTAAGATGTCAAAAGTAAAGACAGTTTTTCTGGCTTTGAGTTCCACAGCTAGAGAAAGGAAAGAATAAGATAGAAAGAGCAAGAGACACGAAAGCATTAATGTTCATGAAGCGACTCAGGCAGATGAACTTCACTGGATACATACTTCCTTCTTTTATCTTTCTCTTTCTGTTCCTTCTCTCTCTTTTCTTTCCCTCTCTCTTTTCCTTTGTCTTAGCCTCTTGCTTTAGGCTTCCTTTTTCCCTCTCCCCTTTCTCACACAGAAAGATCCATGGCCTTGCTTAGCCCTGCAGGGGGCAATGCTAAACCAGTGTTGGCCTCTGCAGGCCAGATAAGTACAAAGATGAGAAGTCACCACTCCCACCCAACGCAAAATGGCCTGGAAGCCGCAGTGAGATGGATCCCTGGACTCTGGCCCAGCAGGACGTCTAATCTAGTTAATGTTTGCTGAGAAACGTTAACCTTCATTTTGGCACAGTGGGAGGTAAGACTGGTGATGTTCTGTGAGGCCTGGTGGCAAAGAGCACTACAGTACACTGAAAAAATATCTCTGTCTCTGTTAGCATCAGAACCACATAAATGGCTATATTCCAAGTAATTTCCGAGGAGAAGGAAAAACCAGAATGTGGACATCTCAATGCTTTTTGACCTCACTGGATGGGAGAGATACTCTGGGTGTGAGAACAGTTAAACAAACTTTTGGAGTATTCAGGGTATTGAGTGCAGGTGTGTGTACATTTGAAAACTGCTGTTTTATAAGAAGTCCTAGGTGACTCAGTAAACACAAGAGCCAGAGCAAAGTAATCCCTTTAGCAGGGCTCTCCCAGCTCAGATGCTCCCCTGCCAGAAACAACACATTCCGGGGAAAAAGTGTAAATCACACACTGAGGTAATTGTCCCACACTTTCAAATAATTTACTTATTAATTTTAAAGTGGTTTTTTGAAGCAATTCTGTATCTTGCCTTCTTTTTTGTGCTTAAATACTTATAGATTTAAAAAAAAATGTTGACCTCCACTATATATCAAAAAGTACCCCTAAGGTGTTTAACTATATATTATCTTCAGAATAGATCAGGCTGAGTTACAAAATGTGAGTTCTGCCAGTAAAAGAGTGTTGCTTTCTGCAGAATGTAACTTTGCATCTAATACCATGCATCTCTGCAACCCTAGTTGTTACGGATTCAGAGATTAGGCACTCTTTGACTAAATAGGGAAAAAAAAATAGGCTACCTACTCTTGCCAGTGACATTTCCCTGTGTTGATTAGAGACACCAAAGAATTTCACTCCCAGAATCATCCAGCAATGGAAACACAGTACGAAAAATCAAGATAAGCTATGGTTTTATACATCATATAGACCATGATAGGGCTGACCATTAGCTGTCCTTTGACTTAATATACGTTATATCATCTCAATCATTTTTTCAGTCACCTAGTTACAGTGGCAGACTACTAAAAAAATTCCTCATCTTGGGCCCACCCACACATCTGATAATATGCAAATTTAAGTGCCTCAAGGAGATTAGAAGAACTATCTTTTATTCGATTCCATCACAAATTTAGTAACCACAACTGATCTTCAGAAAAATAACTCACTTTTGTTTCTGTCTTTCACAAACATTTCTGAAGAAAAGTTGCCCTTCTATTAACAAAAAAAGGACTACTGAAGAATCCACAGTAGAAGAAAGAGCTCTCCTTAGGTACTGCATTTCAGTACTGTTTACATAGTTTAGCAGGAAAGGAACTGGATACTGGCTTTTAGGAAGAATTCTGCAAGGAAGAGGTGGAATTGGTAATGCATTTACTACTCATTTGCTTGCATCAAGAACTCCATTCCATTTCAATCTGCCAACATCCTAATTAAGACGATCTAAATCTTAGGTGATCTATTATTCTAGATCTAAGATAGCCCAATCTACATTAGACAAGATGTTACACTGTGTGCTTACACTGAGATGATAAGCCCACTGAGCAGAAAAGCGTGTCTTCCCTCATGTCTGACCTGGCACTGGGCAGAGCCCTCTGTCAGCACTCAATAAATAATGGCCAGGCCTTTGCCTGTTGTCTTTGTTTCTACTACTTTAGGCCCAGTTTAACCTTATGATATCATTTCTGGTTCCTTTGACAACATATACCTGTGCTCCCTTTTTTTGCATGAGGAAAAGAGAAAAGTATCTTAAGTAATTCTTCATATATGTCAGTGCCAAGTGTATGTGGGACTAACCATATATAAATGCAATTCCCATTCAATATCTTAAAGCTGTTTCTGAAGATTCTATATTAAACAACATGCAACTACAAAAGCATTTGAGCCAGAAAAGAAAAGAATGCAGAGACAATGCTTTGTCTCACCAATGCTTTGGAAGAATCAGGATCAAATTCCGTTCCAGGATAATAATATCCAGCTGCACTATTACCCAAGAGATACTATATAACACAGAGAAAATTATCATATAGAGTCCTCCCTAAATCAGCCTCTTTCTCTCCCTTCAGTTAAAGAAAGTTACCCATAACTCATTAGCATAAATACTAGGTTAAGACTTGGGTGTCTGGTAAACAAACAGAAAATATGTGTTAGTATTAGACTTGCCCACTCTTGACATTCAATGAAAGGCTAGGTGGTCAGTGACATACCCAAGTTAGAGTACCCACAAACGTCCCTTCTCAGCCAATATCTGAAACTGTCATTCGTAGGCCTGAGCAAACATATTTAAGAAATGTCCTTAACCTTGTTCTTTTTTAAACATCTTTATTGGAGTATAATTGCTTTACAATGGTGTGTTAGTTTCTGCTTTATAACAAAGTGAATCAGTTGTTCTTGTGCTACTGTTGAATAGATAACACTGATGACCTTCACAGTCTGATATCCATTTCCAAAGGGATGACAACTTCAATCTAAGAACCTCAAAGAAGCCAGATAAAATAAGCACAACCCTAGAGTTCAAAGCAGCTAAACCCTCTATCTCCTTTCACTAAGGAAGTGAAGATCTTGGTTGGAACCCAGGCTAGGTCACCCTTCTAGTAGCTATAAAGTTCTCTGAATTTACAATAAAGTCTTCAAATATTCTTTATTTTGGAAATGTATATATTTCCTTAAAGAGGACAAAAGAACCATTGTTATGTGCTTTCTATGATGCAAAGTTCAAGATGTCATGTGGGGAAATCCTGGCCTTGATTCTAAGACATCTGTAATGATGGCAAGCTCTATAGGTAAAAAGTAAAAACAGAGGATAAGTACAGTTTAAAGGAGGCAATGTGCAAAATTTAAGAATGCTTTTTTCCTTTCAGGATTTTTGGTTTTTGCCTTGAGAGGTCAAAAAAAGAATGCACCCTTTGTTAGGAGTTAGATATTCACTGTGTTTTGAAATCCCTCCAGCTATACACCATTCATAAGTTTAACATACTGAAAAAGCCTAGTTTAAGGTGATAAACTTTCACCAATCTATCTTAAAATAAAATATATAATTACAAGCATACTTTCAATTCTTGGATATGCATGCCGAATCTCTATTTCTAGAATGAGTGAATTTTGTTTTCTATTTCCATGTATAAAAGATCTCACAATCCTGGGAAAATACTTTTTTTAAAATGAAATACAACAAATAAGGTATGCTGCCGAGTCCTGGGGGAGAAGTTTCCCAGAGTCTTTGAATTTCCTCCTATCCTCCTTCTTTACAAGATTTCTAAGACCAAGTCGTTTTCTGCAGTCTCTCAAACAAGGTAAAAAAGAAAAATACCCCCTAGATATATTCCTTAGATTTTCTATTATGCTTCTCAAGTTCCCAGTAGCTTCTGAAGTAAAGCTAAGATGAATTCTGGAGTTATTTTTTTATTATGTTTTAATTTTAGTTCCTCTTTTAGGACTAAGATGAAATAGATGATCATAACTGCTGTGCTAGGAGATGCATTTCATGGCACAATTTGTACATGACCTGCTCAAGGTCACGTCACAGAAAGAGGGCCGACATGATAGATAAAAAGTTGAATCCAGCTTTTAGTCTTGGTGAACTCCAGGGTTTAAGCTTGCTCTATTTGGTGCAATATGGAAAGAAAAATTTCTGTTTAAACAGGACAGATTAGATACATTCTGTTTAAGGACCTCACTCGGCTTGGATAGTGTCAGTTAGAGACATACGAGGAATTACTGCTCACATCACTGATCATTAAGGGTCATTTTTTGTCACATCTTGAGCCTTGGGTAGATTGCGGCAAGCTGGCCTAATCGTGGCCCAGAAGATCCCAGGTCTGTTCTCTGTGACCATCAACTTCACCCAGGCAGAAATCCTTCCCTCCACCCTCCATTTAGAATATCAACCCCCCTGCAAGTCTCTCCTTGATACTCCCACTTGGGGGTAGTTATTTCCTTCTCCTTGTACTCATAGAACTTTGTACCTACCTCTACTAGAGTATTTGTCAGATTCTATTAGAATTATTTGTCTGTTGTCTCCACCACTAGAGTATGAAGTCTTGCAAGTTTACCCTCATCTCAGACTTACTACGTGCCAGGCACCCCTTAATCTGCATCACAGTTCCTTGAGGTGGATGTTAGCATTGCCTCCGTCATACAAATGAGGGAGCTGAGGCACAGAGAAGTTAAGTCATTGCTAGTTAAGTGTCAGGAGTTGAGCTCAGACAGTCTGACTTCATAGTCTGAGCCCCTCCTGTTATTCCTCGTGCTTGCCCAAGGGACTAAGGAAGGCAGTTCATAAACATTAAGCAAATAGAAGGAATGACCATTCTGATTTCTCCTCAGTTTCCTAAGCTTAAATTTAGAAATATATTTTCTTTGTCTTAAGTTGATTTTACCTTCACCCTTGACTATGGATGAGTTCATCTGTCCTAAGAAAATTCAACCCAAACTGGGGAAGAGAGAACTAGCTGGGAGGCGAAGGCCTGGGGTGTGGCCAGCTCTGTCACATCCAAGTCTTAGACTCTCACACCTCCCTCAGGTTCTACATCTGTAGATGCCCACAGAAGCCTCTCCTCATAGCCGCTTTCAGATACACCACACTGTGCACATAGTGTGATGTGAAAATGCTTTGGAATAGTAATACTATTAACCAGAAAAACTACTTATGCTATTCTTTGTGGACTGATGTGACTCAAGAAAGACATTTTCACTTGGGAGATGATTCAAAGAGAGAGGGTTTTCGTTGCTGTTGTTGTTTTGTTTTGTTCAGAACTGAGACACCCAAATCATTAAGAATCAGATGTATCTATTTTTCCTCCTAATATCTAAATTCACATCTCAAGTCCCTTCAGATCAATGGCATATATTCTACCTTTTAAATCACTTTGTAATTCTTGCATTTTACATATATTCTTTATTCTTCTGGTTAAAATAATTCTTACTCATTGTAGAGACTTAGAAAATTCAAAGATAGTTTAAAATATATAATTGCATCTTACAGATCTCTTCCAATGTTTAAAAATTCTCTTCTAAAACATTATTTTTAATGGTTATGTAACCTTTCATTAGGATAAGATGTAGCATAATTTAATTAAACAGCCCCTGTTTTAAACGTTTTGGTTGATACCAATTGTTTGGTATTATAAGTAACAACAGGACAGACATTCTTTCATATTGTGTGAGGATCCCCGTTATGTGAGGATCGAGGATCGTATAGCACCGTAGGAAAAGGGCCTTCTTAGAGCCTATGACAGCGGTATTCTGGGAGTTTGTGGAATGCAGATTCTGGGGCCCTTCCCAGGAGACTCTGACTCATTTGAGGCGGGGCCTGGGGAAGGTGGTCCTCTTTTTGAGAAATGTTGACATTGCCTCTCATTTAATAATACTTTCTCCCCATTTGCTCGGTTATCCTCTTTACTTCATCTCAGCATCTCCCGACAAAATGAGCTCATTTAAAAGTGTCCAGTTCAAACTGGCCCTGGTGAATAGAGCCACTCGTTTTCAACACAGGTCTTCTATTAACACAGGTGATTGCACCATCTCTGCAGCTCCACTTTGGTGCCTCCCCACCCTCACCCAGACTCACCGCACTCACCCACCCACGCTCCACACCAAAGCCAAGGACAGGTTTTTAGGCTGCGAATCAATGCTGTCGTTTCCCTGCTCACTCCCAAACCCTCCCCTTTGTGCCCACAGCCACTCAGCCTCCCTTGCACACTCCCCACCTCCCTTCTAGCTGCACAGCCTGCTCACAGAATGCCACTTCCTCAAAGAGGCGCTCCCTGATGCCCTGATCTAAATCGCTTCTCCCAGTCCAACCTCCGGTTGCTTCCTTTTCTTTTCTTTCACAGCCCATCATGGTTTCTAAAAGCATGGTTGTTAGATTGAAGTCTGTCACCCCACTTCACCACAAGCTCCGTGAGACAGGTACTGAGGCTGATTGTCCACCACCATGCCCCACCTTGAGCAGTGCCAGTAACAGGCAGTGCTCTCGGTGGTGTTGAAAATGTGCTCGGGGGCCAAAGGGCTCAGATTCAAATCCTAGCTCTGCTACCTACTACCTGTGTGACCTTAAGCCAGTTACTTAACTTCTCTGTGCCTCCATTTTTTCCATTGGAAATTAGAATAGGACTGCCTTATTTATAAGGTTTAAATAGTTTGTTGTGAGAATTAAATGAGAGCATACACAGAAGTACTGTAGAACAGTGTCTGACATGGGGAATGCATCCAATACAGGATAGCTTTTAAAAAGTAAGCACTCCGTTTATTTTTGTTAAATAAATAAAACACAACAAAGTTTTTAGTCGAGTCCTTTCTCATCATCACTGCCCCCTATCCCAGCCAAAGTATTAGCCCAATCAACTTCTTCCTGCAGTCTGCTCCTTGAAAGGGCTCCACTTCTGCCCTGAGAAGTCTGCTGAAGACACTCTCCATTCCCTATGATTAGTTCCAGCTTTGATCCTTTCATCACGTCACTTCCTAAAATATGTGTGCATGTGCCAAGCCACCTCTCTTCCTTCCTTCAAGTATTTCCTGAAATGTGACCTCCTCCACGGAACCTTCTTTAAAGGGAACTGAGCTCATCACTCCATCCTCTGTTTCCAACAAATAAGTTCAAGGTTGTTGCTCGAGATTCCAAAGCTATAAACCACCTAAGTTTTTCACTGGCTGCGTGGCCCCACCACTGCAGGGCAGATTGGGTTTCTCCTTGCCTGCACTTGAGAATGTGAGGCTCAGAGGGCAGAGGGTTTGTTTAACTTGCTCTGTATACATTTAGCCCAATGCCAATCCACATGGGGACTGAATAAATGTGACCTGATGATGATTTAATTACTCTGTCCATGCCAGGAATAGAAGCCATGAACTCTTAAATCTGTTCCCCCCATGTTACAGTATGTTTCCATGCTTAGTCTATTCTGAGACTGGTTTTCTGCATCAACTTTCACAAAAGAACAAATACAAAAGAAAAGAGAGATTGCAAGAAAATATCAAATTAATAAAATTATCTTCTACTTCATGAGTCCATTATCTTCTACGTCATGAGCCCAAAGATACCTTTATGTTCACAGGGGTGCACTGTGCCAGAAGGTGCCTCATTTAAAATTTAACTGCATATGCTTTACGGATTATTTTGTAAATCTAAAGTAGATAGCCAAAACATGTCAATATTCATTCTTAAAGTACTTGTATTCGGTGCATGCACCATTATGGAGAACTTACACTCAGAGCAAAAAGATTTGTAGCAAAGCATATGACCTTCTTCTCACTGCAATGACCATCCCCTAATTAGGCAATGCATCTGATAGTCATTAACAGGAATGAGATAATGAATCACTTTCTCTCTTCTTTGTTAATTTGCTGTAACCAAGCGGCTAATGGATGTCAGAGCTGAGTGATTGCACTGATTATAGTGATTTATAGTTGCAACAAAACAATTTAAAACCATTCGGATTATTCATGTTAAAGATGCTTTATGTTTTGTTTACTAAATGTTTTATGTCCCCCTTTCTCCTACCCCTAAAGTACTTTCCCCCTCCTACTTTGCCACTTTTCACAAAAAGACCCCTTCCTGGAAAACTTGAAAGTTGTAGGCTTTTTTATTGTTTTAAACTTAACCATTTCATTTTGTTTATACATACCTATACACAGAGAGATATATAAAGTTTACCCAGTAAAAACGAAAAGCCTTAGGAGTAGAAAGAAAACTTCAGTGGTGCCTAGTTCAAAAGAAGACAGAAGTAAGAGGAAATAAGACAAACTTCAAGCCACTTACCTTGGGGCTTCCCGTCCCTTCCTCACCCTCCACAGACACATCAGTAGCCAGAATCGCAGCTTTGATGGTATCCAGAGCCCTGAGAATCCAGCTGTGTTGCCGTTTGATTTGCCTCTGTAGCTCCTTCCATTGACTTGCTATCATCCGCAGCATGTCCTTTAGTCCTTCTCCAAAAGGAGGGGAAAGCACAAGTTACGAACTCAACTGCATTTTTACCCATTATTGTTTTTCATTTAGCAAATTAGATGGATATTTCTAAAAATAAACATAATTTTAAGCAACCATTACCATCACCTGCCACTCAGAACAGAGGTTGGGGATTTCTGACTTGACAGAAGGCATAAGGACACAAAAATGGGATAACCACATAGATGCATGGTTTGGAATCGACTTAGGTTTAATATATTGACTAAAGAAATGTATATGGAACAAAAAATCACGATACATAAAAATTATTAACACCACAGCTTCACATTCCAAATAAAAGGCCCTGTGTGGATCCGTGTGGAGACTTTATAATGATCAGAAAATGTATGGAAATAGGTAAAGTTAATTCAACCCGAACTATAGTAAATGGGCCAGATTTAAGACAGCAGTCTTTAGTATTAGCACATCAGATTAATGCTGCTCTTTTCTTATTTAGCTGTGGTAAGCTCAAAACAAGTGCCAAACTGTAATTCATCCTGTCTTATGGTCTTTTACTACCAGGATAAGTATAACCAAATGACAAAACTATTTTTTATTTATAATCTGTTCCTCATAAATACATTAATACTGGAGTAAGAATTGGTCTAAGGCCAAAACTCTGCTAATGCAATGACCAGCAAAGAACATGCAAAACGTTCACGTGTGTGAATTGGCAGGGAAATAATCAGGTATCTCTAGACTGCCTGCCTTATATGTGTAATGATATCTATAAGTACCTGAATGCGTATGCGTTATAACTACATGCACAATTCTCCTTCATTATCTTAATGTTATTTCCAGAGCACCTACATCAAAAAGCATGTCAGTGAAGTTTTCAGGAATGTGATTTCAACTGAAACTCAGGCGAACACCAAGCCCCAAATGAACAGACCATTTGGAGGCAGTATTTCATCTTACAAGTATCACAGCATTGTGTGCAGTATATGAAACATTTATAAATCTTGAAGGTCAATCTGATAATGTAAATATTAATAATACATAAGGAAGTGAATATATGCAGTAATTTACAGCAATGCTTCTTCATTCTTAATAGTCTGGAGACATAAAGACTTGCAATATTTCAGGAGGATTTACCTGCTTTGTGAGATGCAATAAGCTCGAGAAGTTGGAGTCCTTCCTCCTCCACAGCTTCCTTGAGAGCACAATGACTGTCTACATTCAACTTAAAACTCTGCAAGGAAAAATACGAGCATCAAAGCCCGGCAAGGCAGTTAAAACATCCATAGAAAATTACTTGCTACTTTTTATCAAGAGCCACACAGTCCAATTTACTCAATAGACAAACTAATTGGCAATACTAAAACCTATTGATATCTGGGATCTGGGCTCAGAATGTTTCCATTAGGTTAGCAGAGTGCATCTGTTTGGAAACAGCTGACAAATCTAGAAATTCATTAGGTTTTTATGAAAAGTCACATCCCGTGGGCTATATCAAGAGTAGCAGTGTTCTATAAAATATACTGAATTTCTACCAGCACATATGAGCTCATTTCGTCACTTTTAGAAATGTTACTGATAGCACTATTTATGAAACCATAAAAAAGTTGGCAACATAAATTATATTAGCCTTATGTGCACATACATAAATCCATTAATATAGTGGGGCTTGATTCAGCTGTTTCTCAGATATCACACAAACCACAGGATATCGAGGTGGATTCAGGTGCTGTAGTGAGGAGTCCAATGGTTTTCAAATGTTTGAATTTTAAGTTTATTCCTTACAATATGACACTGAGTTATAAATGAATACGTCGAGTACATCAGGGGCATTTTTCACTTATGATAGTCATCCAAAAGACAAAGACGGTTATGGATGAATTCCAACTCAGAGCCATTTCTTTCAGGAAGCCTTCCCTAATGCCTTACACAGAATTAATTACTCCCCTCTCTCGGCGTCCTCTGCTCCTTATACCTGCTTCTATTGTAGAATTTATCATACTGAATTCTGTTTTATTCCTATACTTGCCTACCCACCTATAAGCAAGAAAGAACTACAATTGAAAGAATCGCCAGCTTCACATTTATTTCCAACTCATGTCACATACGAGGTGTTCAATAAATGTTTGCAGGAATAGTGGATATCTGCTGAACTGGATCAATAGGACTCTCTCAAGGGGAAGGCTTCCATTTAAATATTTCAAGAAACACAGATGGTTTTCCAAAGATTTTTCCGTCTCTGGAATGTTATAAGGTGTTCCAAACACAGGAGGTCCAACGGAGAGTAATCATAGTGACCAATCTGTTGAATCAATGGTTAGTCTTCAGGGTGAAAATCCATTCCTTGACTTAATTTGAAAAAGTATGGATTTTGAAAGACTATGTGCCACATTTCGGCTTCTCCATAATAGGGCTCCAAAGTATACAATATACTTTGCTCTGACTAAACACTCACTGAGCAATGGCTGCATGTACTATACACTGAACTTAGTATTAAGAATATTTGACAGAAATTCAAGATGATAGTCTCAGTTGGAATGTAATTTGGATGAAAGAGGTTAAACAACCATAACTTATGAAATTAGATATTAATTTTTCCATTCTTTCACTCATTCATTCATTCAGAAACCATGTATTATGCCTATTCTGTACACTGGACAGGGTAATAGCAATTTAAGGGGTATAAGGCATGGCCCCTGCACATCAAAGGGCATCCTCCATCACCTTGGATGTTCATTGGTGAGACTTTTTCTTAGTGGATAAAAGGGGTCTTTTAAAGCTCAAAAGAAAAAGCACAACAGTCAAAATAAGCTGAAAATGAAGGAGATAGGGACAGGCAGATCAGAACTTGAAGTATAAAGATAAGAATCTTGACTAAAAAAATGACTCCGAAATGATGAATCATTTCATCTTACTAGAAGCATAAGAAACAGTAAAGTTTCAGCATAATATGGCAGAAAGAGACTTACTGGTTTCCCCAAGGGTTGTTCACTATTTCTTTTTTTTTTTTTTTTTTTTTGTTCACTATTTCTTGTATTGCCCTCTTTCAGCTACAGGTATTTGGTTGAATAAAATAAAGTATGGCAATATATCAGAAGCCTGATGCTTCTGGTCAATCCGAATGATATAATAGCTATTAAAAATTAAATAACTATTATTTATAGCCAAAACACGACTGTAATTTACTTTTTGCCACTGCAGTGGAAATCATCAACTCTGAAGGAATGCCATGCAGATTGAGGTACATGTTTGTGTTTCAGGGAAAAATGGACATGGAAAAGAAAAATACTTGAGATCAACCCGAGAATGCCAACATTGAGGAAGAAATCTATTCTAGAGATTTCCTCATAACTGTAAAATTAGCCTAGTGTTCTCTTTGATTCTCTGTTTACTTACAACAGACTAGTGCTGAATGGTTGGTAATCATGAGCTTCCGAAGACGTGCATCAGGCCTACGTCTCAGCAAAAGAGAACCTTAGGACCTGTGGGTAGGTTGGACAATTTGACATAATTGAAGCCAATAGCATAGAATAGATGCAGCTGGATCTGCTTCTGCCTCAAGATGATGTGGAAGCATTTGATTAGGACATTGGAAAAGATGAAGTATTCATTATTAAAAAAAGATAAGCTTTATGCTATAGGAAAGAACCATTTAATATAACTATTACCCAAATGGTACAATATTGCTTAATTTTCCGGTGCATCCATTAACCATTAATAATATCAAGTAAGGAATTCACAATGGGCCTCTGAGAAGGCAGGCAAGCAGGCACATTAACAACATTGTCAATGAAATTTCTGGCTGCTAAAGGATTCTGTAATAAACTCTCCCCATTCTGCCCCCACTTCTTCCCTAGGGAAGGAAGCTTAGGTGAAAGAGTTTTTTCTTTTCTTTTCTTTTTTTTTGAACTTGATACCTGGACACATTTCCATTCTTGTGCTACTAACATGTTTCCTCAGCAATGCCTTATGGTATATAGTCCCTTTGCAACATCCATAGCACTCCCTGAAAATGCAGGGCATTCTCTGGAGATTTAATTTACGGCAACAACATGGCCATAGACAGGTACCACAGATCTACATCATTGATAATTATGTGAAATTCCATAAATATGAGTAATCTGGGACCTGTGAGACACCCCATCTTTTTTGTGTCTTTACAGCAGCATGAAACTGAACATCTAGATGAGAATAACTAAGGAAATGAAAAATACAGTGGCTGAGACAAAGGACTAGATTATCAAAAAGATGATACGTCACAGGTTGACCAATGGGTATTCCTAGCCTCACCAGCATCTATAGACATGGGTGCATTACTCCTTGTCAGGATCCAAATTCAGGTAAGCACACTGATTGTACTTTAATCATGATCACACCTTACTAAGTAGATAAAAAACTACATCTTATCCTATTCCATTCAAATTTCTGAAGATCCCAGTTTGATGGAAGTATGGAGATCATGTGGATATGAAATGAAACCAAGGAAATGTACACCTTGATGCACAAAACTATGACAAACATGAAGATAGTTACTCATGAGGGATCATAAGAATTGATATGAATCTCCTGGTACAGGAAGTAGTGGGAAGGCCACAATCACATTCAGAAGCTTAAAGATCCAAAATGTCTAGGTTTGAGCAGAATCACATCATGAACATAGACTTTCTGTCATCCCCATGGAATACTGTTAGTGTCTGCCAGGTCCACTGAGGTCCATGAATTTTATAATGTTTGTGAACAGAGAGGCCAAAAAGAGTTACTGCATCTCTCCCGACATAATATATGCTTTTAAAAAAAGCATAAATTAATACAACAGATATTTATTGAGCAGTCTCTGCCAGGCCTATAGACACAAAAATTAACAATACCCAATTCCAGCACACACCACTTATAGTCTGTTGGGTAAAACAGATCAAAAGCAAGTAGCCTTATATGACCCAGCACAGAATAAATATGTAATTGGGGTTTGATGTATAACAGACAGTGGCAGGGCCTTAAACTGAACAGCGATATGCATGCCCAATGAGATTTAATTTTTTAAAATTAAAGTATCATGCAGGCCAAGTAAAAATAAGATTGTAGGCTACATTCCGTATGAGTGTGATAGTGCTAGATAGCTGCTATGGGAGCTCAAGCTGGGAACCAGGTTCTGCAGAGGCTGGCAGGGAGCTTGGGAAGAAAGGATTGATTTGCATGTGGGGCTGGAGACACGCTCTACTGCAGCAGGAATAGAGGAGCCAGAAGCAGCTTGGTATGGCTGGGACAAGGTGGAAGCAGGGGATGTGGGAGCTGCAGCTACACATGGTATTTAACTCCAAGAGCCATAAGAGTCATGGAAGAAGAGGTCAACAACATGGGAGGGTGAGCGGTACAGTTCTGTGTTCTAGAAACATCTTTCTGGCTTTTATACAGAGTTGACTTTAGAAGGGCAGACAAGGAGGCCATTTAGGAGGCTGCTATGGTAATGGACGCCAGATGTTTCTGTATGCTCATATTTTTTTTTAATTAAAAAAAGGTATGTTTTTTCTTCTAAATGAATGGAAGAAGGAAAAATGGAGAAAATCTTCTGTCTTTTTAAGTTTTTCTCAGTGCGTGAGAACAGCATGTGCCAGATTTCAGTTCTTTGGCTGTTCTGATGATAAATACCAGAGGTTTATTAGTCAGGAGTCTCCAAATGTGAAAGACATATTGAACTGATGAACTTTTACTCCCACTGTCATTTTAAAGAGATGCTATATATGCTGATGAATAAGACACTTGATGACACATTTTCTTCACACAAAAGATTTTTACTACCCTAAGAAAATGAAAACTTGCTTTTTCACAAGGGCAGGAGGAGGAATGTGTGTTCAGTCAGAAAAGCAGAGGCTTGAAAAGTCACCTGCTATCTGCCTTAGGCCGTCTCCACCCGGGCTCCATCTGAGCTGTGCCCAGCACCATCCTGCATTCCCAGAGGGGCTCTTGGTGGGGAAGAAAGTCATGATCCTCTGTGCACAGCCTGGCAGTTTCTCTCCTGCTCTGCCCAGTGCCATCCATAGAGGATGGTCAGATGGTCCTCAAAATATAAAATATACCTTCCAAATGCCACATGTGCCAAAAATGGAAAGATTTTCATGAGTAAATATTTTTGTTTAAGAACCTCCGAAAAACTTGCTAAGACATTATACAGCCATTAAAATGAAGACTATGAAATCACATGAAAAATAGATAGAACACATTACAAGTCAAAAAATGAAAGTTCAAATTGTATCCATGATTAAACTGTAACTATGTAAATGGATAGTCTCAGTGTGTAGAAAAGGACTATAGGGAAATGCAACAAAATGTTAACACCACTTGTGCAGGGTAGGACTTAGAGTTAACATAGCCTGGTCTTAATGGAATGAATTCTCAGCGCTTTAGCTTTCTGAAACATAAAATGACAAGTAATACAATCTAACTTCCAAGTTGTAAGAATTAGAGATAATGATTGTAAAGCATTGAAGCAGTGCTTGGCAATGAGTGGGGCTAAAGAAAAATCATTATAGACTTTTTAAATTCATTTTCTCTATTTTCCAAATGTTCTGTGTAGCAAGTGGTACTTTATGGCATTTTTAGGTGACAAGCGGCACTTACTGTTGAGGCTCTCTGAACTCAAGTACAGATACCAGGTTCTCTTTGCTTTTGGGCCACCACCCAGCACAGGGGGTCACCCAAACACAGATGCTGCTCTCTGAGAGTCCAGAGAGCAGGGGACTGAGAGACCAGTGATCTGAGTCTTCCTTTTGTGTGCCCTTGGACAAGTCATCTAACCCTTATGGGCTTCTGTTTCTTTACCTACAATCCAGGCATTTGGACTCAATATTTTCCATTTCTTGGACATTTCGATTTTATCTTTAAGCCACACAGTTAAGCACAGGTGGCTCAGGAGAATTTTTATTCTAAAGCAGAAAATTTTCAAAGCGGGAAAAATCCCAAAGGCCGTCTAACTATTCATCTACCCTAGGGCAGCTCTGTCCCTCCACATCCCAGGCAGATGTGTTCATTCTATTTTTAACTATCTCCAGGGAAATTTCTTCTAACTTCTCATCCTGAGTCCGCAACGTTTCTTCTCAGGAATTTGAGAGCTCTGTGAATAGGAGCACAAGCTTCCCTCAGCTTCGGATTCTTTTGCCAAGTCATCTCTCCAGCATAGGAGTTGGAGATCAGAAACACTGTGAGGATATGCCAACAAAATCCACACGTCCAGTCAATCACCAAGCCCTGACAATTTATTTCTCTATCCTCACCTCTCTGTATCAACTAACACTGCCTTAGATTCAGGCCCTCATCATCATCCCTTGCCAGGCTGACTTCAACAGCCTCCAGTCATGACCCCCTCAAAACTACATATTTTTCTTTATTTGTGGCATGCCTATGAAGGTGCAGGCAATCATCCTAAGCTTGAGGGATATGGCTGTGAGCAAGATAAATATAGTTCCTGGCCTCATAGAGCTCACAGTCTATTGGCGGGGACAGGAGGTGGGGAATGTGTATCTTAAAAACAGGGGGTTGCAGTTGATTTTATCAAGGGGACTAATGACATGGTGTGGGTGCTGGGGACAAGCATGGGCTCTGGAGTTGGACAAGCCTGGGTTCAAATCCTGGCTCCTCCATCACCCCCTGTGTAGCTCGGGGCAATCTCTTTGTATTCAGTTTCTTCAAAGGTAAAAAGGGGGATATGTCAGTGCCTATCTCATGGGGTTGCTGTGAGGATGAAATGCCTTGATACCTGTAGAACAGAGCCTGGCATATTGTAATAGCTCAATAAAAACATTTTATTACACAGAATGTTCTGTCTACAAAACAACTCTTGTTAAATGCCTCCGATGTCTTCCCCAGGTTGCAGGATAAGGTCCAGCGACCAGCATGACCTACAGAGTCTCTGGGATCCCACTCAAGTCTGCCTCTTGGGTCCCAGGTCTGCCTTGAAATGTACCAGCTCACATCAGTCATCTTGGTCGTCTAAGATTCTGCTCTTGCTTGCACCTCTGCCTGAAAAGTCCTTTTTCCCCTCCCCTGGCTCGGCCCTGCTCATCCTTTAAAATTCATCTCAGGTGTCACCCTTGCTAGCAAGTTTTCCCTGACCATCTTCCAGCCTCCTGGTTTCCCCTCCTCAGCATCCACAGTAACTGCAGAGCTCGAACCTCTACTTACTACACTGTTGTATAAGTATTGATGATGGGTCTGCTTCCCACCCATGAGTTGAAAGTAGAACTTCACTTTTCATTTGTGCTTGTATCTTCAATGCCTAGGACAGTGCCTGGCATATAGCACACACCTAATAAATGTTCAAGGAGCAAATGAATGAAGATTCGTACCAAAAACCTTCCACGAAACTTTCAAAATGCTGCCTATAGTATTTTGGGCTATACTGGTGCAATCACTCTTCACTTGGAGGTGGTTGATAAATGTCCCCAAATTTTACTCATTGAACGCCATGTAAATGAGCTGTCATGTTCCTTCGCTTACAAAATTACTTGCCAATTACACTTAGATGATCCCGGTGTAATTGCCATGTAAACTGTACCCTGGCTGAGATAGCCCAAATCATCAATTTAACTTTACCCTCTCATCATATGGTACTTACCACATAATTAAATAAATGGTCAGCCACCACCACAATTATATATCTCCCCAACAAAATGAAGTGGCTACATTTGTCATTGATTTATTGGTTACGACAATATGCAACACACCACCACGTATAATATCAGAAGCTTTAAAAAATTGAAAGCGCTATGTACGCTTGAGAAAGATGTTCCAAGTTCATGAACAAAAAGATAAGCATTATAAAAACACTGTTTTCCTTTTTTAAAAAAGGCACTAAGATATAAAGACAAAAATCCTTGTTCTTCCCGAGGAAACATTTTTTTCCTGAAACCGCAGATAATAAAAACATTTCCAAGCATTCGAAAGTGAATTTAGCTCCTCAACCAAATCACAATTTCTTTCAAACAAGCAGTTGCATTTTTTTGTGGAAGGTAAATATGTTTTACTAAGGATGGCATTCTTTTTTTGATAGACTTGCTAATATCTTATTCAAGGATTAGACAGATGGGAGAGATTCTGAATGTTGACGGTGCCTCTTAGTGACCAAATTTTCATTTGCTTTTCTGCATGCTACCTCCACACCTGGCACAGGTAATCACATTGACTTCCCAGCGTGGTCACATTAGGCCAAATGGATTTGCGGAGGTTCTGTCTAAAGGGACCATGTCACTTCCAGAACACACTGCTCTGAGGCCCTAATTGAAAAAGAGGTCAATGCTGGCCCAAATATCTCTCTACCTCTTGCGGTGGAATAATTGATGTGCAGCAGCCCCTACAGATGTGGAGTCACCAAGGTGATGGATGGATATAAGTATATTATTCACACGTACATCTGTTAATATACAGGTCCCAGTGCAAACACCAAGACCTAAGAATATTATGTGGATTTAGGACAATCCCTGAAGGACTCCAGTTTCATTAAAAATTTGTTTGGCAGCCTGGGGAAGATCTATTCCAACTCCCAGATGCTTCATGCATTTGAGAGGGGGAACCAAATTGCTTTAAAAATAAATTTAATAAATTTCGTAATGTCAAGTCATTAACATCCTGTGTAGTCATACAGTCTTCATCTTTTGAAATAGTAATGTTAACCTGTGGAATTTTAACCTTTCTAATACCTGAGTTAACATTTTATTTTCCTTGTGTTTTTTGCCAAAGGGGATGAATTACACCCTGAAAGCAGAAGAAACTATCCTATTTTCTCCCTCATAGGTGTTTTTCTTGTCACAAATATACCAGACAATACCCAGAAAGCTCTGTGACCAGAGTCCATTTTGATTTGGAAACTGTAGAGGAAATAATTTACCTTGCAGACATTCTCAGTTATTGTTTGATGATTTATACTATTAGTTATAATTTGCTGCTGTAATGGCTGTAACACTGTTTTCACAAGTGCTCATTTATTCATTTAACAGATTTGTTTAGTACTTTTTATGCATGTGCAGGGTAGGGTGTCAGAGCAGACACCAAAAAGACACAAGCAGTCCCTCAAGGAGGTGACAGTCACAGGTGAATCATTAGGGCAGGGTAGGTGGGGAGAGATTCAACCTCTCTAGGAACACCCGAGATTCTCACACCACCTGTTCTCAGGGTCTCCGAGGGGTGCGCACAACTCCCCCAAAATGAACAAAGCATCCTCACTTACAACAGGTTTATACGATCTTCACAACAACCTTCAGTAGATACGACAGGCATTTTTCTGGCTAGAGTAAAGATCTGTTTCAGGCCTGAAACTTTTATCTTAATATCATTTGTGCCAGATGAATTGCTTCAAGATTCCAAAATTCCATGTAACACAGTAGATAAGTAAGATCTGCACATGGGTCTACACAGGGAGACAGAGAGTGGGTGACAGCAACCTGGCTCAAGTGAGTTAGGTCACACACTGGCTCTTGTCCATACATGGTGTCCTCCGATAGTGCATAAACCCTCATAGCACAAGGCAGTCTGCAAACTGCCTCTTCAGTGCTTAGCATACCATGACCCTAAATAGCAAGTGCTCAATAAATCCAGTATTTCTCTGTCATTCTACTTTAAAACAGTCATCACATTCTAAAGAAAAAGAATAAAGTAATAAATCGGTAAAATGTCTGGGTGACAGCAATTTTTATCTTTTTAAAATTATTTTAGTTAATTTATATTTTTATACAGCAGGTTCTTATTAGTTATCCACTTTATGCATATTAGTGTATACATGTCAATCCCAATCTCCCAATTCATCACACCACCCCACTTACCACCACTTTCCCCCTTTGGTGTCCATACGTTTGTCCTCTACATCGGTGTCTCTATTTCTGCCCTGCAAACTGGTTCATCTGTACCATTTTTCTAGGCTCCACATATGTGCGTTAATATACGATATTTGTATTTCTCTTTCTGACTTACTTCACTCCGTACGACAGTCCCTAGATCTATCCACGTCTCTACAAATGACCCAATTTCGTTCCTTTTTATGGCTACGTAATATTCAATTGTATGTATGAACCACATATTCTTTATCCATTTGTCTGTCGATGGGCATTTAGGTTGCTTCCATGACCTGGCTACTGTAAATAGTGCTGCAATGAACATTGGGGTTAATGTGTCTTTTTGAATTATGGTTTTCTCAGAGTATATGCCCAGGAGTGGGATTGCTGGGTCATAAGCTAAATCTATTTTTAGTTTTTTAAGGAACCTCCACACTGTTCTCCATGGTGGCTGTATCAATTTACATTCCCACCAACAGTGCAAGAGGGTTCCCTTTTCTCCACACCCTCTCCAGCATTTGTTATTTGTAGGTTTTCTGATGATGCCCATTCTAACTGGTGTGAGCTGATACCTCACTGTAGTTTTGATTAGCATTTCTCTAATAATTAGTGATGTTGAGCACGTTTTCATGTGCTTCTTGGCTACCTGTTTGTCTTCTTTGAAGAAATGTCTACTTATGTCTTCTGCCCATTTTTTCATTGGGTTGTTTGTTTTTTTAATATTGAGCTGCATGAGCTGTTTATATATTTTGGAGATTAAACCTTTGTCGGTTGATACATTTGTAAATATTTTCTCCCATTCTGAGGGTTGTCTTTTTGTCTTGTTTGTAGTTTCCTTTGCTTTGCAAAAGCTTTTAAGTTTCATTAGGTCTCATTGGTTTATTTTTGTTTTTATTCCCATTACTCTAGGAGGTGGACTGAAAAAGATCTTGCTGTGATTTATGTCAAAGAGTGTTCTTACTGTGTTTTCCCTTAAGTGTTTTATAGTGTCCGGTCTTACATTTAGGTCTTGAATCCATTTTGAGTTTACTTTTGTGTATGGTGTTAGGGAGTGTTCTAATTTCATTCTTTTACATGTAGCTGTCCAGGTTTCCCAGCACCACTTATTGAAGAGACTGTCTTTTCTCCATTGTATATCCTTGCCTCCTTTGTCATAGATTAGGTGACCATAGGTGCATGGGTTTATATCTGGACTTTCTATCCTGTTCCATTGATCTATATTTCTGTTTTTGTACCAGTACCATATTGTCTTGATTACTGTAGCTTTGTAGTATAGCCTGAAGTCAGGGAGTCTGATTCTTCCAGCTCCGTTTTTTTCCCTAAAAACAGCTTTGGCTATTCAGGGTCTTTTGTGTCTCCATACAAACTTTAAGATTTTTTGTTCTAGTTCTGTGAAAAATGTCATTGGTAATTTGATAGGGATTGCATTGAACCTGTAGACTGCTTTGGGTATATAGTCATTTTCACAATATTGATTCTTCCAATCCAAGAACATGGTATACCTCTCCATCTGTTTCTGTCATCTTTAATTTCTTTCACTAATGTCTTATAGTTTTCTGCATACAGGTCTTTTGTCTCCTTAGGTAGGTTTATTCCCAGGTATTTTATTCTTTTTGTTGCAACAGTAAATGGCAGTGTTTCCTTAATTTCTCTTTCAGATTTTTCATCATTAGTGTATAGGAATGCAAGAGATTTCTGTGCATTAATTTTGTATCCTGCTAGTTCACCAAATTCATTGATTAGCTCTAGTAGTTTTCTGGTAGCATCTTTAGGATTCTCTATGTATAGTATCATGTCATCTGCAAACAGTGACAGTTTCACTTCTTCTTTCCCAATTTCTATACTTTTATTTGTTTTTCTTCTCTGATTGCTGTGGCTAGGACTTCCAAAACTATGTTGCATAACAGTGGTGAGAGTAGACATCCTTGTCTGATTCCTGATCTTAGAGGAAATGGTTTCAGTTTTTCACCATTGAGAATGATGTTTGCTGTGAGTTTGTCGTATATGGCCTTTATTATGTTGAGGTAGGTTCTCTGTATGCCCACTTTCTGAAGAGTTTTAATCATAAATGGGTATTGAATTTTGTCAAAAGGTCTTTCTGCACCTATTGAGATGATCAAATTGTTAATATGGTTTATCACATTAAGTGAATTGTGTATATTGAAGAATCCTTGCATCCCTAGGATAAATCCCACTTGATCATGGTGTATGATTCTTTTAATGTGTTATTGGATTCTGTTTGCTACTATTTTGTTGAGGATTTTTGTATCTATATTCATCAGTGATATTGGTCTTTAATTTTCTTTTTTTGTAGTATCTTTGTCTGGTTTTGGTATCAGGGTGATGGTGGCCTCATAGAATAAGTTTGGGAGTGTTCCTTCCTCTACAATTTTTTGGAAGAGTTTGAGAAGGATGGGTGTTAGCTCTTCTCTAAATGTTTGATAGAATTCACCTGTGAAGCCAGCTGGTCCTGGACTTTTGTTTGTTGGAAGATTTTTAATCACAGTTTCCATTTAATTACTTGTGATTGGTCTCTTCATGTTTTCTATTTCTTCCTGGTTCAGTCTTGGAAGGTTCCCCCTTTCTAACAATTTGTCCATTTCTTCCAGGTTGTCCATTTTATTGGCATAGAGTTGCTTGTAGTAGTCTCTTAGGATGCTTTGTATTTCTGCTGTGTCTGTTGTAACTTCTCCTTTTTCATTCCTAATTTTATTGATTTGAGTCCTCTCCCTCTTTTTCTTGATGACTCTGGCTAATGGTTTATCAATTTTGTTTATCTTCTCAAAGAACCAGCTTTTTGTTTTATTTTCTTTGCTATTGTTTTCTATTTCATTTATTTCTGCTCTGATCTTTATGATTTCTTTCCTTCTACTAACTTTGCATTTAGTTTGTTCTTCTTTCTCTAGGTCCTTTAGGTGTAAGGTTAGATTGTTTATTTGAGATTTTTCTTGTTTCTTGAGGTAGGCTTGCATTGCTATAAACTTCCCTCTTAGAACTGCTTTTGCTGCATTCCATAGGTTTTGGATCATCATGTTTTCATTGTCATTTGTCTCTAGACATTTTTTTATTTCCTCTTTGATTTCTTCAGCAATCTCTTGGTTATGTAATAACATATTGTTTAGCCTCCATGTGTTTGTGTTTTTTACGTTTTTTTCCCTGTAATTGATTTCTAATCTCATAGCGTTGTGGTCAGAAAAGATGTTTGATATGATTTCAATTTTCTTAAATTTACTAGGGCTTGATTTGTGACCCAAGATGTGATCTATCCTGGAGAATGTTCTGTTTGCACTTGAGAAGATTAATCTTCTGTTTTTAGATGGAATGTCCTATAAATATCAATAAAGTCCATCTTGTTTAGTGTGTCATTTAAAGCTTGTGCTTCCTTATTAATTTTCTGTCTGGATGATCTGTCCATTGGTGTAAGTGAGCTGTTAAAGTCCTCCACTGTTGTTGTGTTACTGTCGATTTCCTCTTTTATAGCTGTTAGCAGTTGCCTTACATATTGAGGTGTTCCTATGTTGGGTGCATATGTAATTGTTATATCTTCTTCTTAGACTGATCCCTTGATCATTATGTAGTGTCCTTCCTTGTCTCTTGTAACATTCTTTATTTTAAAGTCTGTTTTATCTGATATGAATATTGCTACTCCAGCTTTCCCTTGATTTCCATTTGCATGGAATAACTTTTTCCACCCCCTCACTTTCAGTCTGTATGTGTCCCTAGGTCTGAAGTGGGTCCCTTGTAGACAGCATATATATGGGTCTTGTTTTTGTATCCATTCAGCAAGCCTGTGTCTTTTGGTTGGAGCATTTAATCCGTTCGTGTTTAAGGTAATTATTGATATGTATGTTCCTATTACCATTTTCTTACTTGCTTTGCGTTTGTTTTTGTAGGTCCTTTTCTTTTTTTGTGTTTCCCACTTAGAGAAGTTCCTTTAGAATTTGTTGTAGAGTTGGTTTGGTGTTGCTGAAATCTCTTAGCTTTTGCTTGTCTGTAAAGCTTCTGATTTCTCTGTCAAATCTCAATGAGATCCTTGCCGGGCAGAGTAATCTTGGTTGTAGGTTCTTCCCTTTCTTCACTTCAAATATATCATGCCTCTCTCTTCTGGCTTGTAGAGTTTCTGCTGAGAAATCAGCTGTTAACCTTATGGGAGTTCCCTTGTATGTTATTCGTCATTTTACCCTTGTTGTTTTCATTAATTTTTCTTTGTCTTTAATTTTTGTCAGTTTGATTACTATGTGTCTCGGCATGTTTCTCCTTGGATTTATCCTGCCTGGGACTCTCTGTGCTTCCTGGACTTGGGTGGCTATTTCCCTTTCCTTGTTTGGGAAGTTTTCGACCATAATCTCTTCAAATATTTTCTCTGGTCCTTTCTCTCTCTCTTCTCCTTCTGGGACCCCTATAATGCGAATGTTGTTGCATTTATTGTTGCCCCAGAAGTCTCTTAGGCTGTCTTCATTTCTTTTCATTCTTTTTTCTTTATTCTGTTCTGCGGCAGTGAATTCCACCATTCTGTCCTCCAGGTCACTTATCCGTTCTTCTACCTCAGTTATTCTGCTATTAATTTGTTCTACTGTAATTTTCATTTCAGTTACTGTACTGTTCATCTCTGTTTGTTTGTTCTTTAATTCTTCTAGTGTTTCTTTTTTAATTCTTCTAGGTCTGTGTTAAACATTTCTTGCACCTTCTGGATCTTTGCTTCCATTCTTTTTCCGAGGTCCTGGATCATTTTCACTATCATTATTCTGAATTCTTTTTCTGGAAGGTTGCCTATCTCCACTTCATTTAGTTGTTTTTCTGGGGTTTTATCTTGTTCCTTCATCTGGTACATAGCCCTTTGCTTTTTCATCTTGTCTATCTTTCTGTGAATGTGGTTTTTGTTCCACAGGTTGCAGGATTGTAGTTCTTCTTGCTTCTGCTGTCTGCCCTCTGGTGGATGAGGCTATCTAAGAGGCTTGTGCAAGTTTCCTGATGGAAGGGACTGGTGGTGGGTAGAGCTGGGTGTTGCTCTGGTGGGCAGAGCTCAGTAAAACTTTAATCTGCTTCTCTGCTGATGGGTGGGGCTGGGTTCCCTCCATGTTACTTGTTTGGCCTGAGGCCACCCAACGCTGGAGGCTACCCAGCTCTTTGGTGGGGCTAATGGCAGACTCTGGGAGGGCTCATGCCAAGGAGTACTTCCCAGAACTTCTGTTGCCAGTATCCTTGTCCTCACAGTGAGCCACAGCCACCCGCCACCTCTGCAGGAGACCCTCCAACACTAGCAGGTAGGTCTGGTTCAGTCTCCCCTCGGGTCACTGCTCCTTCCCCTGGGTCCCAGTGCACACACTACTTTGTGTGTGCCCTCCAAGAGTGGAGTCTCTGTTTCCCCCAGTCCTGTAGAAGTCCTGTAATCAAATCCCACTATCCTTCAAAGTCTGATTCTCTAGGAATTCTTCCTCCTGTTGCCGGACCCCCAGGTTGGGAAGCCAGATGTGGGGCTCAGAACCTTCACTCCAGTGGGTGGACTTCTGTGGCATAAGTGTTCTCCAGTTTGTGAGTCACCCACCCAGCAGTTATGGGATTTTATTTTATTGTGATTGCGCCCCTCCTACCGTCCCATTGTGGCTTCTCCTTTGTCTTTGGATGTGGGATATCTTTTTTGGTGAGTTCCACTGTCTTTCTGTCGATGATTGTTCAGCTGTTAGTTGTGATTCCGGTGCTCTCGCAAGAGGGAGTTAGCGCACATCCTTCTACTCCACCACCTTGATCCAATCTCCGACAGCAATTTTTAAAATGATGGGAACAAGAGTCTCGAAATTGAGTCAGGCAAAAAGTATGTTCCCAGGTGCTTGGAACAGTTCAGGGATCCTTTTTAACTGAAAAGGGAAGACAACACTATTTGTCTCCTAGATGCACAGAATAAGTTATATGAGCAAAAGAATGTGGTCCAGGACTTTCACATGTCCAAGATGAGCCTCCTCTCCCCAGGCATCAACCTCAAAATGCCTAAGTGCTATAAATTTCCAGCAGATCTTTCCATCCACAAGCTACCAAAGTAAGTAACTCAAGGCTGGGAGTCGAGTATCTCAAATCCCTCAAACAGAAGTAATGCTTCTCCCTGATAAACTCTCAGCTACTCACCTTAAACTGACAGGAATCAAGGGTGACAAGCAAATGGAACTTCAAAGCTCCTATGAGGCCACCAGCCCTACTCAGCAAGGCTGAGGGGAGGTGGCAGCCAAATTGAGACAGCTTAGGCTTTTGAAGCGTGATCGAGTGTCTGTTGTTAACTGAAGAGTACAGGCATGTGGTAGCTGCTCGTGTTGTGAAGCTCAGCTTTCTTGGGCCAGAGCTGCCTGTCCTCTCAGCAGAGGAGGGTAGGCAGGGAGAGGTGGGCATCGGAAAGTGGGAAAATGGAGAGCCTGTCATCTCTTCACTTCAAGCAATGAGAAATGGAACACAGGTAGACACAGAAGGGCAAGCAAAAGAAACACAGCTGAATGTATTTTGGGAAATTTTCTGGTATGACTAAAAACTTTGTGAGAAGTATATTGTTTTTCTTATGATACAAATGAAAGCTATTTTTTAAAAAATGATATAAATACCTAAATATAGATGGCAGGAAAACATCTGTACTGAGCTTTTGTTAGCCAGTCATATTATTAGTTTAATTCAGTCTGTTTTTATAAGTACTTAGAGTAATGACACAATAAGGAATGAGGAAAAAATTTCAGACCCTTCAAGGGCAGACTGTTATACTCCAATCCATTTTCCATTATGCCCATTGTTATTCTCTCATTTAAGCCATGGACTTATCCAGTTAATCTATGGCAAGATGACCCTTCCCCCATGGAATTTACAGTTGATTCTTGTCACTCTCCTGTTTTAAAATAAAATCAAACCTTCAATGAGTCCCCTTTGCCCTCAGAGAAAAGTTCAATCCATTAAAAGGACATTCAATCTCTTTTACCACCCAGCCCTAACCTGGAGGACACAACTTAGCCTCAGCCACACCAGATGGCTCACCCCACCTCCCTTACTTGCCCATAAAATATACTCCCATCTCTTCTCCTCCCCTCTTTATCCAACAAATCATATATGGCCTGTGAGGTCTACATCAAATTACCTCTCTGAGCCTTCCCTACTCTGAGGAAGAACCAATAAAACTTTGTTCTGTGCTCCAAACAGTACTTTGCTTATCCTACAAGAAGTTTACTGCTCAAAATTATATTACATTCGTCATTTATGGGTCCAAAGATGACTACGTTTATTCTATGGTCATCTCCCTTAGATTGCAAATCCCTAGAAGAAAGAAGCGAAACTCATTCATCATGTATTTCTAACACATAAACAACTGCCTGGCACTCGCAGGTGCTTAACATATATGAACTCATCATCACCATTTCCCCCATGTTTTCTCATTTATCAAATTGAATTAAGAATGTTGTTTTTCCAAGGTTATTTCTATGTGGTTGGTTAATGTTTGCCCAACATGACATGGTGCTACCTATGCAAATTTATCTCCCAAGTTTAAGCCAGGCCTTTATGCTTGGCTCTTTTTCCTAATTATCGCACAGATGTCTGGTGTCAGTTTGACTTTGCTTTCTCCTACTAGATACTCTGATTGGCTACAGATTTTTTTAAAAATTTCTGCCTTGTTTTCCTGCAATTGATTGCATATGATGTGGTACTATTTTGTGAATTAGGCATGGATAAAAACTATTTGGGAGATGACAGTTATCTTTTCAGAAGCAAACGGACATGAAATGTAATCTCTTGAGGGAGAAGTTGCTGTCATGCTCTGCTGCTTTAGTCTTCAGCAGTCTAACTCTGAAGATAATATAAATTCTTTCAAAGGAAAAAAATCTAAATAGTCCGCAAAGAACTATTTATGATGCTTCTACTTACATGTAATTTTTGGTGACTTTTGCTTCTTTAGCCAATAAAAATGGTGGTGAGGGAAACAACCTTAGTGTCCACCATCAGTTGAATGGGTAATCAAATTGTGCTATAACTATGCAATGGAATACTATTCAGCAATAAAAATGAATGAACAATTGGAACATACAACATCAAAATAAGTATGCTGGGTGAAAGAAACCAGACCAAAGAAGAAAAAAATAGAGAGAGAAAGAGAACATGTTGTTTGATTCCATTTATGCAAAATTCTAGAAAGTACAATCTAACAGTGACAGAAAGTAGACCCTTGATTACTTAGGGATGAAGGAAAAGCTGAGAGGGAAGGGAGGGAGCAATTACAAAGGGTCATGAAGAGGCTTTTGGAGGTGATGGATATGTTCACCACCTTGACTGTGGTGACGGTTTCATGGGTGTATACATTGGTCAATTTGTCAAAACTTGCAAAATTGTTTACATTAAGTATATACAATTTAGTATGCCAATTATACCTCAATGAAACTGTTAAAAAAAGTGGACAGAGGTGAAGAAGAAGGGAATCCATTCAAGAACATATGTATACAATGCTATTTTAAAAGTGGTTTTCAAAGAGCAATGTTCAATATGCTCAGTACTTGCAAAATTCAAACATTTTCCTGCAAATGTCATTTTATAAAAAGATAGGAATTGTATTTTTGAAGGAGCAGCCAGGTTGCAAGCAGATGATTAATTATCATGGAAAATCATTGATGTATCATCGCAATTTCACAGTATTTCTTACAGTTAGAATAAAGCTCCTTCATATCTCTCATAAAGGTATTGTGAAGGTTTAATTGATTTGTGTTGGTGAAAACCCTTGGTTACTGTTATGGAAAAGAATTGAATTAAGTATCAAAATATAAATGTACAAATTTTGTTATTGTTTATTTGCTTTTGTTTATAATAAATATTGCAGGGTGCCAACTATTCTAACACATTATTAACTCAGGGGAGACACCAGACTCAGAGGCTTGTACATCTGTTGGTTTAATGTTTAAATTATAGACTCTATAGAGATGTTTAATGAAATTCATGTACCTAAGTCTACATATTAGATAATCTTGCAAATAAATACCTCTTGCCCACTCATTAAGGAGCAGTAATGACTTATGCAGTGTGAACTAAGAAATATAAATCTCTAGACTTAGTTGTATACTTTCTTTATGGAAAGGTAGATATTTTTTGCCTTCTTTGGAGAAGAATAACTTAATATTAACTCAGCACCACAGTAAGGAAATACAATAAAATATATAAATGACAATATTGCTCAGGAGATATGTAGATAGACACTGTGCTCAGATAGACAGTAACTCAGAGTTTGTTTGAAAGATGTTTAAACAACAGGCTGTATCTAGACTAGCAGACACAGCATGCAGTAAAACAGTGACTCAGTAATTGTCTTTAAGTATCATTCAATGGCAATCCACACACAGTAGGTCTTCAGTAACTGTTAAAGAGTATTATTCATAATTTCAGCCCCTGAGATTGTGAGTTAACAACAGTGAACAAATCTGGAGATTACAGTCCCTCACTATTCACAAAGCAGAGGTAAAGATGTTCCCATGTTATCTCTAGCCCAACTAATACAGACATGATGGTGGAGAAAATTCATTCAAGAAAGTGTTGACCATTAGGCGGGAACAAGGTTATTCTTTAAGAGATAAACATTTTAAGAAGGGCTGTTTGTTGTGGATCTGAGGTAGAGATCCACAGCAAAGGGGATAATGATTTTCACATTTTGGCCGAGAACGCCATTATGAGGCAGGTACTGGATACTTGCCATTCATTACATCTGTAAAGAGTTCCACAATTTACAGGACTAGAATACAGTCATCACAAGACACTGTGGCAATTTAAATGCAAACGTAAGTTAATTACAGTTAGAAAATGCATTTCCTCAGTTGCTCTAGCCACATTTCAAGTGCTCAGTAGATAGGTGTGGTTAGTTATTGCACACTGGATGTGCAATATAGAATATTCCATCATCACAGAAAGTTCTAATGGATACTGTTGGGCTAGAATGAGACAGAGGCCAACACAGGGATTCTAAGTAAAGAACTGTGTAGTACGGATTTGAGACCAGGAGTGCACGTTGGTTACAAAGAGGTTGTGTCACTCAACTCCCAAAGAGAGGAGAGACCTTGGTTCATATTCTCCTAGCCTGGCTTTCATTTCAATAAATAGTCTAGCGTTAAAGTGCCCTTTGTGTCCCCATGCCCTCTGGGACCTCAAAAACAAAATGTGTGTTTTCCATAAAATATTAAATCAAGATAAATTAAGACAGCACACTTAATGTGAAATAAAGTTCATATACTCCTGTTTAAACACAGATTAGAATTTCTGTCAGAACAATGCCAGTGAAAAGTTGACATTCTAATTAATACAATTTACTTTATAAAGCACTGAATATCTTTATCTTGCTATTATGAAATGCCCTCTTTAAAAAAAAAAATCAGGGCTCTACTCAACAGGGAATTGAATACTAAGGGCAGTATTTAAAAACCCACGTACAAGAGAGGTGGTTAGGGTCACTGGCATTTTTACACACCATCAACCCAGGTCTCTAAAAACAGAAGCATCTTCTACCAGTTTTGTGATTTTTTTTTTAATCTTTCACAAGACTATCTGCATGCAGCAATAGGATTTTGAGGCTGTTTTTCTTGCAATGATATAAAATACACTGCAAAACACAAGCAGCAAAAAACTAAAACATCCTCTCTGTCTTCCCCCTCTTCTCTCCTTCTCTCTTCTCCCTCTCTCTCCTTCTCTCATTTAATATCACAGGGAACCGTTCTGGAACCCTGTGAACTAACATACATGCAGGACTCCCACACACTGTTTACTCAATCCAAATTCTGAGTATGTAAGAGGGGCAGAAAATCAGCCCCACAGTTGGGTACCCAAGGATTCGTGTTCATTGCCTTTGTCGATTTTATGCTATCAGTGAAAGGAATAAAGATGAGATCCTTAAAGCTTGAATTTTCATTTCCTATGACAACGTGCTTTTTCTTCATGCTTTATCACACTCCACTACTTGGTTTCCACCCCTTCATAATTGATATCGGCCATTTGAAGCATTCAGTAAAAACCTCATGAGGTTCATCAAATGTCCCCCAGTCTATAATTCTTGCTTCTAACATATTCAGAAGCATATTCATCCAAGTGTTTTCTACTTCCTCTCCATGGATTTCCCTGTGCACAGGGACCAGTGTAATGACAGTTGTATTAATTATATGCTGAAAAATCCACATAGCAGCAAAAATGATGGAGATCATCGTTTTAAATATTTTATTAAAATAACCCAATGTAGAACAGATAAAGTAGACTCTCTTGATAATGAGAGGTTCATTAATTTTACAAGAATTCTAGAAAACTTAGAATGGTCATCAAAATTACCTCTTTCATTTTTTCTTTTTTTTTTTTTTTTTTTTTTAATTTTTTTATTTTTTCTTTTTAAGAAGAGGAAAACTTTCAATTGTCACTTTAGAGAGCAAAGGTCTAGTATAATTTTCTAAGGTATATTTTTAAATAATTACTTACCTTTATGGAAAAAGTTTTGAAAAAATAGCTTGAAATATGGAGGATTTAGATTTCATAGTATTACTTAAAATACCTATAAATTTTCAGCTTCTGCAGTTTACCCCATTAAAACTTGGTTTATTAGCATATAATAACTTCTGATAAGTAAAACTGATATTCTCCATAAACAAACAAGTAGCACATTAAAATCCTTCCCTAACTAACAGCAAGAGCAGCATAATCTTGCCTACCAAGTGCGTCTCCAGGTACAGTTTAAGGCCATCCGTCTCTGCTTTGGGAGGTGTCCAATTCTCAGTGGTTTCCATGGCTTCGTTCAACCATTGAATAAATTCATCCAGCTTGCTTACAAACCCCTTGTGACAGAAAAGAGGAAAAAAGGACAAGAAAAGCATGTTAACTGGTTATTTTTTAAAGCCAATCTTAAAAATTCCAAACCTTGTCGATGGTAAAATTGATACCATTGCACTCCCATCCTATTTCCACGTCGTACAACAAAATTCCCACCATTCTTGCCACTGAAATCTATTAAAATGGAAAGAAATTGTCCATGACTCCCTCTTAGTTTTTTCCTAGGAACACTTTTTTTTGAGGAATTTGGATTGGACTGCAGGGTGTCATTGGAAAGGTGACCTCAAATCATCAAAACATTTCTGGGTGTCTGGCAAGCGCCCCCTCACCAAAAAATCAGGTCAGGTCTGCTAGGAACACTCATTGGCTTTGGGGGATAAAAGTACTCCTATAAAGATGGTGTTCTTTACTCAGAAGCCCATGGAGTTGAGGTGTCTTAACTGAACTAGAAATCTATTTTTAAATTACAAAAGTGTTTAAAGGGACTTGGATGAGTGATGAGTTCTACTAACAGCCCAAATGTCTGTTACTGAATCTGGGTTCTAAGAAGCAAGGAAAGGTAGAGGACCAATGAACAAATGTAAACACCTAACTCTGGGTGTGTCCTGGACATAAAACAAAATATTCTTGGTTAAGAAGCACAATTCACAATAATCTTGCAAGTTTTCAAATAGTGGTTATAAAAATTTATTGACCATTTAAAAGAACACATCTGTGGAAACTGAAAATATTTTGAAAAAATGAAAGCCCAGCTGTGAACCTTAGGGGAAGGAAACGGGGCTGGGCACCTGCTTGCCATGGCTGGGTAAACAGCACCACCTGGAGGTCGAAAGGAGAAAGGACAGGCTTCTACATGTGAACTCATTGAGATGGCTTGAGAACTATTTCCCTATTGAACTTAACCCATTTTTCAGATTTACCTTTTGATTAATTTTGATTAATATTTTAATGCTCAACTTGTGAGTTAACTTGTAATAAAAACCTAAACACTCCTCCCTATCAGGGGGAATCTTAGCTTTCCACCTCCCCTCCTGCTTACATGTGTAGCCACAAAAATATAAACAGAAATCATGAAAGCAAATGAAACAGTAGTCCATCCGATTCTTGATACCTTTGTCACCTGCTATTTCTCCACCTCTCCCAGCCCCTTTCTGTGTGTACTGTCACCAGTGTTCTGTGTAGTGGACGGTGTACTGACTACTATCCCCATATCATGAGACGGTTATTCTTAGAGAAACCAAGTAGTCTCCACTCTATATACCGAACTATGCAATGTGCAGGAGAATTCACATTTGGATGCAGACAACGAATATCTGATGCTCATTTTCAGAAGCTCTGCTAAAGGCTTTGTGGTGTGAATGAAGGAAAATGAGGCTGACATAAGTAACAACATAGGAAAATGAGAAAAAAATACAAAATTTTACTTATTTTGTAATATAAATCAAATCCTAGTACAAGAGATATATTGGTCACTCATTCATTCTTTTAACAAATATTTATTAAGCACGTACTCTGTGTAAAGCACACTGTTGGACATTACTGGGAATAAAATGATAAATATCACTGAAGTAAAAATTTCAGCTGAAATAAAGCATGTCTAAGCACTGGCCTACTGAATTCAGGTAATTTTAATCATTAGAAAAAGTTTTACAAGCAATAAAGAGTTGGGACACGCTCCCGGATTTTCCTGTGAAATGTACTCTGTCCATATCAGAATTGTCTATACCCAAATTTGTTTCTATTTTTAGTATTTGACCTGTCTGTTTCTCTAATATTCTGAGTTCCCATGTACTTACCTGGAGAGTCAAAGACAACTATAAAAATCACATTTTCTTCACGGCACAATCCAATGTTGCACTACATAAAAAGCACATTTTACACACGTTCAACTCACTGCTACAGGCTGAATTACAAACCTTTGAAAGGCCACATTTTAGCCTTCGTCACTCAGACTCCTGTATCTCATCTGTTCAGTCTCTCTCCTGTCACTTTCTACCACTGGTGTCCTTCTTGTCCCTTTTTGCCCCTCTTCCATTACCTTTCTCTGACTCCCTGCAGAGCTCTCCAGGGGCACACTGAGGGTGACCAGTCCACAGGTCCCAGTCCTCTTGGGCTACCCCCTTAATTGTTTCCTCCTCGGTGGGCCCCTTGCCATACTCATATTTGATACATGTTCTGAGAGCCTGATGATTGGAGCCAAGCCAGGATTCAACCCCTGGAAGAAACCTCGGTCATCCAACTTGGGAGAAAATGGAACAGCCGTTAGCCTGTTACTACCATCGGTTGACAACACACTTGCCACTTCCAAATCATTTGCTGGAGGAATCAAATCATTTGCATTTTGAAAATTCCTTAATGAGGTGCTTTTAAAAAATCTTACTCTTAAACTTTCTAGAGCATCAATCTCTTTAAAGACTAAGAAGCACAGTGCAAGTGTATGTAAAGTTACACTTTCAGGTTTGTGAAAAATAATTTGCTAGAGCCCTCAGCTGGTTAACATACATTTGAAGATTATATTTGCAAGGAAAATATAAGGTTAGTCTTGCAAACAGCTACACTCTCATAACAGGTTAAGTACCCATTACTGAACCCTCCTGCGCTATCGGTGGGAATGTAAACTGGTGCAGCCATTATGGAAACCAGTAGGGAGGTCCTTTTAAAAACTAAAAAAAGAGCTAAAAATACCAATACGATCCAGCAATCCCACTCCTGGGCATATATCCAAAAAAAAAGAGAACTCTAATTCGAAAAGATGTATGCACCCCAATGCTCATAGCAGCATTATTTACAAAGACATGGAAGCAACCTAAGTGTCCAATGACAGATGAATGGATAAGGAAGTGGTATACACACACACACACACACACACACACACACACACACACACACAGTGGAATACTACTCAGCCACGAAAAAGAATGAAATATTGCCATTTGCAGCAACATGGATGGACCTAGAGATAATCATAGTAAGTGAAGTAAACCAGACAAGGACAAATATTATATCACTTATATATGGAATCTAAAAAATAGCACAAATGAATCTATGTACAAAACAGATTCACAGACATAGGAAACAAACTTATAGTTACCAAAGGGGAAAGGGGGGAGGCACAAATTGGGGGGGAGGGATAACTTAGGAGTACAGGATTAACAGATGCACACTACCATATATAAAATAAACAATAAGGATTTACTGTATAGCACAAGGAACTATATTCAATATCCGGTAATATCCTATAATGGAAAATAATCTGAAAAAAATATATACATAACTGAATCACTTTGTTGTACACCTGAAACTAACACAATGTTGTAAATCAACTATGCTTCAATTTAAAGAAGAATACTCATTATTTCTTTTATTTTCCTAACTATTTCTCTTCTATGACAAACCTAGTCTGGTTAACTAGAAACTGTGTGGGTGATTACTGTTGCCCTTTGACAAAGCTGTCATGTGCAGCTGGGACAAAAAGGAGGGCCTTCCTTATATCAGACATGGAACCAGGAAACAGTGACATAGTAGGAAACAAGACATGGTCCCCGCCTTACGGAGTTAAAAGCCCAGGGGTAATTTTTTTATAGAATTACATGATTTTTAGAACAAATTGAAATTGAAAACTATTTCTCTAAAAGGGGAAGTGTACAACAGGAAGTAGACACTTGTCAACACAATTCTATGAAGTGGTGCTGATTATGGTCATTTTACAGATGAGAAAACTGAGGGTCAAAGAAGGTGACTAGCCCACTGGCAGGGTTGGGACCTGAACCCATATCTCATTCCAAAGTCTATTCCTCTCAGGGTACCAGGGTGCCCTCTAGAAACAGCACTCCTAGAGACACATTATCTGACCCAGATGAGGGTGAAGAAACATTTCTTGCCACTCCCACATTCTTACCGCTGAGATAAAACTCTCTACGTTCTAAGTCCTTCTCCCTTCACATTCACTATTTTCTGTTAATTTTTCTGAAAGGGGATGGGTGATGAGGTTAGACACAACAAAAAACTTTTTTTTTTAAAGCAAGCAAAAGTCACTGTAAATTTCATTTCTAATTTATAGAAAATTTAAACCAAAACTTTAAGGCAGTTACATGCTTAAGTGAGCCCATTCTAACAGTGCCTTAATTACAGATGAGTCTGACTCAGTTTAATCACAGAGGAGATGGCCCCTGGTTCATCAACTATCAGGAGATAGTTTAGCCAATGGGCTCAACTGCTAATGTCCTCTCAGTATTTGTTGTTTGGATGTGTGTGTGAACATGTGTGTGTTCACCCCCAGAAGGATGTACATTTCTCAGTGGACAGAGAAATCAAGTGTGAAATCTGACCTAGTCCAGATCAAGTCAGCTGCCTTCAGAGAGGGACCTGCTGAAAATTATCAGGAAGTGAACTATTTTCACTGTATTTTTGAAAATAAAAAAGGGCAGCCTCTGCTGTTGAACTTTTTAAACCATTCAAAACAAGTATTTACCCCTTTCTTAGTATTCCAAGATTAAAGGATTCAGTGAATGACCTCATCTGAACAATGCTAGCTGAAACAATAAGTAATCCTCATACAACATTCACTATGTGCCAGGTATTGGGCACATGGCATTGGGCATGTCTCCTTACTTCTCAGGGCCTCAGTCTTCTCATCTGTAAAATGGGGTGACAGTAGTACCCACCTCACAGGGTCTTTAAGAGACTCAAATGATCTAGTTGGGCCAGCTGACCTAATAATTTGTCTAAGTTCCTGGCAGAAATTAGAACTTGAAAAACATTTAAATGAGGATTAATTGTGGCAGCAGAAGAGGGTATAGTAAAAGAGAAAAAAACATGCTTATCATCAACCAGTGTGGATAATGATAAGAGAATAGCTGCTACAACCAGACGAAACTGAATCTGATTCCAGGCTCCATTCACCTCTTACTAACAGTATAAACTAAATGAGCTACTTGATGTCTCTGAACTTCAGTTTCTTCATCTATAAGACAGGGACAGGGATATCCATTTGGGGTTTACGTGAGGATTTCAAGAGAAATTATATTTTAAAGCCTGGCTTGATAAATGATTTTTAAAAACCATTCCTACTTAACAGGTTCCAATTTGATCTTTTATGTCATTCACTCAAAACTTTTGGTTATTCTCTAAGCATACAGCACTCTGCTAGGTGTCCAGGAAAGATGGAGAGAAAAGTCTTCTCACAGCCATGATATGAGAGGTGGCACCAACCACTCTGGGGGTGCAGAGGAGGGAGTCATGACTTCTGCCTCAGATCATCACATGAGGCGGTGTGGCAGGGGCAGCATCTGAACCTGGAGGTTAGCAAAGATTTCCCTACCTCCTTATTCCACCAGCAAGCCCGAAGGGGATCACATTTCTCTATTAAACAACTACAAGTTTAAGAATAATCTGGCTTAATTTTTCAAAACGGGACACATGCTTTGGAGCCAGTCTTTACATTAGTAATGGTTGCCAGTGAGTAATCGCAATCCTCTCACCCTACCCACAAGGAAGCTTAATTTAGGCTCTGACAGCTGGTAAAATTAGAACTCCCCCTAGAAGCAAACTTATGCATTGAGATTTTATATGTACATCTACCAACATACATATTTCATCTTCCATTTTTGCTTAATTCTTATACACCGAATTCCTATATGAAATGACTAATTAAGCTTTTTACACAATAGTGCTCAAGTGTAATTCACCTTTCCTAACCGCATATCAATGTACTTAATGTGCCACCAAGACACAGAGGCTCAAGGTAAAATCAAAGCGAGTTAAAAGTGGTACTTTGGACTCAACCAACTCACACACTTACCCACATCCTTACCTATAAAATGCAATGCAGTACAAGTAATTGACAGAAGGGAGGGTATGGTGTGTACTCTTAGAAGAAAGACTGAAGAGAAGATGAAATGGTTTAAGGCAGTTTTAACCCTGTTGCCACAAGAAAACTCAAATACTGAAATGTTTTATGAAATATTTAGCTTCTCTTCTAAAGGTTGAATGGAATGTTTTAGAATTTTAAAATATTTCTGATAAAATTATCCCAGAATAAAGGCTGCCAGTTGGAAAGAGAGAATAAAAAAGGCATCGAGTGGTATTATCTAAAACTGACCAGGTAGGAAGTTCTATTCTGAACTCAGTATCATGTGGAAGGGATAAATTGAGCTGAATCCCCAATTTCATCAAACACTAATGACAGTGGTTTCAGCTGGGAAAAGAAGAGCCCAGAAAGATCCCTGACTCTCATAATGGGAAAGGGTTCCCTCCAACAAATCCAGAGGCTTTGACTTCAGTTGCTCCCTATTGATTTCTAAGAAGAAATAATCGACAATTTTAAGGGAAAAACAAGTTTAGAATGCATATCATCAAAGTCTAATAAAAATAGGAATGAATAAAAGAATTGGGAATAAACTGGAACTAATAATAATATTAACTGAGTACCAATGATATGCCAGGCACTTATTTTATACTTACAACTACCCTATGCTGTAAGAATCCCACACTCTCCATTTTACAGAGGAGAAAACGGAAGCACAGACAAGCTCAAATACTTAACAGCTGTCAGCAGTGAAGCTGGGGATTCTCCCACATAGCTTTGCTCACTGGCTCTGTGTAAGACCTTGTTTCAAGCACCCCCAATCCTCCAGAGGCACTGGATGAGCATATCAGATCGTCTTTATCTGCCTCTAAATCCCAAACAAGGACCTAAGGTGCTCACACTTTAGAGTTTAGGATTATGATCATTTAATAGTTCACTTATAGGTATTTTCTATCCAGTATTATAAATAACAGTACTAAATATCTGGGTGCTGACTGTCTACCAACTATTCTTCTGATAATTTATGTAGTCCTTTAATCTTCACAAATTTCTCTACTGTACAGAGGAAGAGGCTGAAACATAGAAGAGTTATACAATTTATTCAAGGTCATAAAGCCATTAAATAGCTCTTAAGTAGTTTTGCTCCAGGGCTCAAGCTCTGAACTGCTACACCACACCGTCTTTCTAAGCAGACTCACCCTGAGAGGTTCACAGAGAAAAACAAAGGACAGAAACATCCACTGTTGTCCATTCTTACTTCCCAAGCCTCTGTGAGAAACCCAGCCTGTGCCACACGACTTCAACGTTCCCATCACTGCCACCTGTGTTTTAGGTAATTCTCCCTGCTCTGTGCTCTCTTCCATCTTCCTTTTCTCCTTTCTTTCTTGACTACTGTTCTCTTTTGCCTTTTCCTTCTCCTTCCTCTCCCCCTCGTCCCTTCACTCCCTTGTTCTTCCCTCCTCTCTCCTTTCTTTCACTCCCCTCCCTTCCTCTCCTCTTCCTTCTCTCTTTTTTCTATAGCTCAAAGTCTCCCCCAACAATTGATTATTGGAGCTAATCAATCACTTTTAACAAACAACATTTCCTCACATGTCCATACAGTTTTAATGAAAAGGGCTGTCTCCTTGACACTGAAGTACAGAGCTGAAATGTTGTTATAATCTTGTGTTTAGATATAAATACTTTCCTGATTAGTAAAACCTCCTTGTAAATCTAATAACTGGAACAAGAATGCATGTAGCAAGATGGGAGTGTTTGTAGATACTAAAATTATTAAAAAGATCACTTGTGATTGTTGAGTCTTATTTACCTAAATATGCTAAATTTTCTCTAGGGGACATACAGTTCTTCAGTAATAACAAAGTTATACTTTTAGAAAAAAATGGAACTCAATGTGGAGATTTTATCACATTGAATGAGCAAAAAAATAACCAACTTTCTACCAGAGAAGTTCAGGGCAGTGAGTCAGCAAAGGGTAACAACTCAGCCACTGCACTGTCATTGGAGCCAAGAAGATAGAAAACAGCGTTTAAAATACATCTGCTTGAAAAGGAGGAGCATTCCCATGCAGATTAGAAGCACAGCCCTGATCTTCAAAAGGCCCTTACATCCCATCTAGTTCAATGCCCCCATCTTACAGGTGAGGAAACCGAGGCTCAGAAAGGTTAACTACTTGATTGGTAACAGGCAGCCAGTTGGTAGCTGAGGCAGAAGAATGCAGGTGCTGTGTCCTTAAGTATAGAACTCTAATTGTTCACTTTAAAGTGTTTGTGGACATCTTTTTTTTAGTAGGCTTTTTTTTTTTTTTTTTTTGCGGTATGCGGGCCTCTCACTGCCGTGGCCTCTCCCGCCGCGGAGCACAGGCTCCGGACACGCAGGCTCAGCGGCCATGGCTCACGGGCCCAGCCGCACCGCGGCACGTGGGATCCTCCGGGACCGGGGCACGAGCCCGTGTCTCCTGCATCAGCAGGCAGACTCTCAACCACTGCGCCACCAGGGAAGCCCTGTGGACATCTTTTGAGAAAAATTTCTAGAGTTCAAAAAAAAGGACAGAATTAGAGTTTTAAAGAATAATGTAAAATTCCAGAGTACTGTTGGTTTACCTAATTGGGTATAGTATCTAGATTGGGTGGCATTGGACCAGCTGAAAAAGAATAGAGGGCACTGAGAGGAACAGAGAACATTCTTGGGAGATAAAATCCAGTAGAGAACAGTTCATTCTGAGAAATCTAAGTAGCCGATGTCTAACGCTCTGGAGGCAAATAGGGAAACTGAGAAATGAGGTTGGAGAGTCTGGCCAAGGGCCAGGCACCTACACCTCGCTCCGGAGTTAGGACTTTATCCTAAGAACGATGGGGGTGGTCACTGCAGGTCTGAAGCAGAAGAGAGGGATAATCTGATTAGCATCTGAGAAGACTTGCTCTGACTGCAGTGTGGAGAGTGGATTGCCAGGTGTTAGGCTGAGATCAGAAAAGCCAGTAAAAAGGCTGCTACACTACTGCATGAAAAAGTCGATGAGGGCTAGACTGAGTAGCAGCAGTGGACATGGAGGGAACATGCAAGACTGCAGAGAGAGACAGAAGTTAAAGTGGACAGGACCAGTTGAATGTGATGGATTCAAAAACTTGAGAAATTTGTTACAATCTGAGATGACTGCCAGCTTTCAATTTTCGTTGGAGGTACTATTCTCTGAAAGAAGCAATAAGATATTCAGAAGGAAGAAGTAATTTGCAGGTATATGATAAACATGGAATTAGATAGCATGAGTTTGGCTTCTGAGGTGTGGAGCAAGATCCAGGTTGGAGAAAGCAACATACAGGTGGTGCTGGAGACCATGGGCATGGAGAGAACCTAGGAACAGTGTGTAGGGGCATATCCGCTGTGTCTTCTACAGATTGAGGCCCCACAGTGCAATGCACTCAATTTTATTCACCCCAGTCCCTCATTCTGTGTCTGTCTCAGTGGTTCTCGACACCGGTTATGTCCCTAAATTAAACTGTGAAACATATACCAAATTCAGAGAAGGGAAATCTGCTTCAAAGTCCATCAGGGCAACAAAGATAAAAAGCCAACAGCTGAGGCGCGCTAGGAACATATTTATGTTGATCTTGAAAAAACAAACAAAAAAATTACTTGCTGCCCCTTTGTGACAAGCTTTTGCAAAATCTGGTATAACCAGAAAATAGCATGTGCTAATAGGAAGCACTCCTGAGAGAGGCATGTTCTAGCTGTAAAATGAGGGAATTAAGTTGGACAATTTCTCATACCTTTCTTACTGTTACCATCTGTGGTTCTTGCATATAGAGCCTCCTTCAAAGCCAGGGATGTTCAGATGATTTACCTGTTCTCTTTTAGTTACACAGGGAACTGATCTTTGGTGACTTCCACATACCTTCCCAATGTCTTCTACTCCTCTCACCATATCTATCCTTCAAGACGCAGCTTCAATGCTCGTCTCCCAGCAAATGATCCCAACCTAGTGCTACCTTTTCAACACACTTGCTTAATTTTTCTATCTTTAGCAGTCAGGGGTCTCAGGGGCAATTGTAAACTTATTGTAGTCCCTTCCTTTTTCTTCCCATAATACATTGTAATGAGATTCCTCTGGTTAGAGTGCTGTGGGAACTACTATTTATAAGTACATAATTATAAATACATATTATAAATATGTATAAATACAAATTATACATAAATAAGTACATATTATTTATAAGTTGTTGTGTGACAATATTATAAACTAGAAGGTTGTTTGTGTTTATCTGAACACACATTCATAGCATAAATTCCCCTACATAAACTTTCTAAGATGTCAGAGAAGTGCATTAACTAAAATTATTGGGCCAGTTAAAGGAGAATTATCTCTAACACAACATAAGAATCATCTGTCAAGGCAGAAGGCCCAGAGTCTCACAGGGAAGAGGGGTGCAGGGTCTAGGGTGACTATCACAGGTCCCAGGAAGGAGGACAGGCGGCCTTAACCATTGTGGGTTGGGGGTGAGTAGGAGGTTGAAGCTTCATAATGACCAAGATGCCTGAAGGTAGGAGAAGAAAATAGGGTGGTAGCATTTGATCCCAAAAGGCCAGAGCCATCTACATACAAGGAGCTGCTGAGGCCTCACCACTCCCCTCCCATAATAGTAATAATAACAACAATAACAACCACAAGAGCTAACATTTATTGAATGCTTACTACATGCCAGGTACTATTCTAAGCTCTTTACACATTTAATGGTCCAAAAAAAAAAAAAAAAAAAACTCTATGTGGAAGATACACTTTTAACCCTATTTTGCAAGGGAGGAAACTGGGGCAAGAGAGATCAAGTCACTTGCTCAAGGTAACATAGGTGATAATACACAGAACCTCATCTACCTGACAGATGGAAAGCACCTGGGCCTCAGCATACAGGCAGCACCTTTCCTGGGTAAAGTTGCTTATTCACCACGCAAATCTCAGGCCAATCATCTTTACAGAATGAGATCAAGAGCCTCAGACATGATCTGACATCATGAGTGAGCCGGACACAGAACCCACACTCTTGGAACGATCTGCCCCCATACTGTCAGAAGAGAGCACAAACAGCAGTGCTGACAGTTAATTTTAAGACATCACAACGGCAAATCTGCCAAGATGAATGTTTCCAATCTGCTCCATTTAGCTGACCTTACTTGCTATAAATTCGGGCCAATCCATATCTAATTCTTACTGGGTTACTCACTTGTGTGCTGTTCACCATTGTCCCTGGTCTCTTGGCATCTAGCAAACACTAGCCAGGCCCCAAATTCCTCTAGGATGTCTGGTTCTTCTCACATTACAGTACTGGGAATGCAGCATGAACAGCTGCATACCTCCAGGCTCACCAATGCCAGAGCCTCACACTCACTTACCACTACGGTCTTCTAAGGGAGATTCACCCAGAATTCCATGGAACAGAAAGAAATTCCGTGTTGAAGTGATATGTTCCAGTGAATATTTTGCAGAGAACTGGCTGCATCTCTTAGTTATGCCTCTTAGTCTCTTATAAAATTTCAGAACTGAGAGGTATCTTAAGAGGTCAGCCAATTCAATTTCTTTACTAATGTTTATTTTTCGAAACTGAGGCTTGGGAGTTAAGTTTCCAAGGTCACAATGCTACATAGGGGCAGAATTAAGATTCTTATTCTAGTTCTTTCTGTTATTGTTGATGCTATTCCCTGAATTCATAGGAAAAGTCACAATAATGATAAGACTAGTATTTATGTAGCCTTTAGAGTTGACAACGAACTGTTGCTCTTTGTAATTTCATACAATAATCTGTGCAATGGCGTAACAAACATAATTAATATCCCATTTTAAAGACTAGGAGATTTAAACAGTAAATTTTCAGCAACTTATTCAAGTTTTCATAATTAAACAGTAGGGGGCTGTGAATTGAGCCCAAAGTTCCTGCTTTTAAGTCTTGTACCTTTAAGTAAATTACTAACTTCTCTATGTATAATATCTCTGTCCTCATTGGTAAAATAAGGATATAATAGAAGTGTCTTCATCAAAGGAGGATTTTTTTTTCTTGAGAATTAAATGGGTTAAATGAATAAAACTCTTAGCATCTTGCCTGACATGTTATAAGTAGGCAATATATGTCAAGGTTTTATTTGTTCTTTTAATTGCTACCTTTCTAAAACATCCTACGGCTAATACAGAGTCATTACTTTAGGCTTAAGGATAAAGAAGAATTCACTAATATCCTAATAATAATTTTAGTTAAATTTAAAAATACAACACTGAATTTATTCCTCTTTTGATTTTCATCATCATAGAAATATTTGCTGTCAAATGCAGTTAGGAACTTTCATCATCTTGACACAACAAAATGTAATTTAATCATAGCTTTTTCACACCAAGAAAATAACAAAGAACTATTTTCATCCTAATGTTTAAAACTGCAAACAAAAAACTGCACCTTCCATATACATTTCAGAAGGTAAAAATGAGACGCACTGACTGGATGCAGCCTCACGGTGGTGCTAAATCATGACTGATAAAGGCTCGAGACCCAGCTAAGGCTCTGCAGAAACCAAACTGACGCAGGACTGAAACATTCCTACTGGGTTAACCAGGAAGGTATTTGCTTTGGATCCCTATGGTTCTTCTCCAGCAACCTTGAGCAATGACCTTGACATACTGTCCTAACAAATCCATTAGTAATGTTAATTTAGTTTTTTTCCTGGCATTGCAACAAATAAATTATACACAAATACATACAATATTACCCTTAAAAAGAACCGTGTAGCTTTATTTTTTAATGTTATTAATTGAGAATTCTCAACTTGGATTTGGCCACAGCATTTGCATATAAGATAACATTTACCTTTGCTCCGTTCATCAACTGTGTATCTTAATTTCTTATGTCCCTTGGAACCATTTATTAAAGTCCTTACATCTCCCTGCCCCAAACCTCAGCTTGAAATCTCAACTCTTTTGACCCCCTTCCTCCACTATCTCATTTTTTAAAAGCCACAAAATTGTACTGATTTGTCTTTTATAACATCTCCCACCTCTGTTTCTTTATTTTCCTTAGTTGGCTTCCAAAACCCTTTCAGACCCTTTTAGCAATAACCTTCAAAATTAGTCTTAGAGCATTAGCTACCAACCTTGACTGGATGTCAGAAATGCATGAAGGAGCTTTAAAAAATACCTATCCCTCAAGAGTCTGATTTAATAGCTCTGGGTGGAGGCTGAAGTTGGAATTTTTTTTCAAAGCACCCCGGTGATTAAAATGTGCAGCCACAACCAAGAACCACTTCGCTAGAGCTGTATCCAGCACACCATGGCCAGATTAACCTTAAACTACCAACCATCTGAGCCAAAAATTTTAAGTAATGTCTCCTCTTCAGAAAGATTGCAAATTAGTGACTTGAAGGCTAAACCTATCCTATGGATGTGTTTTATTTGGCCCGTTTTTAAATTGTTCAGACCAAAACTTAACAAATTGGGAGGTGTCACATAAAACCCAGATTTGCTACTTCTTTTTAAAAATTGCAAGATCTTGCCACACAGGGCCCACACTCCCATGCAACAATCACTTGGAACGGAGCAGTTGGCTGCCCTCTAGACATGGCACTTACCCTCCGTTACTCAGTCTCTTTCACTCCCCACGTCCACCCGGCTGTATGACTCATTTATATTATCTGTCCGCCCCTCTTAGAGTCATTTTAGTTTGTAACTCCTGGTCTCAAGGAAAAAGTTCAATCTGAATGATACATTCACTCACTCACTTATTCATGCATTCATTAGACAGGTATTTATTTTGTGTCTGTGCTATGTAAACACTTGGAATTCAAAGTTCATATTTTGGTCTTTTCTTTCTAACTTTATAGTCCCCTTCCCTTCAACTAACTCTATTCTAACCAGCAATTGGTTTAAGAGAACAACTCCCTCCTAAAGTTCATAGCCTAGAGGCTAACTTCCCAAACTCCTTTGCAGTTAGGTGATGCCATATGACAAAGTCTGGACCAATGGGATGTGAACGGAAGAAATGTGTACAACTTCCAAGTCCTGTCTGTGAGAAGAACGCTGGGTGCTCTCCACGTTCCCCTTCTGGTGAGATGGAACACAGATACAGCATTGGTGCACCATAGTAGCAACAGGGAGAAAGCATCTGGATCCCTAGATGGCCCCTATCTTCCCTGGATTGTCTGCCTACCTCTTGTTATGTATCTGGGGATCCCTTTGTTTATAGCAGTTTAGCCTACACCGTTTACTATTTCCCAAATATACCTTAAATATTCTTGCCCTCAACCTTAGCTTATACCAAAGCTTCTGTCACTAACATTCTGCCTTCTCATCTCTCCTAAATTCTACTCATTATTCAAGGTCCAGCTCAAGTAGTCCACCTTCTGTGATGCTTGGTCCAGGTACACTTGTTATCTTCCTTCCTCTGCTCTCCCATTGTGTAACTTCCCACTTGAGACTTATCAAATATTATCTTATTTAATAAACAGAGCCTAGAATTATGTTGTCCTATCCCTTTCAAATTCTAAGTCCAGAATTTAAAACAAAATTTTAGATTGTGCATAGCATAAAGAAGAATGTTCAGAGTTCCTACAGCATTCTGCTACTAACACCGCTTGTTGAATAGTAATCTGTACTATCAATTCATGTTCAATTTGTGATCTTTTAGGACTCCTGAATCTTCCAATTTTAATCACAAAGCTGAGCCTTCCCAACTCTTTAAAAATGTAGCTTCTTCCTTGATATTTAAACTGAATTGTTTATTCTTGCATCTAAACAGTTCCTCAACCCTCTGGATACATATTTCTAAGACTAAGAAATGTACTGAGAAGATCAAGGGTTCATGCTCGAATGGTGATGAAGAGCCAACTCATAGTCTCCTCTCATATTCGGAATCTGAGAATCTCTAGGACAACATCAGAGAAAGAAAGTAGAAGATACTCTTGGGGAAGGAAATTAAAAGGGAAAATAGGTGCCAGAGAGTGAAAACTATATATTCCAGAAGAATAGTAAAGAAAAAGAATAGGAGAGAAGATATAAGGAAGAGAGAGAATTCAGATACAGGAGGAAGACTAGCAACTGTGAGGGAAAAGGTTAGCATAAGGGAAAGGCACATACGAAACGAAATGCCAGTGAAGAACAGTGGAATCCAATAACCTTAAAATGCTTCCTATCTGATAGGATGCTCTTAAGAGATCATTATAAACACCAAAGTGCAGACTACCACTCCACCAACTCTAGGAAAATTGCTATGTGGTTGGTATAGAAGAAACATCAAAGGCAGGTGAGAATTAAATTTACAGCAGACCTTGATTATAAGTTACTCTGGGGACAAATAAAGAAAAATACAGCTGTGTTTCAAATCAAGTAAAGAATGGCAGACAGGACTTTTTAAACAGAGTGACTCCCAAGTGTTTTTCTAAAGACGAATCTTGTCTCTTGAAGTTGTGTCCTACCATGCAAAAAAGCTAGGGGTGAGATCTTTAAAGTATGAGAGGTAATCACACTGAGATAAAATACAAAATAACTCAAAGACTTAAACCCAAGACTTAAACTGTAAAACTCCTAAAAGAAAACATAAAATAAAAGCCTCATGACATGGGTCTTGGCAATGATTTCTTGGATATGACACCAAAAGCACAGCCAACAAAAGCAAAAAGAGACAAATGGGGCCACATCATCCTTTAAAAATTTTGTGCATCAAAGAGCCCAATCAACAGAGTGAAAAGGAATGGGAGAAAATGTTTGCAAATCAAATATATAATAAAAGGTTAAGATCCAGAATATAAAGAACTCCTACAACTCAACAACAAAAAAATCAAATAACCTAATTTAAAAAGTGGACAACATACTTGAATAGACATTCTTCCAAAGAGGATATACAAATGGCCAACAAGCATATGTAAAGATGTTCAACATCACTAATCATCAGAGAAACGCAAATCAAAATCATAATGAGATAATTCAAAAGAGTGATGTGTCACAATGTTCACTGCAGCTCTATTGACAATAGCCAGGACGTGGAAGCAACCTAAGTGTCCATCGACAGATGAATGGATAAGAAGATGTGGCACATACATACAATGGAATATTACTCAGCCATAAGAGGAAACGAAATTGAGTTATTTGTAGTGAGGTGGACGGACCTAGAGACTGTCATACAGAGTGAAGTAAAGAAAAAGTAAGTAAAGAAAGTAAAGAAAAAGTAAGTCATACAGAGTGAAGAAAAAGTAAAGAAAAAGTAAAGAAAGTAAAGAAAAAGTAAAGAAAAAGTAAGTCATACAGAGTGAAGTAAAGAAAAAGTAAGTCAGAAAGAGAAAAACAAATACCATATGCTAACACGTATATATGGAATCTAAAAAAGAAAGTGGTTCTGAAGAACCTAGGGGAAGGACAGGAATAAAGACTCAGACATAGAGAATGGACTTGAGGACATGGGGCGGGGAAAGTGTAAGCTGGGACAAAGTGAGAGAGCAGCATTGACATATGTACACTACCAAATCCAAATGTAAAATAGATAGCTAGTGGGAAGCAGCCGCACAGCACAGGGAGATCAGCTCCGTGCTCTGTGACCGCCTGGAGGGGTGGGATAGGGAGGGTGGGAGGGAAATGCAAGAGGGAGGGGATATGGGGATATATGTATACGTATAGCTGATTCACTTTGTTATACAGCAGAAACTAACACACCATTGTAAAGCAATTATAATCCAATAAAGATGTTTAAAAAATCATAATGAGATATTACCTCACACCCATTAGGATGGTTACTATCTTTAAAAAAAACCAAAAAAAAACCCCAGAAAATAACAATTGTTGATGAGGATATGGAGAAACTGAAACTCTTGTGCACTGTTGTTGGGATTGTAAAATGGAGCAACCATGACGGAAAATGGTATGGTGATTTCTCAAAAAATTAAAAGTAAAACTACCATATGGTCCAGCAGCAATCCTATCCAATTTATGGGTATATACCCACAGAATTGAAATCAGGGTCTTGAAGAGGTACTTGCACACCTATGTTCATAACAGCATTATTCACAATAGCCAAGAAGTGGAAGCAAGTCAAATATCCCTCCACAGATGAATGGGTAAACAAAACGTGGTATATACATACAATGGAATTATTCACCCTTAAAAAGGAAGGAAATCCTGTCATATGTTGCAACATGGATGAATCTTGAGGACATTATGCTAAGTGAAACAAACCAGTCACAAAAAGACAAATATTACATGATTCCAATTATGTGAGGCATCTAAAGTAGGCAAATTCATAGAAACAAAAAGTAGAACTGTGCCCACCAGGGGCTGGAGGAGAGGGGGAAAGGGCAGTTGTTTAATTGGTATGGAGTTTCAGATTTGCAAGATGAAAAAGTTCTGGAGATCTGTTTCACAACAATATGAATACACTTACTACTGAACTGTACACTTAAAAATGGTTAGGAACGCAAATTTTATGTTATGTTTTTTTACCACAATGGAAGAAGAAGGAAAAGAGAACACAGGACAACATGATATTTCTTTAATGACTGCCATCATCAGTGTGGTATCATTGATGTGTCAACATATGGTCGAAATGAGGGTGAAAGATAGGATGGATCCTATCTGGACCATTTTACCTCTTGGAAAAAGAAATGCAGAAATCAGTGCCAAGTTAATCCCAGGACCAAACCTCTTCTATATTCCCATTAACCTGGTATTACTGACCACATCCCAGCTCTACCTCTAGGCAGCAGCAAGGGTGACTGTCTTTGTGCTGCTACCACAGACTAGACTGCAATTTTACATAGCCTAGTTACAAAGATCAAGCACTCAGACAAATATTTGCTGCACTGAATCTGAAATAATTTATGTGCAAGGACATTCTTAGCTGGCACCAAAGATTGGGTTTTTAAATTGGGTTATAGATGTCTCTGAGATAAAATGCTAACAAACAGCTGAGTCACTGAACTATAGCTGGGACACCATAATCTAGCATTTGAAGACATTTATATCTCTGGGGAGAAAAGGAATCAGCTACGTCATGCATCCATTAACTTGGTACCAATGAGTCCAACCTAATGGAGTCATGTCTTTCAGGACAAGTTCTAAGGTCCTCATTGACTCTTTAAAACAAATCTAAAGGTTGAAGGTTATTTTTTTTCTTTATCCTTATTCTTCTTGATCTCCATTCTGCAAAGAATGAAGCTAGTGTTCATCATACTACACATCTCTTCTCCCTTCATTTACTTAATACCCGAGAATCCTGTTCCTTCCTGGTCCCCACAACTAGGCCTCTTCCTTACTCCTGCCTCGTAACTGGGCTAAAACTTGAAAGTCAGTTGTCCTCCTCTTCTCTTCTCCATCTATCCTCAGTCTCTCAGGGGATTCTTCTATTCCCAAGACTTTATCTAGTGGGAAGAGCAAAGCAGATAGGGCTTGAAGCATGGCTCTATGACTTACTAGCTGTGCAGCTTAGGAGAGGTGATTTCATCTCTCTGAACTCCTCTCCTCCACTCTAAAATGGGGACTCATCCATCCTTTCATCCAACAACCTTTATTGAGCACCTACTACGTAGCAGGCAATGTTCTAGGTACATGAGATTCACTAGCAAGCTACACAGATAAAAATGTCTGCCTTCACAGATCTCCCAGTCTAGCAGGGGGAGACAAAAATTAATAATAATACACATGCTAAATAAGAGAATGATATAAAATTACAGAATATGGTGAGAGCTGTAGAAGAAAAGAAAAAGAAGTCAGGTCACACTTTTTAAAAGGTGGTCAGGGTAACCTTCCCTAAGAAATTATTATTTGACCAAGTCTCAGGAGGTGGAGGAATTAGAAAAAAAATGCATCTGACAGAGAATGTGCAGCCAGAGGGAGCTGACAAAGGTCTGAAAGGCAGGGGTGTACCCAGCTTGTTCCAGGAACGGCAAAGGGTCCAGTGGGAATGGAGTGAAGTGAGCATGGGGAAGAGCAGTTGGAAATGAGTCAGAAAGGAAATCAGGGGACCAGTCCATGTAGGATCTCTGAATGCCATGGGAGCTGTTGCAGAGTTTTGAGCAGAGGGGTGACATGATCTGATTTATGTTTTTGGTTTTTCTGGCTGTGTTGGGTCTTAGTTGTGACGCACGGGCTCCAGAATGTGTGGGCTCTGTAGTTTGCGGCATGCGGGCTCTCTAATCGAAGCACGCAGACTCAGTGGTTGTGGCGCGCGGGCTTAGCTGTCCCGCAGCATGTGGGGTCTTAGTCGCCCCCCCCAAGCCGAACAGAGATCGAACCTGCATTCTCTGCGTTGGAAGGTGGATTCTTAACCACTGGACCACCAGGGAAATCCCTGATTTATGTTTTAAAAGGATCACTCTGGCTGCTTTGTTGGGAATAGACTGTAAGGGGAGCAGAATGGAAGTAGGGAAACCAGTTAGGAGGCTACCTCAGTAATCCAGGCAGGAGGTGATGGTGGCTAGGACCAGAGTGGGAGTACTGGAGAGGAAGAGAAGTGGTCAATGTAAGAGAATAAAACCTACCTTGTAGGGCTGTTTTGAGAATCTTATGAGAGCACTACTTCAGATCAAGTGCCAAGTATTTGCCTGATACAAGGAAGATGTTAAATTATACCCTCTCTTATTATATTTTCTTGGTTGAATACGTTTTCTGGGTCACTATATGGAGGAGGTCAAGGCTAGAATGTGATACCCAAGGTCAACTGACATGGGGATTTGTAGTCACCCCTGCCTGAAGCATTGAAAGGAAGTTGGGCTGAGGAAGGGGCTTAATCCCCTTTCAGGTTTCACTTCATATCCCAATTCCAAGACAGTATTTCCAACGGACTACATTTCCTCTTAAAAGTTTCATCATAGGGCTTCCCTGGTGGCGCAGTGGTTGAGAGTCCGCCTGCCGATGCAGGGGACACGGGTTCGTGCCCCGGTCTGGGAGGATCCCACATGCCGCGGAGCGGCTGGGCCCGTGAGCCATGGCCGCTGAGCCTGCGCGTCCGGAGCCTGTCCTCCGCAACGGGAGAGGCCACAACAGTGAGAGGCCCGCGTAACGCAAAAAAAAAAAAAAAAAAAAAAAAAAAAAAAAAAAAAAAAAAAAAAAAAAGTTTCATCATATACTCAATATCAGTGTGTGTATTTTTAAAAATTACCTGCCTCACCTCCACCTCAAGAGGCTACCCATCCAAATGTTTCCTTCTATTAAAACTACACCAGTCCCTAGAGACTGAAAACTTAGCTTCATCTCTGGAGAACTATGGAATAAAGGGATGCTTCCATTGGAAGTTGGTATAATAGCCATCATCTGCTTAAAACATCCTCTATTTACAAAAAAGAAACGAGGCCCAGAATGGAGCAGCATTAGCTGTGGGCCACTCCTGGCTTTAATGATTGCGCAAGGGCTGGAACCAGTTTCCTGGATCCCGTTCACTTTATCAACAGCGCCCCCCATTCGCCCATCCCCCATCACAGCAGCCCCTAACACTGGCTGCCACAGGCATCTCTGCACTGGTCACTGCCATGGCTGCCATGACCGTCTTTCCTGTTATTGCCAATTAGGCCCTCCAGAAAGGCTATTGGAGGCCATGGCACACACTGCTTTAAGTGTGCCGGCTCTGGGTTCAAATTCTGGCTCTGCACTCACTAGCTGTGAGGCCTTGAGCGAGTTTCCTAACCACAATCTGCCTTAGCATCTTCATCTGAAAAGTTCTTACCTCCCAGGACTTAAGTAGAATAAGGCATGTAAAGCCCTTAGCACAGAACCAGCACAAAATAAGAGCCCAAGGAGCATGAGTTATTGTTAGTTGTATAACTATTCTCAGTCCCTTTCAGAGAAGTTACCATGGATGCCTGGTAAACAAATCCTAATTGCCTTGGTCTGGCCATCAGGGCCTTGCAGCTACCAGGTCTATTAAATGTATGGAAACTTTTATTGCTCTCTGCTCACTGACCTTCCAGTCAAGACAGCTGTGGACCCCAATACCATGCTCATTCCCAATACCCACCTTTGCGTTTTGGTTTTTGCTCCTTCTACCTGAAATGCCCACCTTCCTTCTCTCTAAATCCTGGCACATCCTTCAAAGCCCCGGTGAAGGTTTATTATTTCACAAGAACTTCCCGGGCAAATCCTAGCTCTACTGATATTATTTCTTCTCTACAATACTACAGTATTTACATGTAGTACATACTAGTCACTTCCTAATGGACAGGCATGGGAGCGTTTAGTTAATAGTATGGGTTCTAGAGCAGACTGCCTGGTCTCTCTCAGCCTCAGTCTCCTCTACGTAAAATGGGGTTAATATTAGGGTTGTTGTGAGGGTTGGACACATAAATACTTAATAAACAATTCTTAATATATGTTACGATTATTATATATTGCTGTTAGCTTTACCCTCTTTGTTTTATGTACCCATATGTACTATACTTTTATCCAGTATCTTAAATCACAGCTTACATTAAGGAGCTGAATTCTGAGAATTTTGATGTCTGTCCTTAAAGATTCCATCACATAACAATTTGTTCTCAAAGTACAGATTTACCCAAAATATCAACTCCCCAATCTCAGAGCCCATGGATGGTACAGAGTATAGGTAGCATGGTTATTAGCCAGAGGAGGAAGACTGAAGAAAAAAATTCCTGATAAATTAGAAATACCTGGTCTTTTTCTACAAGAAGTTAATATTGGAGATGTGAGAGCTATTCTGGGGTTAGAACCAACAAATCAAAAAAGCACTGAGGGTAACTGGAACTTTCCATTCATGTGTTCCTGAGGTACTGGCGTGTGCACAGCTACTGTTCTACCTTATTTTGTATTCCGTTCAATGGGGTCCACCACTCATCAGGAGCCATGCTAGGTTTGAGCAATATCAAGAGAGATGTATACCAGCAGGGACACATCAAGCTAATGCACAGACAAGGGCAGTTCCTAGTGATGCCACTGTTACAACTCAGTGATCATCGTGTTTTTTTTTTTTTTCTTCCTTTAGGGAATCGGTTATGTTTATCAAAAATAGCAACACCTTTTATCATGGGGTAGGGAAGAGCTCACCTTTTCCCAGCAATACTTCCAAAATTCAGGTAAGAAATCATTCCGATTAAGAAGACCACCCTTACCTCTATTTTTTCCCATATGGCTTCATAGTTGTCTTGGTGTTGAATATCTTGCATCAGTTTCTGAATTAAAGCAGACTTTGTAGTGGAATGGCTCTCATTTTTCTCAGAGGATGAAGCTCTCTCTGACTTCTCATCAATGTATTTTTTCACGCCAGAGAGAGGCACACACAACTCCTCGTCGGAAGGAAGGTCACTAAGGGGGCCAGATTCAATGCTCTCCCCGAGCGAAGAGGCTATATCACTGGATGAGCTTGGAGACACCCTGCCTAGCCTTGTATGCTTCTTCTTGACATGGTATGTTGGATAGATCTCAGAATCTGAATTCATTTCAGACAGTTCCCAGTCATCAATATTCTGAATGGTTTCTCCCCTGGGTTTCTGAGGCAGAAGCTTTGTTAGGTTTTCCAACTTCAAAGCTAATACCTCTGTCTGCTTAAGGTGAGAGGGCAGTGCTAGGTACTCATCAGAGCCATACCAGGCCTCCACAACCTGACCGTTCCTGGTGACGTGACTTGGGGAGGAGGTGTAGCTTTTTTTGCTTTTGTGTTCTGAAAGAAGGGGTACCACAGACGTGACGTTGTCTGAGCCAGCAGAGGACTCACTGCTTGGACTAAAAGGTGGTGAACTGGATGTTTCTGACTGCACCGGCAATTTGGCATTCCAACTACTCTGGTTATACGGCTCAAGTGAGGATGTGGAAGCAGAATCTGTTTCTGGCCCCTCTATGGCCTTGGAAGTGCTAGAAGGAATTCCATTCGGCACTACTGAGCTCCTAGTGCTTTGGGCTTGCTTGCCTGAACTGGGGTCCCGTTTAGGTGTCTGGCATGAAGGCACCTCTTCTACGGTCTTGTGAGGCTTTTTAAGTCGAAGTTTCTCTTTATGGCCGTCATTCAACCTCCCCAGGCTGGAAGAGATCTCCTTAATGTGACTTGTGACGGTGTTTTCAAGATTCCCATCCCCCACCTTGTGCAAACACTCATGTGAGTAGCTGGCGGCACAAGGTCTGTTGGGGTGAGACGACTGTAACACCAGGCAAAGTTTAGCTCTGTCAAGAGGGTCCGCCAGGGAAGGCGCACTCCTGCTCATCTCAGGCTTGAGATCAACCACCTGCTTCTTGCCGCCAGCGCCTTTCAGATTATTATTAAAAGTCTCCTCTTTAAGGAAAAGCCCTCTTTTTGGCAACGTGGGCTGTGTGGGAGAGTCCTCGTTATAATTAAAGCAATCTCTGATGGATCGCTTGGGGGTTGCATTTTCACAAGGAAGAGACTGTTGATTCTTTGCCCCAAGTTGGGAAGAGGAATCAGATTCTTGCTTCACAGTCTCCAAAGAGGTTTGTCCAGCATTTGTCAGAGCTTCCCCTGAAGATGATAGCCCCTGCGTCAAGCCTGGCTGCTCCTCCGCTGTGGCCGCACTGTCTTCCTCACATCCACCTCTGTCACCTGCTGAAAGAGACACCTGAGACGCCTCCTCACTAACTGCTTCGCTGCAGTTGGAAGGGACCGCGTCAGGAGCCACCGTAAGTAACCCAACGCTTCGGATAAGCTCAGGGAACTCCTTTTCCATTTCACTGTAGCTCCAAGAGTCAAAGGGTTTGGTTTTGACCTGGCTAGAGGTCATATCACCCAGGCCACTGAGCAAATCCTCACTTGGACTGTAGTCAGACAGTTCGAAAGCAGTAATGCCACAATCCAGAGACAAGTAATTCTGAGAGCATTTGATAGTTAACTGTCCTGAGTCATCCACTTCTGTTAGAGCATCAAGCCGGTCCTGAAACAGACAATGGAAACGGTTTCAGTAAAGGCAACATTATATTCAACTGCTGCTCACATGAAATCTCAGCAGAGGCCACTACAAAGGTCAAAAATGCTTCAATCGGGACTTCCCTGGTGGCGCAGTGGTTGAGAGTCCGCCTGCCGATGCAGGGGAGGCGGGTTCGTGCCCCGGTCCGGGAGGATCCCACGTGCCGCGGAGCAGCTGGGCCCGTGAGCCATGGCCGCTGAGCCTGTTTGTCCGGAGCCTGTGCTCCGCAGTGGGAGAGGCCACAATGGTGAGAGGCCCGCGTATCAGAAAAAAAAAAAAAAAAAAAAGCTTCAATCTCAATTGCTTCTGGTTTGAGATATAAAAAGGCATATTCATTGTCATATTGCTTTATATAGTATCTTGTTCTTAAATATTTAAGGATTTTTCTTTAATCTGGAGAACAGAGCCTTGATAGAAATGGTCAAGGCCAAGCCAAAAATAACCATTCTTACCCTAACTTTCTATTTTAAAATGGCGTATTTTTCATTTAGTAAGCATTTCTTAAGTGATGCCTTAAGTAATAACATTTCTGAAAACAAAATAACATGAGAGTGAAATCTCCATGGATGTCTCTTTTGCTTATCACCCCATAACCTACCACAGTGGCGAGCTCATAGTAGATGCTCAGTAAATATTTTAAAGTAGAATAATTAATTATAGTAAGTCTGTTGTGTTAAATATATATTCACAAATCACAAGAAGATGAACTACTGAATTTGCATACATAACAAAAATAGTTCAAGGCCAACTTCTGTTTGTCCCCACCTTTTAAAGGTAAACACAGGAAATCCTGGAGAAAATTAATGAGTCAAAAGTGTATCATCTTAGCCCCCATCCCCGCCCTCTGTGTGCACTCTCCCCTACCCTCCACCCCCATCCCCATTTCCATTTGTGTGTGCTAGATACCAAGTGCCCACCTTCCTTCAAGGTAAGCTGATGTGAAATTCCCCTATGCTAAAAAATAGTATTATAAATAAATGTTTTTAATTTTTTAATCTTTAGTTGTATAATTCAGGTTCTTTTCTCATTACTAACGCAGTTGCTGTTATCACACAACAAATGGGGAGACTTTTACTTGATGATTTGTTCGGGGCAGAAGGACCCCTGGAATCCTACATGCCTACCAGGCTGAAGGATAGCTGGTCTAATCTAGCCCCTTAGGAGATGAAGGAAGAAAACTGAAAAGTAAAGGGTGGCTATATCCCCAGATCTCTGTTCTCCTGGAGGAGGGATGGGGTGAGCAGGACCCTGTATCATTTCAACCACGTTATCCCAAGATCTGGCCTTTCGAGGACCTTACATCAAGTTTTAGGGGCCATTTGTTTGTTTTGCTTTGTTCTCTCCCTTCAGACCTTTACCTTGCCTTTACCTCCTACTCCCTTCACTCCTTTTTTTTTTTTTTTTTTGCGGTACGCAGGCCTCTCACTGCTGTGGCCTCTCCCGTTGTGGAGCACAGGCTCCAGACACGCAGGCTCAGCAGCCATGGCTCATGGGCCCAGCCGCTCCGCGGCATGTGGGATCTTCCCGGACCAGGACACGAACCCGTGTCCCCTGCATCGGCAGGCGGACTCTCAACCACTGCGCCACCAGGGAAGCCCACTCCCTTCACTCTTATTCCACAACATCCAGATAAATAATAATGACGAAAAACCTCATTTTACCTTTCTAGGCCTCAATGTCCTCATCTTATAAGTGGGGGTGGTTGATTGCCACTACTACTTTTTCATTTAATCCTCAAAACAATTTTCTTCTGGGGTCTGTACGATTGTCCCTGTTTTACCTAAGTGGAGCTGAGCCAAAAGAAGGTGCATAACTAGCACACAGCCTCGGGACTAAGGCTGAGCTAAGCCTTAAACAAAGACTGTCTGACCCATAATTTGACCCCTGTGCCATAATTTTCTCTGATTCACTGGATGTTATTTTAAACGGACATACCCCCTCCTCCAGTTTGTCCTGCACATTGCCACCAGAGTAACCTTTACAAATTTCAAGTCTTGATGCTATTACTTCTCTGCTTAAAATCCTTTATTAACTTCATGCTGCTAGGTTAAAACCCAAACCCTTTAAGAACAGACATGAAGAGGCCTCTCTCAAGCCACTCTCTCCTCCCTGGCTGCACCCGGCTACGGTATCATCCCTCCAGTTTTTGAATGTGTTCCTCCTGCCCCAGAGCCTTTGCACATGCTATTTCCTCTGCCAAGAAAGCTTCCCACCTGTAAAACTCTTAACTAGTTAATTTTTACTCACCCCTCAGACCTCAGATCAAGCTTCACTTCTGCAAGATTCTAAACACCCACCTAAGTCAGAATCTTTTCTTATAAGCACTCATAAAACTATGTTGTTTGTCCTTTAAATATTTATCTCAAGCTTTAAATACATATTATTGTGATTATTTGATTAATCTGTTTATCCCACTAGTTTGTAAGCACCACAGAGTATAAATCACATAGAAAATGGCTGACTTTCCAGGATACCTGCAACACTTAGCACAGTGAGCTACACAGAATTCAAAGATACATCTGTTGAATGAATGAATGAATGAAGACATTTTGGAATGTATCTCTATGCCTTCATGAAGTTTATTCCTCTGATTATGTAGTTTTCGTTGATTCTAGTAACTAAAAGCCCAAACCTCAGAGTTAAATTCTAGCTCAAGCACTAATTATTCATGTGATCAGGAACCAGTAGTTTGATATCACTAAGCCTCATTTCCCTCATCTGTAAAAATGAAACAATAAGCCATGCATAGGGCTGTTGTGCGCCTTAAAGAAGACAGAATATGTAAGACACAAGTCTGGCACATGGATAGGTTCTCAATGAATGCTTACTCTTATTACTTATTATATATGTGTGTGTGTATATATATATATATATATATATTTTTTTTTTTTGCAGTACGTGGGCCTCTCACTGTTGTGGCCTCTCCCATTCTGGAGCACAGGCTCCGGACGCGCAGGCTCAGCGGCCATGGCTCATGGGCCCAGCTGCTCCGCGGCATGTGGGATCCTCCCGGACCGGGGCACGAATCTGTGTCCCCTGCATCGGCAGGCGGACTCTCAACCACTGCGCCACCAGGGAAGCCCTATTATATATTTTTTTACTAATCAAATATACCAAGGGGGGAAGTTTCATCAAAATGAGAAGTGTCCCTATGCTAAATTATACTGCACAAAGTAAGAAACCAATATTAACTGCCAATATCAACAAAAATGGTCTAACTGGAATTGTTCGGCTTTTATGCTTCATATCTGGAGCAGGATCTTTAAAGAAAGAAGTCAGAAGCCCAAAACACCAAGGAATGAGCCAGTCAAACAAAAGTCACAGTTCATGCAACTTTCAAGAGAATAATAGAGGAAACTCCAATTTAAAAGCTGGTTGCATTTACTAAAAGTTTTTTTATTTGGTTGTTCAATGTTTAGAACTTACTCCTTTACAAAAATAGTACTATAAATAGCGATTAAGCTGCAAAGCTATCCCATAAGTTAGTATTTAAATTATTAACTAGTTGAAATTTACATTATTTTTAATCATTTTTATCACAAAGTTACAGCACTGCATCTACTTAAGTGAGGTCAAAGAGGCATTAAGGAAACATGTTCCTATGATGAACAGAAAAAAAGAGATGTGAGAGTTCAGGTAAAAATTAGACCCATGAAAATGTCAGCTACCCGCTTCTGGACAGGCAAGGAATACCATAACCATGGGAAAGTATTTGATCCCAATTTTGGTGGTCACAGAACGTTAAGACCAGGGGATACTGTCTTGTTCAAAAATAACAGGTACTCAATAAATGATGTTAGCTGAACATATGGCATGAGACATCTAGATAATAGGGTATGGCTGCTTTTTCCTAAGTCTTCCCCTGAAGATCCCTTCCCTAGCCAGTCCTTCGTTTGGAAAAGAAAATACCATACTCAAAAACACTTAATGGGGCTTCCCTGGTGGCGCAGTGGTTGGGAGTCCACCTGCCGGTGCGGGGGATGCGGATTCGTACCCCGGTCTGGGAGGATCCCGCATGCCGCGGAGCGGCTGGGCCCGTGAGCCATGGCCTCTGAGCCTGCGCATCCGGAGTCTGTGCTCCACAACGGGAGAGGCCACAGCAGTGAGAGGCCTGCGTACCGCAAAAAAACAAAAAAAAAAACCACTTAATGCTCCAAAGGGAGCCCTCTCCCATCCTGTTGCCAATCAGGCCAACTACTGCTGTGCATGGCTGATTGTCATTCAGGGGTAACTAGTTTTAATTCATACTGCATTTTTTAATGTGAAAAAAAAAATCCCTCCCTGAAAAAAAAAAACAATAAAACAGCACATAGCGTATGCATTTCACATCCTAAAGACCAAGTGGCAAGCATCTACCCATATATTTTAACACAGTTGGCTATTATTTAAGAGCATTCCTCAAAAGTATTTTTCGACATTTCACAGTGCAGAGGCAATTTTAAAAAAATAGAGTTCTCTGAAGTTTCTCACAGCAGATAAATAATGAGTTTCATTTCTTAAAACATTGCTTAGTAATACTAATATTTTAGTCCCACTGCTTTCTACTGGACCACCTTCCCAGATAGTTCTCTAATGCATGTAAGTAATAAAGTCTCAGGTGGATATGGAGGTAGGGGAAGAGTGCATGTTGTTTTTACTGGCCTTTTTATTTTAGAAATACCACATTTTATTTTGTAGTGCTTTTAGCTGTGTCATGGCAGCCTAGCAATGTCCAAACAGACCCCCATTTAATATGTTATGAAGCAGTTTCTCAGATGAAGGTTATGTTCTATGGAGATGGTATCTTATTCACTTTATTGATGAGCAATTTATTCACTTTGCTGCTGGCTTCAATATTGTCTCAGACATCGAGGAAACCCTTTTTCCTCCCGAATTTGAAACAAGAAATTTTGCTTTGCTCCTTACCCATAAATAAGTTTGAAGTTCTAATTCCAAATGCCTTCTCAGATCTTTCTTTGTTTAACCGTGAATTCTGTCACCAGCTGAACATGAGATTTGATACTTATAATTTAGAGATTTGAAGATCTCCCTACTAAAATGCCCCCAAGGTTTATATTAGTGTCCATTGCCATTTCAGAGTTGACTTTGTGCCCTGATTTAGTGACCTTACTCAGAAGAGTTGAAAACAGAATTTCACTGTTTCAATTATGGTTACGGCAAAAAATTTTGTATGCCTCTCTCTACCCTTCCTCCCCTAATTTCACTACATGGTGTTTGTTATGCTTCAATTACTAACATATAAATTCATGGACCTCTTACAAGAAGGTGACAGCTCCCCAGAGTCCTCAGACCACAGGGTCCAGACCCTTGCTCAGATTCCTTTCAGCTCTCCCATGTTGGTGCTCTGATTCTGACTGCCTTGCAGAGAGCAGCAATGGACGAAGAGGAACAAGCAATGATAGGGAAATGGGAAGCAAGGCAAAGTTTAGTTTCTGATGGGAAAAGGGAAAATAGACCAAGTCTTTCAATATTTTTATGTATACTATAGTAATAATTCTTGACAATTTCCATTTTCTACAGGCTGAATTTATGAGTCAAATGGCTAATCTCCATGATCAATCCCAGTCAACCAACCTACAGTGATATCTCCCTCTTCCACACTTAAAGCAGTTATTATCTGCATTATTTACTTCAGTTCAACTCATCGACTTTTATACACAGCGACACGAACTAGGTGCTGGGGGAGATACAGAGATGATTATGATCTGGTGCCAACAATCACGACGTTCAAATCTAGCACGCACTTTGTCGTAATATAAATTGCCCTGTGATAAGTGCTCGTGGAAGAACACACAAAGTGCAATGATGTGAGTGCTCTGGAAAGACCAATGTGTTCCCACTGAGAGGGGGAGTATCATTTAGGTAAAGTGCTTACCACACCATCTGGCATATGGTAAGTTCTTAATCAATGTTCCCTATTGTGTTACTACTATTAACAGTTATCACTACCTGTGTGACTACCTCTCTCAGCCTCAGTCTTCTTATCTGTAAGATGGATACAATAATATCATCTGTAAAATAAGGATAATAGCACTTGCCCTGCTAACTTCCCAGAACTGTTTGAGGATCTAACAAAAGTATGACGGTGATTCCTAACATTTAATAGCATGTGTTATTCATCTTTGAATGCCTAGTGCCTTATAAAGAGTAAGAAATCAATAAATATTTAGGGGAGGTAGAAAGGAAAGTAGGAAGGAAGGGAAGAAGGAAATAATTATTATTATTTTTACCAAAGAGATCAGTTAAGAGCTAGTTTTGCTTGTTTTATTTAATTATTCTTAGGTTTATGCCCTTAAGCATTCGCTTAGCCTCTCTTAAACTCAATTTTTCCATCTATAAAATGGAACTATTTTTTTAAATTGACGTATAGCTGATTTACAATATTGTGTTATTTTCATGTGTACAGCAAAGTGATTCAGTTACATATATATTTTTTTCAGTTTCTTTTCCATTATAGACTATTACAAGATACTGAATATACTTCCCTGTGCTATACAGTAAATCCTTGTTTTATCTAATTTATATACAGTGGTTTGTATCTGTTAATCCCATACTCCTAATTCATCCCTCCTCCCTCCCTTTCCCCTTTGGTAACCATAAGTTTGTTTTCTATGTCTCTGAGTCTGTTTCTGTTTTGTGAATAAATTCATTTATATTATTTTTTATATTCCACATATAAGTGATAATCATATAGTATTTGTCCTTCTCTGTCTGACTTACTTCACTTAGTATGATAATCTCTAGGTCCATCCATGTTGCTGCAAATGGCAATCTTTCATTCTTTTTTATGGATGAGTAATATTGAAATGGAACTACTTTTAATACACATTACCCTCCTTACTAAATGAAACAATAAATATAAATTGCTTATCACAGTATCTGAAATATAGAAAATTTCAGTATAACACATTTTTTACACAATGGGAGCTTTTCCCTAAAGTATTTTTTGTTTGTTCAGCTGGTTTTGTTTCAGTAAGGCATTTGCCAATTTGTTTACAAGATATGGTCTGCTCCATATTTAAATAAAGGAATAAAACTCACTTTGTTTTTGTACGGACAGAAAGAGAACTTGCCACTTTCTTGACTTTCAAACCTATTTTTTTTTTTTTTTTTTTTTTTTTTTTGCGGTACGCGGGCCTCTCACTGTTGTGGCCTCTCCTGTTGCGGAGCACAGGCTCCAGACACGCAGGCTCAGCGGCCACGGCTCACGGCCCCAGCCGCTCCACGGCACGTGCGATCTTCCTGGACCGGGGCACGAACCCGCCTCCCCCGCATCGGCAGGCGGACTCTCAACCACTGTGCCACCAGGGAAGCCCCAAACCTATTCTTTAATGGGCTATGAAACTCAACTGATTTCCAAAAAGAGAAAAATGAATTTACCTTCACTGGAAGGACATTTACTATTCTAGTTTATCCGCATGTTTTACGCCATCTCCCTCTTCATTCTATAAATCTTTCACAGCTGAATTTATTCTGATAAAGCTGAGAATTTTATCCTAATTCTCTTCCTATTTTCCACAGTTCCAGTGTGCTGACAGAAACAAATAAAACTAACAAATAAGATCAGGAATCCATTGCTTCAGGAAAGACGGTAATGGAGACAGTGTTTCAATTCACAGAGAAATGTCCACAAAGCAGATGGCTGAGAATCCACTGTTCCTTTACCCCTCATACAACATATTCCTGCATCTCTACAACAGGACTAAAGACTGACTTCAAACATGAAAATGCACTGAATTGCTTTCAATCCAATCTGTAAATAATTGTTGAGCTCACATTGTGAGACCCATGATGGGTACTACTTAATATAAACTCACTACATAGCTGTGAAAATAGTGGCCAGTAACAACTAGATAGTCTCAATGGCTTTTCATCTTTCTTGGGCTACCACTTTGTGAATAATACAAGTTCAAATAAACACATGATGAACATATTCCACAAAACACCAATAACAACAGTAACAATAAACCCTAGAGCACTTTCATATCCCGAGCTCTAATCAGAGGTGTGGTCAGTAAATGTTTATTGAATGAATAAATAAATAGGTAATATGAGTTGGTTTGACTCAATGATTTCTAAGGCCCCTCTAAGTGGTTGAAAGTGGGCAGATCTGATGGCTGATCAATACTGGATTCTGGACAGAGCCAGGAAAACACATGGGCAGAAGCAAAAGCAGAATGTACAGATTGGAGATACCAGGTAGATATCTAAAGTACTGTCTCTTCAGAGTTTAGACAAACCTTCCCCATCTCTGATCTCCCACCTCATTAGCATACACCTCCTCCTGAACACCAGACTTAGGGCAGAGTTGACTAGTTCGGGATTCTTTGTTGTTTCCCATAACCACAAGGGTCCCAATCAGGAACCTTCTAGGGATCCCACTTGGGATGGATGGCATCTGAGGACTATCTCACACACCTACATATTCATTCTACGATTTTAAAAGGAACTCTACCGAAGTCTGTACCACCTCCCTCATTGCCACAATATTAGGAAAAGCTAAATGAAAACAAAGACTGTGACCTAAAGTTAGAAGTGAGCCCAGTAGATTTTCATTCCCAGAAACTTCCAGGGCCTGCAGGGAATTTGCCACAGCAAGAGCATCATTATTACAAAAACAATAATCAACAAATAGAAATCATTTATGAGAAGAAGTCCAGATTTGTTTTGTGTTGTTGATAATGTTGGAGCCACTGAAACGTTAATAACTTAATGAGATGCAACACTCTTTATAAGGCCTTTTAATACACATTTATATTAATGCCTTCTAAACTTGTATAATACATATTTTCCACAAAATCAACAGTAGAGCACTAAACTGGGTTTCAAGAGTCAAGGGACTATATACATACACACACACTCTATGTATCTATACATGGTATCTATCTATCTATCTACCTACCTACCTACCTATCCATCCGTCCATCTATCCATCCATCTATTTATCTATCCATCCATCCATCCACACACACGTATATATAGCCCCTACTTAGCTAGCACAATGCCTCTCCCTCTCTCTCTCTTTCTCTCTCGTTCTGACATATATGTCAGTTTTATTTGGGAATAGGAGAGTTCACTTGGATTTAACTTTACAGTGTTCATTCTTAAGCTATGAATCAAGATTAACAGCAGCAAACTCTTTAAACTATGTTTACTATGAGTACAAAAAAATCTAAATATACTGGTTGTGCAAAATTCTAAAGTCCATATGACTCACTGCAACCAGAATGATTTTCTAAACCGTGAATTGAATCACATCAATTCCCTGAACAAACTCTTCTGTTATCCTCAAAATAAAGTCCACTTCTCTTAACATGACTTTTTAATACGGCTTTTCATCTTCATGATCTGACCTCTGCTTACATATTACTTCAAATCCTGCTTCCTGGTCCCTTGAACTTTTTCCTCTCTGAGGCTGTCATTCTCTCTCTTACCTCTGGATCTTTGATCATGCCATTCCTTCTGTCTAGAACATTTTCTACCTCTGTTCATCAGTCTAATCCTGCTTCTCCTTCAGGTCTCAGCTTAGACTCACTTCTCCTGTAAAGGCTTCCCTGTCTGAATTAGGTGCCCCTTCTCTCTCCTCCAGTGGCATCATGTAGACCATTGTATCTGCATGTAGATCACGCAGATCACAGTCTGGTCTTAATGTCTGTCCACTTGCCTCCACTCCCCACTAGTCTCAGCTCTTTGAAAGCAAAGGCCATGTTTTGATCACTATTACACTCTTAGCACCTAGTGCCTGGCCCATATAAGCACTCAATGAATATTTATCAAATAATTGAACGAGGAACAGGAAGCCAGGTTAGCACCAACAGCTACGGGTGGTGCCTGTGCAAACTACCGGCTGTGAATGAACTCTGGTTTTTAGCTTCATTCACATTAGAAGTGCCCTAGCCTCTAGTCACTATACTAGATTCAACACCGGGCTTAGGACCTGCTTATTTACCTATAAAGAATTCCTATCCCACACCTCTGAACTGAAAACATCCTCAAATAATGACACATGACAATGCACTATTTGGCTTCAAGGAAAACACCCACCTCCTGCGTCTCTTCGGAGAAAGCTTGCAGAATGTCCGTCTGTCTGGTGTAGTTGCCATTGGCGTCCTGCAGACCTTGCAGAATGCGCTCCCGCAGAACCAGCACTGAGACGCGGAGCTGGTGCCAGAGGAGTTGCACCGCGTGGATGTCCACAATCACGTTGACGGAGTAGGAGAGCAGCTTCAGGGAGAACTCTGTTTCAAGGAGGGCATGGATTTGCTCAACATGATCGGAAATATCTTCACAAATGTCCTGCAATACAGAAAAGCAAATATACGATGACTCCTTTGCCTTAACCTGGGATGGGGATGGTAGAAAGGTCACTCCTTCACCTGACACCAATGATCAGGGCCAACAGGTCAGGTGAGCACATGTTGGATAGCTGGCCTTTGTTTCAGTTCAGATAGAGTCACAGGCCATATTCCTGGGCACTGGGCCTTCAGTGCACACAGGTAAGTTGATCTCTTTCTAAGCCACGAAAATTCTACTATTTTTCAGGTACTCACATTGAAAGTTCATCCAGGGTGAGAGGTTACCTCACAAATCCGCTCTCTGTTCTCTTTATTTACTGTTAGTTTGGGATTTAGGTAAGGGAGCCAACAGCTCTTCTCTTTGCTACTGGTGAGCTCCACCGAACACATAGTATCTCAGGATAGAAGCATCCTCCAGACATGTAGCATGAAGAAAAATGGGCTAGAATGTGTGCTGCATTGGAACTCCTAGCCATTCTCAGTGAGCCATGGGATCTTCAAGGTAAGGGATAATTGTCACTTTCCCACAGGGACACAATTTAATATTTAAATTCTTAATGGGTATCCACACTTTACAAACAAAATCACTCTTAGGAAGGAAAGAGAAACCCCAAGAGTGAAGAAAAACAAAATACAGTTTGGTTTTGTTTTTAAGACTCAGACATTTAAAATAAAACCATTACTATATCAAAGTTTCAATGTCCTCCTCACATACTATTAGGTAGGCAGATTTTATCTGATGTGTCACTTGTCCTTACAAGTTCTCACATTTTCAATGTGCTGTCAGAGGCCAGCAGCATGAAATGGGCAGCATCACTGGCAATACCTACTTGAGCAACTGGAGTCCATTAAGCATCAAAATGATGCACATGTCAGCAAAAAGTGCTCAGTTACTCACTTTTAGTTATGTATCAGTGATTTCTTTTAAGTGCAGCTTTTATTTATGATTTTTGTTAAAGCTAAAATTTTAAGACAGCCTTTGAGTTCTGAGCCCCATATTGAATATCAAAACAGTCATTCTATGCTGGAAATATAACCTTCTGATTTCATACAATTCAATTACTTGTTTTCAAAGAAAACTAAAATGTAACCTGTATTTGACAATGTGTAATAGTAAGCCAAAAAAACTACTGAATAATGATAGAAAGTTGTGCTGAATTCTGAACAAAAATTATTGTACAATTCCAATACATGCTCCAACATTAGTTCTTGAAATCCAAGACCTAACTGGTAATAAATTGGTGATAATAACTTGAAACAGATTAAAAGTTTAAACTAAATAGACTTTGGAGTTCTGATTAGGTAAATTTCTTAGAAAAAAATATGGCCCATGGGCTTATGCGGTCCAATAGAGACTTGGGGCAAAAATTATAATACCCTATTAACCAGTACATAAGAACTAATCACGGCCAGATTAAGTAGTCTCTGCTTACCTTCTGCAGAAAAGAGCAGGCCTCTAACTATCATCAGATAGTCCATGTAGCCTGGGGTCTTAGCTGATGCTTGTTTGGACATCTACTTCATTTACCCCACGCATTTTATTCCTGATACCTCAACCACCACCCCAAAGCAAATGCCCTGCATGCTTTGTCCTATTAGGATGCTCATTTCTATGTAGTACTGTGTTGGCTTGGAAAATGCCCTTCCTCCCACTGCTGACCTCTTCCAAATTCTCAGGACTCTCCTGGCTAATATCCGCAATCCATTGTAAAAACGTGCCTTAACCTCTTCACAAATGCTACCTCTACCTCCTGTTCCTACCCAAACCTGACCTTGCCCAAGGCTTCTGCTTCCTCCACTGCTCTCCCAGGGGAAGCAGCTCATTCTCCCAGGCCTCAGCTGAGAGATTGGGAAGGGTGGAGGAAGGAGGGGCCTGATGGGGGGAAGGGCAGACCTCAGTGCTTTTTTGTCACTTTCTGATCATTACTCTTTTGCCTTCTTTCTTCGTAGGTGCCTACTGTCTGCTAAACCTTCCCGTCATCCTCCCTTACTACTGCTACCTACATTCTTCTCTCTCACTCCGCTGCACGGAAGAATGCATCTGGTTCACGGTTTTCCTCTCTATCCTGAGCACACCATTGTCTTAGGTAATTTCAGCGTTCACACTGAGGAGCCAGCCAACGCTCTAGCCTCGGATTTCCTTTACTTCACTACTCCTAAGACCTTCATGCCATTCTACCGGACGACTCTGGACCTGGTCGTCACTTCACCTGGGGAACAACATCAGAAAGTCCCTTGTGCCCCCAACCTCTCTTTGACAGACTTTTTTACTCCCATTCCCCCACTACAGGTGCTTTTCAACCCCCTCCAGGCCACCATCCCCTCCAGCCGCTTTCCTCATATACCCCCTGTCTCCTAGCACAGCTTCCACAGTGGTTACACTTCAACCACTCTCTCGGCAGTGTGCTCAACTTCCTCGCACTCTTGATTCCATGACTCAGAATTCGTGAGTCTCTGTCTCTTAGGCTCCACTGCAATCTAGAGATGCAGAAAAATGACATACCTGAGACAGAAAAAGGTTTGAGTAACCCTTCTGCCACCCGCTCAGAAGAGCTAAATAGGCATTTCTACACCATCCTACTCTCATCTCCCAATACAGAAGGTTATATGTATAGCCTTGGTACCATGAAAACTTCATGCCAAAGCACATGTCATCCACTCTATTTACACACATTTGGCTCCTTCATAATGGATGCAGGAATCTAGTCAGAGCCAGTTCATGGGTCAAGATGTCAGGCAACCATCCAGGGGAAACTATGTGTAAGGGGCACTAAAGCATCAATGGTGCCAGTTAACTCAGGTTTTCATACCCTCCTCCTTAGTAACTGTGAAACGTGAATTAGCCCTGTTCCCACAGAAGCAGATGGGCCCTGAGGAGAAAGAAACACCCTCCCCACAAGTGCTGACCTCACTCTGTTGAGTATTTTGGCAATATGCACACGAAGGATCTGCTGAAATTCTGAAACTAAATAATGCATAGCATGGTGCAATTTTCTGGAGTCTATTAATTTATTTAATTACTTTTATGCCCTCTACTTTGCCATTGGTTGTCTGGCTTGACAAAATTACATGCACGCACAAATTATAGAACAAGAACTACAGATAAATGTGTAGGTTGTATATTCGAGTGTGTGAGTGTATATACTCCCTCTCCCTCTAAACGGGGACTATGCTTTGAACACTTGATGAGATGTTTGTTTAGAGAAAGGTAGCTAATTCTGAATCTACATCTAGGTTTTAATAACAGAAGATCTGCTTTTCCCTGTCCCTCTATATAAATGTCAAACAAATATTTTAAAAAATATTCAGCCTGAAGCTTCTGGTGCTTTGGCCCTTAACTACTGCCAGTTTGTTGGATGTTATATGAAACAAGTTGAAGATTATGGACATTCAGTCAGATAACCAGGTATCAGAAACTTTAAAAACTGATTTGCTGAATGGCTTCCTCCCAGTAGAGATTGTTCGGAATTAAAAGGCACTGAGAGATCTGACTTGTTGGAGGCCCTGTGGGCACTAGATTAATAAGATGAAGTAGAAGCTTGGGTATGGAGTTGGATTGGAGCCCAACTGATGCATGTAAGGAATCACTGGCTTTTCAGCTTCTACCAGATGTTTAACTTAAGCAGATAGCAACTGGAAACTGGACTCAACTCACATGGATGAACTGCTCAGTGTATAACAAACTTTCGAGCACTGCAGTGCTACTTGGTGGAAACAAAGTGGTAACTTTAGAAGAAATTCACAGTTTTTTAGGAATATGAAAAGAAACAATCCCTTTGGGACTGGAGATACATAATATATATCTGAAGAACCTATAAGCAAAAAATATTTCTCCCCATCTCTTTACTAAGAGTATTAACAGGAAATAAAATCTTTCATTCATAGTTGGAGGTTTAAAACGCTTAACATGGCAATGACTAGTTATGCTGATACAGTGACTAAAATTCATAGTGAAGTGTAATTGCCCAAAAAGTGTTAGTGTTTGATTTCAGATTCTTTTCTATTTTGATAGAGGGTGTTAGTAGGCAGAAAATTGAATGTCTACAGAAGAGGTAAGGTCAAGAAAGGGATGAGGATGCTAAAGATTCTATGAGTGACAGCCAAGGAGTCCTTTCCAGCAACCATGAGAAAAATGGTTAGGTCCACTGGTCCATCTTCTATAAAGCAATTTATTCCAGGCTCTGATTTCATAGTCGTAGCCTGAAATTATCCCATTTCTCCTGTTCACGCCTAATTCTGGTCACTATTTCCATCAGTTCCAGCCCCTCTCCCCAATGTTGTCTGTGTTAGACCTTTCTTCTCTGACTTCTAGACTCCTCTCCTGATTCCCAAGTATGCATCATCTGGAATGATGCAACCATGGACAGATCCACCAGCCCAGACTCCTCACACTCTTAAGACTCTAGGTTCAGTCTATCTCCCTTAAAGGCAGCTCGCACTCCTTGTAAACCAAGTCCACAAACAGAGAGCTGGAGGACTCTGAAAATGTAGAGGTGGAGGAAAGGCAGATCCAGAGAGAGGGGCCAAGGATACCAAGACAAACTGTTAACCTTCAGAAGCTCACCTGGAGTTGGTCCCATTACCTTGTTCTGTTATAGACAAAGGAAAGCTAAAAATCTAACTTCCTATGAATATGTGGCAACAGGAGGCTGTTTCACATAATTAATGAAGATTTTATATCGTCAGACGGTAGCTTCATTCCCAGAGGATTTATTTCAGCATGTGAATGTTTTCCCCAAGTAGAGGACTGGTTCCTCAGGACCTCTTTGTATAATTAGTGGCTACCATTAAATTGGGCAGTCAAGAATTTTGATGATATGGATCTTATTTTAACAGACTAATAATGAACAAAAACTTAATTTCAGTAGATAAAATTGCTTAGCTTATTTTTCAATATCATCAATTGGTATCAACTGCTTTAGCTACTTAAAATCTCCCATAATTCTAACATGAATTTCATTCATTCTCTTATAACCTTTCCTCTGAGAAAAGATGTTCTCCAGCAAGCTCATTTAAATGACTAAATCAACAGATATCTCAAAGAATAACAAACTTTAATTTTAAACTGAAGATAGTCTTTAAATGTCCTTAAAGCAATAACATTTTTTATAGCTACTCAAATGTCCCCAGCACAATTAAGGATAGAAGGATAATGTCTTTAGGAATTAATTACTTCTGTTTTCTTCAGTGAATGTATTGAGTACCTACTATGTACTAACCCATGTGCTGGGGAAACAAGGGTGAATAATGCCAGGGTTTGGTCCCCTGGAGTTCCCTGCCTGGTGGGAGGGGGCATATAATGAGAAATTATAGCCAGGAAAATAAGTGTTCACAAAGGGTACATAGATGAGGAGGAAATGATTGTGTCCACAGGGGCAAAGAGGAAAGGGGCACAAGTGCTTTTCAAAGGAAGTAAAGTTTGGGTCTTGAAGAAGACAACCAGGAGGATGAGATAGAGAAGAACATTCCAGGAAGGTGTCAGTGTTGTCTCCATAACTGTGGACCTGGGGTTTAGCACCAATTTCTTAGGCACAGCATATTACACACCATCCATAAAAGAACAAATTTTGACTTCATCAAAATTTAAAACTTTTGCTCATGAAAGATATTTTTAAGAAAAGGAAAAGATAAACTACAGACTGAGAAAAATATTTGCAAATTACTTACCCAACAAAGGATTTCTATCCAGAACATACAGAGAATTCTCAAAACTCAACAGTAAGAAAACAACCAACCCAATTCTAAAATAGGCAAAAGACTTGAACAAACACTTTACCTAAGTGGACATAATGATGGTAAATAAGCACATGAAACAATCTTCAGCCTCGTTAGTCATTAGGGAAATGCAAATTAAAACCATAGTGAGATACCAGTTTATACTTATTAGACCGATTGGAATAAAAAATTGCTGACAATACCAAGTGCTGAGGAGTTCCAGAGCAGTTGGAACTCTCCTACACTGATGATGAGAATGCAAAATGGTACAGTCATACTTGAAAACAGTTGAGCAGTTTCTCATGAAGTTAGACATACACTTACAATCTGACCCAGCAATCCCACTCCTGGGTGTTTATCCTAGAGAAATGATGACTCAGGTACACACAAAAATGAAAAGACGCTCTATTCATAAAAACCAAAACCTAAATGTCCTTCAGTGGAGAAATGGATAAACAAACTACAGTACATCTATACAACACACAGCCATCAGGGAAAAGAAGAACTATTGATACAGGCAACAATTTGGATAAACTTCAAAAGCAGTATGCTAATTGAAAGAAGCTAGTCTCAAAAGGGTATACACTGTATAAGTCCATTTATACAACATTCTCAAAAGACAAAGCTATAGTAATAAAGAATATATCAGTGGTTGCCAGGGATTGGGGGTGGGGAGGGCATGACTATCGACTGATAGCATGAGGGCATTTTTTGGGCTGATGGAACTGTTCTGAATTCTGATTACGGAGAAGGTAATAGAAATCTACACATGGGTGAAAACACGTAGAACAGTACACCAAAACCCCCCACAATTTTGCTGTATGATAATTTTAAAACTAATGAAACAAAAGGAAGCCAGTTTATATTCTCTTAGTAAAATGCATGTAAAAATTAATTTGGGGTTACACGTTCCCTTCATATTCTTGGAAATGACAACTAGCACAGCCCTTAAGGTCATGGCACTACTATCATCATCTCCGATTCTGTAGCTTCCACATTAGTTTCTGGCAAGTATAAAAGAAAGTGAGGCTCATCTGGAGCCCATCTCAAAGTGAATTAAGGCAAATGACAGTGGAAACAATGTATATTCAAAAGTTGCATGAAAATTTTGTCCATAGGTATTACTGCATTAATGTGGGAAAGTGATGTTATTTTCTTGTTTAATTCACATACAGCACAGTAGCCCCTGTGGCATTCAGTATTACTCACAGCACAAAATGCACTGAATACATTATGTTGCCAACTGCCCACTTCACTCAACCTTCATGACACCTTGCGGTCTCAAAATTGCAGCTGCTGCTGCCTGTCACTGAAACAGGACTCTTCTCCGGTTACCTAGTAGCTGACACAAACACCGAGGACCTAAAGACTGTTTACAAATAAACTCCAGCTGGTTGGGTCAGTATTTTTCCTTTAATTTAGTTGTACGTTTAGGTGAGAGAGGTGTCTTTTTTTGGTAAGATTGTTGTATATGTGTTTTCCAGTTGTATCTTATTTCTTCTAGACAGATATAGGGCTTTTAAGATACCTGTTATGTATTTAACCAGTATGTCCAGTTTTCACCAGAGTGAGATAGAAGTGAGGGTGTCCTTCCTGTGAGTGTTCTGACTGCTTACTCTAATAACTAAGTATGACTGCCCCAGCTCCTGCTAACTGTCCCTGGGAGGGGATCTGTTTGCTGCCTCATCATTAGGCCACCACGCCCATTTCCAACCATTCTCAAAACATCTTGAAGGTTTCCTCATTAAATTACAAGTGTCTGTGGATCAACATTCTGCCAAAATGCCCCAAATTGCCAGTCTCCAAGGGCTCCATGAGAATGTGGAGGGAAACCTGCCCTTCCAGCAACTTTCTCACCCAGGTCCTAAAGCAACACTGGGCACCCCAGTTTCACCAAGTCCCACAAATGCAGCCGCTCCCACTTCTCTCGTTTCTTGCTTCCCTATGTGCAATCCCCAAATGAGAAAACATAGCAAATCCCTCCAGTACCTACAACCTGCCTCTCCCTAGGGACAAACAGTAATCAACAGTCATTTCTGCATTCTTCTACTACCCAAATAATGTTTCTTTCTCTTCCCCCAAATAATTTCACTGTTTCTCTCAAAACACTCTTGAGTTACATTTGTATAACTGCAGGGCACATTGAGATGGTTTTTCTAAAACAAACATGAATTAAAGTCTACTTTTAAAGGATACGTCTCCTCACTCCCACTTCCATCTTTTTCCCTATCAGAGTTTCAAAAACCTTGAGCCCTCATCTTATCCAGAGGATACCATTACATTTAAAATAAAGAGTTTTTATGTTCTAAAGTCAGTAAGCAAGAGATAAGTAAATATAAGATGTATTTTGTGTACATAATTTAGTCTTACTGCAAAATGCCATGTCATCATGACTGCTCATTTTGTTTACTAGCAATTGTAGAAATGAATGATTAAAGTGTCTTTTACCCATATGCTCACCATATGTGTGTGTTCATTAGAAAAAGCTGAAAAGAGATTCTTACCTAATACATGTACTTTGTATTTTAAAATACAGATCAAGGGAATAGCAGTTACTTGTTTAAAAAACTTGCAATCGTGAACCATGTGAACTAAAACTTGCAACCTCATATAAAAAATATTGCAGAGTATGAATGTCACCTTCAGTGACTTGCAAAACTGTACCTTCTCCAAAAGACAGATTAATAGATGTTCCTATGACAAGGTATTTTTATTTCCGCAAAAGTAGACTACCCTCTCTTTTTTCCCTTCCTCTACACTTTTCTTTTTTTTAAAATTATAGCTGTATTTTTAAAATATTTTATTTACTTATTTTTATTTTTGGTTGCGACAGGTCTTTATTGTGGCATGTGGGATCTTCATTGCAGCATGCAAGATCTTTTTGTTGTGGCGTGTGGGCTCTTCGTTGCAGCACATGGACTTCTCTCTAGTTGCAGCGTGCAGGTTTTCTCTCTCTAGTTGTGGCACACAGGCTCCAGAGCACGTGGGCTCTGTAGTTTGCCGTACGTGGGCTCTCTAGTTGAGGCATGTGGGCTCAGTAGTTGTGGCGCATGGGCTTAGTTGCCCCGTGGGATCTTAGTTCCCTGACCAGGGATCAAACCCACGTCCCCTGCATTGAAGGTGGGCTCTTTACCACTGGACCACCAGGGAAGCCCTATTCCTCTTCACTTTCTAATGGTCCTAGTTTCTTCTTTGTCATATTGAGAATGACTGTGATGAAGACTGGTAGGAGGGATGCTGAGACTTTTATGATCATCATAGTACTTCTCTCCGAAGTTTGAAGAACTTTATGATTATAAAGAGTGGTTATCCTTTTAATTACTAAAATTCTGCAAGTATGAGGACTGAAATGAGATTATTTGTGCAGAAGTGATTTTTCTGTTATCGTTAGCTGGTACTCATCCACCTCCCTCACTAGATTGCACCTTTCTGGAAGCAGGAAATGTATCTTACTCGTCTGCACTGCTAGGACACCGCCATTCATGTGGGCAGTGTCCAAAGGATGCCTGAGGAATTGGATTCAATTGGATAAAATAGGGCTTCCCTGGTGGCGCAGTGGTTGAGAGTCCGCCTGCCGATGCAGGGGACACAGGTTCGTGCCCTGGTCCAGGAAGATCCCACATGCCGCGGAGCAGCTGAGCCATGGCCGCTGAGCCTGCGCGTCCGGAGCCTGTGCTCCGCAGTGGGAGAGGCCACAATGGTGAGAGGCCCGCGTACCGCAAGAAACAAAAACAAAAACAATTGGATAAAATACTGTATTTCACAAATCAACGTAAAATCCTTAAAAAGCAAGTACTAGTTTAGCTTCCTCTCCCAAGTACATCCACACTCATCAGTATGCAATCTGCAAATGTAATTAACTGACATCATCTCCTGTTTTGATTAGGAGAGGTGATGAAGAAAGCACATGGATTTGGGAGAGTGAAGGAGATTGTAGAAAGAGGAGGACGAAGATGCTTAATACAGACTTGGAAGCCTGCACACTTCCGCTTCCATGCTCTGAAAGCCCCCTTTGCCTTAAATTGAGAAAGAACCAATTAAAAGTTCTGCCTGGCCATGCCTGGCCATATCCAAATCAGGATTGTTCTGCTTTCCATTACTGAAATTCTTTTGGTTTAAAATTGTTATTTTAAAAGCGTCAGAGAATTCACTGATGAAGATTCCACTTTAAATTCTTAATCCCAGGCTCTGACTTATTCGAGAGGGAAAAAATCCTGAGCAAAAAGACAAGAGGAAAATTGACAATTGCTATTGCATACTGGAAAAACCATTTTTTTCTAACTGAGCTATGCTTAGTCACATTCATAGTCAGTGTTCTAGATAAAGGTTCAAAATGTAAGTTCATTCACTAGTGAAAATCACAGCTATGGCCTCAATAGCTCATCTGGAAATTGCTCGGAAGGTCTGTACTTTCCCCAGGACATCTTCATAGAACTGATTTCAGGTAGAAATTGACAGAGAAGTCAGTGGTGGTTTTTATACTGAAGTGTGCAGTATAATAGTGTGTTAATCATGCAGATTCCAGGGCTGCTCCTTTTGAAGAGAGAGGGGATGAAGAAATCTGCATTTTCTTAAGCATGCAGTGGTCATTATGCCCGTGTTCTAAGCACCAACCACAATTGAAAAACACTGAGCCAGAGGTGGGTCATCTGCCTAGAAACAGGAGCTACAGGCAAGCCTGTTGCTACACAACCCTAAGAACAAAACCCAGCTACTTGAAAGGCAGTCTGCCACTGACATTACACAGATGTCTCTACCGGAGAATTTACATTCTTTGTGTTCCAGAACACAATTTTCCACAACCTTATTTATCTACTGCTTACAGTGTTGTGATAATCTCTAGGGTAGCATCAGGTCTGCAGGTTTTTCTAACATGCTTTATTTTTTTTTCTGATTTTTTACACTTTTTAAATATAATAAAACAGATACAAAATATCACCCATAAAAATATATAGCTTAGTGAATTATGATAAGGCAAACAACTAACCAGGTCAAAAATTAGAACTTTGCCAGTCACCCCAGAAGTGCCCCCATGTGCCCCCTCCCCATCACAGACCCTCCAAGCCTCAAAAAAGTGATCACTATCCTGACTTGAAGAGCAATCACTTTCCTGCATCTCTTTATGGTTTTATCACCCAAGTATGCACGCCTGGTACTATAATTTACTGTTGCCCATATGTTCACTTGCTATGTCTGTAAGTCTTTTTAAATCTACAGAGTCCATCTCTATTCCTTTTGGTTTTTTTCATACAATTCACCTGTTGAAAGTCCTAGGGCATTAGACTTGCAGAGTTTCCCATAACTTGGATTTGTTGGTTGCAGCCATGTGAAAACAGTCAGTGTGTTGGTCCTCTTCCTAAAAACTGGCAGCTGGATCCTAAGGCCTGATTAGTTTAAGGTACAATGTCTTTGACTAAACCATCAGTAGTATCGTGTTCTTTCATCAAGAGGAATTTAACTTTGGTTTTTGCTCTTTTTTGATAGTTGATGCTATTGACTATTTTGACAGTTGATGCTCTGTACCTAAAACTGTTAATGTATTGGGGATTGTAAAATGATGATATTCTATCAATTTGTTTTCATTTACTAGCTGGAATAGAAGATGCTTCTCTTTATGGAAAATTTGGTTACAGTGATATAATTCATAAAGGAAAGTCAAGATATATGCTTGATTCTTTCCTTTTCATCAGTTTTCAAGATAATGAATTGGTTTTCAAGACAATGAATTGGTTCTCTGTTACATTCAGAAGGTAACCAACCAGTCGGTTTTTAATATCATGTTGTACTCATGGATTTAAACATGTTCGATGGATTTTGATCCATAGCAATTCTCAACCTTATTGAAGGGCAAACTGTCCATCTTTGGCCAGTGGTATCCCCTTCAATTTGATTCCAGGTTGGCTATTCTAAGTAGACTTTGATAGCTTCCTTGCTCATCTTATATATTTCCATACTTGAAATCTGCCATTTTTCTAATAAGCCTTGGTTTCCTTTAATGAGAAAAGTTTTTTCAGACTACCATCTGGACAGTAGGGATGCTCATTACTTCTAGGTTAGTGATTGTTTCTATGCTTTTTTTTTTTTAATTAACAGAGCTAGTAGATATGTATTTTTTTAAAAAAACACTTTATGAGTTCATAACTGATATTTCCAATTCAAATTCATGACCACAGGGTTTTAACCTAATATCTTCTATATGACATCTCTATCTCCTTTCTTCCACACCAAGAATTCTGATTCTCGTGAACACAGGGGGTGATAGAATTAGAGAATCCTGTAATTACTCATTTGTTTTATCTCACATTATACATATGACAGTTTCAGAATACTAATGCTAATACTACTATTAATACTGGCCCTGAAGCAAATGACTACGATAGGCACGTATCTGGTCAACGTGGCTTTTGTTACCACAGAAGAGAGCTGGGTCACCTTTGGTTTGTCTTTAACTGGTCTTTGAGAGAACGGAATTTATACCCTAGTCTCACATTCATGACTGTTCATATTACACAGTTTAAACATTTGCGGGTTTTGTAGGTTCCCACATTAATCAAGGTCCTTTTCGAAGGGAAAAAAAAGCCTCAATAAAAATATAACCACATGACCATTAGTTTTCCTACAAGGAGGGAAAAGACTTTGCTTTTAGAAGGCATGCCTTAAGAGACTTCCTGCCTCAGCAGACCCTTCTAATCTTTGCAGATCAACACAGAATATGCAAAAGGACAAAAATCAATGAAAGTAGAAATCAACAGTATTCCAAAGAGACTGCACCATTACATGAACTTGAGTGCTGGGTTTGCCAGATAAAGCACTCTTTCTTTTCCTTTCCAGTATAACACCTACAGAGCACAGGGTGATTCTTATTAGTTTAGGGCTGACCAGAGATGAAGATGGATCTTCTCTTTAAGCCATGGACTGTGAAATCTCTTCATTTTCCATCTCACATGGCCAAAGTTGTGCACTTCACATATTTGCTTTGTTTGTTCAGTGATCTATAGGTCATTTCTGTCTATTTCTATGAGGTCTGTCTGCCTTAGAAAATTCTTGTGTGGCAAGCACTGCATTTGTCTATTTTGCTTTATAGAGTATAGTACCACACGCAAATAGATTCTTAATACATGCTGATGTTAGTGATCCTTAATTCATGAACCATGAAATAGGAGCTTATAAGATGATCATGAGAAAGAATAAATGAATCATAATATGTATCTAGATTACTCTGCACCAGGATGAATATTAGAAGGTCTTAGTTCTTGGTCTTGCTGTGTCCTGGTTATCCTTGTCCCAGTAGATCACTGAGTCTCAGTTTCCTCATCTGCAATAAAGTGGTAGATGGAATACCATCCACCAAGCTGGATGGTGTTCCATCCACCACCATCAAGCTCTAAAATTTTCTTTTGTTTTCTTTTTCTTTTATTTTGTGTAGCCCTCCCATAATACATAGCCTGAATTTTCATTACCCAGAAGTTTTTGTGTATCTCTGAAAATCCTTGTAACATGACTGCTACTTCCTTCTAGTAGTAGAACGAGCACTAGACTAGGAATCAGGAGACCTGAGTTCCAGTCCTGGGGACATTCAAAAGTATCTCTCTGGGTTCTGCAGGTGACCCTCCCATAAGATTTGAAATAACAGCACTGATCCATACCAGCAGGCTGAGGAGGAAAGATCTATGATTCATTCAAAATGAGAGCTAAACAGGGAGATCAGCTCGGTGCTTTGTGACCGCCTGGAGGGGTGGGATAGGGAGGGTGGGAGGGAGGGAGACGCAAGAGGGAAGAGATAGGGGAACATATGTATATGTATAACTGATTCACTTTGTTATAAAACAGAAACTAACACACCATTGTAAAGCAATTATACCCCAATAAAGATGTTAAAAAATTTTTTTAATTAAAAAATAAATATAGAATTACAAAAAAAACAAGAGAGCTAAGACCCCTGCACTTCCACCCCAGGGTTAAAGGTCCTGAGGAGCCCCTTTGGTTGTGTTTTCCTTAGTCACCATGATAGACTCAGGCCATTATTCTTCCACTTTCCTATTCCCGCATTCCTGCAAACACACACACACACACACACACACACATACATACACACACACACACGCCTGTGCACGTACACATATTCCTTTGAGGCTCATTCCCATCTGCCTATACCACCCACTACTACCTCTTCATTCCAGTCACTTAAGATTTTATTTTCTAAAAATTTATCAAAATTTTTAGCAATTTAGATTTATTTACCTGAGATGGAAATTTTCTAGTAACTCTTGAAATTTTGGAGCACTTCAAGTTATAAATGGTCTTATAAATTCATCTACAAATGCCTTCTCTTGACCTATTTATAAATACTCTTCATACTGGGCGAAAGAAGTTAAGAGGATGAAAGTCCTATTTGGCATTTCATTGCTGACTCATGCTGCGACCTTGAAAAGTCAACCTCTTTCTTAGATGCACTCTTTATATATTTAGATCACTAAGAACATGGCACAGCTTCTAAGGATGTGTTTCTATGTCTTCCTCCCCCACATAAATATATCCACAGCAACTAGCTTGGCTGTTGATTTGTATTTAAACACCTACAGCATGCCTGTTAGAAGTTAACATTTTAGATCTCACATCTGAGAGTCCGGAACAGGAAATGGAACCTCATAGGATTAGAGTACTGTGAAAAACTAATTTTAGAGGCCATGGTTAACACCCTGTGAATGAGATAACAACAAATCCATATTCTGAAGCCAATACTACCCTTTTATGTAAGGTAGATGGGAATGCAGGTCATCAATTAACCTTCTGAAAAACTCCCACTGCCACCCATGGACCCAATATTTCATTTCCAGGAAACTCTCCTAAGGCAGTAATGCATTTTACCTACTGAAATGCTATCACAGAGCTGTTTTTTTAATTGTGAAAAAAATCTAACAACCAAAAGATCAAAAGAGAGGAGATTGTTTAACATGATGTGGTGTTCCATACAATGAAAAAATAGATACTACAATATGCGTGTTGGATGTTCAAGATATATTGTTAATTGAGAAAACTAGGTTATATAAGAGTTCTATTAAAAATTATAGTTATGTATACTCATAGGGAAAGAACTGAAAAATATGTTAAAGCTGTTCATAGTATATCCTCTAGGTGGCAGCATTGTAAATGATTTTTTAATGTACTGTTTTTCTCCACTAGAGATTCATTTCTTTTGTGAAAAAAAAGAAGTAAAAAGTAAACAACAATGAAGTTAGTTTCTATGGCAACATGTCAAGGAATGCACAGTTATGCAGAGTAAGTAATATGTAGAGTACAGTATCAATAGAGTCAAAATCATTTACTGAAGAAGATCAATGTCAGAGCAACAGGATCCCAGACTCCTGGCATTCTTTTCTGTAGGGATAGACCTGTCACTTCATTCACAGATATCCTACCAGCATTCTCTTAGGCTCTATGTCAGATGGCCAGGTGCTACTAGCCAAGTACTAACAGATAAATAACATTAATCAGTGGTTATTAAGACTTTCAGCTCTGTTTTCGTTTTGATTGCCTTTTTTAAAGTTCAACAGAATTGATATAAAGATACAGGTGAGGGAAAGACATTAATCACCTGAAATGAGTGAGAATGTATGTATTACTCATCCTCTTTCCCTTCTAATTTGATTGATTGATTTGTCCCAGAGCGTGACTGCATAGATCATTAACCCTCTTCTATATTTTCATATAAACCCATAAGGGAGGGATGTTTCTGGGGAACGATTCCATTACTTGACAAAGTAAGACCTTGTTTATCTCCAGGAGTGACCTCAATATCCTAGGATTCAGAATCTTCCACTTTCAAGCTACTACAGCCTTTGAGTAATTACTGGAGAAGTGAAGACATCTTAAACAGAACTCAGCACTCCCTTAGGGGTATACTTTACATAACTAAAGTAACAGTTCTTCACAATTGCTTAGGAATTATTGAAATACACAATTTTTGCTGACCAATTTATATAAACTTTTGTTTACTTCCATAAATGCAAATAACTTGTACTGGTGGATTTGTTTTGTTCCTATGTTCATCCCTTCATCCACAGAACCACAAAGAGCAAAAAGCACACATCTAGCACATTCTCTGAAAAATTTAATGCTGAGCATCAAAGCCTAAATGAAAACATAGAATTCAGCTTATATCTTAGTTAAGAAAATCCATTTTGGTATTTTGCCTGCTCCGTCATGCTTGACTGACTCTGTATCAGAACTACTCTTCAGCAAGAACTAGACATACAAAGCAAGATGAAAGTTACTGAATTCCAATAATGTGGTTTAAAATCTACCCTCATTGCCCTTTTCCAGAGGCCCCTTTGGGAAATAAAAATGGATCAAAATAACATATCTGACCACCAAGTACAGAAACCATCCACTATTAATGTCCCAATGACACACCAAAATGAAAGATGAAGGATCCATTCAAATAGTCTTATAACACTGATTCAGGCTCCTCAAAGGACATTGTACTTTACTTTTGAAATCAGCAATCAACTGCAAAATAAATTCATTTCAATTGCACTTTCCAACTTCCAGACTAATTTTACCTATAAAATCATTTTAACCTCACTGCTTACTTAGTTTGACTGTAAACTTAGTGAGGAAGAACGTTCTGTTTTCTGACTACACACACAGAATCCTAATTCATATCTCACAAGGAGCACAAAGCACACAAAGGAAAAGCAGGACCAGTAAATGAGCTCTGAGCAAGCACAAAGACCCAGCAACTTCAGGTTACTCCTTTCAACATTTAATCCATGATTAATAAGCTCCTCCCTATAGTATCCTAACTCTTAAGCCCCTCTACCCCTATTTAATTGCGGACAGAAACTGTCTTGTGAATGTCTAGTGAAAATTCTGGTGTGTACAAGTAAACTAATAATGAGTAATAAAATTAAAGAAATAAACTAAAAGGGGCAAATGACTTGGAGATCAGAAAATAAGAGTAAGGAAGACGGATAAGAGAGATTTACAAGGATAAGGTAACTTAGATTGTTTCTCCATGATTTAGATCTTACCTTTGCCCAAAAAAGGGGGAGAGAGGAAGGCAGCTTACAAATAGTAAAGTTTACTGTTAAAGTCTGAAAAAGGACAGGAGGGAGAAAGATAAATAAGACACTTAAAATGATATAGTTGCTGCATTCGAGCACTCAGTTCCGCTCTACGGAAGGAGGAGAAGATGTGTGACCAGAAGTGGTTGGCTGAAGAAAAAGACCTGGTGTGAGAAATTTGAGACTTAAAGGAATTATCAATAGTTAACACAAGAGGGTGGCAGTAGATGGTTTCTGTGACTGGGGTGAACTAAGGACCTGGAACAACCACACATGGAAGATCCTGCTCCTTTGGAATTGCACGACATCTTCTTGGCAATAATTCAGACTTTGAGTGGAAAACAGAACCAAAGTTTCAACTGAGAAAGTCAGGTGCAGAGAGGCCTACCTAGACTGGAAATGGCTGAATTGAAATCAGAGGGAGAACATTGACAACAAGGAAATTCCTAAGGAAAATTTATCTCTGGAACTAGTGAAAAGCAGATTCTGTAATTAAACTTTGTCCATGGTGTTTGTCTGCTTATACTCTATAGAGGATTTGTTCTCCAGGTTTGCTCACACAAACATCAAGAAGGTTCTCACACTCCAAGCAGAGGGTAGAAGGTATGTGCAAGAAGATCTGATCCAGAGGGATCTCTTTTCCTCCTTTCTCCCGCAGGTTGGTACAAAGGTCAAGATCACCAGTGACCCCCGAGGAGCCCTCTGTATCAAAATGCCCCTGGGGTTTCATCACAGAGCAACAAAGAATGAGGATTTGACTGGTCAGCTTGACTCCAGTGATTTCCTTCATCCGGGGCTGACATGAGAAAATAAACAGATGCGTCCCTGAAATTGACAAACATTCTGTCATCATATGATGAGAGCAAAGAGGCCATCTAGATGTTGGAAAAAGCAGCTAAGCACCTAATTATAATAGCATTCGTTCTCCATAGAACAGGTCACTTAGGTGGAAAATATTAGCATGGATACAGCTTAAGATCTATAAATAGTCTATGAAAGTGGCAGAACAAAAGCTGACAACAACTATGTGAGTAGAATGTAAAATAAGTATCAAAATATCTCTGGGAAACAGGATTGGAGGTAATTTTTTCTTTATATGTATCCATATGTTTATTTATATATTACCATTTAGCATAAGGAACATGGAATATTTTTCAAAAAATAATCATTTGGTGGTCTTTTTGCCTGCTTGTTTGTTCTTCAGCATATACACAAAGATCCTGCCTTTTAAAAATAGGAGGCAATAAGTGCATTGCAGCAGAAAGACATGGTTAGCAGTAATAATGAAAAAAGAGCTGGGCAGAAGGAGGGAAAAAACAACACAAAGCCTTTTGTGTAAGGGCCCCGGAACCTAGGTGATGACCAGTGCCAGATCCCCCTTAAGGTGCTCTGCCCACAAAGATATTACAGCCAAGTCCTGACCCATGAACTCACCCTAAAACTTCCTTTAAATGTAGCCAGAATACATCTTGTTTTTCAAACTGTGGGAGGTCAGCTGCTAGGGCTTATGGAATGACAAAGATTTCCGGGAGAGGCAACCTCAGTGAGAATAAGAGTGTCAAGTAACATACAGCAAGTGTAAACTGACACCAAGGCTGGAATGACCAGCCCTCAGATGGACTATAAAAAGCCAGCAGAGTTGCACATCTCATCAGCAGGACTCTAGTTGCCTTGGAGCCAGACTGAGTCTGGGAGTTGTGACCACTCCAGCCACCGACGAGCAGGCAGTGCCCTGATCCAGCCCAAGCAAGAGGCTGGTGTCCTGGAGCCACCTCCCCTCTTGTGTAAGTGCCTCGATGAGACACAGGCCAGGACAGTGTCATTTATTAACAGCATAACCTGCACTTCACTTATACAGCCAAGGAGAAGTCATAAAATACACTTATATACCACACAAATGGCCAGTTAAAGGATTTTTAAAAGCTTTAAAAAAAAATTATTTTTCAACAGAGGGTTACTGCAAAAAAGTTAGAAAAGCTAAGACAAAAAAATTAATTAGGGACCATGTCTGTCTCATTTACCATTTATCCCTAGATCCCAAAACAATGCCTGGCACATAGTAGGCTCTCAATAAGTAAATAATCACTGAATGAAGAATAATTAAATAAATCTCCAATAACCTACTCTTCATACAAAGTAGTGCATAACTTTCTAGATTGTATTCTATTTTTGTGCTGTTTTTCACTCAGTGGCATAACATGAATATTCTTTCATGTCAATAAATATGTTTCATAATTATTTATGGCTTCACAGTATTCCATTTTATGAAAACAGTATTGTTTGAATCAATCCTTTGTAGCTGGATGTTGGCCTTGGAGTGTCATTCTCTTAACGGCACAAATATCCTATTGGTCAATCACTAAATTCCGATTTTTCCTTTTGGTAGAATATTAAGTTCCATGAGAATAGGAACCTTTCCTGTCTTGTCACTGGATCTCCAGAACCTAGTACAGTTTCTAAAGATCAATAAAGAATGAATAAGCAATGACACTTGTCTGTCCTCTTTCTTTGATTCCTATTTCAATGGCCCTGCTCCTGTCTGAACCACTGGCAAAGCCCTCAAGCTGGTTTCCTTTTTCTAATATGTCTAACCACCTTTCCTAAGGCACGTTCCCTCATTCCTTTACTGAGTTAAATACCAATACATGCCCCTTTAATTATGTGATGAATTCCCCCTTTCATCATGTGGTTCCCTTGCTAAGAGCAACCTTAGTCTCTGCAATGCAAGGATAAACTCAAAAGTCTTTATTCTAGTTTATCAAGGACCGCCATAAAATAATCACAGAATACTTTAAAAATGGGAATCTACCATAGAGATTTTTCAGTCTGAAACCATCATTTCACATATGAGGTAACTGAAGCTTACAAGTTTCAATGACCTGCCAAGGACACATGGCTGGCCAGTGGTAGAACCCAGGTCTTTGGCCTGCAGGCCACGGCTCGTTCCTTAAGGCCACGTCAGCTGTGTCCCAGTCTACCTTGCCAGCTTCATCTCCTACCCAGATCCTCACTTCAGAGGAGACAGTTTTCAGACTGTCCCGAAATAAGCATGACTCGCCTGGCTCTTGCCTTTTGCTCAGAGCATTACTATTGCCTAAACTGTCCTCCTGTCTGGCTTCTGTGCCTGATCTAATCTTTTTCAAGGCCCAGTTCAAGTCCTGCCTCCTCCACAATTCTTTTCCCAGGCCAAGCTCAATTCTTAGTCCTCTGATCTAGAATAGCACGTGCCTGCCCCACTCATTCCAGCACTTAATTATACATTGCCTTGCAATGGGAAATATTTCACAGCTGAGTGAAGTAGCTTACTGCATGTGTAAGAAGGAAAAGAATGGTGGAAATGGAAAAAACACCATACAATGTGTTGAGACAGGCAAATACATTCTGATGCTGGAGCAGGCCACTTAATAAGCACAGCCACCCAGGCATTACATCTTGATGCTTCCTTTCACCCTTCCTTATTTTAAATGTGGAACTTAATTTAAGGCCAGTGTTTCTGGTTTGCTGATTTCTGCAAAAGCCTTCCAGCTTCAAGGCAAGATTATTTTTTATACTTTGAGGCACTGGATGGTAAGACCTTTGAGGGGAAAAACTGTGCCTTACTTATTTTAGTATTCACAATAGTGCCTTGTGCAAAGCATTATACTACAAATTTTGGAACAAATCTGATTACTTTTCTATAAGTAATTCTACAAAGGCCCAAATTGAGATTTGCTATGGTATGATCCCCTAACTGATTCATATTTTTGACAAGTAATGAGCAATTACTGGATAGATAAACACAATACCGACCAAGATGGAAAGAAGATGGTCAAAAAATTTTACTATAGTTACTATTATGCCAAAGAACAAACAAAACCCTGTAATACAGTTAATTTACCTTATTTGAGTCACAACTGTCTATTCTTATACCAATACCATAACTCAGGGGAAGTACTGCTTTTTAGGCACAATACATAGACATCTTTTTTCTTTTCCTTAAGGTCTTCCTAAGAAGTATGTGTGTATAATGATATATGAACACAGGAAAAGAGATAGGGAACTTACTTTAGACTGAAGAATTAAAATGAGATATACATATATGGCCGTTACATATGCCATAAAACTGTTATTTATTATTGACATATTGATACACAAGTTTGGGATCTACTGTCTCTTTATGTATTTCTGAATCAGAGACTGGATAATTGATCCATTCACAGATTTATTGATGCGTGAATGGACCATCTCCCCCTATTGGCCAACAAATGTACATATGTCTAGATACCCACATATGCACACAAAATCAAGGCCAGATCTTACAGCCATGGGATGACTGAAATTCTGGAGGGGTTGGGGGAGAGAGTGCAGGTTATGTGGATGTGGTAGGAGCTGGTATCTTCATAGTAGAGCATTTACCATAATCTTTGCAGACTATTTTTATTTTCACTTTCTACACCGTGGCAGAACAAATAGAACTATGACTTTTGTTTTACACTCCATCTACAAAGCTGATTCAATGTTCTTAGGATAATTCTACTAAGTTTCCGACAATTATATTCCCTTCCATTCATCAGGACTTTAGGACATTCCTTCAAGTCATTGATATGGAGGAGGATTAATGCTAGAGTTTATACATCCAAAAGTAATGTTTTCTCTCAAAGTCATCACTCTGTGGAGCTATCTGCCTTTTTCAACAGTACAGTTAAAATAGAAATTTCTAGAATTCTACTTTAAGAACAGCCTTCAGGACAAGTTCACAAATTGCACAGTAAAATGAATGTCATGTCTTCACATTCATTTCTTATTTTGACCAATAATACCCAGCTTAGTAACCCGGCTTACTCACCCTACACTTGGCCCTAAATAACTTTTGCCTGTTTTCAAAAATCAAATTTACTATAAAAAGTTTGAGAACTGGACACCACTAAGGACTTTCAAAGAAGTATGCAGATGTCTCTAAAGGAGATTCCAAAAAATGGATTTTCAAACTACTGTGCATATTATTGGACTATGATTGTGAAAATAAGTACATTTGATACAAATTCCTTATGATTGAGAAACTAAATGGAATCATTCATATTTACATATAACTCATAAATAAGATATGCATATACATTATGCATGTATCAGAATGCCTTGTACATAATACTCAATTAATATACTTTTTCAATAACTGTTCCTAAGTACAGGATCAGCGTTATTGACACAGCAGTGTTATTGATCACATCTTTATTTAAAATTTTGATATTTTGTTCATCATGATTTGTCTACATTGATTTTGGTTATTTAAAATATTTCATTAAAATATTATTTATCTTGATTACTAAGTTTCTTTGTCACCCTCTGAAATTTTGTGCCTGAGGCAATTCCCTCACTTGCCTCACACTAATCTCAGCTCTGCTTTGGCTAACCTACTGGCTAAGGAAGATGACAGAAACTCCCATGCTAAGCCAGGCCTACACTGGCCACCACCAGCCAATCAACAGACACATGAGCTAGATAAATGCTTGCTGCCATATGGCACTGAATTGTGGAGTGGCTTCTCATGCAGCAAGAGCTGATACAGCAATGACAATTATAGGTCTATACAGATTAAGTATTTGGGGCTAGTAGACTCTAAGAGTTATGATTATATTGTTCAAAGTTCACTGCTTATCTGGAAAAATAAATGAGAAGTTATAGTAGATTGTATTACTGATTTCTAATAGTTAATGCTCTTCTCTGTAAAAGGATTATACTTCCTCACCCCACTGCAGGCTTGGCCATATGACTTTTGTTTTGGCCAATGAAATGTGAGCCAAAATGAAATAGTTAGAATTTTAATAACCATAGAGTGACTCTCTCATCACTCTTTCCTTTCTGATTTCAGGAGACCTGAATATCACCGAAAGAGCCACTCCTTCAGCCTGATCTCAGATGATAAAGACATGAAGCAGAGCTGAAGCCCAGTCTGCAATGGACATGTAATGATGGACATGTAATGTGAGTTCACACGTTGTTGTAAACCATGAAGACCTGGGAGTTGATTTACAATAGCCAAGATATGGAAGCAACCCAAATGCCCATCAACAGATGAATGAATAAAGTAGATGTGGTACATATATACAGTGGTTTATTACTCAACCATAAAAAAAAGAATGAAATTCTGCCATTTGCAGCAACATGGATGGACCTAGAGAATATTATGCTTAGTAAAATGAGTCAGACAGAGAAAAGCAAATGCTCCATGATATTACTTATGTGTAGAATCTAATAAATAATACAAATTAGTATATATGTAAAACAGAAACAGACTGACATATGTAGAAAACAAACTAGTGGTTACCAAAAGGGAAGGAAATGGGGAGGGGCAAATCAGGGGTATGGGATTAAGAGATACAACTACCATGTAAAAATAGATAAGCAACAGGGATATACTGTATAGCATAGGGAATTATAGCAATTATCTTGTAATAACTTTTAATGGAGCATAATCTGTAAAAATACTGAATCACTATGCTATACACCTGAAATTAATATAATATTGTAAATCAACTATACTTATAAAAAAAGATCTGAGAGTTGTTTCTTGCCACAAAATAACTTGGAGAAAGCCAACAGAACCAGGGAAGTGACTATTGAGAAGGAGAAGGTAAGCCTACTACTATTCAAAGATGATATGATTACATACTTGGAAAGTTGCAACAAACAAGAAAATTCAATCAGTGAGTAGAGTAAAAAACTAATACCTAGAAGTCAATAGCTATCATATTTGCAAACAGTAAGCTCTTGGAAGCTATAACTGAAGATTTCATTAACAATATAGCAACAATGAAGATAAAGTGCCTTGTAATGAACTTAAGAAAAATGTAGAAGGCCTAAATGAAGGAAACTTTAAAACACTAATGAAGATTTTTTTTAAAAAAGATAAAAAGTGGAACAACAAAATATGTCCTTGGATTCCACATCATTAAATAGCAGCCCTCTCTAAGTTATTTTATAAATGTGATACAAGTCCCAATACAAATAACAACAGATTGCCCTTTTTATTGGGAGGAGTTAAAGGTTGGTGTTGAAAACCCAACCCGTGATTCTAACATAAAACTGGATAAACAGGAATAACTAGAGAAAACCTAAAAAAACCACAATAAGGGCAGACTAGTCTAATAAATATCAAAATATGTTATAAAGTCTCAGTAATTAAAGCTGTGTAATACTGTCACATAGAAATGGAAAAAACAAGTCCAGGAGTAGACCCAAATACACATGAGTATTTGAGCATGTGATAAATGGGGCATCTCAAAAAAGTGAGGAAAAAAGTAACAACTAGATAAATATCTAAAAAGATTAAGCTGGATCCACCATATGCCTGAATAAATCCCAAATGTATCAAAGATTTAAATGTAAAGAAATAAAAATGTAAAAATTACTAGGAAAAAATAGCTAAATTACTTATAACCTTGGAATGAGTAAGCCCTTCTGGATTCAAAATCCAGAGCTATTAAAAGAAAGATGAACTTGTCTAAAATGAAAAAAGAAAGGTTCTGCATAATGGTGAAAAAGTATACCTGAAGAATAGTCAATGACAAATGACAAACTAGAAAAAAAATATTGTGGCTCATAACCCAGGGCTTATACCCCAATCAACACAGAGCTCCTACAAATCAATAAAGAAAAGACCAACAACACAGCTGAAAAATAAGCAAAGAAAATGAGCACAGTTCATAGAAAAAGTAATACAAATGGTCCTAAACATATGAAAAGCTGCTCAACCTTTTTCAGAGTAAGAGAAATATAAATTTAAACTACACCAAAATATCATTTCTCAGATACAAGGCAAAAATTCAAAAATTTGATAACACAAACTATTAGCAAAGGTGTAGGAAATAGACACTCTTACACATTCCTGGTTAGAGGGTAAATTACTGCAACCACTGTAGAGAGTTCTTTGGCTCTTTCTATCAAATTCCAAATGCATACACACATTGAATTAGAATCCTATTTCTAAGAATTTACGTCTCTAATATATTTACACTTTTTGTGAAATGACTCACGTTCAAGCCTATTTATTATAATACAATTTATAATATCAAAATATCAGAAACAGACTAAGTGTCCATTAATAGGTGACTAGTTAAGTAAATTATGGTACATTCATCCAGTAGAATACTACACAGCTATAAAAAAAAGAATGGTGATGATAAAAAGGATCTCTATATTCTGACACAGAAAGACCTCCATTAAGTTTAAAAATCAAGGTTTGGAATAGTGTGTACAGAATAACACAGAAGAAAGAATATATATTCATATTTGCTTATAAATGCATATACAAACTCAGGAAGGATCTATAAGAAACAGATAAGAATGAGTACCTACCTGGTTGGGGTAGGGAAGAGAGAAGCTTGGCAGAAGGGCCAACCCTCTGCTTTGGAGGATGGAAGGGGCACCTTGCAATATATATATTTTAATATTTAAAAAATTTTGAAGCCTGTGAATGTATTTCATATTCAAAAATTTAAGACAACACCAAAAACTCCAAACTAGTTTGCTATAGGTAATTTAAAGCTAAAGGGCAGTCAGTGGTCTAATTATATTATCTTCAATAAAACCTTACCTAAGAGACTCGTGCTATAATCAGTAGTCCATGGAGAGCCATCACTCTTTACTACTAGTCTGTTTTGAGGAATATTATCTCTTTTCTTCATCTAAAATATCCCCTTCCATCTAAGAAATAAAGCGGCTTATTCAAGCACTTCAATTCAACAGTTTCACCATTAAGAGCACTTCTGTTACTATTCTTCTAAGCACTTCTAAAAAGCTGAAAACTTCAATTGAACAGACTGCTCATTATAACATAAAATGCAATTTATACATTGATTGAAACAACTTGATGAGGACCTTAATAATCCTATGCTTTGAATGAGGAACTTCAGTATGCTGAAGGAAAAGGCCCACTCAAAATGATAATGCAGGGCTTCCCTGGTGGCACAGTGGTTGAGAGTCCACCTGCCAATGCAGGGGACACAGGTTCGTGCCCCGGTCCTGGAAGATCCCCCATGCCACGGAGTGGCTGGGCCCGTGAGCCATGGCCGCTGAGCCTGCGCATCCAAAGCCTGTGCTCCGCAACGGGAGAGGCCACAACAGTGAGAGGCCCGTGTACCGCAAAAAAAAAGATAATGTGGTGCTCAGAATAGTACTATTAGTTGAACCATTCAGTAATAAGGCATATTTGCTTCATATACTGGGGTGCCTGTCATCTAACAAAACAGCAGTAATAGGATACTGTCATTATGTCATAGAGCAGCCTAGGAGAACTGATGAGAGAAAATATTGAAGACATCAGGTTTTCTGCAAGAACTGTATCTACATGGACAGAATTAAAGAGTAGGTTGAGGGATAAATAAATGAAGGTTGGGCAGTCTGATTGAAGAAACATCACTCTAGGGACCTGCATTCTACTTATATTTCCTCATTAACTAGCCCATCATTTAGTCTGCTTGGACATCAGTTTCCTGATTTGTAAAATGTGGATAATAACACCCTATTTGCTATGGTAGACACTCTGCTACATGCTCACTAAACCCATTTCCTTTTCCTCTTGGGCACAGGGCTAATTTCCCAGGTGCCCCAGGAAGTTAGGTGGGGTCATATGACTGAGTACTGGCCAATGGAATGTGGGTGGAAGTGATACTTTGTTGCCAGGCCTAATCCCCAAAACCTCCTTTGGGATACTCTAGGAACTCTCTCTTCCTTGTCTTTTGGCTGGATTCAAAAGATCCAGTGGAGAAATCTGAGGTCATAGAAAAATGGCAGAGTCTCAAGAACTGCACTGTCCAATATGGTAGCACTTGAAATGTGGATACTCCAAATTGAGATGTACTGTAAATATAAAATATATGCCAGATTTTGAAGACTTAGAATAAAAAAGTTTTAAATAGCTTATTAATAATTTTTATAATGATTGCATGTTAGAATCATATTTTGGACAAACTGGGTTAAATAAAATAATATTATTAAAATTTATTTTGCCTATTTTTTAAATGTGGCTACTAGAAAATTTAATATCACATACATGATTCACATTTGTGGCTCACATTATATTTTTATTGGACAACGCTGCTCCAGATGTTAGGAGCCTTGATCCCTGAATGACTGCAAAGAGCAGAACTGCTCCACTACAGTGCTGTGCCATCACCAGTCCAGAATGCTTTTGCAAGAAGAAACTGCAGGGCTCAATCTTTGTTCCTTTGGGAGTTCAACCTATGTCCCCTGTATGCATACCTGCTCCAGCTGAGCTAAAGGAAAGAGATTTGTTTACACCAAGGGTAAAAGGGATGGAGGAAGAGTATCTTATGAGATGATGTGGTTATGACCATCATACATTCAGACTCTGGAAAACATTTGGCAAAGCTGGTAGAGAAAGGGATAAAAGATGGGGGATATAGAGACTTCTCCACACAGGTGGTGATCAGCACTAAAGTACAGAACTGCTCAGTTCTATTTGCCCATCCAAAGCTTCACCATTCTAACTAGTACAGGCACCCCACAATGACACCACCATACCAATCCTGAGTAGATACATTACAGGAATGCAATTTTAACCATCGGCACCTGTGCACCCTGGATGCTGAGCATGCTCTCCTTCCTACCAGAGGCTTGAGAGAAGTATGTTCAGTGTCACAAGTGCAGAAAACAGCAACTGGTTGAGTATGATATTTTCCTCCTTTCCTTCAGATATATTGCAATATTCATTTTCACATAATAACAACAAAAAATCTTACCAAGTAAATGCTTTGTAGCAATCTGCCAAACGGTCAGGTCATAGGATGTATGTGGGTGACTACTTCTTCACAAAGCCCACACAAGTCTTTTGTAAGCACGATCATTGCTAAGAATAATCTGTTTATATTTCCTGTTGATAATTCCACAGATCAAGCTGATAAACCACGTTAGTGACTTTTTCCCTCCCTCTTTTTGTCTCTTTCTTTTTGAACATAAAGATCTTTTATAAGTGAACGAAGCACAAAGGTACTAAAGAAAGGGAACAAAATCAGAGCCTCAGGTACTTCTTGGACATGTCAATTACAGTTAAACTGTTATAAATAGTACCTATATATAGATACACTGTTTCAGTTCATACAAATTCTTACTGAAAAGCTTTAATTTTTTATCATGAACATATAAATTTCTTCAATAAGTTCTACTTTTAGTAATAGGTATTTGGTATGAGTGAGGATTAATTAACTGCAACTGTGAGATTTTTCAGATTAAAATCCATGTAACAAAGACTGTGTCTAGTCTCTCTTTTTGATTAATGCTTAAAAAACTTTAACATTTGAAATATGTAAAACTCAATGCCATTTTTAGTTTGATAATAAATATGTGATAATATCAAATATATAATTAAAAATGATAATAAATATATAGTAATATCTCAAGCTTCATGTAATATATTAATAGTGATATTTATTTAATATTACTACTACTGTATCAAAAATGTTATCCAAGTTCTATTCTAAGCATCAATATCAAGGCTTTGCATTATCTACCACATTCATCTTCTAAACAGGTCACATTATAATATACACAGACCTGAGTGTGTAAGATCAAAATCAAACATCATCTAAAAGCTGAGCAAGGGGCAGCTTCCTAATTGTATAAAGAATGAGAGTCCGCAGAGAAAGCTTTCGACAAAATTCAACACCCATTTATGATAAAAACCCTGCAGAAAGTAGGCATAGAGGGAACTTTCCTCAACATAATAAAGGCCATATATGACAAGCCCACAGCAAACATCATCCTCAATGGTGAAAAACTGAAACCATTTCCACTAAGATCAAGAACAAGACAAGGTTGCCCACTCTCACCACTATTATTCAACATAGTTTTGGAAGTTTTAGCCACAGCAATCAGAGAAGAAAAGGAAATAAAAGGAATCCAAATAGGAAAAGAAGAAGTAAAGCTGTCACTGTTTGCAGATGACATGATACTATACATAGAGAATCCTAAAGATGCTACCAGAAAACTACTAGAGCTAATCAATGAATTTGGTAAAGTAGCCGGATACAAAATTAATGCACAGAAATCTCTGGCATTCCTATATACTAATGATGAAAAATCTGAAAGTGAAATCAAGAAAACACTCCCATTTACCATTGCAACAAAAAGAATAAAATATCTAGGAATAAACCTACCTAAGGAGACAAAAGACCTATATGCAGAAAATTATAAGACACTGATGAAAGAAATTAAAGATGATACAAATAGATGGAGAGATATACCATGTTCTTGGATGGGAAGAATCAACATTGTGAAAATGACTCTACTACCCAAAGCAATCTACCGATTCAATGCAATCCCTATCAAACTACCACTGGCATTTTTCACAGAACTAGAACAAAAAATTTCACAATTTGTATGGAAACACAAAAGACCCTGAATAGCCAAAGCAATCTTGAGAATGAAAAAGGAGCTGGAGGAATCAGGCTCCCTGACTTCAGACTATACTACAAAGCTACAGTAATAGAGACAGTATGGTACTGGCACAAAAACAGAAAGATAGATCAATGGAACAGGATAGAAAGCCCAGAGATAAACCCCCGCACATATGGACACCTTATCTTTGATAAAGGTGGCAGGAATTTACAGTGGAGAAAGGACAGCCTCTTCAATAAATGGTGCTGGGAAAACTGGACAGGTACATGTAAAAGTATGAGATTAGATCACTCCCTAACACCATACACAAAAAAAAGCTCAAAATGGATTAAAGACCTAAATGTAAAGCCTAAATGTAAAACTATCAAACTCTTAGAGGAAAACATAGGCAGAACACTCTATGACATAAATCACAGCAAGATCCTTTCTGACCCACCTCCTAGAGTAATGGAAATAAAAACAAAAATAAACAAATGGGACCTAATGAAACTTCAAAGCTTTTGCACAGCAAAGGAAACCATAAACAAGACCAAAAGACAACCCTCAGAATGGGAGAAAATATTTGCAAATGAAGCAACTGACAAAGGATTAATCTCCAAAATTTACAAGTAGCTCATGCAGCTCAATAACAAAAAACCCAATCCAAAAATGGGCAGAAGACCTAAATAGACATTTCTCCAAAGAAGATATACAGAATACCAACAAACACATGAAAGAATGCTCAACATCATTAATCATTAGAGAAATGCAAATCAAAACTACAATGAGGTATCATCTCACACCAGTCAGAATGGCCATCATCAAAAAATCTAGAAACAATAAATGCTGGAGAGGGTGTGGAGAAAAAGGAACACTCTTGCACTGCTGGCGGGAATGTGAATTGGTTCAGCCACTATGGAGAACAGTATGGAGGTTCCTTAAAAAACTACAAATAGAATTACCATATGACCCAGCAATCCCACTACTGGGCATATACCCTGAGAAAACCAAAATTCAAAAAGAGTCATGTACCAAAATGTTCATTGCAGCTCTATTTACAATAGCCTGGAGGTGGAAACAACCTAAGTGCCCATCATTGGATGAATGGGTAAAGAAGATGTGGCACATATATACAATGGAATATTACTCAGCCTTAAAAAGAAACGAAATTGAGCTATTTGTAATGAGATGGATAGACCTAGAGTCTGTCATACAGAGTGAAGTAAGTCAGAAAGAAAAAGACAAATACCGTATGCTAACACATATATATGGAATTTAAGGGGAAAAAAATGTCATGAAGAACCTAGGGGTAAGACAGGAATAAAGACGCAGACCTACTGGAGAACGGACTTGAGGATATGGGGAGGGGGAAAGGTGAGCTTTGACAGGGCGAGAGAGAGTCATGGACATATACACACTAACAAACGTAGTAAGGTAGATAGCTAGTGGGAGGCAGCCGCATGGCACAGGGATATTAGCTCGGTGCTTTGTGACAGCCTGGAGGGGTGGGATAGGGAGAGTGGGAGGGAGGGAGACGCAAGAGGGAAGACATATGGGAACATATGTATATGTATAACTGATTCACTTTGTTATAAAGCAGAAACTAACACACCATTGTAAAGCAATTATACCCCAATAAAGATGTTAAAAAAAAAAAAATGAGAGGCCTAAATGAGTGATTAAGAATGAAAATTCCTTCTCTCTCTCTCCTTTTGTTGCACTAAGTTTTATTTTTCTCAAGTGTTTTAAACTTTTGTGTTGTGAAATACAGCTTGCAAAGATAAAATTTATAAACCATATCATAAATTTAAATTTTAACTAATAATCACAAAGTGAATACATGTGTAACCATCACTGTGCTGAAGAAACTGAACATTGCTAACAGCCAAGATGCTCCTCATATACCCTTTGTCTAGAGGTGATTAAGCCTATTACTTTATGTTAACCACTTCTTCCTTCTTTTTTTTATCATTTTACCTAGTTAGTATGGGCACCTAAATAAACAGTTTAGTTTATCCTGTTTCTGATTTTTATATAAATGTAATCATACAGTGTATATTCTCATTTTGCTTTTTTCATATAACATTAAGTTTAAAAGATTTTTTCCTATCCTGTATGTTTTCTATCACAAGAAACGTTCTAAAAATAGAATATATAATTTATATGTAAAGTATAAAGAATAATAATAAAACGAACACTCATGTGCCCATCACCCAGCTTTAGAAATTTTTCTCATTTATAAACTGGGTTTAACAGTGTCCAAAATGTTTTGACAAAAAAAGAAAAGGAGGGAAGATATGTAGAACTATTTAACTACCAACTATTATTCACTTGGTAGTTCAGAGCCTCTAAACATCTTTGCTGGTAATACAACCAAACCAGGCTGACCTCCTGACCCCAGGGCCTTGGAGCTGCCCTGGCCTAGATGGTGACTGAAGCTAATTTATTCCCATGGCCAAATTGCAGATGCTATATATACTGTATAGAAAGGAACAGAGGTAAATCCCACCTGGGGTCTGAGCTGCTGTAAGCTGCTTTTCTCTGAACTTTGTCCTCAGTACACTAACAGCTCTACACACAAAATCATTTTGTTGCTCTGATTTCAGTCCTATAGGCATATCATGATAGCTCATTCCTGGTCCCTGAAGACACCTTCCTCGCCAAGTGCTGCCGTGGAGTGCCTTCTGGTGATAATCACTTCCTTTAGGTAACACCCAGCTCATGACAGCACTGAACAAAAGCTCCAATTTCTTCCTATATCTTCCATACACATAGGTAAATACTCATTCATTCAACAAATATTCATTGAGCTCCAAGACTGTGTAAGGCACTCCATTAGGTAATATATGTGACATGGAGCATAGTAAGCAGAGTAAGAGCTCTAGTAAAAACCCAGACGTGGACAAAAAAAGTAATCATTGAAGATACACTGATTACAAGGTAAATGGTAAAAATCTCTGGAAGAAGGAAGTAGGATATATATTATAAAATAGTTGCTACCTCTTTGGAAATAGGTGAATTAATTTATTTTGGGCTCTTCTATCCTAAGTGATCCTATGAGGCCAGAGGGTGCCCTCTTACACTCCACTGGCCACACGCTGCTGCACCACAGCCTAGGTGTGCTAGAACATGCAATAGGGCTCTCTTCCTGACTGCACTAGCTTCTTGAGGGCAGGGACCACGTAGTGTCATTCATCCTCCAATTCCCATTGGCTGACATATGGGAGGGCCTCAATAAATAAGTGATAAATTAATGAACAAGTATTTGCTACCTGAAACTTAAGCTAAAATCTAAAATAAAAGTTTAAAAAAAAAGTTCCCCTATGGAATTTTCCCTTATATAAAGAAGTTATGCCTTAATATGTTGATATACATGTTAACTTGATTACTGAATAGCTCTAGGGATTCTAAACAGAAAAAAGATTCTTTTTTAATAAAAAGTATCTACAGGGAATTCCCTGGCAGTCCAGTGGTTAGGACTCCACGTTTTCACTGCCAAGACCATGGCTTCAATCCCTGGTTGGGGAACTAAGATCCTACGAGCTGCACAGTAAGGTCAAAAAAACAAAACCAAACAAACAAAAAGTACCTACAGAAGGTAGAATATTTCTATTTCTTTAGGAGGTGGGTCAAAAAGTATCTTGCTGTGATTTATGTCATACAGTGTTCTGCCTATGTTTTCCTCTAAGACTTTTATATTGTGTGGCCTTAAATTTAGGTCTTTAATCCATTTTGAGTTTATTTTTGTGTATGGTGTTAGGAAGTGTTCTAATTTCATTCTTTTACATGTAGCTGTCTAGTTTTTCCAGCACCACTTATTGAAGAGGCTGTCTTTTCCCCATTGTATATCCTTGCCTCCTTTATCAAAAATAAGGTGACCATATGTGAGTGTGTTTATCTCTGGTCTTTCTATCCTGTTTCAATGATCTATATTTCTGTTTTTCTGGCAGTACCATACTGTCTTGATTATTGTAGCTTTGTAGTATAGTCTGAAGTCAGGGAGCCTGATTCCTCCAGCTCCGTTGTTCTTCCTCAAGATTGCTTTGGCTATTCGGGGTCTTTTGTGTTTCCATACAAATTGTGAAATTTTTTGTTCTAGTTCTGTGAAAAATGTCAGTGGTAGTTTGATAGGGATTGCATTGAATCTGTAGATTGCTTTGGGTAGTATAGTTATTTTCACAGTGTTGATTCTTCCAATCCAAGAACATGGTATATCTCTCCATCTATTTGTATCATCTTTAATTTCTTTCATCAGTGTCTTATAGTTTTCTGCATACAGGTCTTTTGTCTCTTTAGGTAGGTTTATTCCTAGGTATTTTATGCTTTTTGTTGCAATGGTAAATGGGAGTGTTTCCTTCATTTCACTTTCATATTTTTCATCATTAGTGTACAGGAATGCAAGAGATTTCTGTGCATTAATTTTGTATCCTGCTCCTTTACCAGATTCATTGATTAGCTCTAGTAGTTTTCTGGTAGCATCTTTAGGATTCTCTATGTATAGTATCATGTGATATGCAAACAGTGACAGCTTTACTTCTTCTTTTCCGATTTGGACTCCTTTTATTTCTTTTTATTCTCTGATTGCTGTGGCTAAAACCTTCAAAACAATGTTGAATAATAGTGGTGAGAGTGGGCAACCTTGTCTTGTTCTTGATCTTAGTGGAAATGGTTTCAGTTTTTCACCATTGAGGACGATGTTTGCTGTGGGTTTGTCATATATGGCCTTTATTATGTTGAGGTAAGTTTCATCTATGTCTACTTTCTGGAGGGTTTTATCATAAATGGGTGTTGAATTTTGTCAACAGCTTTTTGTGCATCTTTTTTTTTTTTTTTTTTCTGGCTGTGTTGGGTCTTCATTTCTGTGCGAGGGCTTTCTCTAGTTGTGGCGAGCGGGGCCACTCTTCATTGCGGTGCGCAGGCCTCTCACTGTCGTGGCCTCTCTTGTTGCGGAGCACAGGCTCCAGACGTGCAGGCTCAGTAGTTGTGGCTCACGGGCCTAGTTGCTCCACGGCATGTGGGATCTTCCCAGACCAGGGCTCGAACCCGTGTCCCCTGCATTAGCAGGCAGATTCTCAACCACTGCGCCACCAGGGAAGCCCTTCTGCATCTATTGAGATGATCATATGGTTTTTGTTCTTCAATTTGCTAATGTGGTGCATCATGTTGATTGATTTGCATATACTGAAGAATCCTTGAATTTCTGGGATAAACCTCACTTGATCATGGTGTATGATCCTTTTAATGTGCTGTTGGATTCTGTTTGCTAGTATTTTGTTGAGGATTTTTGCATCTATGTTCATCAGTGATATTGGCCTGTAGTTTTCTTTTTTTGTGACATCTTTGTCTCAACTCTATTTACAATAGCCAGGACATGCAAGCACCTAAGTTGTCTTTCAACAGATGAATGGATAAAGAAGACATGGCACATATATACAATAGAATATTACTCAGCCATAAAAAGATACGAAATTGAGTTATTTGTAGTGAGGTGGATGGACCTAGAGGCTGTCATACAGAGTGAAGTAAGTCAGAAAGAGAAAAACAAATATCGTATGCTAACACATATATATGGAATCTAAAACAAAAAAAAAAGGTCATGAAGAACCTAGGGGCAGGACGGGAATAAAGACGCAGACCTACAAGAGAATGGACTTGAGGACATGGGGAGGGGGAGGGGGAAGGGTAAGCTGGGACAAAGTGAGAGAGTGGCATGGACATATATACACTACCAAACGTAAAACCGATAGCTAGTGGGAAGCAGCCGCATAGCACAGCGAGATCAGCTCGGTGCTTTGTGCTCACCTAGAGGGGTGGTGTAGGGAGGGTGGGAGGGAGGGAGATGCAAGAGGGAAGAGATATGGGGTTGATTCAGTTTGCTATATAGCAGAAACTAACACACCATTGTAAAGCAATTATACTCCAATAAAAATGTTTAAAAAAATAGAAGGTAGAATATTATAGGCATGACTGGAAAAATGATTCTAGCACCTAATTCAAGGGTCATCAGTTGTTATCTATTCAGGACTGATATTCAGGCAGCATCCAGCACTAAGGCCACACCTTAGTTTGCTTATAGCTTATAGCTGACATCAGTTATGATTGGCCAGTGCTCATTTTATGGTACATGTTAAACATAGGAATATCATGCATCATACAGAAAGAAGGCTACTTACTGTAAAATGACAGTCACATAACAGTGGAGGAGGGATGGCTTTAGAAACCCTGCTACTGTGAAAACGGAATTGTAGAAGAACATCTGAAAGCTGTTAGTGAATTCTACTTATACCTTAATTAATAAAATAAATATATTAATAAATAAAATAGTTATACTGTTTATTTTTGCATAAATACCTTAGATAGAAAGTCCCTAAAAGAGAAAAGCCCTTAAAACAAAGCTGGAGTCACTATATTAATATCAGAAAAAGTAAATTTCAGAGCAAAGAATATTACCAGAGATAAAGGGTCATAATGATAAAGGTATAAGTTCATCAAGTGGACATAACAATCCTAAATGTCAATGCATCTAATGAGAGTACCTCAAAATACATAAAGCAAAAATTGATAAAACTGCAAAGAGCAATAGATCACAGTTATAACTGGATATTTCAATACCCCTCTCTCAATAATTGATAGAACCAATAGACATAAAATCAGTAAGGATACATACACAGAGAAGATTTGAACAACACTAGCAACCAACTTGACAGAATTGACATTTTACAAATCTTTCTCAAACAAGAGCAGGAAACACATTCTTTTCAAGTGCCCATAGAATGTTTACCAAGGTAGATTTATTTAATTATACATTTATTTAATTATAAAACAAGTCTCAATTTATATATAAAACAATTTTATATATAAAATTTATTTAATTATAAAACAAGTCTCAATAAGTTTTAAAAGATTCAAGCCATAAAAATTATGCTCTTTGGCTACAATGAAATTAAATTAGAATACTAAAAACAGTAACAAAAAGACCTCTGGAAAATCCCTATATATTTGGGAAATAAATAATACACTTCTAAATAATTCATGAGTCAAAGAAGAAATCAAAAAGTAAATTAGAAAGCATTTTTAAATGGATAAAAATAAATATACAACCTATAAAAATTCTTATGCTGCTGCTAAAGTAGTACTTAGGAGAAAATTTATAGCACTAAACACCTATATGAAAACTGAAGAAAAGACTCAAATCAATGACCTCAGATTCCACCATAGGAAGTCAGAAAAAGAAGAGCACTGAGATAGTATACGTAGAGAAACCCTAATTCTATAATATACATTTGGTCATTGATAAGCTACCAAGGATGAACCTTCTCAAAGACATCCCTGCTAAATATCAACTCTCAGCCACTGAGGATGTATGCCCACAGTCACCAGGCTTGACAAACACCACACGCAGCACTTAGCAGAAACAGTAAGTTCTTTTTAGAAGACCAAACAAAGAAGTTAAGAATTGAAAGAAGGATATAACACAGACATACTGGATGTATTCACAGGAAGTAACTTGATGAGCATATTTTTAACGAGATAGCTCTCATACTTCAGGACAATATTTCACTCTTGCTACTATTGTCGGGGATTTAAGGCTAAACTTTCATTAAAATGAGTTAATGTTCATAAATCACTTAGAATAAGCCACACAAAAGTGCCATTTTTACAGGTCCAAAATTATCAAATATTGGCAATTACATATTGTTCAAGCTAATAATTCCTGAGACTACAATAGATATAAATGTTAGAAAAGCAATAATACTGCAGCTTCTCAAGTTATTAAATAGACATAATGCACAAAAAAAGCAGGATAATACTCTTTACAACTATTATTTTTTTAATTTCTTAAGTCTCGAGACCATGACCCTTGTCTCTAGAAAATCTTTACCCACCAGGTTACAATTTAATATCCAATATATCCAATATAGGCCACCCCCAAATCCAACCCCACAGACATCCTTCTAGGGATACCCAAAAGGCTTCATGTGATCATATATATACACCTATATGTTCCTTGATAATGAAAGGACAGTTTTTGCTCCTGAGAAATTTATCCGAGTTCATGCAATATCAGTGTATCTCAGTTTATGAACCTGATGCACAAGAAGACCCATCTAAACATAGTTTGTTATAACTTCTTATTCATTTTATACATAGATTCCTTAAAAATGATCAGCTTTTGAAGTATGTGTTAAATTATTCCAATTACAGAACCCTGTTTGCACATATGTTTCAGAAATACGTCTGTCATATGATATGAGGTATACATTTAAATCTGAATAAGTGCTGGATTAAATAACCCACCCAGGCAGAAGTTCCAAAGCATCACTTACAGCATTTACATACTTATTTTATGTGCCAGATATCTGGAAGTCAAAACTAAATTCGATACTTTATAATATAGGTCAACATTGGAGCAAGAAGAGAAAATACTGCAGCATTTTATGTTAGTTACACTGATACAGAGCACAGACAGAAGGCTAAGTGAGGTTATTTGGATAAAAGTAGTGTTGATTTTCATCTTAGTCTAAAGATAAAAACCTAGACCCTCTTAAGTGGTTTTTTAAATATATGAAAACTACACTAAGAGGCTTAACATTTTCTCCCATTGTTTCTCACAAATATAAAGCCTGTCTTTTGGAGCTAGGATAAGAGAAATAAAACAGAAAAGAGGGAGGTAAATTTTAAAGAGGCATTTCACCACATGCCAGATAAATTGTACTTTGTCTGAACTCCATCAGTCTCCCTTATGTCCTAGAATTTTCAGGCACCCTGAGTAAGAAAAATAAAGACTTTCATTTGCAAAATGTCAAGGAAGGGACTGAAATAAAGTGCCCACCAATACAGACACACTGTGTGCAAAAGAGGCATTTGAGATCCCATGTCCAACTCTGGAACTCAACAGTTTTATGATCTCTGTCCAACTGATAAAAAAATTCCATGTAAACAACAGCCTACCTGAACTGCACTGCAAGAAGAGATCCAAAGCACCGTGGGGTCCTACACAGGCTGCGGAAGTTTCATGTCCCTCAGCCAAGGAATCCGCTTCTGTCAGTTACTCCACCACCAACCAACAGATTGAAAGCAGGGCACTGAAAGCCCAGATCTTATAACTCTAGGCTTGGTCTTTAACCAGCTGTCACTGGCAACCAGCTTTACAAACTGAGAGTATAAAACACATCATATAACTTTCTTTCCATACCTGAACACTTACATGCTTTGGGCCTAACTGCCTAGAGGCGTGTTTTGAACTGTTAACTATAGTAAGCTTTCAAATCCTCAGTCCCGTCAGTCCCCAGCTCCCAGACTGCTAACTGGAATTTCAGTCCACATGTGCCCCTCACAATTAGCAGGGTTATTTTAGGCACTGACCTAAGTTCTCAGAGAATGTAAGCTGATGGCGAAAGGGGAGTCTAATGTGTCAAGCTGCTTGGTTACAATAGAAAGCTCATTCGAGAAGCTCACAATCTGTGTGCAGCGCTTCCTCAACACCCCACTACATGTATTTTGACTTTAGCTGAGGAGAAACACCGAAATTATACACCTATATTTAATACCCACAGAGAGCTTAGACCCATCATGAATAATAATAATTCAACAGAGGCATGCAAGCGACTTGGGCAGCTTTTTATGAAACAGTTTTAAGTTCTGACCCTCAGTATTTAGTCACATGGTGTATCATTCCACAGGAAGTCTCAGTAAAAGTAAACTACCAGAATCTAATCAAGATTATTGATTCCCTTCCAGGCTCTCAGAGAGAAAGCTAGAAATACAAAATACTCTATAAACATTTCTCATAATTATTAAAGTTAGTTCCCCTCTACAAACTAATACATATCTACTAGGTCCTACTATTTCTAATAAGGTACTCCACCTACTGGCTAATATGACTGTTTTGCAGACACTGTCTCATGGGAGAAATAACCGAAATAAGAAAACAGTAGCAGGAAACTGCACTGTGCACCTTACCAGTGAGTCCCTCCATGCAGCACTGAACATTCTGACTCGCAGGGGAACATGGGATAAATTCACAAACATTTCAACTTCCTCATCAACACCCTTCTCATGGTTTTCCACAAAAGTCAGAACTCAAAGAGAGAACTTGAACTCCCAGGAAGGGGTGGATATAAATTAGACATAAGGAAGAATTTCCTGAGTTGGAGATATGCTGAGAACTACTTGTGGAAAGAATGAGTCAAACCTCATTCTAAGAGAAGTTTAAATAAAAGGGTTGATAAATCTGTTAGAAATGGCTAGCCATGGCCTCCCTAAAGAGAGAGCAACAAAATGGGTAAAGTCTAAAGGTCTCATCTCTTCCTTGGTTACTGCTCCCTCAAACTTCTTGATAGTCAGCTCAGTGGTCATCTCCTCTGGAAGCTACATGACTCCCCTTAGCTAGCTTAATGCCCCTAATCAGTGCTTTCTTTAATGATCTTGTTACCTCTTCCTAGCACCCCAAACAGGGAACTCTACTTGGCAGTCGATGTGCCATGTTCACCTTTGCAGAGCAGGCTTAAATCAGCACTGGGCCCTTAGCAGATGTCAAAGAATGTCTGCTGAATGAACAAATTGGGGGATGTTCTAGAATCACTGGAGCACACAAGGCCTGCTTCTGGGTTCAACAGGCCATTCCTACTGTATTCCCACTCTCCTGAGATATTGTTAGCTCAGGGTGACCAGCAGCTCTGAGGTGGCACAATAGATGTCTCACAGACTTCGCTATAAAACCGGATGACTATTTGATGAAGGAGCAAACAAGTGAATAAACCACACATCACATCTTTAGGAAAAGTGTTCTTAGAGCCCTTTCCCACTTCCAGGCTTAAGCCAGGCCTGCTCTAGTCAGTTAGTGCCAATGATAAATAAGAATCCACCTTCCCAAAGCCAAAAGGCTTTCACACCGTTCCTCTCTGACATGAAATTACTCTTTTTCTCTAACACCCCAGCTCAAACTTCCCACAATCTGAAGTCTTCCATTTGTGATGATGACACAGAAAGGGAAGACACATCCAGCAGTCAAAGCCAACTCACAACGTGGATGAATCACAGACTATAATGGCTACAAACTGGTGGCACTTTAATCTTCAAATTCTTTGAATATCTTTCAAGAATGAGGAAAAAACATATTTTCTATTAGGAGTAATGAAAAGTATTTGTACCACTGGAATATCTCTTAGGAGTTATTTTTTCATCGCTGATTTTTTTCTAGAACTTGATAGCATAGCCTGTGGCATTTTTTTTTTAAGAGAGAGAGAGATATAACCCCAGTTCTGTGGTCAGTTATATCCTGGCAGTAGAAAAAGAACATGTACTTCACAGGGTCCTATTTTTAATTCTCATTTAAATAGCTGTCAGCTCTTGCCCGCACAAAAGAAGAAAGATGACAAAATCAAGACAAGATTTTCTGACCAGAACCAAGTATTAATATTGGTCTGGAAATCTATACTTATCTGAGAATTTACATACTTCTCAGCGAGTTTAAGAAGCATCCATACATAACTTTCCATAAGTCTAGCACACAACACAAATTATAGATAGATAGATAGATAGATAGAAAGATAGATCATCCAATAGAGACATTCAACAAAGCTATAAAAAAAGAGATTCTTCTAAAATGAGATAAGGGAAATGTATTTCTTTAATGGCTTTCATTGAGAAATATATTCATTCATTTAAATATAAATTAGTTTGTTCAATATACATTATATATTAAGTTCTGTGCTCAGCTCTCAGAAATTTAAAAACGAAAAGAACATGGCCTCTATCCTCATTGAACTTAGATTTTAGAGAAATAGATAAGTAAATAATCACAATGTTGTTTGAGAAGCACAGAAATAGTATCTGCAGAGGGTGTCATGAGAACAGGAAGGTGAGGAGGGGCACCATAGTCAGAAAAAGACAGAGAAGATAGAGGTGAGGGGCTGAACCAAGATGGCAGAGTAGAAGGACATGCTCTCACTCCTTCTTGCAAAAACACCAGAATCACAACTAGCTGCTGGACAATCATCGACAGGAAGACACTGGAGCTCACCAAAAAAGATACCCCACATCGAAAGACAAAGGAGAAGCCACAATGAGACAGTAGGAGGGGCACAATCACAGTAAAATCAAATCCCATAACTGCTGGGTGGGTGACTCACAGACTGGAAAACACTCATACCAAAGAAGTCCACCCACTGGAATGAAGGTTCTGAGCCCCACGTCAGGCTTCCCAACCTGGGGTTCCGGCAACGGGAGGAGGAATTCCTAGAGAATCAGACTTTGAAGGATAGTGGGATTTGATTGCAGGATTTCAACAGGCCTGGGGGAAACAGAGACTCCACTCTTGGAGGGCACACACAAAGTAGTATGTGCACTGGGACCCAGGGGAAGGAGCAGTGACCCGAGGGGAGACTGAACCAGACCTACCTGCTAGTGTTGGAGGGTCTCCTGCAGAGGCAGGGGGTGGCTGTGGTTCACCGTGGGGACAAGGACACTGGCAGTAGAAGTTCTGGGAAGTACTCCTTGGTGTGAGCCCTCCCAGAGTCTGCCATTAGCCCCACCAAAGAGCCCAGGTAGGCTCCAGTGTTGGGTTGCCTCAGGGCAAAAGAGCAACAGGGAGAGAATCCAGCCCCACCCATCAGCAGTCAAATGGATTAAAGTTTTACTGACCTCTGCCCACCAGAGCAACAGTCAGCTCTACCCACCACCAGTCCCTCCCATCAGGAAACTTACACAAGCCTCTTAGATAGCCTCATCCACCAGAGGGCAGACAGCAGAAGCAAGAAGAACTACAATCCTGCAGCCTGTGGAACTAAAACCACATTCACAGAAAGATAGACAAGATGAAAAGGCAGAGGGTTATGTACCAGATGAAGGAACAAGATAAAACACAAGAAAAACAACTAAATGAAGTGGAGATAGGTACCTTCCAGAAAAAGAATTCAGAATAATGATAGTGAAGATATCCAGGACGACGGAAAAAGAATGGAGACAAAGATCGAGAAGATGCAAGAAGTGTTTAACAAAGACCTAGAATAATTAAAGAACAAACAAACAGAGATGAACAATATAATAACTGAAATGAAAACTACACTAGAAGGAACCAATAGCAGAATAACTGAGGCAGAAGAACGGATAAGTGACCTGGAAGACAGAATGGTGGAATTCACTGCTGTGGAACAGAATAAAGAAAAAAGAATGAAAAGAAATGAAGACAGCCTAAGAGATCTCTGGGACAGCATTAAACACAACAATATTCGAATTATAGGGGGTCCCAGAAGGAGGAGAGAGAGAAAGGACCACAGAAAATATTTGAAGAGATAATAATCAAAAACTTCCCTAACATGGGAAAGGAAATAGCCACCCAAGTCCAGGAAGGGCAGAGAGCCCCATACAGGATAAATCCAAGGAGAAACACACCAAGACACATAGTAATCAAACTGGCAAAAATTAAAGACAGAAAAATTATTGAAAGCAGCAAGGGAAAAACGACAAATTACATACAAGGGAACTCCCATAAGGTTAACAGCTGATTTCTCAGCAGAAACTCTGCAAGCCAAAGGGAGTGGCATGATATACTTAAAGTGATGAAAGGGAAGAACCTAAAACCAAGATTACTCTACCCGTCAAGGATCTCATTCAGATACAAAGGAGAATTCAAATGCTTTACAGACAAGCAAAAGCTAAGAGTACTCAGCACCACCAAACCAGCTCTACAACAAATGCTAAAGGAACTTCTCTAAGTGGGAAACAGAAGGGAAGACAAGGACCTACAAAGACAAACCCAAAAGAATTAAGAAATGGTCAAAGGAACATACATATCGATAATTACCTTAAAAGTGAATGGATTAAATGCTCCAACCAAAAGACACAGGCATGCTGAATGGATACAAAAACAAGATCCATATATATGCTGTTTACAAGAGACCCACTTCAGACCTAGGGACACATACAGACTGAAAGTGAGGGGATGGAAAAAGATATTCCATGCAAATGGAAATCAAAAGAAAGCTGGAGTAGCAATACTCATATCAGATAAAATAGACTTTAAAATAAAGAATGTTAAAGAGACACGAAGGACACTACATAATGATCAAGGGATCAATCCAAGAAGATATAACAATTATAAATATATATGTACCCAACATACGAGCACTTTAATACATAAGGCAACTGCTAACAGCTATAAAACAGGAAATCGACAGTAACACAATAATAGTGGGGGACTTTAACACTTCACTTACACCAACGGACAGATCATCCAAAATGAAAACAAATAAGGAAACAGAAGCTTTAAATGACACAACAGACAAGATAGATTTAATTGATATTTATAGGACATTCCATGCAAAAACAGCAGATTACACTTTCTTCTCAAGTGCACACGGATTATTTGCCAGGATAGATCATATCTTGGGTCACAAATCAAGCCTCAGTAAATTTAAGAAAATTGAAATCATATCAATCATCTTTTCTGACCACAAGGCTAAGAGACTAGAAATGAATTACAGGGGAAAAAAATGTAAAAAACCCAAACACATGGAGGCTAAACAATACGTTACTAAATAACCAAGAGATCACTGAAGAAATCAAAGAGGAAATTTAAAAATGTCTAGAGAAAAATGACCATGAAAACATGACGATCCAAAACCTCTGGGATGCAGCAAAAGCAGTTCTAACAGGGAACTTTATAGCTATACAAGCTTACCTCAAGAAAAAAGAAAAATCTCAAGTAAACAATTTAACCTTACACCTAAAGGAACTAGAGAAAGAAGAACAAACAATACCCAAAGTTAGCAGAAGAAAAGAAATCATAAAGAACAAAGCAGAAATAAATAAAATAGAAACAAAGAACACAATAGCAAAGATCAATAAAACTAAAGGCTGGATCTTTGAGAAGATCAACAAAATTGATAAACCATTAGCCAGAGTCATCAAGAAAAAGAGGGAGAGGACTCTAATCAATAAAATTAGGAATGAAAAAGGAGATGTTACAACAGACACAGCAGAAATACAAAGCATCCTAAGAGACTACTACAAGCAACTCTATGCCAATAAAATGGAAAACCTGGGAGAAATGGACAAATTGTTAGAAAGGGGTAACCTTCCAAGACTGAACCAGGAAAAATAGAAAATATGAACAGACCAATCACAAGTAATGAAATGGAAATTGTGATTAAAAATGTTCCAACAAACAAAGTCCAGGACCAGATGGCTTCACAGGTGAATTCTATCAAACATTTAGAGAAGAGCTAACACCCATTCTTCTCAACTCTTCCAAAAAATTGCAGAGGAAGGAACACTCCCAAACTTATTCTATGAGGCCACCATCACCCTGATACCAAAACCAGACAAAGATACTACAAAAAAAGAAAATTAAAGACCAATATCACTGATGAATATAGATGCAAAAATCCTCAACAAAATACTAGCAAACAGAATCCAACAACACATTAAAAGGATCATACACCATGACCAAGTGGGATTTATCCCAGGGATGCAAAGATTCTTCAATATATGCAAATCAATCAATGTGATACACCATATTAACAAACTGAAGAAGAAAAACCATATGATCATCTCAATAGATGCAGAAAAGGCTTTTGACAAAATTCAACACCCATTTATGATAAAAACTCTCCAGAAAGTGGGCATAGAGGGAATCTACCTCAACATAATAAAGACCATATATGACAAACCTACAGCAAACATCATTCTCACTGGTGAAAAACTGAAAGCATTTCCTCTAGGATCAGGAACAAGACAAGGATGTCCACTCTCACCACGATTATTCAACATTGTTTTGGAAGTCTTAGCCATGGCAATCAGAGAAGAAAAAGAAATAAAAGGAATAAAAATTGGAAAAGAAGAAGTAAAACTGTCACTGTTTGAAGATGACATAAGACTATACATAGAGAATCCTAAAGATGCCACCAGAAAACTACTAGAGTTAATCAATGAATTCGGTGAACTAGCAGGATACAAAATTAATGCACAGAAATCTCTTGCATTCCTATACACTAATGAAGAAAAATCTGAAAGAGAAATTAAGGAAACACTGCCATTTACTGTTCCAACAAAAAGAATAAAATACCTAGGAATAAACCTACCTAAGGAGACAAAAGACCTGTATGCAGAAAACTATAAGACACTGGTGAAAGAAATAAAAGGTGATACAAATAGATGGAGAGATATACCATGTTCTTGGTTTGGAAGAATCAATATTGTGAAAATGACTATACTACCCAAAGCAATCTACAGATTCAATGCAATCCCTATCAACCAGCAATGGTATATTTTACGGAACTAGAACAAAAAGTCTTAAAATTTGTATGGAGACACAAAAGACCCCGAATAGCCAAAGCAGTCTTAAGGGAAAAAAACGGAGTTGGAGGAATCAGACTCCCTGACTTCAGACTATACTACAAAGCTACAGTAATCAAGACAATATGGTACTGGCACAAAAACAGAAATACAGATCAATGGAAGAGGATAGAAAGTCCAGATATAAACCCACGCACCTATGGTCACCTAATCTATGACAAAGGAGGCAAGGATATACAATGGAGAAAAGAAAGTCTCTTCAATAAGTGGTGCTGGGAAAACTGGACAGCTACATGTAAAAGAATGAAATTAGAACACTCCCTAACACCATACACAAAAATAAACTCAAAATGGATTAGAGACCTAAATGTAAGATCAGACACTATAAAACTCTTAGAGGAAAATATAGGAAGAACACTCTTTGGCATAAATCACAGAAAGATCTTTTTTGACCCACCTCCTAGAGTAATGGAAATAAAAACAAAAGTAAACAAATGGGACCTAATGGAACTTCAAAGCTTTGCACAGCAAGGGAAACCATAAACAAGACAAAAAGACAACCCTCAGAATGGGAGAAAATATTTGCAGATTATGCAACAGACAAAGGATTAATCTCAAAAAAATATAATCAGCTCATGCAGCTGAATATTAAAAAAACAAACAACCCAATCCAAAAATGGGCAGAAGACCTAAATAGACGTTTCTCCGAAGAAGACATACAGATGGCCAAGAAGCACATGAAAAGCTGCTCAACATCATTAATTATCAGAGAAATGCAAATCAAAACTACAATGAGGTATCACCACACACCAGTTAGAATGGGCATCATCAGAAAATCTCCAAACAACAAATGCTGGAGAGGGTGTGGAGAAAAGGCAACCCTCTTGCACTGTTGGTGGGAATGTAAATTAATACAGCCACTATGGAGAACAGTACAGAGGTTCCTTAAAAAACTAAAAGTAGAATTACCATATGATCCATCAGTCCCACTACTGGGCATATACCCAGAGAAAACCATAATTCAAAAAGACACATGCATCTCAGTGTTCATTGCAGCACTATTTACAATAGCCAGGTCATGGAAGCAACTTAAATGCCCATCGACAGATGAATGGATAAAGAAGATGTGGTACATATATGCAATGGAATATTACTCAGCCATAAAAAGGAACGAAATTGGGTCATTTGTTGAGACATGTATGGATCTAGAGAGTGTCATACAGAGTGAAGTAAGTCAGAAAGAGAAAAACAAATATCGTATATTAACGTGTATATGTGGGACCTGGAAAAATGGTACAGATGAACCAGTGTGCAGGGCAGAACTTGAGACAGAGATGTAGAGAACAAACGTATGGACACCAAGGGGGGAAAGCGGCGGGAGTTTTGGGGTGGTGGTGTGATGAATTGGGTGATTAGGATTGACATGTATACACTGATGTGTATAAAATTGATGACTAATAAGAAACTGCTGTATAAAAAATTAAATAAAATAAAATTCAAAAACTAAAATAAATACATTAATTAACAAACCAAAAAAGAAAAAGCATTTAAGTAAATGAAATACTGCTTCAAATTATAAAAAGTGACCATTGGAAATATATGAAGAAAAGATGGGCAGAAACAGTATAGTAGTGAAGACTTTAACAGACTACTTTTTAGTTACTGATTAGAAAACCAAAATAAAGACAGAGTATTTTAAAAATATATCTCATGAAGTTAATTTAAAATATCGTACCTTTAAAGTTGCAGGATACAAAATAAATACAAAGAAATCTGTTGCATTTCTATACACTAACAACAAAAGTTCAGAAAGAGAAATTAAAGTAACAGTTCCATTTATCATCACATCAAAAAGAATAAAATACCTAGGAATAAACCTCCCTAAGAGGGGAAAAGGCCTGTACTCAAAAAAGTATAAGACACTGGTGAAAGAAATCGAAGATGACACAAACAGATGGAAAGGGATACCATGTTCTTAGATCAGAAAAATCAATATTGTCAAAATGACTATACTACCCAAGGCAATCTACAGATTCAATGCAACCCCTATCAAATTACCAAGGGCATTTTTCACAGAATTAGAACAAAAAAATCTTAAAATTTGTATGGAGACACAAAAGACCCCAAATAGCTAAAGCAATCTTGAGAAAGAAAAGCAGGGCTGGAGGAATCAGGCTCCCTGACTTCCTCCTTTGTAGACTATACTATGACTTCCTTTGTAGACTACTACAAAGCTACAGTAATCAAAACAGTATGGCACTGGCACAAAAACAGAAATAAAGATCAATGGAACAGGATAGAAAACCCAGAAATAAACCCACACACCTATTGTCAATTAATCTATGACAAAGGAGGCAATAATATACAATGGAGAAAAGATAGTCTCTTTAATAAATGTTGCTGGGAAAACTGGACAGCTACGTGTAAAAAAATGAAATTAGAACATTCTTTAACACCATACACAAAGATAAACTCAAAATGGATTAAAGACCTAAGTGTAAGACCAGATACTATAAAACCCATAGAGGAAAATATAGGCAGGATGATCTTTGACATAAATTGCAGCAATATTTTTTGGATCCGTCTCCTAAAGTAATGGAAACAAAAACCAAAATAAACAAATGGGACCTAATTAAACTCAAAAGTTTTGCACAGCAAAGGAAACCGTAAACAAAATGAAAAGACAACCCACAGAATGGGAAAAAATATTTGCAAACGATGCAACTGACAAGGGATTAATCTCCAAAATTTACAAACACGTCATGCAGCTCAATATCAAAAACACAAACAACCCAATCCAAAAATGGGCAGAGGACCTAAATAGACACTTCTCCAAAGAAGACATACAGATGGCCAAGAGGCACATGAAAAGATGCTCAACATTGCTAATTGTTAGAGAAATACAAATAATGCAAATCAAAACTACAATGAGATATCACCACACAGCAGTCAGAATGGCCATCATCAAAAGGTCTACAAACAATAAATGCTGAAGAAAGTGTGGAGAAAAGGGAACCCTTCCGTACTGTTGGTGGGAATATAAATTGGTACAGTCACTATGGAAAACAGTACGGGGGTTCCTTGAAAAACAAAAAATAGAGCTACCATATGATCCACCAATCCCACTCCTGGGCATATATCTGGAGAAAACCATAATTCAGAAAGATACATGCACCCCAATGTTCACTGAAGCAGTGTTTACAATAGCCAAGACATGGAAGCAACCTAAATGTCCATTGACGGATGAATGGATAGAGAAGATGTGGTATATATATACAATAGCATACTATTCAGCCATAAAGAATAATAAAATAATGCCATTTGCAGCAAAATGGATGGACCTGGAGATTATCATACTAAGTGAAGTACGTCAGACAGAGAAAGACAAATATCATATGAGATCACTTATGTGCAGAATCTAAAAAAAAAATGATACAAATGAACTTATTTACAAAACAGAAACAGACTCACAGACTTAGAGAACAAACTTATGGTTATGGGGGGCGGGGAAGGGATTGATTGGAAGTTTGGGACTGACATCTACATACCTCTATATTTAAAATAGATAACCAATAAGGACCTACTGTATAGTACAGGGAACTCTGCTCAATACCCTGTAATAACCTAAATGGGAAAAGAATTTGAAAAAGAATAGATACATGTATATGTATAACTGAATCACTCTGCTGTACACTTGAAACTAACACAACATTGTTAATCAGCTATACTCTAATATAAAATATTTTTTAATGGAAAAAAATTTTTAAATAAATGAATAAAACAAAATATTGTACCTTCTAAAAAAGAAAAAGAGGTAAGGGGACTTCCCTTGTGGTCCAGTGGTAAAGAATCCACTTTCCAATTCAGGGGACGCGGGTTCGATCCCTGGTCAGGGAACTAAGATCCAACATGCCGTGGGGCAGCTAAGCCCACACACCACAACTACCGAGCTCACGTGCCTCAACTAGAGCCAGCGTGCCGCAAACTACAGAGCCCACACACTCTGGAACCCGCACACCACAACTAGAGAGAGAAAACCTGCATGCCACAGCTAGAGAGAAGCCTGTGCACCACGACAAAGAGCTCGCGCGCTGCAATGAAGGATCCCACATGCCGCAACTAAGACCCGACCCAGCCAAAAACAAATAAAAAATAAATCTTAAAAAAAAAAAAAGCGGTGAGGTAAAGCTTTTTCCCAAAGAACAAGTAAGAGAGAGTCAGACATGGATTTTGTGGGGAAGCATTCAAGGAAAGAAAGCATCCTATGAGAAGACCTGGAAGCAGCAGAGTATGAGGTACTTTTGTTGAGGGAGCTGAAAACATGTCAGTATGAGAAGAGCCCAGCATGTGAGGGTGGGAGTGAGCAGAGAGGCAAGAGATCGAACCAGAGGATAAGATAATTTGTCACACTGCAGGCCAGCCCAGAGGCAGGGATGTCTAGGATAATGGCTTGCAGTGCACCTTAATCCTGAGGGGCTTCTGCGAGCCTTTTGTGGTAGAGGACTTCAATTAAAACAATTCAATTAAGTCATGATTGAGTTTCCCATTTGAGTCATGAATCCATGTAGATAAAATCAATTGTTGTTACATAAAAATTGCGTGAGTGATGTTTGATCTTACTCTTTATGTAGTATTTACAACCTAAATATGGATGTAGCTATAAACATAAGCTTCATTTTTAAAAACACACATAGTACATTTTAAAGCAATGATTCAGAATCACAAAATCATTGGGGTTGGAAATCTTCTGGTTCAATTTCCTCTTATTGTAGAGGAGGAAACCATGGTCCAGAGAGGTTGTCACTTGTTTCAGTCATATGCTAGAAAGGGGCAGCCCCTGTATAATGACAGAGATCTATGAGTATCCTACAGCACACAGTCCCTGCTTTCAGTATTTGCTGTAGTGGGGAGGCGGGGGGAGGATAAGTATAATACATATAATTTTATCTTATGGGTTACAGAGAGCTATTGTTGGATTTTAAACATAGCAGCAAAAGCTTGGGTGAGATTTGTATTTTAGAAGGATCACTCCTTATTTCAAAAGGGGAGTGAGAATAGAGGTCTTTTCAATAACTCAGACAAAGAATTACGATAGTTGGACCTAAGCAAAGGCAGTGGGGATGAAAAAGAGTGAACATATTATAGAAACAATAGAGAGATATAATCGACATTATTTGGTAACCAGTTGGACATTGTGGGTAAAGAAGCAGAGATATTGAGCATGGGTAAATCCTTGTTTCCTGGCATTGGTAACTGAGTAAATCAGGAGGAGGTATCTAATGGGATGCACATGAATTATTTATTCAGAAAGGAGATGTCACCTAGCCTTGAGATGAGCAGAATGAGCCTGAGATCAGTGGAGTGACAGATGTCACAGCCAGATCACCTTCACATCCCATGGGACACTAAATGATATTCTTGGTATTTGAGCTAGTTCATACTACTTTTGTGGCTCCCAGAGGCATGGACATAAATCATAATTACCATTCCCTGATAATACCATTATACTTTGTATCTTAAACTTCCATTTTTATCATTTCTTGATTTCTACTTCTAGTTGTGGCAGACTAGCTTATGTAGACCAACCATCTCACTGAGAATAACTAGATAAGCTGAACAAAAAAGTATCAGTTTGAAGGCATAAGAGAATTACCAAGGCAACAGGGAATTGAGAAACTAAGATCCCACAGAGAATGGAAATTCAGAGAGAGAAGATATCTGGCACCATTTTCCCCTTAAAGCCCTTTGCAGAGTTGTAAGCAGAGCTAACAGGTTGAGAAGGTAGGCTGAACTTCTAGCAGTTTTCAGTGCTGGAGGGACAAAAACTGGAGCTCAGAACGCAGCAAGGAGAAGGAGCCCTGGTTAAAAAAAAAAACACCAAAACAAACACAAAAATCAGGCTTTCAGGGGCAACCTCTAAAGGACCACTCTGGAGGAGTACAGTAAATCAGGAATAGGCCAGTCCTCACCAATGAATCCAGCAATACATAAAAAAGAATAATATATCATGACCAAGTTTGATTCATTCCAGGAAAGCAATGTTGCTTTAATGTTTGAAAAAGAAATTTAAAAAAATAACATAAAGATCTCAATTCAGGAAAAAAAATTCACTAAAAATGCAACATTCATGGATAAATCTCATAGACATATTTTGAGCAAAGGAAGTTAGATACAAAAGAATATATCTAGCATGATTATATTTATTTTAAGCTCAAAAGCAGGCAAAACTAAACTATATTACTTAGAGATGCTTACATGGCAGCAAAACTATAAAGCAATGAAATGACTATCATAAAGTCAGAATGCTGGTTACTTCTGAAGGGATGAAGGGGCTGAGGTCAGAGGGAGTATGTGGGATGTTTCTATGTTCCTGGCAAAGTTCTACTTTTGTTGTTTAAGCTAGGTAGTAATAAGTCAAATGTTTGCTTTAGAGTTTTTCAAATCAAAAACATACATACACACACACACACATATATATAACTACAGCAATTTTAAAAAGGAAATATATACTGATAGGAATATAGGAAGACTTGAATGGATAAAGAAACTATGAGAAGATACTATGTTATTGGATAAGAAGACTCAAGATTATGAAGATGTCAATTCTTCCTAAATTCACCTCTAATGTAACATAAGCCTAATTTTAAAAACCAGAAATTTATTTGGTACCAGACAAGCTGATTATAAATTTTAAGTGGAAAAATAAGCTAGAAAGGCAGCAAATTTTTGAAAATATCATTCTTTTCAGACCTTTTCTTTTAGTTGGAGGTAGAGACAAAAACAACCAGATAACTAATGAAACATAAAACTATACTATATAAAGCAATGTAGTACTTATACATGAATAAATAGATGAATGGAAATATAAAGCTAGAACCAGAAATGTGATGAAGATGGTGTAAGTGGGGAAAAGATCATTTATTCAACAAATAATCAAAGGTTACCTTAGTGCCCCAAGGTAACCTTTGATCTTTGGTTAAAAAAACTTTTATGCCCCTGTTTTTAAGATGTACGTCAATATAAATTCTCAAAGAATAAAGATTTAAAATTTAAAAAATCAAAATTTAAAAGTATTGGAGGAAAATACATGGAAAAATTATTTACAGTCTCAAAGTGAGGAAGACTTAAATATGACACAAAACCTATAAGAGAAAAAATTTGATATATTCCACTATAAAAAGAAATTATACTTCTATATGAAAATAAAACACTATAAACAAAGTTAAAAGATAAACGGAAGGGACATCCCTGGTGGTCCAGTGGTAAATTCCAATGCAGGGGACGCAGGTTTGATCCCTGCTCGGGGAACTAAAATCCCACATGATGGGGAGCAATTAAGCCCGTGTGCCACAACTACTGAGATCATGCACCTCAAGGAGAGAGCCCACACGCTGCAAACGACAGAGCCCACGGGCTCTGGAGTCCATGCACCACAACTAGAGAGAGAAAACCTGCATGCCCCAACTAGAGAGAAACTCACACGCTGCAATGAAAGATCCTGTATGCCTCAACGAAGATCCCATGTGCCACAACTAAGACCTGACGCAGCCAAATAAATAAATAAATAATTTTTAAAAAGATAAATGGAAAACCAAGAAGAGTATTCACAAATATTCACATTATCTATAAATCAACAAATAAAAGATCAACAACCCAACAAAGTTTACAGAAAAGGTATTAGTAGAAAGATTATATGAAAAGAAATACAATTGTCTTTTAAATATGTAAAAAGATATTCAACCTCACTCATTATAAGGGAATGGAAAATTAAAGCTACAGTGAAATACCATTTTCATTTATCAGATTAGCAATATGAAAGAGCTAGTATGTGTTGAGAGAGGCATGCTCATATCTTGCTGGTGAGAATATAAATTTGTATAAGATTTATAGAAAATGATTTGTCACTATCTATCAAAATTACCAATATAAATTTTATACCCTTTGACCAGCAAATTATAATTCTAGAGATTCTTTTCCAGCAGATATACTCACATAATAGAAGATGACATTATGAAGATATTCATTTCAGTACTGCAAATAACATAAATGTCCATTAATAGAGGACTGATTAAATAAATTGTTTATACATATAGTGCAAAACTATGCAGGCGTTATTCTGATTTGGAATGTTCTCCAAGATATGTATTGTTCTCATACGTGCAAAACACTTTTGTAAAGGTTGCAACATTTGCATGAAAAAGAAAATGAATAATTCATTCATCCATAAATATTACTTGAACATATTTTCTGTGCCAAGCACTTTTCCAGGCCCTTGGAAAATATCAGAGGACAAACCAGAAAAAGACAGACAATAAGAAAAACTATATAGTGTATGTGTGTTAGTAGTAAGTGCTTTGAAGGAAGGGAAAAACAAAATAGGGGGAATAGAGAGCACTTAGGTGGTAGTGGGGACACTGCTTTATATAGAGTGGTCAGGAAAGACTTTCTGATAAAGTGATATTTGAACAGAGACATCAAGGAAATGAGGGTTGAGACAGGAGGGCATCTGGGGGAAGTGCATCCCAAGAAGTCAGAAGAGCAAGTGCAAAGGTTTAGGAGTGCTAAGTATGCTTAGTGTATCTAGGGAAAAACTAATTAGACCTGAACAAGGGGGAGAGTGTAGGAGATATAGCCAGAAAGGTTGGTGGTGTGGAGGGAAGGACACAGGTTGCCATTGCGAGGACTTAGGGCTTTTATTCTGAGATGGAAAACCACTGGAGAGTGTTACAGGATGGTGTGCTGGGAAGCAGATTCCACAACAAAGATTAGTATCCAGGAAGTTTTTTAGGGAGTGCTCTTGGGATGAACGCTTGAGGAAGGGGAAGGAGGGAGGCAGGGGTTGGGCAAGTTGGGCTGTAAAGCAATCTCAACTCATGGATCAGTCCACCCCAAATGGAACTCTGAAACTGAGAATACTCTTCAAATTGTCCCAAGTAGGGAAATGGCGGGGGGCGGGGGGGCGGGCAGGCCGTTATAGCCCCACATAGCTTAAATGTAGCATGAAAATGGAGATTTCAGTGAGTTTATCAAAGGACTGGAGAAGAGGAATTGGAGACAGTAATTGAAGACAATTTTTTAAGGATTACTGCTGTAAGGCGAGCAAAGAAATGAGGTAGTAGCTGAAAGGGAATGTACAAGTCAAGGAAGAGTTCTTCCTGTTTCAGGCTGTGCTATGTTACTGCTTGTTTGTGTACTGAAGGGACTAATGCAGCTTATATTTGTTTTGGAAGAATCTATATTAAATTGATAGCAATGATTGCCCCTGAAGAGGAGAACCTTAAGGCCAGATAATAAGGGTAGGAGAGAGGCATCAGTGTTTACCATTTTGTACCTTTGCATGCATTACCTAATCACAAATCAATCAATAAACAAAATGGAACAATAAAGTAGATATTTATAATATTGACACAGAAAGAGATCCTAAAATATTTTGTGAGGTAAGAGAGTTGGTTAAATAATAGTAACCAGTATGTTTTTAAAAATTATATAAGTACGAATATAAATATGGACTAAAAGTCTAGAGAAAAATATATACCAAGTTGTCACCAGAGGTTATCTCAAATAAATATGAAAGGAGAATTCTCACTTATCTGTTTTATTTTTTTACAACAATCTTGTATATCAGGAAACATATATTTTTCATATTTTAAAACTATCTTTACCATATATGCATCTATAAATATGAATTAATCCTCTGTGTGCTGAAGCAACAAGAAGACCAACTAGATACTTTCCTGGGTCACTGGGGTCTTCAGGCATGAGCAGATGGGGTAGGGGCTGAGGGGGAATAAGAAGAATTAGACCTGGGCTGATTGAGTAAAAGCATACTAAACTCTGGCTCCTGAGAGCATGTCTTGCATTGCTTTACATACCAAACCATGCCTACCACAGTGACACCTAAATTCAAACAAATGATAAATGAAAATAGATTTTTTAAAATATCTGGGCTCCACACTGGTTTATACTAAATCATGAAACCATTTCTTCCTTCCTTCATAATAGATATGTGAGTCACTTCACACAAATATCTACAAATCATGGAAAGAAATCCAATGTCAGAAAGCATGACCAACTATGAATGGGCACCTTGACTATGAACAGGACACAAATGTTTAAGAAGAGAGCCCTTTGGATTCTGCATATTGTGCTATTATTTCAATCACAAGACTTCAGGGCTTAATACAGATCTTTCATTAATGCAAGAGCCCACACAGGAGAATTTACTATCAGGTCAGTTGTGAATTTTGTCCTCTTAAAAGATGACTCCAATGTTCTCTTAGTTAGGGCTATGATCAACTGCTTCCTTCTTTTAAACCTCTGATATAGTGACCAATATTTCTCTCAACCAACAGCTGCCCATCACTTGTCTGAATTTGTTGAAATGTGAATATACATTTAGTCAGAATATGCTCCTCAAAGGAAGACTGTTAAGAGACACAAACCCCAACACCAAGGTCCAATTCTCTTGCATTTGCAGAAAGATTGCTTTTTCCTCTCACAGCTCAAGACACCCTGCAAATCCCAAATTAGCCTCACAAGGCCTAAATGGCCACAGTGCCAGCACGAGGAAGGTAAAGAACTCTAGAAATTCCTGAGCACAAGAGTTGTGAGAAAAGATAAACATATGGGCCCATCTATATGATACAGAAAATGTTCAGGATATAATATTAAGTTAAAGAAACAATGATTTTTATTTTCTTCTCATTTTTATAAGAATATGTATTATTCATATAATCAGGGGGAAATAACAGAAGTGATTTTTTTTTTTTTGCGCGGTACGTGGGCCTCTCACTGTTGTGGCCTCTCCCGTTGCAGAGCACAAGCTCAGCGGCCGTGGCTCATGGGCCCAGCTGCTCCGCGGCATATGGGATCCTCCCAGAGCGGGGCACGAACCTGCGTCCCCTGCAACGGCAGGCGGACTCTCAACCACTGCACCACCAGGGAAGCCCCAATAGAAGTGATTTTTAAAAGCAATTGTATGTGATGCTAAAAATAAATCAAAGTGGGAAGTGGATGTTTGCCTGATATAAGCTACATGTTCCTAAATCTAAACCCAATGGAATTCTTTCTCAGAAGGCATTTTACCCATGTCCTTGGGGCACCCTTTAACATGTCAAATTCTCATGGAAATAGGAGCAGGCAGCCCCATCCTCTCCTCCCAATATATTTTCCTCAATGCTCTCTAACTTGAGACTAGTTCCTTCTTCCTGTATACTAATTTTATTCTGAACCAAAGACAACATAGTAGAAATCAGGAATTCTTATGGTGAATGGTGAATTCCTTTAGTACCAATGAGACTTGTTCACGCTGCTATCTCATTCTCTATCTTAATCCAATTATTCTCTCTCTAAAAGAGCCATAATCATCTTTCTTCATACACAGTCATCACAGTGGAGTTTGTGTGTCCTGGGAGCTCCCCATAAAACCTACCCTGAGATGTTCATTTTCTTTCCCTGACCTGCACCTTGAGCAGACATATACTTCAGGCTAAATCTGGTTTTCCACGTGCTAATTATCTCTTTCTGGCATCAAATTACATTTTTGTGTTTCCTGATGGCAGAGGTCTCCTCTGATGTGTCTTCTATCTCACTTGGCTTTCCCTCTGAGGACATTCAGTTCATCTTTAATCCTTGTCGCCATGGTCTATTAGCTTAGCTGCTGCTGCTTCACGTCTTGACTCCATGTGGGGGCTGGAATTTTCCTCCTCACAATTCACTTACTTAACCGTTCAGCCATCTGTTTAGCAGAAGGACCTTCATCTTCCTGACACCTATCCCTTGGTTTCAGAGATCTGAGTGTGATGTCTTCTTGGCACATTTGATAGCAATCACATAGGAACTTGGCTTGCAGGCACATGGGTGTGTGTGTGTGTGTGTGTGTGTGTGATGCTTCTTGGCAACAACATTCACTGATGTTGGCTCTTAATCATTAAATATGAAAACTCAAAACTCCATACATGGCAATGCGCAGTAAATGTCTTTGCTCTGAGTCTCAGTGTTTGCTTCTGGCTTTTAGGGCTGATGCCCACTAGATCTGTCATGCCCAGCTATGTGAAAGATTCACTGTGGACGCTAAACCCCAGCCAGGCATGCCTATTGACTGAAAAATCTAAGACTCTCATCATACAGCTACATTTACATGGTGCTTATAATGGCCAGGCATCATTCTAAGCATTTCACAGATACTATTTAATTTATGTTCATCACAGTCTTATGAGGTAGATGCTATTATTATGACCATCAGAAAAGAAAAATGAGGCACAGTGAACTGCCTTTTGTAGCTGTGTAAGAGGTGGGGCTGGAATTTGAACCCAGACAGTTGGGCTCCAAGAATCAACTTCCTTAACCACCACTCTAAATGGCCTTTCATATGTAGCAAGAGCTCTATAAATAAAAATGCTTCATTACTGAAAAGATCTGGCTAAATTCTGAGTTTGGGAACCAAAGTAGTAAATATGCCACAAGGCATTCTTGCAAGTCTGTGATACACACTTGTCTTGAATTGTGGCACTAAATTAGTTTGTCAGGACAGACACTCACACACATATGGAAGCCAAGTTGCCTTGGAGCTGAGCTTCAACCAGCCAGCCTCAGCCACTCCTCGGGAGAACTGTGAACCCCACCCTCAACTTCCTTTTTCAGCTGCTTCTACTTATGGAATATTTTTTCTCTCTCTTTATTATTTCTAACTCTGTGATTCAGAATGATCCTCAGCTTGGGGTCCAACATCTAAGGGTTTTAATCTTTATCTGCACAATTAAGGTATGGCTAGATTAAATTCTATGTGTGGGAAATAAGGCTAAAATCCAGTAGGAGACTTAGACTGCTATGCAAGTAGCTTAATACAATGCATCTTTGAGGTAATTTACACAAGGGAAGCTCAACTGAAACCTCTTCCAGCCCCCATTTTGCTGTTTGCTCTTGTCTGAGTAGAATCTGAGCAGGTTTTAGGGGCTCCTGAATAAGGAGGCGCCATGCATTTTTCCCCAGACCTCTCAACCCTATCTAAGGAGTTGTTGATTCTATAGATCTACCCTCCTTCCCTCGCCTTCTGTCGATAACCCTTTTAAAAACGATCACTGCGAGAATGTTAAGTGTTCGAGGTCAGAATTTTTGTCAAGTTTTGTTCATTGTTATGCCAAGAAAAATGTCTGACATGTGGTAGACTCGCAGTATTTATTGAATTGATAAATATCATATAAGATACCAGGAAATATAGCATATAAATATGTTTAAGAACAATATATTGAACTTTTGTTTCGGCATAGAAATAGTACAATCTAAAGGCACAAAGTAGATAATAATTACAATACCGTGCAGTTAAAAGTGGGCTTAAAACATTTTTATGGCTAGTTGAAAGAGCTAAAAATGATTTCTGGCTGCAGACTCGGCTCACAGACTATGAGGTAAGGATTCAGGCGAGCAAGTGGTTTTAAGCAAACAGAAGCTGGTTTTCCTTGAATCTCCCACTGAGGAAATTCATCAAGATGCTTCTTTTGAAGCTTTGCTCCTCAAAGAAGAGTCAATATGCACCTGCCATCAGTCCTTCAAGACACCTTGCCCAAATGTCACCTTCAAAATACAAACCAACATCAAAAATATTCACTAAAAATGATGACTTGGGGGGATGTCTGAATCAGTGCAGTCAGTGTGAGGGCAGAATGGTATAGTAAATTAACAGAGTAGGTCTAGAGATAGCCTGAAAGTCAGTCTTAGCATTGCTATTAACAATTTCGATTCCTTGGGAGAGAAACTTAACCTTGATGCCTCAATTCCCTCATTTGTTAAGTTAGGACCAGGACTCATGTCATAGGATGAGGATTAAATGTGATAGTACATGCATAGTATCTGACATATAGTAAGTGCTGAATAAAAGTTCACTATGATGAATTATACATTCATGGACCATTAAAAGTAAAGTATAAAAGAATACTACACTGAGATCTCTATTCCTTTGTATAATGTTCAACAGGCTGTAGCTCTGGCTTCATTTTCCGAGAGAAAATTTAAACAAATATACTTCCTATGTCTCGAATAAAAATATAAAGTTGAGAATGCATGTTCCAGAGCTGTGGAAGTGAACAAATGCACAATTCTTTCCCAAATGAATGGAAAGTTAATTTTCATCTAAAAGAACCAATATACTTCCTATCTTCCAAATCAAAGAACATATAAACAAATTTATAGAAAAGTAACAGAGATCTGGAATCAGAACAAATTTTGGAAAATGAGTAACATGCAAATACCAAGCAGAATTTTTAAGCTAAATGCAAGACCAAGTAAACTGGAAACATATCCCTCATAGAGAACTTCGATCCTCATCTCCCTCAGGGAGAAGCACGTTTCCTGCAAGATGCAATCCCTATTTCTTTTCTGTTTGTGAACTAGAAGCCAGCCCCATCTGGAATTTAGTTCTTTACAAATAAGTTTGTCTGTCAGTTTGTTTACCTTGAAGCGGTTTTTCTCTCCTCAGAGAATTCTAAGGACGATATTCACAGTCAGTATATTTTTAACCAGAGAACTTGTTTGTATATGCAAGTTGAAAGAAGTTGAAACATGTGAAATTACCTATATTTAACTGCCTATGCCCTACAAAAAAAGCAATTTCATATGGTTCTGCTTCATTTGTTGTAAACTGGATGGATGCGCTTTTGGGGGAGCTGGGAGGTAAGGAAGTGGATGGATAAGAAGAAGGGATGTATTTCTCAACGAATTTTTACTTCACCTTTTCAAAGTTGTCGTATCACAAAACCAAACACTTGTTGAGGAACTGGAACCACTTCCCGTGGAAGGAATTAAATTCTTTTAGTGGTGATGAAAAAAGACAAGGCTGCTCACATTGCCAGCAGCAGTAGACCCATGACCCAACTGTACGAGAAGGTAACAAAGAAGTAAACCACTAAGCAAGCAAAGAAAACAATGACTTTCTGCCCCCTGCGCTGGGATGAAAGCTGCACATGCGGTGGATGAACAAGTTATTCTGAGAAACAAGACCAGGCAGATACCTCCCATGTAGAGCGCTAGATTTTCAGTCCCCTCATCTATAATACACACCCCTTCAATGAACCTTGTCCAGGCAGGTTTACTAAACAATGGCAAAATGCTTGAATTATGAACCTATAGGAACATAAGCAGAAAGTAGATTGCCCCATTAATGAGGGATTTCAATCTCTTCTTCCCCCATTCCCTTGCTTTCTCTCTTTCTGCTTCGGAATTTTCATTAAGTATGACATTGGACTTATTCTGAGAGCAAACACTGTATATTCTGGCTTTACTAATTTGAAAATCAGATGGTCTCTTTACTGGCCCCAGGGAAGAGGGAAAACAACTTGTTATCAACAATTGCGCTTGGCTTTTCATTTTCTAGTTTTCAAACTCATAATTCCATTATTACCTGTTATGTGTGCGCCCTGGAGACAGTGTGAACAGTCTATAAAGCAGGCTTCCAGCACATCACTGCCTCTGAGCACTACCCCTTATTACCCTTATTATCTGCCATCTCCACCTGGTCCTCAACCCACTGCCCACCAAAAGCAAAATAAGACATAATTCTAAACTGTCACCTATGTTATATTGGAAATATTGTTTCAAAACTTGTGGTAAAAAAAGCAATAGGTCAACCTTAGAGAAAATAAATGCAGAACATAGAAACTGTTTTTCACATTGCAGTTCCAACATTTCACAGGAATTTCTATTTAGGCAAATATAGGTGTTTGGGAGTGCTTCTGGACTCAACTTTAATCATTCTGAGAGAGGAACAGTCCAACCAGTTTAAACTAGATTTTCACTCTTTGTAGCCCATGTGGCATTCCCAACATTTCTATGCATTAGAGTTACATCATTTTCTCTCTTTTTTTCCCTTTAATACAACAGCCATTATATTCCATTTCACAACCCTTAAGTTTCCAGTATCAAATTACCCAGCTGTTGTTTCAACCTCTCTCAGTTGCTAAGAGATGAAGATGGTGGCAGACCAGACCAATTTTCTTCAACACAGAATTGCAAGTTCACATAAGAAGGAACTAAATTCAGCCAAAGCACAATGAGCCCAACAGTTGGCAGCCAGGCTGTGTGTCTTTTCACAGCTGCAGGAGACAGTTGGTTCAGAGAACTTCGTTGCCATCTCCCTGCCAACATCACTGCCATGTTTTCATGAGTTCCCCACAATGCCTCTCAGCAAAGGGGGGCATTTTCATTTGCATTACGGAGATCAGTCTGCTGTTACATTGCCTCTCCCAGAATTAAGTTCCATGGCTAAAGACCATGATCTTTTCTGGGCCAAGCCCTTTAATAATAATAACAACAACAACAACAGAGAAAAGCTGTGGGAAGCATTTATACTCCCCCACCACTTCTGATTAAGAAACTTATGCCCCCAGCTGTAAGCAGCATTGGCTGCTTATTGCTTTCAGCTGAGACCCTCTCTGGGAACTGCCCTCAGCTGCCTCACCCAAGGTCACACCCTTCCCTGGGAGCTTTCCACATCCAATGTCTGCTCTGTGGAGGGAGGTATAAAGTGTGGCAGGGAAGGAGTGGGTACAGTTCTATGGAGTTCCCCACAGGAATGACTAGGGCCTCTATTGCAGCTGCACTGAGGTTCACCTCCTCCCTCTGCTTGATTTGACCTCTCTCAGGTGTTTTCCCAATGGTTCATTCCAATAAGCCTCCAACATGCAAATCTCAGAGCCTCAGAATCTGCTTCCTAGGAACCCAACCTACTAGGACAAGTACATTCTCTAACCTCAGGTTTCTTTTAAGGAACAACCCACTTAGCCTCCACATATTGAAGTCTGAAAGAAATCTCATTAGGACTATTTTTCTTGGTTTATTCACAATAATTGTGCCAGCACACAAGTCATAACCCAGAATGCATGACACACGTGCTTGCTCAGTGGAGTCCAGCAAGGCAATGTCCAGTGTTTCATTCTTGGCCAAACTCCAGTCAGCAACGTCAACAGAACCACGGTAAAACGGAGGCAGATGAAACAGATAAGAAGCTATAAAGACAGTTTGTACCCTGGATGGGGGTGCAGGTTTTGATTAACGTTAATTGTGCAATAAGGATGTTAGCTGCAGCCCTGGTAGGGGGTACACAATTCTATCTACCCCAACTGGGTGAGAGGATGTTGAAAGAGTTTACAAGAAAAATTGAATAAAGATAGAAATATACCTCAGGGACAAGTGATGCACTGGCTTGTGAAACTAAATCCCAGCTGATGGCCATGGACTTGGATTGCCCCACTGGCAGGGAAGATTTAAACTATGTATGAGAAGGTTCAGCATGCTAATCTATGGTTTCCAAAGTAGCCCCCAAGGTTTGCATTCTGGGCCAGTGTGTTACTGTACTATACATGTCCATAACTGGATTGAAGAACTGGTCATGGATCAAGTAACTTCTGCTTCCTTTATGTGTGTGACTACGAAACACTAGGAAAATGTAGAAATGAGTATAGAGATGATAACGTAAGTCATGGTACTTTGTGCTAGATTTAGTACTAAGTTTTGTAATTATTGAGATAATATCTGTTCATTATTTAAAGTTTTTGAAATCTTTTAAAGAATCTGAAATATAATATTGCCTTAAGCTTTTAATTTGAAATGTTTCATACCTGCTGTGATTTTAATAAAATTTAAAACTTGATTAATTTTTAATATAAAAGGATCTAGTTTATTATGGTTATAATTTTGGTTTATTATATTTTCTAATTTGCCTAAGTGCATAGAAAGATTGGCTTAGTTAAGCTTCTAAGTCTATGCTAGTATTCGTTTAAGGTGTCAGATTGATAGGGTAAGATGTTTTAGGAAATTTAACTGAATTTGTGAATGATATAATTTGTTAAACTTAAGAGCTAATTGAACATTAACCAAAAAGTTATCTTATTTTTATATTCAACTTACTAGATAAGTTTCCAGTATCAAATTACTTGATAGTTGGAATTGATACAGGAATTGACGTTGCACTAGTTAAACGCTTAAGAAAAATCAAGCTTTAAAATTTTCAACTTTAATAATGCAATTTCTAAGCATTCCTTTCTACCTCAATTGTCAGCAATTATTTAAGCCTCACCTCCTACTGTCTGTTCAAACTATGAATCTCTCTATCACAGCAAACTTAAATATTTTGTTAGCTTTTACATGCCCTCCAATTTCAGAGATGGCAATTTTCCTCTCAGCTGCTTTAAATGGCTCCCTAATTATGTTTCCCAAGAGATGAAGCTGATGAATTTGGTAGGAAAGAACTATGCCTTCTTTGTTCAGTTGCTAATGTGAGTCCCAACAACAGCAATGATACAATTTCTATGGAATAAATCATGAGTCAGATAAGAAAATCATGTAACTTTCTCCAAAAACAAAATATTGTAAATCCAAAACTATAATGAAAGTCCTTAGTCTTGGCTTGATTCACAATCTCTCATGGGGTGGGGGGTGGGAGCAGGTGGGAGTTAAGTCTCTAAAACAGTGCTTCTCAGTTTTTAAAGGGCATATGGGTCACTTGGGGATCTTGCCAAGCTGCAGGCTCTGATTCAGTAGGTCTGGGGCAGGAGGAGAGATTCTGCACGTCTAGCAGGTTCCCAGGCACTGACTAAGCTTCCAGTCCACAGACCACACTTTGGGTAGCAAAGCTCTAAACGTCAGTACTCCAGCTGATGTTCTGTAGCCTTTTTAGTGGTGAAGATTGTGTCAGGAGTAGCAGGAAGGGAGTGGCGGCGCAAAGTACTAATAACCCTGGACCTAATATGGTATTAATATATTTGCAGGAATTGATGTTGCACTATTTAAAGATTTGTTTGTTGAAAGAGCAACTGAAGTTAAAGCAACTCAGTAATTTCCCAACATCTACAGGCTATTTTCTTAGGAAATAAAAAGATAGACATTAGGCTTAAAAGAGTTAAAATGTCATATATGCATGTCAGTAAATATGTCCATTCTGATCATTAGGTAACTGAAGGCATAATCCTTCATTTCAGAACCATACAACGCAATCTGTATTTCATAACTCAGAGACATCTTTGAGCAGCATTTCTTTGGCTGACAGACCAAGAGCATGCTTTAGGCATCTGTTTCTGCTAAATAGCAAGGCAAGGAAAGCTTGAAAAGCTGCAGAGAACTGGTTTCTCTGTTGACACTAGGTGGTGCTATAATACAAGTAAACGGTAAATGTACAGCAAATACCTTCCCCTGCCAGGATTCAATTCTTAATGATTTATCATTAAATCTTGCTTACTTTCTTACAGATCGAGTTCAAAATTGATCTTGAGCTTATTATAGAGATAAATGGACATGTTTCAAAAGTTTTCTACTTCTAGGAAACACTATAGCAATCTACTGATAGTTTAATATGTCACATAACCTAATATTTATGAACATTTGTATGCATATGTTTTTTAATTGTTCTTAAATTACATGAGAGAATCTTAGTGGTCACAAAGTTTGTGATACATTGGCATACAAAGGAAGTTGTGAAAGTCTCTTCCCTTAGAGATGTTTAAGGGCAACACAAAACCCTCTATTGATTTCCTGGATTCGTTTCATAGGCCTGCTTCAAAGAAAGTTGATGAACTTTACCAGACAATGGCTAAAAATGATTTCCAGGCACTAGGTCTCATGGCAGAACAGGAAAGTACTTCCCCAAAGCTGCATCAGTTCTCATGGTAAACCCCAAGAGTCAGGAAGGAGTGACAAAGCAGTACTTTGGAGGGATCAGCAAATTTTCTAGTAGAAGGCTTAACTAATACCTCTTCCAGCAGCAGTACTATAGAGTTTAGGACAATCTGTTTTACACATTCCACTAAACAGAGATTAATTTGTACTAAACCTGCCTATTATTCACATCTTATTACAAGTCACTTTAAACAAATCTCAGATCAGTATCCTAGAAATAATGATGTTGATGAAGGTGCTTTAGGATTCTTAGAGCAGAGGGCAAGTCCAGTCAGAATGCAGGGCACTTGGGGATTGGCAAGTCTCTAGAGGTTGTTGTGATTATGCGAGGGCTTTGATGGGGGTGGGGGGAAACAACATGAGGGTGTGGAGTACCATGAAGACAGAATGGAGCAACAAAGATGAGAGATGGTAGGACAACAAAACATACCATAAACAAAAGTCCTGTTCTGCAGTTTTGCCTTAAGTCACGGTAGCACAGCTGTGTGGCCTAGCAGAGACCTTGATCCGAACAAGAGAGATGACATCCTGCAACACCCCATAATTACAGGGTGCCTAAGCACAGAGATGTAAACTTTAATCAACGAAGTCCCTGCCCTCGAGGAACGCCCAATCTAGTGTTTCTGTGCTACACTGATGGGGTAGACTGACCTTCAGTCCACAAAAGGGCAAGGCATTGTCTGACAAGTCTCTGACGTATTCGTTGCCTAGATATGGAAAGCACGGCAGACAGGGATGAAAACTGAGTCCAACCCCTCAAAAGGCACAGAGTAGGAAATATTTTTGTCATGAAACTAACTCTTCTGAGTATGTCATTTCATTTCCTCTTCATTGACATCATCTGTAAATATTAATGGGGTGCCTACTTTGTTCAAGGCACCAGAGTTCCTCTCATATTAGTGGCTGAATAGAAAAATCATGTCTTCCTAGATTCTAAATGCTATTGTTTGGGTTCCTACCTCATGAGGACTGCCTTTTATTGCTAAAAGACAAGGACCCCTCTTTTTAAACCTAACTACCACACCATAATTTTACCCCTAAAAATTAATTCCTTAATATTATAAAGTATCCAATCAGTGTCCATATTTCCTCAATTGTCCTGTATATATCTTGTTTGTATACCTTGAATTTTGAATCAGGATCCAAGCAAGTTCCAACACTGATTGGTTAATATGGCTCTAACACCTCTATTAATCTATAGGTTTTCTCTCTCCATCTCTCTCCCTGTCTTGGAAATTCTGTTGAAGAAGTAGCATTGTCTGTCCTGTAGAGCTTCACATTTCACATAGTCTGGGTTTTGCTGATTGCAACCCCATGGTATTATTTAACACATCCCCCTATTCCCCATGTTTCCTGGAAGTTGACAGTCAGATCTAAAGTCTTGATCATATTCAGGTTTCTTTTTCTTTCTTTTTCTTTTTTCTTCTTTTGGCAAGACTAATTTATGGACGGTATTGTACAGTTTTGTAGAGAGTTACATATGGTTGTCTTTCGTTTTGTGACTTTTATCAGCCAGTGAAAATTACTGCCAGCAGTTCTTATATGGACCTTTGTCCAGTCATTCTGATTACCTAACACATATTCTCCAGTAGATTCCTTAGTAACTACTCTGGAAACAACATACCCTGATTTCTTGCAAATTTATCTGTGGTCTTTATACTTGAAATTCTGTTTGGCTGAATCCTTCTTTCCCCAAGTATCCTAGACATGTTACTCCACTGTCTTCTGGCAAAAAAAAATTTTTTAATCAGCTGATAAAAATCTAGTGACAATCACATTCTTTCCCATATTAATGACTTGGTTGTTTAGCCTGGATGACCATAGGATTTTTTTCCTCCTTCTTATAGTCCAAAGGTTTTTCATTTTCTAGGTAGAGTTCTTTCCCCTCATATGTGTAGTTCCTTTCCAATACATAATTTTAAATCATTTTAAAATTTATTTCAAGAAAGTTTTCATGAAATAGAGATGTTAATATTCATTCTATTCTAATGTTTTAATTTTCTTCCTTGGAGATTCTTACTGTGCATGTTTAATCTGCTTGGCAATCTACCTGTATCTATTACTCTTTCTCAAATCCTTTTTAACTCTTTATTTCTTTATTTTTGCTGAGATGTAATTTACATACAATTGCATTAATCTTTTTTAAGGACAGTTGACCCTTGAACTACAAGGGGGTTAAAACTTACAGTCAGCCCTCCATAACCTCAGTTCCTCTGCATTCTCGGATTCAACCAACCATGGAAGGTGTAGTACTGGAGCATTTACTAGTGAAAAATATCGGCATATAAGTGGACCTGCTCAGTTCAAACCCATGTTGTTCAAGGCCAGCTATATATACAGTTTGGCAAGCTTTGGCAAATGTAACTAGGAGCATTTCCAACATATAGAACATTCCCATCTCCCCAAAAGTTTTCTCATGCCTCTTTGCAGTCAATCACTTCCCCCTTCCCCACATACATAAACTCCCAAACCACTGATCTGTTTTCACTCCCTATATTTTGGCTTTTCTAGAATGTCATTTAAATGGAATTGCACAGCATGTAGTCTTTTTTGTGTCTGACTTATTTCACGTAGCGTAATACTTTTGAGATTTACTCATGTTGATACATGTACAATTAGTTCATTTTTTTATTGTTAAGTACTATTTCTTTCTGGATAAATGAAAATTTCTTTATTCACCAGTTAATGGGTATTTGGGCTACTTCCGTTTCGGGGCTATTAGGAATGTCTTTCCTCCTTTCCATATTCCATATTTCTTAAGGTATTAGCTGTTGTGTTTATTTGCCCTTGTGTTCCTTCTTTAAAGTCTTTACTCCCAAAATTATTTTTCCTTTATTTTTAATTCTTTCCTGAGTTTTTTACCTCTGTTAAAATCTTCCTTCTCTTCAACAGTCATACTTCTGAGTTTTGTAATTCTGATTCATGTTTTTACTTCATAGCTTCTATTATTTTCTTAATTGCTTTTGGCTCAGTTGGAAATATTAGGTATCATTTTCATGTTTTGTGGGCATATCTTTCTGGCATGCTTTCATTGTCAGCAAAGATGTTATTCTGCTCCTTATTCTCCTATCTTTTTTTTTTTAATTGAAGTATAGTTGACTTACAATATTATATTTGTTTCAGATGTACAACATAGTGATTCGATATTTCTACAGATTGCTCACCATACAAAGTTATTATTATATTATTGACTATATTCCCTGTGCTATACATTATACTCCTGTGACTTATTTATTTTATAACTGGTAGTTTGTACCTCCTAATCCCCTTCACCAATTTTGCCCATCCCCACCCCCACTCTGGCAACCACTAGCTTGTTCTCTGTATCTGTTTTGTTATATTTGTTCCTTTGTTTTGTTTTCTGCTCCTTCATCTCTCTTTTTTTAATAATAATTTTGTATGGTAATCAACCTTTTCTGTTGCTCATTTTCTTTATTACTATTGTGGCTACTAATAATACTTTTAAGGGCATTTGCAATTACATATAATATAGGAAAACTTCCTAATCCAAGAGTATACAAAACTAGGTATGTCGTCAGCAACACAGATAATTATACAGCTTCCATCAACTGTGGAGGGTAGTTAACATTACTATTGTCTATGAATTTTATGAAGTCAGTGTTTATCCTTATTTTACTGAAGAAGAAAGTGATACACCTGGAACTTATAAGCTTCAAGTTAACAGTAGGGCAATATTACAACTCTAAGCTCCTAATTATCAACCTATATACGAAGATGTACATAACTGAAATGAAGATTCGTTATCCTAATCTGAAGAACTGTCTTTTCTAAGTAGACTTTTCTCTGCTTTGGATTCCTTTTAGAAAACGAAAACAAATTTGATACACTTTTAACTGTTAATACAGCTTTAGGGTAGTAAAAGAATTGTCTTGAACATGTTAACTTTCTTTTATACACTAACATATATTTGCCAAGGGTTTTCATTCACACTAACTTGCTATCAAGGAGGCAGATTGAACAAGATGTGACTTAGATCACTGGTGAATATCTGTAGCAAAATGGGTGGAATCCCTACCTCGCAAAGTAAATTATTGTGATTTGCTAAAATAATGACCAGGTCAGCCTTGAAAAGTTGGGAAAGGAAGGTTTCAGGCAACTGAACATAAGGGAAACATTTAAATTTTCTATTTTGTCATAATTTGGGTCCCATTATATAATTAAGGTTTATGGTCTCCGAACAGAGATGAAAATGCCAACAGGAACAATTCAGAAATGCATGTTTATGATGTAGACAAGAAGCATGTGGTCCAGAGACCGGGCCCTGTCTTTGTAGCTTCACCAGGCATCTGAACTTTATCAGAATGTCAGCCCCTGCAGCACACAGGAAAGAATTTCCAGTGTGGTCATCACACAAGTATCTTTCTGTTTGGTTTCACTCTCATCTAGCACTGTGCTGAAGTCCTGAAGTTGATCCTAGATTAATAAGTAGTTTGGGATTTTGGAGTTTTGCCTGCCCTGGCCTAGTGCTAAGAATGAGGGGAAGGGGTATTTTACCATATTTGCAGTATAGACAACTTTCGAATTTCGAGCTGCCTCCACTCTACACCAAGGCCATTTGAGGGCCAAAATGTGAAGCAGATGAAGTCTGGAATCTTCATGACTTCATCTGATATTGCTAAAAATGCTCATTGGCAGGGAAGTTTCAGGCCCATCCCCTCCCCCACTTGATCAAAACCTGCATATTCTATATTACATTTCCTCAGGTCCTACTCAGTAGATGATAAGGCCCTATTCTGTAGATTAATTCAATGGTTCCTCAACCCTGTCTTCACCAAGAAACCTCTTCTGTTAGCTATCTCACTATAGCCAATCCTTTCCCACCATAAACCCCATGTTCTGAAAGACTGTGCCTGTTGGAAAAATTAAATTTATTTAGAAATTATTTTTCCATTTATTCAATGACAAATACAACTGCTTCTCAGAGCTCCCTGACCAATATGAGATAAGAGATGTTAGTTACCTCATGGGCTTAATAGAACTTCAGACAGAAAGCAGTAAAAAAAATGTCAGTTTCTGAAACCATATCATGGATAAATGTATAATATCTATTAGGTTTTTTGAAGTTTCCAAAGTAGTTTGAAGACTATCATTTTTTTCAATATCATAGGTTAAAGATCATTGATTTATTTCATATTAAAATTATTTCTCCTAATATGTATTACTCCCTCCTCTTGGGTAAGACAATATCTTTCTTTGCTTAAAATGCATATAATTATTAGCACTAAAGAAGTAGCAAGTCCATTAAGAGTTATATTTGAGGTCCATGGGCATGATCCAGTTCTCTAACTCTGGTCATGACCAGCCCTGTCTGCCACCGGCAAATACATGACAATTTAAGATATCTATTTTGAAATAGATATCTTTTTTCTTTTTTAAATTTATTTAGGCTGCACCAACTCTTAGTTGCGGCACGCAGGATCTTCGTTGTGGCCTGCGGGATCTTTAGTTGTGGCATGCGGACTCTCAGTTGCGGCATGCTTTTGGGATCTAGTTCCTGACCAAGGACTGAACCCAGGCCCCCAGCATTGGGAGCATAGGGACCAGGGAAGTCCCTTGAAATAGATATCTTGACTCAGCCATATGACAAGCCATTTTTAACTATAATATAATCTTGGTTGATTTAGATTTCACATCTATCAAAATTATTTGTTTCAATTTGAGAACATTATTTTATAAGTATTGCTACCAGCTACTTATTTTTGTTGTTCGATAATGAAACAAAAAAATCTTGAAAGTTGTATTTGGTGATTTGCTTACACAGTATGATAGTTTTTTACTCTGTATTTTGGGTTTTGGTTTTTGTAAAAAGAATTTTGATCTCTGCTTTCTGTTCTTTCTAAAGTCAAAACTGAACTACATTTCTGTGAAGACAATATTTCTGCTTTTTTCTTCATTTTGAAAGATTTGCTAAATTAAATACTATGCCATTCAAAGACTGCTCAGAATTAAAATGAAACCACTGAATGCTGCTTTTCATATAAGGCATTGTGATAATATCTAGACCAATTTCCATGGATCCTATTGTCCTTAGCACTATTATTGTACCTGCTTTATAATCAAATAGTCTCATGCATTTATCACATCTTAAAAGAATGTTAATCCAGGCTTCCCTGGTGGCGCAGTGGTTGAGAGTCCGCCTGCCGAAGCAGGGGACACGGGTTCGTGCCCCGGTCCGGGAAAATCCCACATGCCCCGGAGCGGCTGGGCCCATGAGCCATGGCCACTGGGCCTGCATGTCCGGAGCCTGTGCTCCGTAACGGGAGAGGCCACAACAGTGAGACGCCCGTGTATCGGAAAAAAAAAAAAAAAAGTTAATCCTTACCCCCTTGTAAATTTTTGAAATGCATGTATTTGTGCCCTTTTCTACATATGCTGTTCCACCACTTAAAAAAACAAACCAAAACCCCACAAAACTTCAGCCCTTAAAAAATGATGAGGCAAAGGCAACAACAAAATCCCTTCCTCTCATCAATGTGGCTGCTCCAGACTGTCCTGCTTTGATCAATCACCTTCCCCCACTGACCCATTTTTTATAGGCAGATGGACAGTAACTCAATCTCTGGGATTTATACTTCATGTACTTCCAAAGTAGGTTTGGGGCAAGTTACAAATGTCATGTAATTTAAAAATAGGACAGCACTGATAAAAACAGACCAGAGTCACTCTAAAGGAGATAAAAGTGACAGGGATTATAAGGCTCACCATTGTTTTTTCCCAGCATCAATATCACAAAAGAAGATTTTGGAGTGAACAAATTTTGCTTCAATAAAAAGGGGAGGAGAAGGAAATTTATTGTCAAGGAAGTACTTCTGGGGACTTTGAGTAAACCATGTCCGATGACAACTTGGCAAACACACTGAGACCCTCTTCCAATGGATAATTCTCATATTAACATCATTCAGCTGCTACATGTTCAAGAAAAACACACCATCCATTTGCTGTATATTCAAGAAAAACACATGACCAAATTTTTAAATGAATAAAAGAAAGAAAACAATTTAATACAAGAAAGGATTTATGTTGGGGAAAATAACTCTATCATTCCAAATCTATAATTATATGCCTTTTTAACTATATTGTAAAAAAGAAATGTGAAATAAAAACAACTCCTTAAACATCTAAAAATGTGTATTATCTGCATCTTTTCATCTCATAAAAAGATCAAGTTTTCACTATAATTTATCTTCCTTTTGGTCTGCCCCAGCAAACCACTGGTCCTTACATTGTGTCACCTCATTTTCAACTGCTTTACATCAGCAAGTACAAGACCAAGTATTGCCATGAGTGGAAATCCCTGTGGTTATAGGTATCAGAGCTGGCCACGTAAGAAGCTGTGCTCTGACCAGAAACCTTGCGAGTCTTTGGTTCCTACAGAAGGAGAAGCATTCTCAAAGAGTTCATATCTAGCACATGACTCACTGGAAGGCGTATGCCCTTTCTAAATTTAAGATCTCTTACGTGTCTTAGAAGACCCAGACGAAATTGAAGGAAGTCCAGCAACCTTAATTTCTCCAAGTTATTTTTTGCTAGCAGCCACTGGATGTTCAAAAAATGCCAGTGCAAAGAGAGATCCCGAGGAAGGCAATCACACCTAAACACTCAAGAAAATGACTTTGAAGGCATATTCAAACTGCGGGAAGGCCATGGCCATCTGGTTAGTTTTGCAGGCTGATGAAAACCTTATGCATAACTTGAAGCTGTCCGTCCTTACAGTTTCTTATGTAAAGTCATAAAGTAAATTAAGGTATTAAGTTCAAGGTTCAGAGATGAGCTGAAGACAGAGACTGACAGCTTCACCAAACTCAAAGAACCTTCACTTCTAAGAATGTTGCCTAACTTGGACGCCATTCACGAGAAAAAGATTTGATTTGTAATTTGGCTTAAAGAGTCAGTTTGAAAAATTCTATTATCACTACAGGAATTTGAAATAGTTAATAATTAGCATTTGGCAGCCTGACTTTTTTTTTTTTTTTAAACATCTTTATTGGGGTATAATTTCTTTACAATGGTGTGTTAGTTTCTGCTTTATAACAAAGTGAATCAGCTATACATATACATATGTTCCCATATGTCTTCCCTCTTGCGTCTCCCTCCCTCCCACTCTCCCCATCCCACCCCTCCAGGCTGTCACAAAGCACCGAGCTAATATCCCTGTGCCTTGCGGCTGGCAGCCTGACTTTTAAATGGCTTGTCAGCCTATACAAGCATTTACTTCAAAATAAACTCCTAGATAAATACTAGTTATCAAACCAGGTTGTAACACTGGCTTAAACTTCATCTGAGAGACAGCAGAAATCCTGCTACCACCTGACTTGTCATTTAGAGCTTAAGGATGTAGAGGAAAGGATGCTAGGTAGAGGATCAGAAGAGCAGGGCCTCACCTAGATTCTGCCCCTTGTTAGCTGTGTGAATCTGAGAACTCACTTAACTTCCCTGGACCTCCGCTTTCTCATTTGTAGAATGAGGAGCGGGATTGCATGATCTCTCAGGTTTCATCACATTGTAAGGTTAAAACAAAAATTACCCCACTTCTCTAAATGTCCTTATATAGAAAATCTGACCTTTGTATTTATGTATTTATGCCTACAAAAAAAAAAAATGTTTCTGAAGCCAGGGGTCCCTTTCCCATGATGAAGTATTCCAAGTCATGTTCTCTCCACCACTACCACCATCATTAGTCCTTACTTTAGGTGTTAAACTAGATTGTAGAGGATTAAGGGTCTCTTGACTTCCATCCTTACAACCAACAGATGTTTTAATAATACGAATATCATACATGACAGTAGCACTTTCCTTTTATTTGTTTAAAGTATTCATAAATATTATTTCATTTCTAAAACCTATCTAGTGAGTTTAGTGGTAAGTATTATTATTCATATCTTGAATAGAAAAATTAAATGAGACTTAAGAGAGGTTCAGTGACTTGCCCCAGTAGATATGAATGCCTCTCTCATAATCAACCAAGGGAATACTTATTAATGCAGTCTCTGGAGGGCAGCTCTGCAATATGGACCAATCTTAAATATTTTTTTACATGAGTACAAAAAGATATATGCTCAAAGATAATAATCACAACACTTTTTGTAACAGTGAAAAAATTGAAGCAACGTATACGTACATCAAGAGCAGACTAGGCAAATAAGTTAAGGCACATCCAGGCAGTGGATTACTACACAACATTAAACAAGATTGCACAGAGCTATACAGTTAATTACATGGAAATAAGGCCACAACTTACCCATGAATTAAAGACAAGGAGTGGAGGAAGTAGAGGTTAAAACATCAATCAGCACTGTCCAATAGAACTTCTGCAATTATGGAAATGTTCGTCTGTGCTGTCAAATATAGTTGCCACCAACTACACTTAAAGTGTGGCTAAGGAACTGAATTTTTAAAAGTTGTATTTGATTTTAATTAATTTAAGTTTAAATATCCATATTTGGCTAGTCGCTATTGATTCAGACAGCACAGCAGACATTGGTATTTATTTTATGACTGTGTGTTGCTCTATAATCAGAAAAAATATTAAATGTTTTGTTTAAACATCAATAGCAACAACAAATCAACAAACCTGTACTTAAGAGACAACCAGAAGATACAGGAATAAATTAGTTCACAGCAGGTTTATCAAAGGAGCTGCTCTTCCTGCAGAGTGAGATCCCAATCCATGTTTTATATGCATGGTTTCCAAACCTGGGCATGAATGTGCTACTTTGGCAAGTTTCCTAGATACTTCACATACCAGCAAATAAATAGCTTTATGCCAAGAAAGCTATATCCTTTGTGCTAGCTCTGGTGAATAGACCAGAAAGAAAGAGTGATAAATGGAAGACTGCAGAAAATAAAAGCTGGAGCATTGAAAGCAAGGCCAGATTTTTGAAAGGATGATAAATTATTCAACTCACTGAATAGATCTGTAGTGATTAGGAAGCTCATGCCTTCTACTTACAAGTTTTGATTATATCGAAATGTAATGAAGCAACAAAATACCTTATTTTCTCAAATGCCAGCCAGTAAAAAGCTTAGTCTTAGGGAATCATGCAAACTAGCTAAAGGCTAACTTGACTTTTAAGACCTGCATGAAGCGGGAAGGATGTTTGTTCGTTCACAGGTGTTTCCAAATTCCAGTCTATTTGCAAACTAAAGCAACATTTTCCCTCAAGTCAATTAATTTTTTCCACTACCAGGTTATTAGGTAGATGAAATATAATAATGAAACCACTTGCCCGATTTGTGTTTTTCTTAATATTCTGCTATTATAAATAAGCTATAATAAACATATTCATGTAGAAGGCTTTTTTTTTTCCCTACATTTGGGGTTTTAAAAAGCCTTCTTAAAGAACAAATTGGCCCAAATTGTAGCATTCTTAACAATAAAACTATAACTAATTAAGGTCCTCAATTAATTGGATCTTCCCCTTATTCTACTTTTTAGGAGAAAAAAAATAATCCCAAAAAGGATATTGAAGGAAGAAGGAAATGTTCAGCATACACCTCTTACTATGGCTAAATCTACATTACTCTATTTGGTGAAAATGATGTTCCAATGATTACCTCAAAAGCTTCAGTATCCTTAATTCTGAGAAAGATTTAGGTATGTTCAGTACTATACACTTGAAATTTGGGGAGACAGTGTACTAATACACAGTAAAAAATTTTTTTAGTATTTGTTCTTTATTTCATTCTGTTAACTAGGAATGTCAAATGAAATATGTCCTGCCCCTTGCAGCCCTTGTTACTTAAAGCTATATTTTATTTTTTTAAAGGCTATATTTACTTAATTTTTTTTTTTTTTTTTGCGGTACGCGGGCCTCTCACTGTTGTGGCCTCTCCCGTTGCAGAGCACAGGCTCCGGACACGCAGGCTCAGCGGCCATGGCTCACGGGCCTAGCCGCTCCGCGGCATGTGGGATCTTCCCAGACTGGGGCACGAACCTGTGTCCCCTGCATCGGCAGGCAGACGCTCAACCATTGTGCCACCAGGGAAGCCCTTAATTTTTGTTTTTTTTTTATACTTTTTCAATATATTTGGGTGTAAAATAATAGTATAATTTGAAAACAAGGCTCAGAGATCATGTTCTTCCTCAACAGGTAAAAGAATAAAACTATGCTTTATCTCAAAAAAAAAAAGCTATATTTTATTGTGCTTTAATGACAAAAAGCAAATAATAGAAAAGTGTATTGTAACTGGCAGTATACACAGTTGCCACAAATCTCACACACATACACATACGCACACTTGCCAGCTCACCCTGCCGTAGCCACAAAAGCAGCAAGCAGAGTTTGAACTGCAAAATTATAATCAGGACTAGGGACATTTATATAGCACCTGAGAGACGTCCATGTTCTTCTAAAGAATGATCTTACTTGATCTTTAGCCTTTAGAGATAAATATTTACATCCAAGAAAATAAGGTTCATAGGCATTACTGAACCGCTTGGTGTCTAACTTCTAGTGAGGAGCAGGGACAGGCTAAGAGCCAGGTTTGCCATCTCCAGATCCCGGGGGCTTTCCACTCAGCCTCACTTCCCGCCAGCCCTGAGCCAGCAGAAAGTGGGTAGGCATGAGGGCAGGGATGACAGCTGACTGTCACTGATTTGAAGAACTCCCATTCCAACATTATAAGCTGGTTTATACCAGTGGGGCATCAAGCGTTCATTACTCCCTATGTGCTTCTGAAATCTTTGAGGCTGCTTAAACTAAAGGAGCCACCACCAAAAAAAAAGGACTGAGACATTCCAATATGCCCTATATACTCTAGAAGACAGCTTCAACCCAGCTTTAAGAATACCTTCAACCATTTTAGTAGTTATGACCAATATGTTTAGAATCTAGTTTCTTCTGCTTGAATTCATATGACTTGAGGTAAAAACTGGCAGTTTTCAACAGGGCCTCTTTCTTCCTTTTCCTTCCATCTACCGTTCACGGGCCCAGAGCCCTCTCCACCATCAAAAAACATTTCTAAGAAAGCCTCTGGTAGGTATTCTTGATGTGAATGTAAGCCCAAACATTATTTATCCCAATGACATTTATTTTTAATGCTTTATCTCCAATTATGGAAAGGAAGCCTTCGTGGAGGACAGAGGGAATTCAGGCATTAAAGAATATACTGGGAAGTTGATTTTTCAAGGTGAAGATCTCTCCTGCAATCTTACCATATACCTGGGACTGGGCAGCTCCCTCAAAGCTCCTGATGTTCATGTATGTTTAAAAAAAAAACAAAAACCTAATGCAAAGGAGAATCCAGGTGACTCTTTTCCACTAAACATAAGACTGTTGAATCAAGTATGCATTTTCAATATATCTCTTTCTCTTTCAGAATCTTCCCATTTTGAAATTAGGAAAAAGTGAACTGAAAAAGCAGCATTATATAGTATACTACAGGAATTAACTTGGAGTCCCAATGAATGGGTTTCAAAGGTGTCTTGAAATAGTATGCAAAATATTATGGGCATGTGTGTGCAATGCCTTGTGAAGATGATTTATAGTTTTCAGCACATTCTCAAAGAAATTACTAATCTAAAAAAGGTTAACACAGACTTTAGAATTGGAAAGACCTAGTTTTTATTCCTAGCTCTACCACTTTCTAGCTGTGTGACCTTAGGCAAGTCAATTAACCTCTCTGTACCTCACATCCCTCACCAGAAGTCCAAGTATTATTGTAAGGATTAACTGAGAAAATACATACAAATCACTTTGAGGAAAGCAAAGCATAAATGCTAGGTAGCTGGTTAGTATTATTACTAGCAGAGAAAAGGATTAGAGGAAATTTAAGAGGAAGGAAGTTTTCTTATCCAGATGCAGAAGGAGGAGACTGAGGATCAAAGCCACAAACTTGGCAGAATTTACAGTTTGCTTAGGGTATACCTAGTTATCCTTGCAAAATGTTATGGCTGGAAGGAGCCCTATGGTTCCCTCATTTTATAAATGAAGAAGATGAGACCCAGAAAAGAGAGGTGTTGCCATATCATAAGGTTAGAGACAGAACTTGAACACTGGATTTTGGTCCTACTCCAGGCAGCCAAGAACAAACAGAAGCTGCCACTGAGATACTGTTATCCAACTACAAACAAAACCACTCAGCTTCACCTGATTTACAGATGTTTTTCCTCCCTTGCAAGAGGACCTTTGGTCCTGGGCATCATTAATCAAGATGTCTGCATTTCGATTCTAGTTCTTCCCCCTCTGCTCTCCTTGCTACAGAAAAAGCAGTGTGCATGGGTAGATTTCTGATGGATTTAAATATGTCATTGTACCTATTTTAACCTTTGAAACCAAGATTCCCACTAGGAACTGTTAGAGAGAATGTCATGAGCGAGCACATTTCCATACCAGCTTTCACCTGGACACAGAATGGGTGTAAAGGAACATTAAACTGCCAAGTAGTCAAAGATGAAATTGGTTCATAATTCCACTTCCTTTCAAACATGAATATGTGTTACACTGGAGATTTAGAAGAACTGAACTGGTAAAGGACTTGAGTAGGACTTAACAAATTTAATTTGGCCCAAACTTTGGGTTTTATTAACCAGAATATCTTGTCTTTCAAGGGGATTTAATTAAGGTTTCTCATCACCTCATTCTTATTAAGGAAAATGTCAAAGTTTACTCTGAGTTAATTCCAACAAAATTGTGCTTGTTTTTGGCCAAGACCTAACCCCAAAACTACTGTGAACAATTATACTAATTTTAAAATGCTTATAAATACATTTTACTATTTCACTGAAATATTCTCAGGAAGTTGTGTTTTTCCCTGGCATGCTAATGCCACTCAGAGCAGTAGGGAAAGTTTAAAATGATAATATGAGGATTCAGTCAATCAGCTGACCAAAAATGTTTGCATTTTTATACAAAAAAGTGGGAGAACTTTCCCTTAAAAAGCTTTTTTTTGCGGGGGGGGTAGATTGGGAGTTTGGGATTGACATGTATACACTGCTATATTTAAAACAGATAACCAACAAGGACCTACTGTAAAAAAAATTTTTTTAATAAAATAAAAAGGGGGCAAAAGCTTTTAAACTTGTTTGATAATATTAGAGAACAACATATGAAAAAGCAAATAAGAACGCAAGATAGCAAACACTGGTGCTAAATCATGGAGCAAGAGAGCAGGGAGGGCTGAGAGCATCCAGGAAGGCTTTACAGCTGAGACAGGAGATGTGTGCTAGGCTTTGGATCACTGGTTTTAAGTTAGTTGTGAATGAGAATAGCTATGAGTCTAGAATTTGTGCTGTAATGTCTAGCTGGGGTTATGATATAAGGAAAACATACTCATCTTCTTAAATAGATTCAGCTTGGAATAAGATTTTTTTTTACAATCTTTGACTAATAAATCTATAAAAATCAAAATAAAACAAACAATAGAACCTAAGTTTGATGATAAATAAAAATTACCACATTTGATTTATAAAATTAAAGCAGAGACCATAAAATTCTATTAAATAAATACATACTCTTTATTAAGCCTTGTGCTTTAAGCTTCAATACATTTCTTCTGGAAACCTGCAACACATTTATGGAATTGCATTTTAAAACATGTATTGAGCCCTTTGCGTACCTCCGCCAAAAGTCTGAAAGTTGCATGAATACTTCAGTCTTTTCTTTCCCTCCCCAGGGAGAAGCCAGGAACTCAGAGTTTTCTCCTGATTATGCCACAGAGCACCAAGTGGAGTACTAGCAAGATATTGCAGAGGATGGAAAATCCCTTCTAATGGCTCATGAAACTTGTCACAGCCGTGTGTCTGACAGAGGCTTGGTGCTCTGGCCGGGTGTCAGGCCTGAGCCTCTGAGGTGGGAGAGCCAAGTTCAGGACGCTGGACCACCAGAGACCTCCCGGCCCCACGTAATATCAATCGGCAAGAGTTCTCCCAGAGACCTCCGTCTCAACACTAAGACCCACCTCCACTCAACGACCAGCACTCCAGGGATAGATACCCCATACCAAATAACTAGCAAGACAGGAACACAACCCCACCCATTAGAAGAGAGGCTGCCTAAAATCATAAAAAGTTCACAGACACCACAAAACACACCACCGGATGCAGTCCTGCCCACCAGAAACACAAAATCCAGCCTCATCAACCAGAACACAGGCACCAGTCTCCTCCACCAGGAAGCCTAAACAACCCAATGAACCAACCTTACCCACTGGGGACAGACACCAAAAACAACAGGAACTATGAACCTACAGCCGGCAAAAAGGAGACCCCAAACACAGTAAGTTAAGCAAAATGAGAAGACACAGAAATATACAGCAAATGAAGGAGCAAGGTAAAAACCCACCAGACCAAACAAATGAAGAGAAAATAGGCAGTCTACCTGAAAACTAATTCAGAGTAATGATAGTAAAGATGATCCAAAATCTTGGAAATAGAATAGAAACAATACAAAAAACATTTAACAAGGACCTAGAAGAACTAAACAGCAAACAAACAAGGATGAACAACACAATAAATGAAATTAAAAATTCTCTAGAAGAAATCAATAGCAGATTAACTAAGGCAGAAGAATGGAGAAGTGACCTGGAAGATAAAACAGAGGAAATAACTATCGCAGAGCAGAATAAAGAAAAAATAAGGAAGAGAATTGAGGACAATCACAGAGACCTCTGGGACAACATTAAATGCACCAACATTCAAATTATAGGGGTCCCAGAAGAAGAAGAGAAAAAGAAAGGGACTTGGAAAATATTTGAAGACATTATAGTTGAAAACTTCCCTAATATGGCAAAGGAAATATTCAATCAAGCCCAGGAAGCACAGAGTACCATACAGGATAAATCCAAGGAAAAACACACCAAGACACATATCAATAAAAGTATCAAAAATTAAATACAAAGAAAAAATATTAAAAGCAGCAAGGGAAAAATAACATACAAGGGAATCCCCATGAGGTTAACAGCTGATATTTCAGCAGAAACTCTGAAAACCAGAAGGGAGTGGCAGGACATATTTAAAGTGATGAAATGGAAGAAACTACAACCAAGATTACTCTACCCAGCAAGGATCTCATTCAGATGTGATGGAGAAATTAAAACCTTTACAGACAAGCAAAAGCTAAGAGAATTCAGCACCACCAAACCAGCTTTGCAAAAAATGCTAAAGGAACTTCTCTAGGCAGGAAGCACAAGAGAAGGAAAAGACCTCCAATAACAAACCCAAAACAATTAAGGAAATGGTAATGGGAACACACATATTGATAATTACCTTAAATGTAAATGGATTAAATGCTCTAAACAAAGACATAGACTGGCTGACTGGATACAAAAACAAGACCCATATATGTGCCCTCTAAAAGAGACCCACTTCAGACCTAGGGACACATGCAGATTGAAAGTGAGGGGATGGAAAAAGATATTCCATGTAAAAGGAAAGCAAAAGAAAGCTGGAGTAGCAATTCTCATATCAGACAAAATAGACTTTAAAATAAAGACTATTACAAGAGACAAAGAAGGACACTACATAACGATCAAGGGATCAATTCAAGAAGAAGATATAACAATTGTAAATATTTATGCACCCAACATAGGAGCACCTCAATACATAAGGCACATGCTAATATACACGGGGAAGTCAACAGTAACACAAGAATAGTAGGGGACTTTAACACCCACTTTCACCAATGGACAAATCAACCAAAATGAAAATAAATAAGGAAACACAAGCTTTAAATGATACATTAAACAAGATGGACTTAATTGAATTTATAGGACATTCCATCCAAAAACAACAGAATACACTTTCTTCTCAAGTGCTCATGGAAAATCCTCAAGGATACATCATATCCTGGGTCACAAATCAAGCCTTGGTAAATTTAAGAAAATTGAAATCGTATCAAGTATCTTTTCGACCACAATGCTATAGACTAGATATCAATTACAGGAAAAACACTGTAAAAAAATACAAACACATGGAGGCTAAACAATACGCTACTTAATAACCAAGAGATCACTGAAGAAATCAAAGAGTAATTCGAAAAATACCTAGAAACAAATGAAAATGAAAACATAACGGCCCAAAACCTATGGGATGCAGCAAAAGAAGTTCTAAGAGGGACGTTTATAACAATACAGTCCTACTCAAGAAACAAGAAAAATCTCAAATAAACAACTTAACCTTACACCTAAAGCAATTACAGAAAGAAAAACAAAAAAACCCCAAAGTTAGCAGAAGGAAAGAAAACATAAAGATCATATCAGAAATAAATGAAAAAGAAATGAAGGAAACGATAGCAAAGATCAATAAAACTAAAAGCTGGTTCTTTAAGAAGATAAACAAAATAGATAAACCATTAGCCAGACTCATCAAGAAAAAAAGGGAGAAGACTCGAATCAACAGAATTAGAAATGAAAAAGGAGAAGTAACAACGGACACTGCAGAAATACAAGGATCATGAGAGATTACTACAAGCAACTATATGCCAATAAAATGGACAACTTGGAATGGACAAATTCTCAGAAAAGCACAACCTTCTGAGACTGAACCAGGAAGAAACAGAAAATATGAACAGACCTATCACAAGCACTGAAATTGAAACTGTGATTAAGTCTTTCAACAAACTAAAGCCCAGGAGCAGATGGTTTCACAGGCCAATGCTATCAAACATTTAGAGAAGAGCTAACACCTATCCTTCTCAAACTCTTCCAAAATATAGCAGAGGGAGGAACACTCCCTAACTCATTCTACAGGGCCACCATCACCCTGATACAAAAAGCAGACAAGGATGTAACAAAGAAAGAAAACTACAGGCCAATATCACTGATGAACATAGATGCAAAAATCCTCAACAAAATACTAGCAAACAATCCAACAGCACATTAAAAGGATCATACACCATGATCAAGTGGGATTTATCGCAGGAATTCAAGGATTCTTCAATATATGCAAATCAATCAGAGTGATACACCATATTAACAAATTGAAGGAGAAAAACCATATGATCATCTTAATAGATGCAGAAAAAGTTTTGACAAAATTCAACACCCACTAATGATAAAAACTCTCCAGAAAGCAGGCATAGAGGAAACTTACCTCAACATAATAAAGGCCATATATGACAAACCCACAGCCAACATTGTCCTCAATGGTGAAAAACTGGAACTATTTCCACTAAGATCAGGAAAAAGACAAAGTTGCCCACTGTCACCAATATTATTCAACATAGTTTTGGAATTTTTAGCCACAGCAATCAGAGAAGAAAAAGAAATAAAAGGAATCCAAGTCAGAAAAGAAGAAGTAAAACTGTCATGTTTACAGATAACTTGATACTATACATAGAGAATCCTAAAGATGCTACCAGAAAACTAATAGAGGTATTCAATGAATTTAGTAAAGTAGCAGGATACAACATCAATGCACAGAAATCTCTTGCATTCCTATACACTAATGATGAAAAATTTGAAAGAGAAATTAAGGAAACACTGCCATTTACCACTGCAACAAAAAGAATAAAATACCTAGGAATAAATCCACCTAAGGAGACAAAAGACCTGTATGTAGAAAACTATAAGACATTGATAAAAGAAATAAAAGACGATACAAACAGATGGAGAGATATACCATGTTCTTGGATTGAAAGAATCAACATTGTGAAAATGACTATACTACCCAAAGCAATCTACAGATTCAATGCAATCCCTATCAAACTGCCGATGGCATTTTTCACAGAACTAGAACAAAAAATTTCACAATTTGGATGGAAACCCAAAAGACCCCAAACAGCCAAAGCAATCTTGAGAAAGAAAGATGGAGCTGGAAGAATCAGGCTCCCTGACTTCAGACTATACTACAAAGCCACGGTAATCAAGACAGTATGGTACTGGCACAAAACCAGAAATATAAATCAATGGAACAGGATAGAAAGCCCAGAGATAAACCCATGCACATATGGTCACCTTATCTTTGATAAAGGAGGCAAGAATATACAATGGAAAAAAGACAGCCTCTTCAATAAGTGGTGCTGGGAAAACTGGACAGCTACATATAAAAGAATGAAATAAGAACACTCCCTAACACCATGCACAAAAATAAACTCAAAATGGATTAAGGACCTAAATATAAGGCCAGACAGTATAAAACTCTTAGAGGAAAACATAGGTAGAAGACTCTTTGACATAAATCACAGCAAGATCCTCTTTGACCCACCTCCTAGAGAAATAGAAATAAAGACAAAAATAAACAAATGGGACCTAATGAAATTTAAAAGCTTTTGCACAGCAAAGGAAACCATAAACAAGACGAAAAGACAATCCTCAGAATGGGAGAAAATATTTGCAAACGGAGCAACTGACAAAGGATTAATCTCCAAAGTATACAAGCAGCTAATGCAGCTCAGTATCCAAAAAACATACAACCCAATTCAAAAATGGCCAGAAGACCTAAATAGACATTTATCCGAAGAAGATATACAGACTGCCATCAAACACATGAAAGGATTCTCAACATCACTAATTATTAGAGAAATGCAAATCAACACTACAATGAGGTATCACCTCACACCAGTCAGAATGGCCATCATCAAAATATCTACAAACAACAAATGCTGGAGAGGTTGTGTAGAAAAGGGAACCCTCTTGCACTGTTGGTGGGATTGCAAATTGATACAGCCACTATGGAGAACAGTATGGAGGTTCCTTAAGAAACTAAAAATAGAATTAGCATATGACCCAGCAATCCCACTACTGGGCATATACCCTGAGAAAACCATAACTCAAAAAGAGTTATGTACCACAATGTTCACTGCAGCCCTATTTACAATAGCCAGGACATGGAAGCAACCTAAGTGTCCATCGACAGATGAATGGATAAAGAAGATGTGGCACATATATACAATAGAATATTACTCTGTCATAAAAAGAAAAGAAATTGAGTTATTTGTAGTGAGGTGGATGGACCTAGAGTCTGTCATACAGAGTGAAGCAAGTCAGAAAGAGAAAAACAAATACCGTATGCTAACACATATATATGGAATCTAAAAAAAAAAAAACAAATGGTCTGAAGAACCTAGGGGCAGGACAGGAATAAAGACGCAGACGTAGAGAAGGGACCTGAGGACAAAGTGGGGACAAAGGACAAAGAGGGGAAAGGTAAGCTGGGACGAAGTGAAAGAGTGGCATGGACATATATAAACTACCAAATGTAAAATAGATAGCTAGTGGGAAGGAGCCACATAGCACAGGGAGATCAGCTCGGTACTTTGTGAACACCTAGAGGGGTGGGATAGGGAGTGTGGGAGGGAGACTTAAGAGGGAGGGGGATATATGTATACATATAGTTGATTCACTTTGTTATACAGCAGAAAGTAACACAACAATGTAAAGCAATTATACTCCAATAAAGATGTTAAAAAAAAATGTATTGAACTTTAGGGTAACCGCATGAAACAGTTATGAAATACTTATTCTTATTTATGGTCTTGTGGCAGACATAGAAATATGCATGCTCTCAGATTTCCAGCATAAGTGTGGACTAACTTTCCCTGAGGAAGATCTGCTAATTATTCACAAGTCTAAGTTTATCGGGTTGTATTCGATCAACAAAATAATCAGAGGAAATGTATTTTATGCTGATTATTTTCTTCTGTCCTGATTTCAAAGTCACACAAATGTATCATCAGAGATACATAGTCATGGAATAGAATAAAACAGGATTCCTCATAACAACTAAAGTAGTAATAACTCAAATTGGATGCTGTGTCTAAAAGCATCTAATTCTCTAATCAAAATGCTGTTTTCTTCAGACTTTTCTCATTGAACTCATTTTCAAATTCTTTAATAATATTATTTTTTTTCTCTATACCCTGTGTTCATGGTTTCCTTCAAATTGTGATGTCTATGATAATCCTCATTTTCCATGCTATTATTGCTATTTAAAAATTACACAGCTGGACAACCTAGTAGACTAGTTGGGCCACCTTGTAAATTAATGCTCCCATCCTGAGCTCTAAATACATTAGCACATGTGGCTAAGGTTCATGCATACCCAAAGATCTTCCATAATATGTGTCATAAACTACCAAAGTTATTTTTTCCATGTCACCCTTCCCAAGTCTTAACCAAGAGTATTCACACGTAAATATTTTTAAACATGTGCCTGATCTGAGATTTTTAGATCATCTCCCAAAATCATAATGAAAATATATTAATCATTCAACAATCAAAAAGTATTTATTTAGCACTTGGAGTGTGTGTGGGGGGGAGGGGGAGGGGTGGAGAGATTATTACTCAATAATTAAGATCGATTTTTTTCACATAATTGTGTCTCTTACATATCTAAAATTAGCCTTCCAAACATTAAACATTCTTTTTATTTCATCCATTTTTATTGGTCCATGATACCAAATATTCTTACACAGCCTAGACATTAATAATAGGAAAAACTTTTCCACTGTTAATCACCGTACTGACCCATACTCCCAGGACACTTAACAACTAGGATTCAGATTCCCTGAGAAGATACACCCTGAGGAAGACACATCAGCCAAAAAAGAGATTCCAGCCACAAATCTGGGCTTTGGGAAAATAAAAAAATTTACCATCCTCATACCCACCAACAGAGAAATCGGCTTCATTTTCCAGTTTTCTGGGATTTGGAATATACTGTGGGGGGTTGTCATGTGATCCCATATAAATACAAAATAATCACATTGCAAAAACTGGACCAAGTTACACTTACTTGCATAGGACGTTCCAAAATTAAAATACATATCAAAGATATTGAGGAAAGTTGAGAGCGGTCTAAAGCAGTAACTATCAAAATGTTCTGGCTTGACTCAGAAGAGAAAGACATAAATTTTACATCATGACGAATCATATATATATATAAAACTAAAACCAAGTTTCACAAAATAGTATTTATCGTTACTTCAGGTAATTCTATTTCACTGTTTTAGCTCTTTAGTTCATCATATTGATTTCACAACTAACCACTAACCACTGAGAGCTACTTCTTGAAAAACAGCCATCTAAAGAGCAAAGAGGAAAATATTTACTCTTTCCCAGAAACAATGGTATTTGATCTTAAACTGGTACTTATTTAACCTAAGATACATTACAAATTGAAAACTACTCAAAGATGTTATAAATTGAACGTTTCAGGCTTTAACACACAGTTTATTAACATTAAGATCAGATCCTCCAAGCCCCAAACTGTTGATGTCAGAAGTTTAGTTCCACTCAGAGTCCCCATTACCAAGAATTTCTGAAACTCCTAGGGTGAGTTTTGGATGTACCCAAGGATCAACCCCAGCTCTCGCTCACTGTCACAGCCAGCCAGACCCTGGACTCTACAGTTGCCACTTTGGTACCTCCTCTGCCACAGCAGGCAGAGCTTGTTATGCTCCAGCAGTGGGAGACAGAGAATTCTTTCCCTCCTACACCTATGGAACAAGGGAGAAGTCCAGGCAGAGAGTCAGCTGAGACAGGTCCCCCGCATTACACCCACAGCCCTTTCCCTTCACTGGGTACCCACACTGCCCAGGTGGCTGCTCAGGATGGGTTCCAGAACTGGGAACACTCTTTATCACACACCACTACTCCCCTCCCCTCTGCTCTGTGGCAGTCTCCTTGCCCCAGGATGAAGGTGAACCTTCTTTCAAGAGCTCCATCATCCCAGGACTTCCATAGTCCTCAGTCCTTCAGGCATATCTGATGTGACAACCCCAACTGTAGAGAGGATTCAAGCCTTTTCCCCAGGAAGCCCTTCAGACCCCATGTGAGTCACTGGGTATCTGGATTTAACTCCAGATGTTAGGCACATCTCAGTCTGGGTACAGCCCAGTCAGAACGTCTTGTAAACAGAGTCTCCGTTCAACGTTCTATCTTTGAGAATCAGGCGCAAATCGAAGATACAGACACAAATTTCACCTGGAGAGTGAAATTTATCTCAAGGGGGTTATTTGGGGAGCTGATTCCAGCAAAGTCACTTCAAGACTTCTATCTGGCATCCAGCCACATCTTTTAGTCTAAGCCTTGCCTCTTTCCTGCTATCATGTTTCCAGGAATACAAATAATGTTCTAAGAAGACTGTTAATCAGGAAGCATGGGTATCTAATTTGCCTATTTAGCACCCAGATACATTCATCCAGACCAGAAGTTGCAGTTAAAGTCAAACCCTTTTAGGTTCTTGGTCTGGTTTTCCTGCACAGCACAGCCTCTGAATCCAAAGGGCAAGGGGGAGGAGAAGGAAAGTTTCTAAAAATGGTTCAGCTGGCTTCTCATACTTACTCCTAAAGAATATCTGGAAGCTAAGAAGCAAAATATGTGGATTACATTTTCTATTTAAAAAATAATGGAAAAAACTACACAGTGTAATATATCGCATTGTTTCCATATTTTAATCTTAAACTGAGATGTTTTTATTTATTCACTTTCTAGAACAATCACCAACTCCCACCCCAATTTGGGGAACTTTATAATAGTGGTTTGTAGTTCACCCTGGGGGTTACAATAAAACTTCCCCTAAGAACTTTGAAATAAGGTTGGTAAGAATAGTCTCTGATGAACAAACTTTAAGATCAACACAATGACCAGAAGATAAGCAAAGTTACCTTTAAAGAAAAAGAGCAGTTCCAGGCCCTCTAGCTCATGGACCAAAATCCTTGCCAAAGAAGGAGTCAAACAGAAAGTGGGATGGGAGGAAGACCAGCACAGCTACCTAGGCAGAATAGACTCTCCCAGGCAGACTCCCCAGACAAGATGTCCAAGATTCTGAATCACTCACAGACTCTCCCTGACGGGAGAGTAATGTCCTAAATGCACTTGGGCCTGATTCATCCGACACCATTGTCCTAATTCAATCCTCACCACGAAGGCTTCCTCCTGTGAATTCCAGTGCAAGCCTGCCTATGGGGAGAGAAGGCACTGACCATACAGATTCGGACTCATCTATCCAACCACAGATATGAACTGGTTTCCATCAAATGCCAAGCCCTTGCCCTAGGCAACAGGGATACAGTGGAGAATCAGACATTTGAGGTCCTTGGAGCTAATACAAATAAATAAGGAAATTAAAGCTAGTGATAAGAACCATTACAGTAAAGGAAACTATAAACAAGACAAAAAGACAACCCTCAGAATGGGAAAAAATATTTGCAAACGAATCAACAGACAAAGGATTAATCTCAAAAATATATAAACAGCTCATGCAGCTGAATATTAAAAAAACAAACAACCCAATTCAAAAATGGGCAGAAGACCTAAATAGACATTTCTCCAAAGAAGACATACAGATGGCCAAGAGGCACATGAAAAGCTACTCAACATCACTAATTATTAGAGAAATGCAAATCAAAACTACAATGAGGTATCACCTCACACCAGTCAGAATGGGCATCATCAGAAAATCTACAAACAACAAATGCTGGAGAGGGTGTGGAGGAAAGGGAACCCTCTTGCACTGTTGGTGGGGTTGCAAATTGATACAGCCACTATGGAGAACAGTATGGAGGTTCCTTAAAGAACTAAAAATAGAATTACCATATGACCCAGCAGTCCCACTACTGGGCATATACCCAGAGAAAACCATAATTCAAAAAGACACATGCACCCCAATGTTCATTGCAGCACTATTTACAATAGCCAGGTCATGGAAGCAACCTAAATGCCCATCGACAGATGAATGGATAAAGAAGTTGTGGTACATATATACAATGGAATATTACTCAGCCACAGAAAGGAACGAAATTGGGTCATTTGTAGAGACATGGACCTAGAGACTGTCATACAGAGTGAAGTAAGTCGGAAAGAGAAAAACAAATATCGTATATTAACGCATGTATGTGGAATCCAGAAAAATGGTACAGATGAATCAGTTTGCAAGGCAGAAACAAAGACACAGATGTAGAGAACAAACGTATGGACACCAAGGGGGGAAAGCGGGGGATGTGGGGAAGAACTGGGAGATTGGGGTTGACATATATACACTAATATGTATAAAATAGATAATAAATAAGAACCTGCTATATAAAAAATAAATAAAAATTAAAAAAAAAATCTATCAAAGCATAAAATATTTCTGTCACCTCCCCCAAATTCTTTTATGTTGCTTTTCCTTGCTCTCATCACACTGTTCTGGTTCTTTTTAACCTCAGATTAGTTTTCCCTGTTCTAGAACCTGACATAAATGGAATGATACAGGATGTATGTACTCTTTTGCATATTTTTTGTTTTGAGTTTCACCCATGTTGTTGCAGATATCTGCAGTTCGTGCTGTTTTATTACTAAATAGCAATCCATCTGTACAAATATAACACAACTTTCTTATTTATTTTCTTCTTGATGGATACCTGAGCTTCAGACAGTTTTTGCAATAAAGCTGATATGAAAATTCTTAAACAAGTCTCTATGAACATATGCTTCCTTTTTCCTGGGTAAATACCTAGGAATGGAATTTCTGAGCTTATGGAATATATATGTTTAACTTTTGAGTAACTGACAGACCTTTTTTCAAATATGGTAATAGCATTGAAGAATTTTTGCCATTAACTGAGCTGAATAATGGACTAGGTGATGGGTGTTTTAAGCATAGGGGTTAGGAATAGCTTCTTTGAGAAAGTGACATTAAATATAAAACCAGAGGGGGAGCCCACCCTGAGCATTTTCCCAAAGCATTTCTCAACTAATTTTTTTTAAGTTATACATCAACAGGATGGCAGAGAAAACTGTAATGACAAGATTTAGAACAAGCAATGTGAAAGGGAGTCTGAGGCGTGTAGACGAGTTAGGTGAGGGTAGCTCCTTTTTTGTGCTTGCCTTTCACGGAGCAGAGCACAGGCCCCTCCTCGCTCCCAACCCCTGCTCAACCTTCTCCCAGGTTTGTGCCTCCAGATATTAGAACTTGGCTGTGCCGCTGGCCGACGGCTTGATGAGGATCCAGAATCTGCGAGGCAAAGCTAGAGCTAGGCAGAGGAAACAGGAAAAGCTGTGGGGCAAGAACTAGACTAACATTTCTTTTGAACTTTCAATCCGCTTGTAGCTTTATAAACAAGGGGAAAGTAACAGGAGACACGGCAGGAGAAGCAGGCAGGGGCAGAACCACAGGAAGAGGTTTGGGTTTTATTGTAAGCCAACAGGAAGCAAGGGAGTTACATGACTGGATTTACATTTTTAAAAGATCCCACTGGCTGCTGTGTAGAGAATAAACTGCAGGGTAGTAGAAGAAGCTCTAAAAGTAGCCCAGGCAAGCAGTGATGTGGCTTGACTAGGGTGGCAGCAGTAGCATAGGGGAGAAGTGAATGGATTTAGGGCATATTGTGGAGATGGATCCCCAGGACTTGTTAATAGACATATATGTGGGGCATGGAATCACACTTTGGCTTGGCAAAAAAGTGGTGCCTTTTACCGAAATTGGGAAGACGGGGTCGGGGAGGCATTCAGGGCTTTTCAATGGGCATATCAGTTTGAGATGCTCACTAGAGATACAAGATGTCTCTTAGGCAGTTGGGGCTCCTGGGAGAACACTGGGATGGATATATAAATTTAGAAATTATGTGCGCCTAGATGGTCCTTAAAGCCATGGCATTCCCATCCCTGCGATGGTTATTTTTCATAGTAAATTAATAAACTGAATAATTCACCAAGGCATGGAGCCAAGCAGGGATGCCCCATAGGAGATAGTTAGCCTTTCCCCGGCTGGGCCTGCCCCTCTGCTTTGCCATACACCTAACTTAAGAGCTGCTTCTACAAGGTTGTTTTGCTGTTGTTTTGATTCCACATATAAAATTCTGTAACCCAGTTCCCCTTTATTCTTGTGGATCAGTGTGGAAATCTGAAGAACTGACATGTATTTAAAATCTTTTTTTTTAATGTATCAAAGTGCTTATTTGGTTAAATTAAAAAATGTTATGCAAATAAAGGGAAAACTTAAATAAGCAGATTAGGAGACCAAAACTAAGCCCTTGTGTTAACAAGGCCATAGCTCACTGACCAGAGTTTGTCGACTTTAGCCTCAATGTGGAAGGGCTCTATTATTATAGAATATTCTAGAACATTCAGAGGACGTTGATTAAGTCACTTGATGAAATAAGCATCAAAAAAGGAATGATAGAAATCCTAGAATTAAATTAACATAAGACAATTTCACTTCTTCCCTTTAGCTGCTATTGATGAACTACTATGTGACTACTGTGCTGACTTCCTGCCCTCCTGGGGCTCCTTTCTCAGCAGGGGAGACAGACCACACTGTGCGACAGAGCTGAACGGAGGCAGTGAGATGCCTTTTGAGTGAGGTGAGAAGGTGACAGGCAGTTCCAATGAGAAAAAGAAGCAAATTGCCCCACAGGGGATTTCTCAACACTAAACATAATCCTGGTTGACTGTACAAAAACTTTTACATTCCTATTTGGAATTAAAATTTAAGTTTTCACTTAAGTACTATATTGATGCAATTAAATGAAGTTAGTTGACACCCTGCTTTCAGGTGCCCTTAGCATTTTTAGTGGAATCTTCTAAAGATATTTCCATTCCCCCCATTCTCCTTTATCATTTATCACCTTTTCTGTGTAGATCTGAAAGATTTTAGAGAGCAACAGTCATCTTTCCTTGCAAACCCAATCCTGTATTTCTTTTAGGGAGCCACATAAGTAAGTGCAACATTAGAGGGAATGGAGGAGGGGGTGGGGTGCTGCGGAGCCCCCTGACTCCCATCTCACTGCAACCCGGAGGAGCTGGGGAGCTGCTCCTCTGATTAAAGGGACTGTGCTGCAGCAACTGCGAGACGCCGCTCCCTGCTGCCACGGTGGGGAAACCAGTCGGGCTGGCATTCCGTTAAAGCTCCGTCCGTTAAAGCGGGCTCCTAGCCACCTCTGGTACCTTTCATGCTTGCTCCTTCCCAAGAACCCGAAGAAAGAAGGCCACCCAGGCCTGCTTAACCTGGGAGAAGCCCAGCCACCTTGGCATTCTGGCCCTTTTGTTTTTTCTCTCTCTCTTCAACCCCCTCCTTCCCTTTCTTGGGCACTCTCTCTCATGGGGCAGCTGGGCCCAGGATCTGCTGAACCAGCCTGGGAAGGCTAAGCCAGCTCTGCTCTAGGCTTTGGGGCACATAACGCTCTCTTAATTGTCCTTTCCTCTCACGCTGATGGCTGCATCTTATGTCATTTAAGTATTAAGATGCAAGAATCTGTCTGGTCTTTGGTTTCAGATCATTTAAAATGAACCAGCTGAGGTAGAGGAATTCTCCTTAGTATCTCATCTAACTGACTAGAAATTAACATTGGGGTTTGGGGCCAATGTCCTAATTGGTTATAAATCTGCCCTGCTTTGCCCACCATTGACCTGAGCATGTATTTCCCTCGGGGACCCGGAAGAGAGGAGTGGCTATGGCAGGGCAAGATTCACGGCCAAAATCTCTATTAATAGCACGCCTTACTAGCATCTCCGTCTCATTAGTATCAACGGTCAGGCTTTTTAACGGCTCTCTAAAAGTCACACACATTTTTTTAATGTCTAAACTTTAGATGAGCTGTTATAAAAGCACCTTTGTTCTGCATGATGTATTGTACCTTTTAGAATGTACTCATTCTAAAAGGAGAACACCGCCCTTCTCCATCATGCGAGAACCCACTGTTTGCCACAAAGGCAGCATCAACTTCAACAGAAGTTAGTAATCACATACATATACAATCACTGCTCAGTTTGAATTTTTACCTATGAGAGTCTTTGTTAAACCTTTTGTAATATTTTTATTCTTTACTACTGATTTCTATGACATTGCACAAAAATGCCACCCCCCATTTTTCCTCGCTTCTCCGCATTATCCCGAGATCAGTTTTATTCTAGATGTTTAGCCCACAAAGTAAAACGAGGAAAGAATTCCACCCATGTTTATCTACAGAAATAATGGTTTCAAACCTGTTATTCTGTTTTTCTTCTTGGATGCTTTCTCCTTGAGAATTACAGAACTCAGGCTCTAGGCACTACAGCCACCTTCAGACTTCTGTCTGGAATGGACCTGAGCCCAGAGACCTTCCTTACCTTTAGTTGAACTAGATGCACATCCACATGCTTGCTGTCCGAGTCCTGCTGGACTGAATAGGTTAGGTCTCGGACCCTCTCTGAGGTCATCCGGAGCCAGGTCTCAATTTCAGGTAAGTGGAGGACAATCTTCCAGTCGGCCCCTGTATGCAGTGGGGGTGGCTTTTCGTACTGCTGGTCAGAATCCATGTCTTTCATCGCCTCTTCTCCCTCACCCTGCTCCACAGTGGGTGTCAAGTTGATGGCCATGGGTGAAGCATCAGTAGCCATGGGATCCAGGTCCTGTGACCTCAGAGGGGAAAGTGTCACGCTCATGGTTAACATGGAGAAGTCTAAGCCTTACTTCTTTCCAAAACAGCTGAAAGGCAAAAGGAAAAAAGAGAGCAAAAGTCAGACAAGATTCCCAAATAAAGGAATGGTACTTCACAGAAGAAGCAAGATTTCTAAATTAAGCCAAGTTTCTAAATTAAGAAACCATAGCTCATAACAAAAACAGAAAGAGGTGTTTTGAGTTTCTACCAACTAGACCCAAGACCCAGCATTTATCCAGCGACTTCTAAGCTATTGGAAGCGTCCTTCCTATACTGGTTCAATAGGAACACAAAACGGTGTGGTACTGCCTATCCCAACATCCATTCTTGCCTCATTCCTTAATAACAAATTCCTGATTTTCAGTTGTGCATATTCCTGCCAAGAATTTAAAACTACATTCCCTATCTCCATCGGAGCTCACTGTGGTCATGTGGCTAAGTTCTGACCAATGAAGTGTACGGTTTCTTTTTAAGATAAAGTTGACTAGTTTACTAATGATCTAGCTATGTAATTTATCTTTCTTCTGTAACCAGTCTGATATAAAATAACAACTTTTAGGATCTTGTACTTTGAACACATTAAATAGACATTATTTTTAGTTTCAAGAGAAAGTTCTTCAAGGCAATGGGTTTCTTTTCCTTTTCTAAGCCTTTTTCTAGTTCTATACATTCAAGTTAGTTTATAACCCCATTCCTCCAAAGATGAAAGGCAGTTGATCAAAATATGAAATTAAATGTGATTGTCAGAAAGTAGCTATATTTCTTTATATTCTTGAGATTAACTTAATAACAAAAGCAAAATTATTTTACCTACAAACGTGGAAGGGAAAAGTCAAGAAAGCTCCCAGTTTGACTAGGAATATGTAACCTTCCACACAGGAATGAGCACAGGGAATAAAAAGACTTGTTGAATTGACAAAAGCCTTAAGAATAAGTTATTCTCATGATATATTATTTCAGAAGCCTTCTAATGCTGTAGCATACTGCCTCTCCCCCAATTTCTTGAGCATTTTATTTTTAAATTAAATGATAAGGGGGTTTACAGATGAATTTTTGAAAACAAAGTTATTTGCAAAGACCAAAATATTATGTCATAAGGTAAGTTTATCACTTTGGTACCTGCCTTAGAGAATGGTTTTAGGCTTCAACAGCTTTCCACACCTGATTGCAAGAGGGAGAAATCCATGCCCCACATTTTTAACCACCCTTGCATACAATCTTTAAAATAACAATAATACTAGACTTGACTATTTTTTGAAACCAATTAGAAGATATCAAAATTTCACTGGGAGGGATGAAACTCCAGGAAGAGTGAGCTACCACACTACTTCTTAATAAACCATACCCTAGTCTCAGTCTCTGATTCTGATTTCCAAAAGCACTTTAAAAATTTTAATCAATTCACTGCCTTCTGGGGTGGTGAATCACTATTTACAATCACTGTCCCAGAGAAGGAATCTGATACACAAAGGTTAATAAAGGTTTTTAGTGCAAGGTCAAAGAACTAGTAATGAAGAAGTCACTGGTGTCACAGTGGTTCCCTCTTCTAAGAAACCAGACTCAAGCAAACCAGAAAACTAAGTGCCAGGCCAGTGTGAAATGAACTGTTTCACCTTCACCCACACACTCACTCAGCTCCAAGCCCCTACCTAAGAGCCCTGTACAACTGAAAAACAATGCTTGGTCATTGCGTTTTCTCTGAAACCCCTAAATCGAGGCAAGGCCTCCTCTGAAATACATATCTTACTGTAAACTAAAGAACATACCAAAGAATTGGCTCAATGTAATTTATATCCCAACATACATTTCTATATATACTATCAGGCCATGCACCAGGCAGGCACAGTGCAGTTTTGTGTGGTTTGGAGCAAGATGCTCCACATTTGCGGGTCTCAGTTTTCTCATCTGTAAAATGACAAAATTGGACTAAATGATCAATAAGATTCCATCTGACCATGAGAATCTGTAATTACCTAGGGCTATTTATCCAGAGATTTCTAAGCTATTAGAAGCATCCTACCTATACTGAGAGCTATGTAGATACTAAATGATGGACCTCCATTTCACCAAAGCAGGCAAACGGCTTCAATGGAAAGAATGGAAAGAAATAAATTATTACCATGCAAACACATTTTGTAAATCATTATTTACACATTATATGTTGCTAATTCTTTCCAGAGGAATAAATATGGGAGATTCTTCCCTCTGGGAGTGTGCACTTAAGACTGATAAGACAGATGTGGTTATATATGCAAAGGACAAATAGAATAAAATAAAAACATTAAACAAAAATGTAGCTGGGGGCTTCCCTGGTGGCGCAGTGGTTGGGAGTCTGCCTGCCGATGCAGGGGACACGGGTCCGTGCCCCGGTCTGGGAAGATCCCACGTGCCGCGGAGCGGCTGGGCCCGTGAGCCATGGCCTCTGAGCCTGCGCGTCCGGAGCCTGTGCTCCGCAGTGGGAGAGGCCACAGCAGTGAGAGGCCCGCGTACAGCAAAAAAAAAAAAAAAAAAAAAAAATGTATCTGGTGTGGGCTTCCCTGGTGGCACAATGGTAGGGAGTCCGCCTGCCAATGCAGGGTACACGGGTTCGTGCCCCGGTCCGGGAGGATCCCGCATGCCGCGGAGCAGCTGGGCCCGTGAGCCATGGCTTGCTGGGCCTGCGCGTCCGGAGCCTGTGCTCCGCAACGGGAGAGGCCATAGCACTGAGAGGCCCGCGTACCACAAAAAAAAAAAAAAAAAAAAAATGTAGCTGGTGTGCATCACACATGAGTAAAGGGCAAGAAAACCTTATATTCAAGCTGCCAAGGCAAAAGTTACCTGCATCTACAAAATTTCAACCTGCATGTGATGTTTCCATATTTAGCTGATCAGACTATAAACAAGAGAATTTCCATAACCCGAAACAGTGAAGCAAAGCAACACTTTACTCAAGTTTTATTTCAACTTCTATTTACTTTCCTTCATATACAGCTTTGTCCCTGGGGAAGGAATACCGTATGTGTCATAACAGCATAGCAAGCCCAGGAAGTGGCATACAATTGATTAATTACCCATTTTCATGGAAACTAATTACTATAAACATTTAATTTTCAATTCCAATAGTTCACATTTAGATGTACCACCCATGGATAACCAACCTGTATTTCTGATTTTCACAAAAGCACATCTGATTTCCAAGATAAATTTATACTTTAAAGGAAAACTGCCTCATATTGTAGAGATCTACAATAACAATCTTTGTGTGTATTTTTCCTGTCCTTATCATGACTATTCAAGCTTGCTTTCCCATCAAATTAATTACTCCATTTGAATGCAAACAAATAGTAGGAAATTCAACACAACTCTATATATTCTTCTAAATTCTAAGTTTTCTATTTTTTTTTATGCAAGGATCCATGCAATAAGATTCCTTTCTAGTCACAGAGAAATTTAAAAAAAAAAAAAAAAAGCCAGTAGACAACAACTTCTGACCATGCAAATGAAGCACTGATTCAAGTACATACAGATACCCATGCAGTTATATCTCTGGCTGCAAAGCTGCATGAGAGGAGGGATCAACCAGCTTTTTGGAACCCAATGACCTCCTATTCTCCACCCACCCCTCTGCCCCCATCAAATGCTTATCTGTGGCCACGTTTCCAGCATTAGAGATAATACCACCTTGAACCCAGCTGCTGTTAAAAATAACACAGATCAAATCCTTTCCTTTCCACAAACCCAAAGAAGATTCAACATTTAAGGTGCAAAATCCAAAAGCAGTAAAGATTTTAAAGGTTTTTTAAAAAAAATTTGTGCTAAGGCTTTTCTCACCACACTCTATCATCCTACAGAAACAGAAGAAACATACCATGGCTTGCTTACTAACCAAGGACTGGTGCTGCTATCTCCCTGACAGTCCACAAATTTTCAGTCGAAACCTGATGTTAGCAGAATATATTCAATTTGAATAAGACATTTAAATCAGGAGCGTGTTCTTCGACCAAACTAGGAAGCAAAAAATGCAGCTACACACCCATCAAAACTGCCCACCTCTTTCTCCCTTCTCTTGTGATTGTCTCTCTTAAATAAAAGGACAGAAAAGCTGGAAATCAGCTGACTGTACTCACTGTAAATGCTTTTGTCCCTAAAGGTCCTTCAGGATTAAGCGCCTGGCTCCTCCTCCTCCCGCCCCCTCGGGTTCTCTTCTTGTAGCCAAACAAGATAAAGGCCGGTATCAGGGCTGCTTCATGCCAGCAGGACACTGGTGAGTCTGTAAGGCACCAGCTTCAAATGCCCTTAGTGGCCTAAATCTCTTGCAAAGAGAGGGCTACTACACTGTCCCTATTTGGAAGCTAATCTATAAGCTCCAGGCTTGTAAGGTTATAGGCTGGGCTTTTGCAGCAGTGATAAGTGAGTTGAGAAAAAGGAGACAGTTGCCAAAACAAGGATCACTATGGAAAAGAGTATTTGGGTAGACAAAGCACAGTCAGGCACGGTTCAGAAGAACCAAGACTGTATACCCCAAGACTGAGCAAATCCTAAAGCAGGATAAATTTTAAAATGTATAAATAAATTAATAGTACTATAGTAACATAACCAGCTGACAAAGTCAATCTGAGCTAAATGCATTCAAGCCCTCTCTCTTTTCTTAGGAAGAAACTGTTCTTTCCAAACAAGAGCATCTTCACGTGTATAGTTTGAGAGGTAGTCTTATCATCATGTAAATCACCCCCAAACCTAAATACTTACTCTCAATCTTTCTGTGCTCTGCTTACTGCCCCCCAAAATGAGAGACTAAAGCATAATTCAGGCCAAATTAGTGAATCTGCTTGCTACAAAGGACATGTTACAAAACTGGGGTAGAGAAAATTAAGTTAGGCATCACTAAGTGTGCTTTTTTCTCTTGCTTCTTTTTTTTCTTTCATATTCTCATAATCATTCTTCACAGAACCTATTCACAGAGACTGAATTTTGAAAGGGAAAGAAAAGTTCCACTGGAATGTTTTGAATTTTGTCTCTGGCTAGCTCTCATGCTTTGACTGCATTAAGGAAAAATAAATGAACTCAAGAGGTGAACCCTATATCCGATTCCAGGACTCTAGAATCGGGCTCTACAAAAAACCCCACAAAAACAAGCTTAATAAATTGCTTAATTAAATGTCGCAGTCTACCCAGATGAATGAGGCTCTAATTCAACACCTAGTTTTAAATCTTGCTGCCTGTCTTACTCTCTGGCCTCTTGTGAGGTCAAGGGTTGGGAAACTTTAAATGGCTTTAAGCTTTTTAAGAGGAGAGCTGAAGAATTCCTACAAAATATTAAGTTAAATCTACTTAAGGGAAAAAAGAGTGAGTGGCTTTTGTAAGATGCTCTAAGGAAGTTTCCATAATCACTGATTCCTCCTTCTCCTTGGCCCTCTTCTCCTCCCAGCCCCACACCCTCCAGCACTCATCTGGAGTAACACTGATAAGTGAGATCTGTGGTAACCCCAGATTAGGCTCACTTTCTAATCCTCCTGCCATAACAGAGCAGCCTGCAAGTGGATGTCAGTGAGAAGAAAAATCTCAAGCTTTAAGTGCACAGGCTTGGGGAGCAGGAAAGGGAGTGAACACAGCACGTAAATACAGGGGCCCAGACAGATTTCTACAATTTAAAAGACCTTGGTGTTATCACTGATGTTCCCCCCAACACTTTTCCCCTTTACTATATCCTTTTGTATGGCTGTCCCCTCAGGCAAATGGCTGATTACATCTGGTTAATCACACAGAGACCATGCACCCTCTCCTGGGTCTCTCCTCAATCACTGCTAACTCCCTTGCCCAGAGCATAGGGTCTTCTGTCACCCATAACACACTTCATCAATCATCTTCCTTGCTCAAGCCGTCCGTCCTCCTACTACGCGCCCCCACCCTGCATTATTCAGATCCTTCTCCTGTGGCGTGGACACCCAGATTGACTCAGTTAGTCATCACACCTCCCATGTCTTCCTTCCACCACTACAGTAGTCAGCTGCTGTCACTCAGAGATTCATTTGGCTGCATCACCCCACTTGGGGTGGATTTGTAAAAATAATACATAATTTATACAGTTGTTACTTTTATCAATGCTATTGATACAAAGAAAATGAAACAAGATTCATTTCAAATCAACTGACATTACTGAGAATCAACTATATATAAGGCATTATGTATATCTATGACTCATCAGATTTACTTTCAAGGAAATTATAATTTAATGGGGACAATTTCCCTCCCTCCACTCTCCCCTAACACACACACACACACACACACACACACACACACATCTACTGATAACCTATTACATAGGCAGGATGTGGGCAAAGCCTTGTGAGGCCCCAGTGGAATGGCATTAATCCGGGATGGAGGAAACATAAGGAAGAACCTTCACCGAAGAAGGAAATATTTGAGATGAGCTTGTAAAAATGGCTATGATTGGGCTTCCCTGGTGGCACAGTGGTTGAGAGTCCACCTGCCGATGCAGGGGACACGGGTTCGTGCCCCGGTCCAGGAAGATCCCGCGTGCCGCGGAGCGGCTGGGCCCGTGAGCCATGGCCGCTGAGCCTGCGCGTCCGGAGCCTGTGCTCCGCAACAGGAGAGGCCACAATAGTGAGAGGCCCGCGTACTGCCAAAAACAAAACAAAACAAAAAAATGGCTACGATTTAGATGGGCAGAAAGAGAAGGGAGATGGGGAAAGAATTCCAGGCTGGGAGAAATACATGGACAAAGATACCAAGAAGTTGGGAGAATCAGCAAATAATTCAGTGTTGAGAGGAATTGGGAGCTTGATGGGAACTGGGAACCGGAAACAGATAAGGCTATAAGGTAAATTGCAGCCATGTTATAAGAGGGCTTTGAACACCAAACTATGGAGGTTGGAATGAGTCTCACAGGGATCAGGAACTCTAAAAAGATTGCAAAAGAAGAGAAATAAAATTACAGTTGTTTGCTAGAATGAGACAGAAAAATCAATATACAAACTCTTATTTACCAAGAAAATGAAATGAGAAATCAGCATTATGAGAGAATCAACATCTTCTTTTCCAGGCAGACTTCATCAATATAAAATGTAAGGTTAAAAACTTCTTTATAGCCCATACAAAAACAGAAAGAGAGACTGATTCAGATCTAGAAGTCTGACTTTTAGATCAGAGTGATTAAAGGAGTTCTGTGCTCTGTTCTACCTACTCCATTAAATATAAAAAGAGTTCTCCATTTTTAGCTCTCCATTAACCCTAGCATCATAGATTTGAAGTGGAAAAAATTTTAGGATCATTTTATGCAATGTTTTTTCTTAATCTAAAAAGTTTTAATTAATTAAAAAGTAATATATATTAAGTCAAACATTGTAAAAATAGATAACACTGAAGTTAAAAGATCCTCCTCTATCCCAATATTCTCATCCCCAGTCAATAAATGATAAGGGGCTATTTAGCTTTTGTGCCCTCAATATGTAAAGTAGAAAGGAAATGAGCCCTAAAAGAAAAGTTGTCTTTAAAGATTCTGAAGCCTAAATTTGTTGGTTATCTCTACTAATGAAGCAATATAGAAGTGTTTGCTAATGCAGTGTTTATTTACCAGGTATTAATAAGTACTCTACAAAAAGTTGCCCCTGACAAATAAATTGAGAGTGCTAGACAACTTCTGGGAAGAGACAGCCAACTGAATATATGTGTCTAATTTGGCTCCCTCCAGAAACCTCACTAACACTACTGCAGAGTGGTTTTAGTTTGAAATTTGTTTTTGTTTTTTTTTAAGTATAAACACTCAAGAATGGGAGGAAAAATAGTAATAGTTTTGGAAGCTGAAAATCAGATGAACGAGTGATAAATGCCTTAGCCAACCCAAGAAAACAAAATCCTAAACTAATGGCACAGAGAGGAAAGAACCAACCTGATTTTACTTCATAATTCTTTAAGTATTTTGAAATTGCTGGAACCAGATACCTCTGGAACTGGAGATGGAAAAGTATGTAGTGAAAAATTAACTTTACCCAAAAAAAAGTCTGGCCTTTGTTCCAACTCCTAAGAGGTAACCTCTAAACTTTCAGAATTTCCTGAGTGATAGGATTATTTTTGTTGTTCATGGTGGGCCCCTCAGATGACACCTAATAGTCTATACTAACAAGGTGATGCATGATAGGGGCTAGCCAGACAGAAAGACCATTCATGTAATTACAGGGTTGGGGCTTTGAGCAACCACATGGGCAAAGATTCAATCATTCATGTCTAAGTAATGAAGCCCCAATAAGAACTAGGACACTGAAGCTCAAGCAAACTTCCAAAGTTGGCAATACCCCATGAGTATTGTCACACACCAAGGGCAAGAGGTAGTGCATCCCTAAGGACATGGAAGCTTTGTGTTGGGAAACTTCTCAGTCCCAGATTCCACCCTATGTGTTTCTTCCTTTGGCTGGTTCTGATTTGTACCCTTTTGGTATAATAAAACTATAATTATAAGTATAGCACTTTCCTGAGCTCTGTGAGTTGATTTATCAAATTATCAAATCTGAAGGAATCTGTGAGAACCTCCAAATTTATCATTAGCTAGTCTCATGTGAGGACAGCCCTGGAGACCCCTGAACCTGCAGCTGGTGTCAGAAGTCTTGGGCAAACTAGACAGTCTTGGAGAACTGTACCCTTAACCTCAAGTTCGGCCTAACTCTGGGTAAAGGGGCAATGACACATTGAGAAGATTAATTCTGATTTAAAAATGTTTAGAAGCAGTTAGAATTCTAGGTCTTTCCTTACTCTGTGTTGCTGGGTAGGTGTACCACTCCAATTCTAGAGCTTTATTCTCCAGAAAGAATCAATCAAAGGGTCTCTGGACTAAGGGACTCTGGGCAGTTGAGTATAGAGTTACCTTGAAAATAGGTGAATTAAGTTAACATAGGCATTCTGAGTGCTGAGACCATCCCCAGTCCCCTTCCACAACTTGACTCTCCTAAGCCTTTATCCTCCAGTTAGCAGACTAGAGACCACCCCCCCAAGAAGATCTGATCAGTCCAAGAAGACATGATAATGAAAATTGGCACATCCAGATCACCCTACAATGACATTCAGTCAATAGGCCTACCCACGCACTGAGAGCATTCAATCAGCTTTCTAGTCTCCTACTCTTAAATATGATCAGGCAGTCAAGGATTAGCAGAGATGAAGGGAAAACTCTAAGTTGGATAACAGGCCCAAAGGAAGCAAACAAAAAACCTCAACCTAGAGGAAAGATTATGCAAGGAGAAGATGATTTTGGTGAAAAAGAAAAATGATCAGAGATAAGCTATTGTATCCATGAAACAAGAACAGAATTTTATTTTTTAAAAGAAATATTTACAGAACAAAAATAATTTGGCAAAATAAAAACATGATTGCAAAAAGGGAAATCTCAATACAATGGCTGAAAATAAAGTTGAGGAAATCTCACAGAAAGCAAAGAAAAAGATAAATAGACAAAAATTAGGAGAGAAAGATAATTAGTGACCAATCCAGGAGGTCTAACACCTGAAGAACAGGAGTCCCTGAAGGCAAAAGGGAAGAGAAAGGAAAATATCATTAATAAAATCTTTTGAGAAGTGAAGGACGTGAGTCTCTACATTAAAAAGACCCATCTAGTGTATGAAAATAGACTCACACTAAGGCACTTTATTGAAATCCCAGAATATTAGGAAAATAAGATTTGGGTTAGAGGTAGAGGTATATACAAAGAATTATAATTTAGATTGCTTTGGATTTCTCAACAGCACCTGTGATACTGTGATTTATAATAAAAATATATATTTGGTCTTTGTCCCCATTTCTGGCACACAGCGCCTAAAGCTCTTGGAAAGTCCAAAGCACAAAAGCAAGGAGAGCATCTTTTGTTATAGTATTTGTTCTTTTGTCCTCAGTTCCTGAAATAGCTCCAGAGCCATAATGGTGAAAGGAGTCTTGTTATTCTTATAAGTCCCTTTCAACCACACCTGAGTTTATGTTAATGAGGTGACTTTCAGAAGGGATGGGGGCTGATTGCCAGGGAAACCAACCCTGATTAGGAGGTTGGAACTGTTGGTCCCACCCCCCAACCTCTGGGGAGAAGAGTGAGGCTGGAGGTTGAATCAGTCACCAATGCCAATGATTTAATTAATCATGCCTGTGCAATAAAGCCCCCATAAAAGCCCAAAAGGACAGGCTGTGGAGAGCCACAAGATTGGTGAACGAGAATGCATCCACATGCTGGGTAGGTGGTATGCCCCAAACTCCACAGACAGAAGCTTCTATGCTCGGGACCCTTCTAGACACTGCCCTATATACCTCTTTATCTGATTATTCATTCATATTCTTTAATATCCTTTGTAACAAACTGGTAATCTAGTAAGTAACCTGTTCTCCTCAGTTCTGTGAGTAGCTCTAATAAATTAATCGAACCTAAGGAGGGGTCATGGGAACCTGAGGAGGGGGGTGATTTACAGCCAGTCAGTCATATCCACAGGAAACAATCTGGATTTGCAATTGGTACCTGAAGTGGGTAGGGAGAGGGGGGATGTCCTGTGGGACTGAGCCCTTAACAGGTGGGATCTGACACTATTTTCAGGCAGACAGTTAAATTATAGGACACCAAGCTGGTATCACTGAGTCGCTTGGTGTGGGAAAAACCACCACACATTTGGTGATCAGAAATGCCAAAAGTGAAGAACAGTACTGAGAGCGGAAGAGACACACAGGAGTGTGACCTTCCATAAGAGCAACATTGGAAGCTAAAAGACAATTGTTTTCCTCGAGAAGGAAAAAGAGGGGACTTCCCTGGCAGTCTTCCCACTGCAGAGGGCATGGGTTCGATCCCTGATGAAGGAAGTAAGAACCCTGCATGCCGCAAGGTACGGCCAAAAAAATTTTTTTTTAATTTTTAAAAAGGAAGGAAAAAGAACTCTAGCATATAATTGTATACTGAGAATAATACAGTTTGATAAAAATCAAATGTGAGGATAGAATAAGAGACTATTTTCCAGACATTTTCTCAAGAGATACCAGTCTCTTTGGTAGATACTCTACCAAAAAAAAAGAGTAAACCAAGAAAGAGGAAGTCAGGAGACACAGCAAACAGGAGATCTAGCACCCCAGGGTGGTGAGGAAGAGAACTCTAAGGATGCCAGCCATACACCTGGGCAAGGAAGGCATCCAGCACAGATTGGAACAGGTCACAAGGCTCTCAGAAAGACTTCTTGAAACAGATGACACTGAAAGAAAACCTGATGCAAATGAACATACCAAGAACAGATTTATTGATCTAGTGGAGAATTGGGGTTGAATTAAACACATAGAAAACTAAGCAAACAACAACAATAAACTCTAGAAAAAAGTTAAAAGGTATACAAAAATAGAATAGGAATTATATTATTCTATGAGGTTTAGCTAAAAATTGCATTTACATATTCTTAATATAAACACTAAATGTTGGTATAATCCAAATCACAACATAATTTTACAGGAAGAACTGGGGGGGTAAGAATTGTGTGTGTGCACACATGTGCACGTGTGCCCCTGTGAGAGAAAAGTAAGAGAGAGAGAGGGATGGGATCAGGGAACAAGCTAAATAAACTCCCATCTTTCATAGTGAGAACTCAATAGATTAAAAAAATAGAAAAAATACTCAGGAGGTAGCCATACCATTCTGTTGTTTTAAGATGAAGGTAGTTACGAAAGAATCAGCTAACAGATGAAAAATGGTTGCCTCTGGAGAATGGGAAATGGAAAAGAAGGTCTAAGGGCTGCTGTTTGTCTAAAATCCCAAAACTACTTGACTCTCAACTATTTGTGTATAAACACATAACTTTAAAATATCTAGATTAAAAAATGAAAGTGTTTCTTAATTGAGGGACAGGGCTTTAATACTCTCTGATATATTGAGAATCTCCAAATAAGGGGTAGGAATATTTGGTGCCTTAGTTCCCAAACTTATTTGACTATGAAAATGATTATTTTTGTTTTGTTTTGTTTTGGGTAGAGAATGTCACCAGACTGGATGGGGCACTCAGTTAAAATGCTAAATTTAAACTTGTACCTACCCACTTGTTTAAACACTATATTTTTAAATACAAAATGCTTACTGTGATTCAGTTCAATAATAAGGTTGTATTTGTGTCAGTCCAATAATTCCTTTAAGAAATAAGTCTTCCTATGAACTAAATCTGATATCATGATGAAAGCCACAGGTGATTAAGTGACTGAGTTTACAGGTTATTTCATTATTTGTCCCATGAGTAGATTTGTTCTGGAGTGAATAACTTTTATTTCTGAAGACAACTGAATCAGACTGAAATACAAAATAATGAACTTAAGCCAAATCTTTCAACTAATATTACATTTGTTTGTGCTACTCATGCTGCAACTTGAGAACACTTCAAATAACTACCCACACTGCTGTTCTTTCATAAACAGAAAGCATTTTATGGGTGATGAACCCTCATAAAGACCAGGATTTTCAAAAGCATTATTTCCTATCCACTGTTATTTCCTACTCACCCTAACCTCCCAGACATGCAAAAAAAGATTTTCTTTAGAAGATTCTGATGTCAGATTTAAAAATACTAATGGAGACAGCAAAGGTTCTTAATATCCAAAGGTCTGATGTGATCAGAGATCCTCCCTCTGAATGCTCTTTACTACAGAAAGAATAATTAAAGGTCTGGTACTATATTTACTTTTCAAAGAAACAATTTCAGCACGGTAGAATCTATTTATTTCAAATATTTTACCATCATTTTGCTTTAAAATTTTTGTATCAAATTCATTAGATACTGTCAAGCGTTTCTGCCCATGTAGTCATCTAACTTGAAGGTGGGTGTCTGATAAAGTATGACTTGCTCCAACATGAATTGGTGTTTTAAAAAATAATTCCTATAACAAATAAAAATTCTACATCATGGATCTTCAAGGAAAAATAAAATATATATTTTCTAATGAAAAGCAGATACATAGTACAAGCCCATATTTATTTAGTGTTCTGTATATGCTGGTAGACAATAAAAGCATGGGGCATGAACTAGCTTAGCATAAATTCACATTCATTTAATTTTGTCTTTTTCTTAATAAATTATTGATTCTCTTGCCTAAGAAAATAAATAGCAATAATAGAAAGTGCTGAGTAAGAGCTAATGACTTAAAAGCCTCTAAAAGCCTAAAAACCTAGCAGATCCTTCACCAACCCTAAAAATTGTTAGATTGAATATTACCAGATGTTTTGACAGATCTTCCTTTCAGCATATAGAAAAAAATATTTTATTTTTTTAATTTAGGTGGCTCCTCTAAATCATAGGGGTAAAAGGGACAAAATGATGAATACTATAACAGATCAACCCATACTCTCTCCCCTCTGTAACACAGCTAAAGCTTAAGTTGAAATCAAAAACCCTCCAGCCATTAGATTTTATCACTTACCACCAACCTAGTCTAGCTGTGGTGTGGGAAGGGAGCAGCAGTTTCCCAGAGAGGTCATCATTTCTGAGGCTTTCACTTCTTGCTCTCCTTAGGTAAGTCTTGGATAAGACTTTATCATCGAGCACATGAGTACCTGGCAGTCATCCAAGAGTGATTCAGATGCATTAAAACTGACTAAGATTTTTATTTTAATTTTTCATATCTTCCTTACCAATAGTTAAAATTGATATGACACTCAGAAACAGTAGTTCCTTCTCCAATAGTCTCAGAAAAGCATGTTTATAATTTTTCAGTTAATGCTTCACAATCATATCATACATCACATGACACAGATATTTTGGGTCTTACTTAGTCATTTGCAGCCAAATACAAAAGAACCTCAGACAACTTCTGCTTGTCATAGCTTCTATTCATTGTGCCCTTTGCCCTGATCCTCTCATTGTTAATAGTTCCATATGATTCCTTGATCTGGATATTAAACGTCTTTTGAATGAATTTCTTCAACAAGAGATGTTACTTCATACGCTTGGAAATGAACAATCGAGAATATTTCTTCAATATGTAGCCGACAATTTTCAAAATAAGAGTATTTGGAATGACCCTTTAATTAAACTGGAGTCTACAAGGTGAGAGTTTTGTTTCATTTTTTTAAATAATGTAACACAAGCAGCTGAGAGAATATGGTTTTTCTTTGCTTCCACCATAATGCTCAAAATAACATGAAGAAAACAGATTTAGACGGCTTTATAAGGAAGCAGAGGAATATAATGGCCTGACAGTTTTATGTATACCACAGTTTAAAGAAAAAAGGAATTTAATGAGCATCTCACTTTGACACTTTCCTGGTGCTATGGAAAACAAGTGAGTCAACACTTGTTTACCATCCACCTTCCAGGAACTTCAGGTCTAGGAAAGGAAGAACTAGCAGGGCTTCCCTGGTGGCACAGTGGTTGAGAGTCTGCCTGCCAATGCAGGGGACACGGGTTCGTGCCCCAGTCTGGGAAGATCCCACATGTCGTGGAGTGGCTAGGCCCGTGAGCTATGGCCGCTGAGCCTGCGCGTCTGGAGCCTGTGCTCCGCAACGGGAGAGGCCACAACAGTGAGAGGCCTGTGTACTGCAAAAAAAAAAAAAAAAAAAAAAAAAAAAAGGAAGAACTAGCAGCTTCTGTGTGTACTTACTTGTCAACTGAACTATAGAGAGAAATAGGTTGGAGAAAAACTGATCTTGAACATAAAGAATAAGTCTGTACTTTTTTTCCATTTTTTCCTTTTTTTACCAGCTTTATTGAGATATAATTGATATATAAAATTGTGTACAATTAAGTGCATGTGATGATTTGATACACAGAAATATTGCAAAATGATTACCACATAAGGTTAGTTACATCCATCAACTCACATAATTATGATTTTGTGTGTCTGTGGTGAGATCACTTAAGATATAGTATTATTAACTATAGTCACAAGGCTGTCCAATAGATTCCCAGGACCTAATCATCTTATAACTGGAAGATTTTCTCTCTAACAACCACTATTCTACTTTCCATTTCTATGAGCTTGGCTTTATTTTAGATTCCACATACAAGTAAAATCATACAGTATTTGCCTTTCCTGTCTGACTTTTAGCCCTCAGGTCCATCCATGTCACAAATGGCAGTATTTCCTTTTTCATGGAATGAATATATATATATATATCACCTTTTATTTACCCATTTGTCTGTTGATAAACACAGATTTTTCTCATATCCTGGCTATTGTGAACAGTGTTTCAATAAACACGGGGGTAGAGATATCTCTTCCAGATTGTGATTTCATTTTCTTTAGATATATACCCAGAAGCAGGATTGCTGGATCATATGGTAGTTCTATTTTTAATTTTTTGAGGAACCTTCATACTGTTTTCCATAGTAGCTACATCAATTTATATTCCCATCAACAGTGCACAAGAGTTCCCTTTTCTCCACATCCTTACCAGCACCTGTTGCCACTTGTCTCTTTGAGAATAGTTATTCTAATAAGTGTGAAGTGATACCTCACTGTGGTTCTGATTTGTATTTCCCTGATGATTAGTAACATTGAGCAACTTTTCTTGTACCCGTTGGCCATTTGTATATCTCTTTGGAAAAATCTCTATTCAGGTCCTCTGCCCATTTTTTAAATTGGACTATTTGCAGGGGGTGGGTTGTTATCAAGTTGTATAAGTTTCTTACATATTTTGGATGTTAACTCCTTATCTAATATATGGTTTGCAAATATTTTCTCCCATTCCATACACTGCAAAAACTCTCTCTTCACAATTGAGTATTCCTGGCTCCTTTGTCAAATATGAGTTGACCATACATGCATGGTTTTATTTGTAAGCTCTATGCTCTATTCCATTGGTCTATGTGCCTGTTTTTATGACAGTACCATGCTGTTTTGATTACTATATCTTTGTAGTATAGTTTGAAAATAGGACCTGTGATGCCTCCAGCTTTTTTGTTCTTTCTCAAGATTGCTTTGACTATTCAGAGCCTTTTGTGGTTCCACACAAATTTTAGGATAGTTCTTTTTTCTATTTTTTGTGAAAAATACCATTGGAATTTTAATAGAGACCACATTAAATCTATATATGGCTTTGAGTAATATGGACATTTTAGTAATATTAGAGAGGTGGCCAAGATGGTAGAGTAGGAAGACCCTGAACTCACCTCCTTCCACAGACACACCAAAATCACAGCTACTTATAAAGCAACTATGAGAACAACCTGAAGACTAGCAGAAAAGGTCTTCTACAACCAAAGACATAAAGAAGGAAGCATAAGATGGGTAGCAGACACAGTATAGCCAGGACTCAGATACCTGGGTCAGCTACCCACAAATGGGAGGAACATCATAACTGTAGAGACCCCCAGTGAGTCCTCATGCAGAGGCCCAAACCTCACATCAGGCTCCCCAAGCCAGGGCTCCTGCACTGGGAAGACAAAGCCAGGACATCTAGCTTTGAAAACCAGCGGGATTTGTTTGGGAAAGCAAGAGGGCTACAGGAAACAAAGACTCCACTCTTAAAGGGCACACACAATACCTCACATGCTCTGAGTCCCATCACAGAGGCAATAGTTTGAAAAGAGTCTGGGTCAATCCACTTGCTGATCTTGGAGAGCCCTCTGGAGAGGCAGGAGGCAACTGGGACTCCCCGCTTAAGACAGAGACACTTAGAGCAGCCATTCTGGGGAGTCTGTTCTACCACAATAACACCAGCACTGGCAAGTGCCATTTTGGAATCCTCTCTCTAGCCTATAGCACCAGGGACATAACTCAACTCACCAGTGAACTAGCACCAGCCCCAAACTTGGCCCCCCTCCAAGGCTGTGCAGACAGCCACATGGGGACTCAAGTCTGACCTCCAGTGAGCAAGCACCAGCCCCTAGCCCCCAAGGCCATGCATATAGCTGCAGCAGGACCTAGCCCCAACCTCCAGCAGGCCAACACCAGGCCCTAGTCCCTCTGGGCTGCACAGACAGCCACAGGGGGACCCAGCCTCACCCACCGCCAAGCCACACAGCCCACTGCACAGGAAGCCTACCCTAAAGCCACCACATGAGGCATGACCTTACAGCCAATCAGGCCAGGGGAGAGCTTGGTCTACCAGTGCACCCACAGTAATCAGCCCCAACACAATAGAAAGGCAAACTCATCCCACATTGAGGGCAACACTATAGTGTATAGCTCTGGTGACCAGAGGGGAGTGCTTCTGGGCCCTATAGGACATCTCCTACTTGAGGCCACTTCTCCAAGATTGAGAAATGTAACCAACTTACCTAACACATTGAAATAAACACAGAGAACTGAGCAAAATGAGGAGACAGAGGACTATGTTCCAAACAAAGAAATGAGACATAACCTCAGAAAAAGAACTAAACAAAGTGGAGATAAGCAATCTATCCAAAAAAGTGTGCAAGGTAATGATCATATAAAGATGTTTTCCAAACTTGGGAGAAGAATAGATGAACAAGTGAGAATTTCAACAAAGAGTTAGAAAATATAAAGAACAGTGCTGAAGAATACAATAACTGAAATAAAAATATACACTAAAAGAAATCAACAATAGATTAGATGATAAAGAGGAACAGATCAGCAATCTGGAAGACAGGATAGTGGAAACCACCCAAGCTAAACAGAAAAATGCAAAAGGAATTTCAAAAAATGAGGATAGTTTAAGAGACCTCTGGGACAGCATCAAACATACTAACATTCATATCATAGGGGTCCCAGAAGGAGAAAAGAGAAAGAAAGGGGCAGAGAACTTCTTTAAAGAAATAGCTGAAAACTTCCCTAACCTGGGAAGGAAAACAGACATCCAGGTCCAGGAAGCATACAGAGTCCCAAACAAGATCAACCCAAAGAGGTCCACACCAAGACACATTCTAATTAAAATGGCAAAAATTAAAGATAAAGAAAGAATCTTGAAAGTAGCAAGAGAAATGCAACTAGCTATACACAATGAAACTTCCATAATATTATCACCTGGCTTTTCAGCAAAAACTTTGCAGGCCAGAAGGGAGTGGTACAATATATTCAAAATGAAAGGAAAAAACCTAAAACCTACCTGGCAAGCTTATCATTCAGATTTGAAGAAAATATAAAGAGTTTTACAGAAAAGCAAAAGCCAAAAGGGTTTAGCACCACTAACCTGGCTTTACAAGAAATGTTAAAGGGACTTCTCTAAATGGAAAAGAAAAGAATATTGTGAAAGGAAAAATCTCACTGGTAAAGGCAAACATACAGTAAAAGTACTAGATCAACCAGTTATAAAGCTAGTAGAAAGGTTAAAACACAAAAATAGTAAAATCACTATATCCACAGTAAGTAGCTAAGGCATACACACAACAAAAAGACATAAAATATGATGTCAAAAACATTAAACATGGAGATGGTAGTAAAACTGTAGGGTGGTTAGAATGTGCTCAAACTTAAAAGATCATCAATTTTAAATAATCATATATATGAACCTCATGGTAACCACAAACCAAAAACCTATAATACACACACACACACACACACACACACACACACACACACACACACAACACAAAAGAGAAAGGAATCCAAGCATACAATTAAGACATCAAATCACAAGGGAAGACACCAAAAGAAGAAGAAAGGAACAAAAAGAACTACAAAAACAACCAGAAATCAATTAATAAAATAACAGGAAGCACATAATCATCAATAATTACTTTAAATGTAAATGACAGAGTGGCTGAATGGATAAAAAAACAAAACCCATATATATGTTGCCTATAAAAGACTCACTTCAGATCTAAAGAAACACACAGACTGAAAGTGAGGGGATAGAAAAGGTATTCCATGCAAATGGAAAGGAATAGAAAGCTGGGGTAACAATACATATATAAGACAAAACAGACTTTAAAACAAAGTCTAAGACTTTGTAAAAAGAGACAAAGAAAGACATTACATAATAATAAAGGAATCAAACATCAGGAAGATATAGCAATTATAAATATATATGCACCCAACATAGTACCTAAATACATAAAGCAAATATTCACAACATAAAGGGAGAAACTGACAGTAATACAATGATAGTAGGGGACTTTAATACCCCACTTAAATTGATGGACAAATCATCCAGATAGAAAATCAATAAGGAAACACTAGCCTTAAATGACACATTAGACCGGATGTAATTAATAAATATATACAGAACACTTTATCCAAAACAGCAGAATACACATTCTTTTCAAATAACATGCTAGGCCACAAAACAAGTCTCAGTAAGTTTAAGAAGATTGAAATCATATCAAGCATTTTTTCCAACCATGATAATATGAGACTAGAAATGAACTGGAAGAAAAGACTGCAAAACCGGAAACAAGTGGAGGCTAAAGAACATGTTACTAAACAACCAATGGAAATCAAAGAAGAAAATCAAAAAATACCTGGAGAAAAGTCAAAATGGAAACACAACAACCCAAAATCTTGGGACTCAGCAAAAGCTAAGAGGGAAGTTTATAACAACACAAGCCTACATCAGGAAACAAGAAAAATCTCAAATAAAAAATCTAACCTTACACCTAAAGGAATTAGAAAAAGAATAAAGAAAACCCAGAGTTAGTAGATGGAAAGAAATAATAAAGATAGTGGAAATGAATAAAATAGAAACTAAAAAAACAATAGAAAAGACCAATGAAACTAAGATCTTATTCTATGAAAGGATAAACAAAATTGATAAACCTTTAGCCAGACATGCTACTGACGTCACACTTTACATCTTTTTATGTTGTACATCCATTACCAAATTATTGTAGCTATAGTTATCTTTAATGTTATTGTTTTTTAACTTTTATACTAGAGACATAAAAGTGTTTCACACACCACCATCATATTAATAGGGTATTCTGAATTTGACTATATATTTAACTTCATCAGTGAGTTTTATACATTTTCATGTTGCTATTTAGTGCCCTTTCATTTCAGCTTGAAGAACTCCCTTTAGCATCTCTTGTAAGCAGGTCTAGTGGTGATGAACTCCCTTAGCTTTTGATTGTTGAGGAATGTCTTTATTTCTCCTTCATTTCTGAAGGACAGTTTTTGCCTACAAGGCAAAAGGGATATAGTATTCTTGGTTGGCAGGATTTTTTTCTTTTAGCACTTTGAATATATCATCTCACTCACTCCTGAAATGCACAGTACTGCAGAGAAATCCACTGATAACCTTATGGGGTTTCCCTTGTATGTGACAAGTCATTTTTCTCTTGCTGCTTTCAAAATCCTCTCCTTTCTTTGACTTTTAACATTCAATTGTAATGTGTCTCAAAGTAATCTTTGGGTGGATCTCATTTGGGATCCTTGGAGCTTCCTGTAACTGAGTGTTCATATCTTTCCTAAGATTTGGAAAATTTTCAGCTATTATGTCTTTCTTTAATCTTTCTGACCTTTCTCTCTTTTTCTTCTGGGACTCCCATGATGAGAATGTTCATTTGTTTGATGATGTCCATAATTCAGGTAGATTTTCTTCAGTCTTTTTCATCTTTTATCCTTTTTGTTCCTCTAACTGGCTAATTTTTTTGAGGTTAATTTGTGCTTTTATTTGCTAGTATAACTTAACTACAATGGCCTGAAAACTTTTTTGATATAAAATATATTTTATATATTTTATATCAAATATAAAATATATTTGATATAAAATGTATATAAAATACATTTTATATCACAATCCAACAAACACACACTTATCTAATATGTATACATATATAAGTGAAACAAAAGTTTTCTAACTGGCTAATTTTAAATGACCTGTCTTCTAGTTCACTGATTCTTTCTTCTGCACAATCAAGTCTGCTGCTGAAGCTCTCATTGAATTTTTCAGTTCTGTCATTGCATTGTTCAGCTCTAGGATTCCTGTTTCATTCTTTTCTATGGTCTCTATTTCTTTATTAAGCTCATTTTGTTCATGCATTGTTTTCCTGAGATTGTTTAGTTGTCTATTTGTGTTCTCCTGCATTTCATTGTTTTTTAAGATGATTATTTTCAATTATTTGTCAGGCAAATTATAGATCTTCATTTCCCTGTGGTTGGAGCTTTTTTGGTTTCCTTTGGTGGTGTCATATTGCCTGACTCTTCATGATCCATGTAGCTTTGCATTGTTTTTTGTGCATTTAAAGGATTGAACACCTCTTCCAGGCTTTACAGACTGGTTCCAGCAAGAAAATACCTTCTCCTGTCTGTTCCTTGGGTTGATAGGATTACCTATAGAATCACAGTTATGCTGGGTTGGAGCTGGTTATGAGGTTGTTGCTGGGTATGCGGTGAGACCTATGGTTGGCAGGCTTGTTATCAGGGTCTCAGGTGGATATGGATCATGCCTGGTGCCCAGGTGGCTAGAACTGCCTCTAGTACCTTATTCAGTAAGGTGGTGCTGGGATAAGTGTCCACTTCAGGGTCCACAGTGGGGTCTTCAGACAGTGGATCTATTACCAGATGTGTGGCAGGTATAGTGTCCGGGACGATTGCTGCCTGGTCACTGGATGGGTCCCTGTGTGGGCAAGACTGACCCTGGACCATGGCTGAGAGAGGCTGAAAGCAAGCCCCAGGGCTGTTGCAGTTTCCACAGCCAAGACTGAAGTCTGCAGACCTGCCTCTGGAGGCATGGATCAGTGTGTCTCCCACCAGGTCCCTGAGCAGGCTGGACTGGTCCCTGACTGTGACTAGAGGGGCTAAAGCCAAGTGTAGGGCCTTTCAGGATCTCCTGAAGCACAGACATGTCTCCCACCTGGTCCCTGAGCCAGCGTAACTGCTCATGGACTGCGGCTGGGAGGGCCTGGAACCAAGTATAGGGCCCTTTCAGGATCTCCAAGAGTTCAGACAGCAGTGTCTGCTGCCTGGTCTCTGTGCCAACAAAACTGCTAGCAGACTGAGGCTGTGAAGGGACTGGAGTAAAGGGCCCTTTCAGGATCTCTGAGGGCACAAATGGGAGTGTCTCCTGCTGGGACCCTACAGCCTCAGGACTGTTGGCAGACTGGCAGACTGTGGCTGTGAGGAAGCTAAAGCCACATATAAGGCCCTTTCAGGTTCTCCTGGGATGCAGATGAGAGTTTCTCCTGCCTGGTCCCTATGCCAACAGGCCTGCTCATGGATTGTGGCTGGCAAGGGACTAATGCCTAGTCTAAGGCCCTTTCAGGATCTTCAGGGCACAGATGAGAGTATCTTCTGCCTGGTCACGTCTCTGTACTTTTTTGTTGTTGTTGTTAACATCTTTATTGGAATATAATTTGCTTTACAGTGTTGTGTTAGTTTCTGCTGTATAACAAAGTGAATCAGCTATATGCATACGTATATCCCCATATCCCCTCCCTCTTGTGTCTCTCCCCTATACTTTTTTTTTTTTTTTTTGCGGTACGCGTACCTCTCACTGTTGTGATCTCTCCTGTTGCGGAGCACAGGCTCCGGACGTGCAGGCTCAGTGGCCATGGCTCACGGGCCCAGCCGCTCCACAGCATGTGGGATCTTCCCGGACTGGGGCATGAACCCGTGTCCCCTGCATTGGCAGGCGGACTCTCAACCACTGCGCCACCAGGGAAGCCCCCACTATACTTTTAAACTAAGTTTCTGAGACTATAGTACAAAAAAAAAAAAAAAGCTGACTATCATTACCAGGGTTCTCATAACCTTTTACATTTACACTTATATATTTAACCTTCTTTTAATATAACAAGATTTATATATATATATTTAAATATAACAAGGTTTATAGTATAACATGATCTCTGTGATCATGCATACTTTTACCATGAAATTTAAAATAATTATCTTTATGAGGGCAGAACATTTTAAAATAGCATCTTGGGACCACGCTATGCAGCAGTCATTTGAATTAAATAACATTGTTTTTTATTATTCTAAAAGTAATCAAAAGTCTTAAAATAACAATGGTAATTCTTAAACACTTGAGTATCTGCTCAGTTAAGGCACTGCGGTAAGCACATGTGCAAAAAAATCACCTTAAAAACCTTAGGAAATGCATGTGTATTGCATACAATAACACTGTAGGATGACATCATCCGATGGCTAATAGAGTCTTCTACACCCATGTATTGCATTACACCTCCCAAAGAATTCAACATCATGCAGATTGAACCCCTTTGTCTTCTTGTCGTTATTTCTTTTTCCAGTATCACCAGATATTTCTGTGTCCATGAAATATTTACAGATAAAAATATCTTAAACTCTCATTCTTAGGGTGTAATTGGATCAATTACCTCCATTCAAAATTCAACTGGGGAGAGGGGTTAAAAATACATAAAATTGGGCTTCCCTGGTGGCGCAGTGGTTGGGAGTCCGCCTGCTGATGCAGGGGACGCGGGTTCGTGCCCCGGTCTGGGAGGATCCCGCGTGCCGCGGAGCGGCTGGGCCCGTGAGTCATGGACACTGGGCCTGCGCGTCCGGAGCTTGTGCTCTGCAACTGGAGAGGCCATAACAGTGAGAGGCCTGCGTACCACAAAAAAAAAAAAAAAAAAAAAAAATACATAAAATAATTACTTCTTTTTCAAACTCAACATAATCCAAATTTAATTATCTGAACAGAGGCAAGTTTAACATAGTGAGTGGATTAGTCTGGTAAGTTATTCAAGGTCATCTGCTCCCTGGAGTAAGATTAATTAGAGACCTAAACTACCAGAAGTTCATTTTGTCACTCTCATTTGTAACTTGGCTATAAAGTAAAAGGCCTTCAAATTTTTCCTCAATGCTTTGTGTCATCTTCATAAACAATGCCTAGAGAATAAGGATAAAATATATCAATATATTCATTCAGCTGCAAAATTTGACAAGGTAAGCTCTGACAGCCAGCAGAACAAATGTTCTGAACAGAAGACATAGAGATTCTATATGAACATAGATAGTGACCAGAGCATGATTTCCCAAAACATGGTCTACATAATACTGGTCCTGTAAAGTCCTTGTAAGAAAGGGTTCAGAGGTTGAATACATCTGGGAAACACTGTTTACACACTTCCCCTAGGGGAGATACACAGCACACGTTAGCCCCTGGGAGTCTTCGGAAAGAAACTTAATTTTGTTTAATCCAGTATTTTCCAAACATTTTTCTGCATTAACAGAACTTGTGCTCCTTGGGACACACTTTGGGGAACACTACTCTGGAAAACTTCAAGTATTCTTTATATACAAAGAGTGTGGATTCCAGACCTCGTGTAGTCAAAAGCAAGAAGTCTTTTGTCTTTTGACTTCAGCAGTCCCTTCCTCTGTCTGCCCAGCCTGACCCAACTGCAATCTACCAGTATTAAAAGAAGAAAAGACTACAAGTCCTGCTTAGTTTTCTATTTTATTTATCTTTTAATTTCAACTTGAATCTCTCATTCTGCATTTGATAGGTGTATGTCTCTTTTGATATTTTCTTAGTTTCAGACCGGGACCCTTAATCTGACATTCTAGATTCTGGTTAGCCAAATCTATGACTAACTTCTGGCATTTTTTATGCTCAGTGTCTAGGTTTCCCTTTGATCCTCTGCAGATACCTGTCAATTTAGGTTTCTACTTTGGACTCATCCTTCTGCCTGTGACAGATTCAATAAAGGCAAACGCCAAACTGTGACAATGAGAATATGCTCCATAAAGACACAGAAATCCAACAATGTTTCATGCAGCTTGGATTCACCCATCAGTCAATGAGGAAACACTTGAAGAGCTTCTTCTGTCATCAAGAGCTGTGACAAATTCAGCAGAAAGCACACTGGCAGGGCACTTCACTTTGAGTTATGTTTGGGGATGAGTTGGAGCAGAAGGCAAGAGAGAAATTTGTGGTTCAATAACTATGAAATTTCCCCATCCTATGGCTGTATAATTACAAGATTTAAGAATGGTTTTCCCTGAAACTTTTATTTTGTCCCTATGACTACCCCTTACTTGCTTAATGCTATCCTTACATGGTACCTTTGGGTGATCAGGACAAGAAGCTGTTAAAAAGAAAGACAGGCAATTTAAAGCAGTATATTCAATCCTAAGGCCCTCTAGATAGCCTCCACAGTAGAAATCCAGGAGACACTGTATATAAAATGGCAACCTGCCTTACTTAGTCTGGTCCTATATTTCTTAACGAATACAAATGCCTTTGATTAAAGAGAAAAGATGGTAGGATGGGCTGAGAGTAGGTGTAGACAATGCGCTTTTGTTTGTCTTAATCTTGAATCTGGAGGCTTTCATTGTAAACAAGGCAATCAATCCTACACTTGCCATTTAAGACGCTGCTAGAACCCCAGATTCCCTCTGTTGGGAGTCTGCCTCTCTCTAGAGACAGTAAAATGAAGAGTCTCTGGACTACAGGATACAAACACAATTGAAGGCAGAGGTACCATACCCTACGCTGAAGAATTAGGTCAACATATACTTATTTAATGTTTAGATCTCATCTATTCTTCCACTCAGATCCCAGAATGCTATCAGCATGGCCTTAACCCTCTAGTCAGGAGGTTGGAATCTGATGAGATCCAAAGGAAAGACTGAAAGATATTGTTGAGGGAGGATATTCCATCAGTAAATGGCTCATATCACCCTGTAGCATGATTTTTCAACCTTGATACTATTGACATTTGGGGACAGATAATTCTTTATTATAAAGAGCTGACCTGGGACTTCCCTGGTGGCAGTGGTTAAAAATCTGCCGCCAATGCAGGGGACATGGGTTCAATGCCTGGTCCAGGAAGATCCCACATGCTGTGGAGCAACTAAGCCCGTATGCCACAACTATTGAGCCCACGCGCCACAACTACTGAAGCCTGTGCACCCTAGAGTCTGTGTGCCACAAATCCTGAGCCCATGCACTGCTACTGAAGCCCACACGCTCTAGGGCCCGCGTGCCGCAACTATAGAAAAGCCCGCACACAGCAATGAAGACTCAACGCAGCCAAAAAAAAGAGCTGAACTGTGCATTGTAGGATGTTCACCACCAGATGTCAATAGCACTCCCACCTCTCCGGTGATGACAATCAAAATGTCTTTAGATAGTGCCAAATGTTTCCTAGGAGCAAAATCACTCCTGGTGGAGAATCACTGCCTTAACTGAGACTCACAGTTGACATGCCCCTCCCACATACCCAGAGCTTCAAATCACCTTCTTAAATATTTTGAAATTATGTATGGGTGAATATAGACACTCTTGTAATCCGTGTTTGAATTAATTAACCATTTAGGAAGCACAGTGTAGTTTGATTCTTCTCAACTAAAATTATTTTGTTCTTTATAAGACCTAAACGTAAAAACACTTCCTAAAAAACACCATCTAAAGTTAAATGTATCCCTCCCCTCAACATTTAAAAATTAAAAACAAAAACTATTAATATTATCTGTCTATGAGAGATGAACTGAGGTTTATTTTACAAAATTCTAAACAGTCTGTTCTTTCTCACTCAAGGAACATTTATTAGCTTAATCATCATCATCATCATCTAAAAATCTCATCATACATGATGATCAAGAGAGGTGAGTAAATTAGGTGAATTCTCCTGAGGATACCTCTGAGGTTCTGGCCACCTTTAAGAGATGTGCATCTAATATCAGTTTAAACATGTGGAATGTTATTACCTTTCACATTGTTAACTACTTTTAATGTCAGTTTCAAATTAAAAGGGGAAGAAAACCTTTGCTATTACGCTATATAAATATGTGAAGTACACTGTGCATGTAAGAAAAATCCTTTTAGAATGTATATATATAGGTACAGTATAACTGAATCATTTTGCTGGACAGCAGAAATTAACACAACAGTGTAAGTCAACTATTCTTCAATAAAATACACTTTTTTAAAAAAGAAAGAAAAACGCTTTTATGAGAACCATACAATTTCGAAGTAGAAAGGAACCTTGGGAGCCATCTGTCAACCTCTTATCCCAGGAAAGAATCACCACATCAAGATTCCAGGAACATGATCAAGCATAAAGGGCTGCTGTTTTTTTAAGAAGATGGTTCAGTTGTGAATCAATGAGAAAGCTACCCAAATCTACTTTTATAACCTTCTTTTAAAGGTCTAACCTTTAAAGAAAAAAGTATTTTTCTCTCTAATTCATCAGTTTCAGTTCAAAAGTTTTGGGCTCCTCCCTCATCCATGTATTTTGAAGCCCCCAAATATCCCTAAGCCTCAGCAGTGTCAGGAAATGAAGTAGAACAAGCTTCCTAAGACATCTGACAGTGCACCCATGCCACCAAAACCCTTCCCACCTGTACCTAACTCCTTTCAAACACACCCAAAGTCACCTAGGTAGTTAGGATTTTCAAAAGGGAAGGACTCGGGCTTCCCTGGTGGCGCAGTGGTTGAAAGTCCGCCTGCCGATGCAGGGGACGCGGGTTCGTGCCCCGGTCCGGAAAGATCCCACATGCCGCGGAGCGGCTGGGACCGTGAGCCATGGCCGCTGAGCCTGCGCGTCCGGAGCCTGTGCTCCGCAACAGGAGAGGCCACAACAGTGAGAGGCCCGCATACCTCAAAAAAAAAAGGGAAGGACTCTTTGTGTAAGATTGGTTATATCAACTAATCATGCAGCCTTTCACCAGCATCATCCTCTCTCCATGGACATGAGCCTCTACCCTTCACCAATATCCATTCACCAAGGAGTGATCCTTATTCCTACTCTAAGGCCATGGGAGTAAAGGCACAAATGTCATCTTCCTCCCCTACATACACCTATTTGGAGATACCTTAAACTATAGCAGAGTATAATTAATATCCCTGATTACGAAAGAGGCTAAAATTGTCACACTCAATTTACTTGTAATCTTAGGAAAAACTGTACAGTAGACACCCAAGTTCTCATTCTTATCTTTAGAGAGACTTCTCATTCACCTAAGTGAAAATCCAATGAGCTCCCAACAGTTAAAACCATCACCAAAATCCATCCTATCTGTTTCCCTGAATGCTGAAAACATTTTACTATAAATAATTTTGCTAATCTGAGACCATTTCCTTTTCTGTAAATTTTTATATCTCCAGCCCAATTCAAGTCAATCATTTCAAAGTTAAATTTGCAAATGATGCAATGACTTTTACAAGATAATGCAACAGTTGAAGACTCATTAAAATTTTGATTGTACCTTTCAGTCCACTTTTGTTCTTTCCCCCTCCTTCCCTGTTCACATCCACTTGATTAATCCTGGGTCCCGGCCAGCCAGTCTGCTCCCCTACTCCGCAGCTAACCATGGTGTGCCAAATACTACTTTTTACTCATGCTGTGGCAGCTCCTCTCTTCTGAGAAGCTTTACTTCCTCCTCTGTGTTACAGTTTGGGGGAGTTACAAGGCCAATGATTTACGCAGGTAGCAGAGGTTCCTGACACCAGCCAGAGGAATCCCACTCTTCTAGCACTTTTCTGCACATCATCAGACAGTAGGTATCACCTGCAGTCCAGCAAGGAATTCTTGTTAGGACCTGGGGGTGTTGCTGGTGCCTCAGCTCCTAACAGGCATTAAACCAAATATTTTACCCAGATTCATCCTACCTACCACTATGGAAGCTTTGTTTCCTCCAGGTTGGTACCTCACAACCCAGAATCCTAGGAGATTTTGTTTGTTTGGTTTTTGTGTTTCTGTGGAGGTTGCCATTGCTCTGAGGTTACCTGGCACCATTTATTAGAGGGTCTCTAAATCTAAAACTATGGGCTTCCTGAAAACTACTAGGAAGTAAAATGAGAATGATAGATTATAAAGTAGAATAAAAGAAGAAGTAGAGAAACTCTGAATCTCAAACCACCTCCCCGACATGCAGTGATTATTTAGTTTTTCTTACTCTACAACGTTGCCCACACCTCTGTGCGTGTTAGCCTCCCCAGGTGCCTCTTCAGGCCTGGCAAGGTGGGCTCAACCTCTGCTCCTACCCTCTACGCTCTGTGGTGGCTGAGGTTCTTCTCTGTGCCTGTGTGGTGATCTCCTCACACATAGCTGAGCTGGTGAACTGATGCTGCCCAGGCCCGAAAACAGCGGGGGCTGGACGGTTTGTCTAATTCTCTGAACATAAACTTGGCAGGAGGTTCTCTGAGTTACTAAGCAACTGAACATCAGACATGAAGCCTTTTACAAGCTTTCCATAGATTACTAAAAGTTCCCAGGACAAATTCAGGTCTGGTCCAGTGAAGAAAGAATTAGGAAATAGAGGTAGCCAAGAAGGGAGTGGGGAGAAGAAAGCCAAGAGAGCGAATGGAAACAGCAATCTGCAGAAGCAGGAAGAAGAGGAAGGCAGATAAATGGGAGGCACTTGGGTGAGGGATGGAGACTCCCAGAGAAGAATATGCAGATACGATCATACAAAGCCCAGAAAAGCATCTTCCAAAAGCTCTTGGAAGCAGTCTTGCAGCAAAAAGAGAAGAGTTCCTAAGGTTTTTATTTGTTATACAGAATAATGGGTCTGAGGCAGGAAGTAGATGGGTGCCCCCAGGGTAAAGCAATTAGAGATTCATTCCCTGTGGATGGATACTCCCAGATGAGAACAGCAGGACAACTGAGAGAGGAGGCTGGGCCCTGCCCAGACAGAAGATAAGAGATCACATATTTCTCATTCTTGAAGTCAGGAGATCTCCCCGACTACACATGCACAGAAAGGCTCCTTGGAGGTCAAAAGGAGAGTGATAGCTAAGCGATGCTAACCACCATAGGTCTCTTCGGTGGAATCCATCTTGGTTAAGAGATGCGTGTGCACACATGGGAAGATCTGAGGTATACCAAATACCAGGCAAATCAAATGACTGGCCAAAGGAAACCCAGAAGAAATGCCCCATAAAAGTGATTCAAACTGCCACGAGGTCACAACTCTCTCTGAGCCCGCCCGTGTGTCTATCCACATGTATCGTACTCTTTTTTTCTCCTAATAAATACTTTACTTGTTTTACTACTTTCCATCTTTGTGGGAATTCTTTTTCTGCAAAGCTGTAGGGCCAGAGCCTTGTCACTGACCACTGGTCTAGTGGCTAGGATTTGGTGCTCTCACTGACACGACCCAACCTCAATCACTGGCCAGGAACTGAAACCCTGCTTCAAGCCGCTGCAGGCCGAGGCCACCTGAGATCGGGTCCTTCCTCCATTTTGTTATAATCACTCCACTCAGCCACTCACCTCAAATACACAGCTGTCACAAAATCTGTGATAGGAGGCTAACACACCTGACAATCTCATGTAGACACACAAGGAATAGAAAACCAATCAGAGAGAAACAGCATGGATGTAAGGGCTCACTACCTCTGGCTTAGAAAGCTCTCGATTCATAGCTTAATGTCCTGGGCAAGACACATGTTCCTACTGCCACTCTGGATCCACTTCCTATCCTGCTCCCCGGTATAGGCAATAAGGGGGTGAATTGTTGGTGGAGAATTGGAGAATTTGAGAATAAGAAATAAACCAACCAAAAGTCAATCAGCATTTTATTAACACATGGCTAAATATCTAAAACCAAGAATTGCTACAGTTTTAATAATATGTATATAGGCCTCAAATTTCCTCTCCCTTTCCCCCCCTTTCTCTATTTCTCTCTCTCTCTCTGACTTTACTAAACATCGTACTCAACATGGAAGCTAATTCAATTAGCTTCCAGTCATACCATCAGCCTCGACATACAGAGACCCAGCTACAGGCACTTCTTTCCAGAGTTAAATTCTAGGGGTCTAGAATCAGTGGTGTATGCTACAAGAGCATTCTTGCCTCTAGCCCCCAGAGTACTACATATCTCTTGTTCAAACAGTAGATTAGAAAAAGTGATTGTTGAGAGGAAAACCAAAACTTGAGTTACATCGATTCTACCGTTCTGTGTGGTCACATGGAATTTTTAATTCATGTTTAAAGTTCAAAGCAGTAAAACAGAGTGCAACTGTAATGTTTTGTTTGATAAATGCAAACTTAAGATCATACATGAACTATTTTACTGAATTTAAATGACTTTAAATTGTAATTTATTCTTTTTAATTGTTAACTATACGTATCATAAAATGTAAGGGTGAATCAATGAAATGATAATTATGACTGATTATTTGCATGATTATTAATGAAAATAATTTTTGTCCTATATGGGCAAGGATAAGGGTATTTAAAATTATCTGTTCTGGGTGTCAAAAACGCTAGGTACACCATTACCTCTTTGGAGCACATAAACAGTCTCCCTTGCTCTCTGGCTTCTGAGTGGGTTCGTACAGGACCACTGGTGGGGATTAGGAAAGCAGAAGAGCAAGATTGGGGCATTCATCAATTCCCTTCCTTGCAGGCTTGCCCCAGTCTGGCAACATCCTTTAACTTTTTTCCCAAGCTGTATTGAAATGTGATTGACAAATAAGCATTGTATATATTGAAGGTGCACAACATGCTGTTTTGAAATATGTATACGTTGTGAAATGATTTCCCCAATCAAGCGAATTTACCTACCCATCACCTTACATATTTACTTTGTGTGTGTGTGTGTGTGTGTGTGTGGTGAGAACACTTAAGACCTATTCTCTTAGCAACTCTCAAGTATATGATACAGTATTAACTATAGTCACCATGCTTCACATCAGATCTCGAGAACTTATTCAGCTTGCATAACTGAAACTTAGTACTATATATTTGACCAACATCTCCCCATTTCCCTACCTCCCTGGCCCTGACAACCACAGTTCTACTCTTTTTCTGAGTTAGGTTTTTTTAGATACCTCATACAAGTAAGATTATACGGTATTTGTCTATCTGTGTCTGGCTTACTTCACTTAGTATAATGTCCTCTAGAATCATCCAGGTTGTCGCAAATGACAGGATTTCCTTCTTTTTCATGGCTGGATAATAATCCGTTGTATAGTATTCCAATATACCACATTTCTTTATCCATTCATCCATAGATGGCCATTTAGTCTCTTTCCATATCTTGGCTATTGTAAATAACGCTGCAATGACATAGGGGTACAGCTATAGTGATGTCATTTCCTTCAGATATATATCAGAAGTGGGACTGCTGGATCACATGGAAGTTCTCTCTTTAGTTTTTTTTAAGGAATCTCCATACTGTTTTCCATAATGGCTACACCAGTTTACATTCCCACCATCCTTTGGCTTTGGCCAAAGTCATTCTCTCTCCCCTCCTCGACCACTCATTCTCTCCCTCTCCCTCTCCTTCCCTCTGGATTATGATTATTACCTGCTCATCTCATCAATTCAGACCCAGGGGTGGACAGGCACTGCTCTCATCCCTTAGTAGCCTGAGGATACTAGACTATCCCTTGTCATTTCCCTATACCCTGTCCATGCCTTTATAAATTTAGTTTTATTTAAACTCTCTGAAAATTACCCCGTTTGTAGAAATCACCTATTTCCTGCTAAGACCCTAACTAATATGTACTCTTACTCCTTAATAACCCCAATTTCCATCACAATTCTTCATTATCCTAGACCTCAAATGGAAATTTTTCTCCTCCTTAACTATGTATATTCTAATTCCATAGGGTCTTAGGATCCTGGGAATGGAGTAGTTGATATCAGTTGTTTAATTACAGTTTCACTATTCAGGGAAAAGTAGATGTGCACTTAGCTGAGGAATCGCTGCAGCACTGCCTCTATATATCACCTCCCTTCTCAAATATTTTCCAGTCACCTCATAAAAATAACACTGGACAAATTGCCTCATTTAGCACAACTCCTCCCTCCACAAAAATCACTTTATTATTTTTCTGCTTTTCCCAACAGTGGGAACTAAGAGCTCACCACTCATACCACCTCTAAAAATTAAATTTATACATTCTGGGATTAATCAAAACCTTTCATCATTTTAAAAGGGCTAATCTTAAAGCTATTGGGAAGAATTAATTCCAGGCAGCACTGACTTTAATCTGTCCACATCCTCTGCATTTCATTTCATCCATTTCTAAGTTAACAGCACTTAAAATCATGACTAAAAGACTCTACTCTAAGTTTTTCTTAGAATGAGGAACACTTTTGTTAATAATTTTCAAAACAATTTTATGGGAGAAAAGGCACATTCATTGAAATTCAAAGGATCTCTATTATCTGCCTTGTAATGTTTACAATGACTGAAATACTCTCACAGTGTGAGGACTTGACCTCAGGGTGCCAAGCAAACTCAAGCAAGAAAACAGAATTCTACCTAGTAAAGAGTAAAACATGATTTCTGCAAAGCAATTCATCAATCTGATCTGACTTTAACGTGATTACTCAGGAGAGAATCTGGTGGTGGAGAGGGCCACTGAAGATACAATTACCATAACTAATCTGAATCGATGAAAATGAGAGGTAGAGTTGAACAACAGCAACAATAGCAATAAAAACATCTAATACATCGTGCTTACTATGTGTGCAAGGCACTGTTTTAAATGTTTTACGTGCATTCACTCATTTAATCTTCAAAGCAATCCCAGGAATTAGATCACTATCACTATTCCCATTTTACGGATGAAGAAACTGAGCTTCAGAGAGTTTAAGTGATTTGTCCAAGATGACACAGCTAGTAAGTGACAGAGCTGGGATTCAAGTGTAGGCCATCTGGCTTAGCGCCCATACATCTAACCACCAAGACATACCATCTCCACTAGAACTTGGGAAAACAGTCGTTTTATTGGTGTGCAATTAAAAAAAATAAAATCAGGGCTTCCCTGGTGGCGCAGTGGTTGAGAGTCCGCCTGCCGATGCAGGGGACACGGGTTCGTGCCCTGGTCCAGGAAGATCCCACATGCCGTGGAGTGGCTGGGCCCGTGAGCCATGGCCACTAAGCCTGCGTGTCCAGAGCCTGTGCTCCGCAACAGGAGAGAACACAGCAGCGAGAGGCCCGCGTACCGCAAAAAAAATAAAATCATTTTATCACAGTACATGAATTCCATTTAATTTCTACTTCTCTTTCAGGAACAACAACTAAAAATGGGAACTGAGGTATCCCAAGAGAACTCTTACTACCATAACATTTGTGAAGTCATAGACATGACATTAGGACCTAGTTTTGTCAGGAGAAAAGAAAATGAATAAACTAGTTCAGTAATTCTCATTATTTAGGAGGGAATCAAGAACCCCTTTGTGAATCTGTTGACAGCTATGATCCCTCTCCCCAGAAAACATTTACCTTGCATTCCATTTCAGGGAGTTTGCAGAAGCCCTGATGCCCATCCATAGACCCTAGGTGAGAAAACTCTCTTCTTAGATGAATTCTATGTCTACATTGCTGTATAATTCATTTTTTTAAAAAAAGAATCAACCAATAAACCAATATTTATTGGGTGACTTCTACTTTCAAAGCACTGTGCTGAATCTTGCGTGGAGAATATAAGAAAAGACATTCTATACCCTTGTCTTCAAAGAGCTGCATAGTCAAATTTGCAAAATAAGACAGGATAAGAGTATGGTCATTACTTCTCTAGGGACTCAGAAGAAAGAATATTACTTCTAGCCTGGGTTGTCAGGCAAGGCTTTAAAAGAAGACTTGGAATATGATGTGGTCTAGAGAAATGATTATGACTGGAGAGGAAATAAGAAATGGCATTTGATATCAGAAAATAATAGAATTCTTCCTTTTAACTCTTGCTTGAATTTGTAGGCTAAGAAAATTACTTTTATGAGAAATATTATGTTTTAGCTATAATTGTTAAGAACCTCATTCTCCTACCAGATACTGTGCTTCCTGCCACATTAGTACCAATGTGCTCACCTCGGCCCAGCTATCTGCTGGGAGGACAGCACACAACTGGCAGCCCTTGGCCTTTCCTCTCAGAAGCCAAGTAGACGGTGCACCACACTGTTTACTAGGATAAGGACATTTGTCAACAGAAATTGGCTTGCAGCTCTTAACTCATCCCCTTGTGGCCAGAGAAGCCAACAGATAGCAATTTATTTTGATTCTGAGGTGGCTTTCTAACTCATTAGCAATCCCAGGAGCCCCTACTCTTTTCATTCAACTTGAACAGCCCTTGATGTTCTGAATAAAGAAGCTGTCCAAACTAGGATTAAAAAGAAGGGGGAAAAAAATTACTGTTCCTTTTCTCAGACGCCATGTGGAGGTGCTGAACTGACTCAGCTCCCTAGAGAGCTCCCTTTTTCTTTTCTTTGCAACCCTGGTCAGGATTCAGGATTCAGGAATTTGCATCACATGGCCTTGATTCTGGCTGCAATTCTTTCCAGCAAAAATTCCACACAGAAGGACAGGGTATAATTGAAATTCTGGTAGAATCAATGTTGACTTGATTGGGGAATTCTAGAAACTAGAAAAAAGTCTGAAAGCAGACAGGTTAAGTTACTAATTACCTAGGCTTGCCAAAAAATAACAATGTATAGAAATAGAATACAAGGAAGAAGACATCCAGTAAAACTGTCATCGTGCATTCAACCACAAATGGATACCGCAGTCCTACATGTGCAAAGGAGATGCAGGTTTGGAGCAGTTGCCTCCTTTCAAGAGATTCATAGTTTTGACAGTGTTACAGTATATCCCCAGAGGACTGGATAAAATTGGAGGGTGGGAGGGTGAGGTAAAGTGGAGAAGAAAGTATCACAGAAAACTAGTAGATGAAAAAAAAGAACTGAAAGCATAATTTTAAATAAACTCATACTTTGACACTCTGTAACTGGGGGTAGCAAGAATAAGAACTAACAAACTAATACAATGGCTACATCACTTAGAATATTTGGTGTTGTAAACAACCAGAAAACTCTGACTCAAACTGTATTTAAATTTTTTAAGTTTTTTCCATTTATACAATACCTTACATAATAAATAACAGAAGCAGGGTAGTACCTAGCCAAGGAGGAGCTATCAGGATTCCAGCTCTGCTGCCCTGGGATTCTCTTGGCTCTGCCCTCTACCCTAGATTGGCTTCATCCTCAGGATGAAAGCAAGATGCCTATAGTAATTCTAGATATCATGTCCTGACACAGTGGCCAGAGGAAAAACAGGACCAGCCTTTCCTGTGTCTTTTTCTCAGGACTGAGGGAATCTTTCCTGGAAGCTTGAGGCTGACTTCCCCTTACATCTCTTCCAGCAGATTTAGATCACGTGCCCCTTCCTAAACCAAGCACCAGTGGGAAGAACAGGATTACCGTGAGTGGTTGTCAAAGTGCAGTCCCCAGACCATCAGTGGTACCTGGGAAGGATGCAACTATTAGGCAACTATTAGGACTAGCTCCAGACTTACTGAATCAGAATCTCCTGAGCTGGGGTACAGCAATCTGTGTTTTAACAAGAATTCCAGGTGATTCAGATGCACCTAAGTTTGTGAACCACCGGTTTAGACTAGAGTAGAACGGGTATTTGATTCCCAACCACAATGACCAGGACACTGGTGGAGGGATCAGCAACTGAGGCAGACCACAACCATTAAGATGACCAAAGACTTATATTCAACTAGTATTTGTGAATGCTTGCTCCATTCCAACTTTTTTTTACCTTCACTATACCCTTTAACTCTACACAGCATCTCTGTCAGGTATTACTGTCTCCATTTTACAGATGGAGAAATGGAAGCTCAGGAAATTTAAGTTAACTCAACCAATTTTACATAGCAAAGTCAAGATCTGAGCTTAGGTCTTCTGATTCTAAATCTCATTTTCGGGGGCTTCCGGGAAGATGGCGGAAGAGTAAGACGTGAAGATCACCTTCCTCCCCACAGATACACCAGAAATACACCTACACGTGGAACAACTCCTGCACCTACTGAACGCTGGCATAAGACCTCAGACGTCCCAAAAGGCAAGAAACTCCCCCATGTACCTGCGTAGGGCAAAAGAAAAAAGAATAAACAGAGACAAAAGAATAGGGACAGGACCTGCACCAGCGGGAGGGAGCTGTGAAGGTGGAAAGGTTTCCACACACTAGGAACCCCTTCATGGGCGGAGACTGCGGATGGCGGAGGCGGAAGCTTCAGAGCCGCGGAGGAGAGCACAGCAAGTGCGGACAGCAAAGTGGAGAGATTTCCGCACAGAGGATTAGGGCCGACCGGCACTCACCAGCCCAAGAGGCTTGTCTGCTCACCCGCCGGGGCGGGCGGGGCTGGGGGTTGAGACTCAGGCTTTGGTCGGAGCGCCAGAAGAGGACTGGGGTTGGCGGCATGAACGCAGCCTGCAGGGGGTTAGTACACCATGGCTAGCCAGGAGGGAGTCGGGGAAAAGTCTGGACCTGCCGAAGAGGCAAGAGACTTTTTCTTCCCTCTTTGTTTCCTGGTGCGTGAGGAGAGGGGATTAAGAGCAACGCTTAAATGAGCTCCAGAGACATGTGCAGGCCGCGGCTATCAGCACGGACCCCAGAGACGGGCATGAGACGCTAAGGCTGCTGCTGCCGCCACCAAGAAGCCTGTGTGCAAGCACAAGTCACTATCTACACCCCGCTTCCGGGTAGCTTGTGCAGCCCACCACTGCCAGGGTCCCGGGATCCAGGGACAACTTCCCCAGGAGAACGCACAGCACGCCTCAGGCTGATGCAACGTCACACCGGCCTCTGCCGCCGCAGGCCCGCCCCGCACTCCGTGCCCCTCCCTCCCCCCGGCCTGAGTGAGCCAGAGCCCCCGAATCAGCGGCTCCTTTAACCCCGTCTTGTCTGAGCGAACAACAGAAGCCCTCCGGCGACCTACACGCAGAGGCGGGGCCAAATCCAAAGCTGAGGCCCTGGGAGATGTGAGAACAAAGAAGAGAAAGGGAAATCTCTCCCAGCAGCCTCAGAAGCAGCAGATTAAAGCTCCACAATCAACTTGATGTACCCTGCATCTGTGGAATACATGAATAGACAACGAATCATCCAAAATTGAGGAGGTGGACTTTGAGAGCAAGATTTATGATTTTTTCCCCTTTTCCTCTTTTTCTGAGTGTGTATGCTTCTGTGTGAGATTTTGTCTGTATAGCTTTGCTTCCACCATTTGTCCTAGGGTTCTATTGGTCTGATTTTTTGTTGTTTGTTTTTTTAATATTTTTTCTTAATAATTATTTTTTTATTTTAATAACTTTATTATATTTAATCTTATTGTATTTTACTTTATCTTCTTTTTTTCCTTCCTTCCCTCCTTCCTTCCTTCTTTCCTCTCTCCCTCCCTCCTTCCCTTTCTTTCTTTCCCTTCCTTCCTTCCTTCCTTCCTTCCTCTTTCTTTCTTTCTTTCTTTCTTTCTTTCTTTCTTTCTTTCTTTCTTTCTTTCTTCTACTAATTCTTTCTTTCTACTTCTTCTCCCTTTTATTCTGAGCCATGTGGATGAAAGGTTCTTGGTGCTGCAGCCAGGAGTCACTGCTGTGCTTCTGAAGTGGGAGAGCCAACTTCAGGACACTGGTTCACAAGAGACCTCCCAGCTCCACATAACATCAAATGGCAAAAATCTCCCAGAGATCTCCATCTCATCACCAGCACCCAGCTTCACTCAACGACCAGCAAGCTACAGTGCTGGACATCCTATGCCAAACAACTAGCAAGATGGGAACACAACCCCACCCATTAGCAGAGAGGCTGCCTAAAATCATAATAAGTCCCCAAAACACACCACCAGACGTGGACCTGCCCACCAGAAAGACAAGATCCAGCCTCATCCACCAGAACACAGGCACTAGTCCCCTCCACCAGGAAGCCTACACAACCCAAAGAACCAACCTTAGCCACTGGGGACAGACACCAAAAACAACGGGAACTATGAACCTGCAGCCTGCAAAAAGGAGGCCCCAAACACAGTAAGATAAGCAAAATGAGAAGACAGAAAAACACACAGCAGATGAAGGAGCAAGATAAAAACCCACCAGATCTAACAAATGAGGAGGAAATAGGCAGTCTACCTGAAAAAGAATTCAGAATAATGATAGCAAAGATGATCCAAAATCTTGGAAATAGAATAGACAAAAGGCAAGAAACATTTAACAAGGACCTAGAAGAACTAAAGATGAAACAAACAATGATGAACAACACATCTAGAAGGGATCAATAGCAGAATAACTGAGGCAGAAGAACGGATAAGTGACCTGGAAGATAAAATAGTGGAAATAACTACTGCAGAGCAGAATAAAGAAAAAAGAATGAAAAGAACTGAGGACAGTCTCAGAGACCTCTGGGACAACATTAAACGCACCAACAATCGAATTAGAGGGGTTCCAGAAGAAGAGAAAAAGAAAGGGACTAAGAAAATATTTTAAGAGATTATAGTTGAAAACTTCCCCAATATGGCAAAGGAAATAGTTAATCAAGTCCAGGAAGCACAGAGAGTCCCATACAGGATAAATCCAAGGAGAAATACGCCAAGACACATTAATCAAACTATCAAAAATTAAATACAAAGAAAACATATTAAAAGCAGCAAGGGAAAAACAACAAATAACACACGAGGGAATCCCTATAAGGTTAACAGCTGATCTTGTAGCAGAAACTCTACAAGCCAGAAGGGACTGGCAGGACACATTGAAAGTGATGAAGGAGAAGAACCTGCAACCAAGATTACTCTACACAGCAAGGATCGCATTCAGATTTGATGGAAAAATTAAAACCTTTACAGACAAGCAAAAGCTGAGAGAGTTCAACACCACCAAACCAGCTTTACAACAAATGCTAAAGGACCTTCTCTAGGCAAGAAACAAGAGAAGGAAAAGACATACAATAAGGAACCCCCAAAAATTGAGAAAATATGAATAGGAACATACATATCAATACTTACCTTAAATGTAAATGGACTAAATGCTCCCACCAAAAGACACAGATTGGCTGAATGGATACAAAAACAAGACCCATATATTTGCTGTCTACAAGAGACCCACTTCAGACCTAGAGACACATACAGACTGAAAGTGAGAGGATGGAAAAAGATATTTCATACAAATGGAAACCAAAAGAAAGCTGGAGTAGCAATTCTCATATCAGACAAAATAGACTTTAAAATAAAGACTATTAGAAGAGACAAAGGAGGACACTACATAATGATCAAGGGATCGATCCAAGAAGAAGATATAACAATTGTAAATATTTATGCACCCAACATAGGAGCACCTCAATACATAAGGCAAATACTAACAGCCATAAAAGGGGAAATTGACAGTGACACATTCATAGTAGGGGACTTTAACACCCCACTTTCACCATTGGACACATCATCCAAAATGCAAATAAATAAGGAAACACAAGCTTTAAATGATATATTAAACAAGATGGACTTAGTTGATATTTATAGGACATTCCATCCAAAAACGACAGAATACACATTTTCTCAAGTGCTCATGGAACATTCTCCATGATAGATCATATCGTGGGTCACAAGTGAAGCCTTGGTAAATTTAAGAAAATTGAAATTGTTTCAAGTATATTTTCTGACCACAACACTATGAGACTAGATATCAATTACAGGAAAAGTTCTGTAAAAAATACAAACACATGGAGGCTAAACAATACACTAATTAATAACAAAGTAATCACTGAAGAAATCAAAGAGGAGATAAAAAAATACCTAGAAAGAAATGACAATGGAGACACGACAACCCAAAATCTATGGGATGCAGCAAAAGCAGTTCTAAGAGGGAAGTTTATAGCAATACAATCCTACCTTAAGAAACAGGAAACATCTCGAATAAACAACCTAACCTTGCACCTAAAGCAATTAGAGAAAAAAGAGCAAAAAAAAATCCCCAAAGTTAGCAGAAGGAAAGAAATCATAAAAATCAGATCAGAAATAAATGAAAAAGAAATGAAGGAAACGATAGCAAAGATCAATAAAATTAAAGCTGTTTCTTTGAGAAGATAAACAAAATTGATAAACCATTAGCCAGATTGATCAAGAAAAATGGGAGAAGACTCAAATCAATAGTATTAGAAATGAAAAAGGAGAAGTAACTACTGACACTGCAGAAATACAAAAGATCATGAGAGATTACTACAAGCAACTCTATGCCAATAAAATGGACAACCTGGAAGAAATGGACAGATTCTTTAAAATGCACAACCTGCCAAGACTGAATCAGGAAGAAATAGAAAATATGAGCAGACCCATCAGAAGCACTGAAACTGAAACCTTGATTAAAAATCTTCCAACAAACAAATGCTCAGGACCAGATGGCTTCACAGGTGAATTCTATCAAACATTTAGAGAAGAGCTAATACCTATCCTTCTCAAACTCTTCCAAAATACAGCAGAGGGAGGAACACTCCCAAACTCATTCTTATGAGGCCATCATCACCTTGATACCAAAACCAGACAAGGATGTCACAAAGAAAGAAAACTACAGGCCAATATCACTGATGAACATAGATGCAAAAATCCTCCACAAAATACTAGCAAACAGAATCCAACAGCACATTAAAAGGATCATACACCATGATCAAGTGGGGTTTATTCCAGGAATGCAAGGATTCTTCAATATACGCTAAACAATCAATGTGATAAACCGTATTAACAAAGTGAAGGAGAAAAACCATATGATCCTCTCAATAGATGCAGAGAAAGCTTTTGACAAAATTCAAAACCCATTTATGATAAAAACCCTGCAGAAAGTAGGCATAGAGGGAACTTTCCTCAACATAATAAAGGCCATATATGACAAACCCACAGCCAACACTGTCCTCAATGGTGAAAAACTGAAACCATTTCCACTAAGATCAGAAACAAAACGAGGTTGCCCACTCTCACCACTCTTATTCAACATAGTTTTGGAAGTTTTAGCCACAGAAATCAGAGAAGAAAAGGAAATAAAAGGAATCCAAATCGGAAAAGAAGTAAAGCTGTCACTGTTTGCAGATGACATGATACTATACATAGAGAATCCTAAACATGCTACCAGAAAACTACTAGAGCTAATCAATGAATTTGGTAAAGTAGCAGGATACAAAATTAATGCACAGAAATCTCTAGCATTCCTATACACTAATAATGAAAAATCTGAAAGTGAAATCAAGAAAACAATCCCATTTACCACTGCAACAAGAGGAATAATATATCTAGGAATAAACCTACCTAAGGAGACAAAAGACCTGTATGCATAAAATTATAAGACACTGATGAAAGAAATTAAAGGTGATACAAACAGATGGAGAGATATACCATGTTCTTGGATTGGAAGAATCAACATTGTGAAAATGACTATACTACCCAAAGCAATCTACATATTCAATGCAATCCCTATCAAACTACCACTGGTATTTTTCACAGAACTAGAACAAAAAATTTCACAATTTGTATGGAAACACAAAAGACCCCGAATAGCCAAAGCAATCTTGAGAACGAAAAACGGAGCTGGAGGAATCAGGCTCCCTGACTTCTGACTATACTACAAAGCTACAGTAATCAAGACAGTACGGTACTGGCACAAAAACAGAAAAAGAGATCAATGGAACAGGATAGAAAGCCCAGAGATAAATCCACGCACATATGGTCACCTTATCTTTGATAAAGGAGGCAGGAATGTACAGTGGAGAAAGGACAGTCTCTTCAATAAGTGGTGCTGGCAAAATTGGACAGGTACATGTAAAAGTATGAGATTAGATCACTCCCTAACACCATACACAAAAATAAGCTCAAAATGGATTAAAGACCTAAATGTAAGGCCAGAAACTATCAAACTCTTAGAGGAAAACATAGGCAGAACACTCTATGACATAAATCACAGCAAGATCCTTTTTGACCCACCTCCTAGAGAAATGGAAATAAAAACAAAAATAAACAAATGGGACCTAATGAAACTTAAAAGCTTTTGCACAGCAAAAGAAACCATAAACAAGACCAAAAGACAACCCTCAGAATGGGAGAAAATATTTGCATATGAAGAAACTGACAAAGAATTAATCTCCAAGATTTATAAGCAGCTCATGTAGCTAAATAACAAAAAAACAAACAACCCAATCCAAAAATGGGCAGAAGACCTAAATAGACATTTCTCCAAAGAAGATATACAGACTTCCAACAAACATATGAACGAATGCTCAACTTCATTAATCATTAGATAAATGCAAATCAAAACTACAATGAGATATCATCTCACACAAGTCAGAATGGCCATTATCAAAAAACCTAGAAACAATAAATGCTGGAGAGGGTGTGGAGAAAAGGGAACCCTCTTGCACTGTTGGTGGGAATGTAAATTCATACAGCCACTGTGGTGAACAGTATGGAGGTTCCTTAAAAAACTACAAATAGAACTACCATATGACCCAGCTATCCCATTACTGGGCATATACCCTGAGAAAACCCTAATTCAAAAAGAGTCATGTACCAAAATGTTCACCGCAGCTCTATTTACAATAGCCCGGAGATGGAAACAACCTAAGTGTCCATCATCGGATGAATGGATGAAGATGTGGCATATATATACAATGGAATATTACTCAGCCATAAAAAGAAACGAAATTGAGCTATTTGTAATGAGGTGTATAGACCTAGAGTCTGTCATACAGAGTGAAGTAAGTCAGAAAGAGATAGACAAATACCATGTGCTAATACATATATATGGAATCTAAGGGGAAAAAACTGTCATGAAGAACCTAGGGGTAAGACAGGAATAAAGACACAGACCTACTAGAGAATGGACTTGAGGATATGGGGAGGGGGAAGGGTGAGCTGTGACAAAGCGAGAGAGAGGCATGGACATATATACACTACCATACGTAAGGTAGATAGCTAATGGGAAGCAGCCGCATAGTACAGGGAGATCAGCTCAGTTGTTTGTGACTGCCTGGAGGGGTGGGATAGGGAGGGTGGGAGGGAGGGAGACACAAGAGGGAAGAGATATGGGAACATATGTATATGTATAACTGATTCATTTTGTTATAAAGCAGAAACTAACACACCATTGTAAACCAATTATACTCCAATAAAGATGTAAAAAAAAAAAAAAAAAATCTAGTTTTCATTCCATTATGCCAGAGCTGAAAGATAGAGGCTGCCCAAGTCCATACCTCTATATTCTAGGGAGGCTCTAAACTCCTTGATATTCACATTTAAATGAAGACTGACCAGAGAAATATCCTCAAATCTACAGTCTTTCTTGGGTCCTGGAATTGTAAGGAATTTCCAGGTTGTGAGGCTTCCCTGAGGAGGGTTCCTAACTGCTTCTTAGAGTCCAGAGTCAACCAAGCCTGAAAAGGTGGCCCAGAAATACAACAGATACTTTTTTCTCTCAGGAATGGAGAGGAAACCCCCAAAGTCCCAAAATAAAGAGAAATCTGAAAAACAGGTACTCAAGTTTGTTACTCTAGATAGAGGTCATTGCCATTCTCAAGGACAAAGGGGCTTGTATGTAAATGATACATGAGGAGGCCACAAGATGGGGTGATAGAACTAAGATTCTTATGTTGAGCCAGGACCCTAGAAGGGCTATACTCTCTGAGAACAGGTGGACTAAAAAACAGATCTATCTACAGAGGGAGGAGAAGGAACCTCCTCTACCTCAGGCAGACCTCTAAGGGGAAAAAAAAATCTCCCCTGATAATTTGTAACAACAGGTCTGCCCTCATGTGGGTTTGAGGTATGGGTTTACACTACCTGCAAGGATGATAAATCCCAGGCAGAGAAAGTAACATAAAAATTGGTTTCCAGATTGTCACTGTCCCTGAGGTCCTGGCTGAAGAAAACAGGAAGCCTCTTTAAAAAGACACATTCTCATCTCAGGTCACACGGGGTTCTCCCAGACAAGAGCTCACAATCCTAAATCACAAAACCTGAAGGAACATGTCACCATGGCTGAAAGTCAGCAGAAAGAACAAATATGAACTTCACGTAATAGAATTATCAGGACAGGAGGTTTTAAATTATTTTTAGAAGTCAAGAAAGACTTAAAAATATGAGAAAGGAGAAAGATACTATCAAAAAATAAAAGAACCAAGCAGATTTGAAAAAGATATATAATAGGGAAATTTCCAACCTCTTATCATTCTTAACAAGAAATGTATGACCTCGTTCAGAAATCATCCTGGGTTGCAATAGAAGTTGTCAGAGAAGCTAGGGAAGCTTAAGGTTAATCTCATCGCCCCATAAAGCATTTTGTAATTTGAGGATCTAAGCAAGGAATCACCAAAATCACCAAAATGGTATCCAATGCCTATGCCTACCACAACATGGAGAGATTTATCCTTGTCCCCTGCTGTAACAGGGTGAGAAGCTGAGCAGTAGTTAAATGATTGGTAATGATGTTTGTGAGAATATGGAGGGAATGTTTGATGAAAAGCTTTGTGAAATCCTTGCTCTGCAGAACTTCTTTATCAGAGTTTAAACTTAGAGCTTAATATTTATATTTATGGCATTTCACAACAAAGGCAAACATTTCAGAAAGTACCATATTAAACTCAAACCTCATTTTATCAGAGTGAGTCTTCTTTATCAAACTTATAGCCTTTTTCTCTGACTCCCTAAATGAGGAGAATTTCTTTTAAAATTTATTTCTGATAACTTGTAGAAATATAAAAAGGGAAAAATGCAAGTTGCAGAGTACCATCAATCTGTACCAAATACAAATTCAATTCCAGTGTTGGAGAAACACTGTTGTGAAGGCCTGCAGTTTAGTAATCATCATAAACTTACTTACTCACAAAGACTGCCACACCCCTTGTGCTGGCCAGGCCTAGCAGAAGCCTGAAACCATGGGAGAGGCCTGTATATATCAAGTGGATAGCTGGAAAGCACAGGGTTTGCGTCAAACCATGTTCATCAAATTTGATGTTTCTGTCTTAATCCATTTCTGGCTAAGGGAAAGGCGTCTCCTTCACATTCCTCCGTGCATCTCCAGAATGTGTGAATCACTTGGCAAAACCTGACGCCAAAAGAACCGAAAAAGGCTACTTAAAGCCAAGAAGCCCTTGCCTGACCCTGCCTCAGGGAAAACAAACACCTGTTTTAAACAGAGGCTTGGAGGAAGGAGCGACTCCCTCCCTGCCAGGGAGAAGGCTTCACACCTGCCCACAGCAGATTCCCTTCCATCACAGGAGAGAGGCAGAGCCTCACTGCATTTGGGACCACCGTTTGCTGCTTGGAAAGAAAGCAGAGAAGTACTCCTGGCCCTTGCACAATCACCAATTATGTTCCTTATTTAAGAAACAGTTATTTGAAGGCAAGCTACGGAAAGAGCAGGAAGGTTTTCTTCTCTTAGAAAGTCAGTTTGTTATCTGTCTGCAACACAAAGGTCTCCTTTATTATAAACTGGGAGTAGATGTGTCTACAGAGGGAGTAAATATTTGAAGGCACAAGAAACGCTGCTAAACTAGTAGAGCAGTATCCGACATTTATTCTGTAGTTAGTGTGAAAAGTAGAAAGTGACAGGTGATTGGATTTCCTGTTCAGAAGCCCAAGGCTTCAAAGAGGAGACCTCAGAGCTGCCGTTTCCCTAAAGGACAAGTTGCTAGTTTCTTAGCAACTAGGTGAGCTCTTATTTACATAATCATTATCCTGGGTTAGTTTTAGCCTTGTATTGCACATACTCTCCTCTTAAAACATCCAACCACAAACACTTGGCAGATAGCGCTTTCCTTCCAGTAAGTTAATCAAGCGTTAGTGAGTGCCTACAGCCTGTTTAGAGCTGTGTGTTAAATCCTCTGGGGAACAAAGATATTTAAGTCATAAACCCTCTCCACATGAAGTATATGGTTCATTTAGGAAGACAATCATCTCATCACAAGGAAAAATATATTTTTCTATTTCTTTAATTTTGTACCTATATGAGATGAACGCTGTTAACTAAAGTTATTGTGATAATCATTTCATGATGTATGTAAGTCAAATCATTATGCTGTACCTTAAACTTACACAGTGCTGTATGTCAATTATATCTCAATAAAACTGGAAGGAAAAAAAACAGGTGAAAAGACAACTACAATTGTAAGTTGTCCCATTATGTGGGTTTACCTGCTTTGAGGCACTTGGTGGCTCCCTCGGAAACAGCTGGAGCTCATTTCTTGGCACCATGGCCCTGTCCCCGACTCTTGGATATCCTGGCAGAAAAGGCAGAATACTTGGAAATCTAAGGTAGTGATTCTCTAAGTGTGGTCACTGAACTAGAAGCATCAGCACCACTGGGGAACTTGTTAGAAATGAAAATCCTCAGGCTTTACCCAGAGCTAAGGAATCAGAAGTTCTGGGGCTAAATCGCAGAAGTTTTAACAAGTTCTTCAGGTGATTCTAATGTATGGTCAAGTTTGAGAATCACTGGTCTAAAGGAACTACTTTTTTAAAGCTCCTCCCTGCCAAACTGTCTTGCATTGTTTACACTTTCCACCTTTTCAAAACTAGAGAATTTTTGTTTTGTTTTGTTAACAAGTTATAACACTTTTGGCTGCAAGTCACAGCAGACACTTATCAAACTAGCTTAAACAATGAGAACATTTATTGGCTCATGTAACTGGAAAACTAACATAGGGCAGATTCCCTGGTTGATCTAACCCACCAGCCCTGGCCTGGTTTCCCCAGAACTCTATTAATTCTGCCCTCCTCTGAGGTTGCCAATGAGATGGCGTGGCAGCCCAGTCTCACATCGGCACACAAAAGCCTCTCGTGGAAGAGAGAGGGCTCACCTCTGGCAACTCCCAAAAGAGTGAGGGAAAGCTTTCCCAGAAGTCTCCAACACACCTTTCTTCTCTTTCATCACGGATCTGAACTGCAACATGAAGTCATTCCTGAACCAATTACTGGCAGGAAGGATAGGATTGACCAATCAGGCCCATTACTGCGTCTGAGGGTAGGGTCAGCTCCCCCCACCCCCCTGTAGAGGGTGGATGTCAAAAAGAAATCAGGGTTCAGCTAGGGAGGAGAAAGGAGGAATGACTGATAGGTGTCAACTCATTTCCAAGAACATCCTCTTAGCAAGGGAAATTATCTGTTCTCGACATGGCAGTTAAAGCTAAATATCATGAGGCTGGCAAGCCAAGACCACAAACTCCAGCCCTTAGCATTGAATGGTAATTAGTCTGGAGGGAAATTTATCAAATCCCACAGGCAAACTCAGGAGCTGAGTGAAAAACAGAAACTATTTGCTTTTTGTTTCTTCTCCTACCCCTAATAATACAATTCTCTATAACATAGCTGAGGTCTTCTGGCCATTTCCCCAATGTGATATGAATACACATTGTATCAATAGATAATTAATGACATATCTGACTCACAAATAATGTAACCTGGAGCTATTTCCATAGCTTACTAGACATTACTTAGAGCAGCAACTCTAAGTCAGGCACAGTGTTAAGCAAAGGGGATACAATGAGGGTGGGTCCTCATCTCTAGGACCCACAGTGAAATGGAGAGACAGATATGTGAACAAATGAACACAATGCAGGATGCAGTGGATAGACATGTGCCCACACTGTAAATGTACTACTACACACCAAAGCAATGAAATCCACCTGACATATGAAGGATGGAAGTGATACTCTGGGAAGGTTCTGAAAGATAAATAAGGGGAAAAAAGTTGTTTCTGGCCAACGCTTATAAGTCAACAGAGATAACACAGTATTTCATCTGTAAAACAAAGCAGCAGACCTGCACAGGGCAGAATGCTCCACTTCAGTGTGGAGGCTCAAAACACAACTGTTTTGAGATATTTTGAAAGTAACTTGCTACTAATAATAAAATACTAGAATATGCAAATGATTCACCACTTAATAAATGAGAGCAGGTTCACCGTTATCACTATAAGCCTATTACTATCATTTTTCATGTGCTTTCAGAGGTGGAGAAGAAAGGGAATAGAGTTATATTTAGCCTAATGGGGACAGAACATATGCCTGGGTTTTCTATGGTTGTATATAGTAGATATGAATGGGATCTGTCTGAGTGCCTGCTTGGAAAAGGTGAGGAGAGCAGCTCTAGGTTAATGCCGTTACTACTTAATTCCTTAAGTCAACTCCTAACTTGTGGTAACCAAGGCTATGGAAAAGAAACTAAGGTGGCCCTAACTTGTACCAGGGTCCACTCTATAATGAATGATGCTATCCAGCAGACACCTGATTTTTCACATGTGCGATTTGCTTTGCCTCACAATTTTTCAGAGACAGGGGTCTTTTTCCTCCTTTTCCTTTAGTTTCTAAGAATGGCAAATATAGACACTTTAAATAAAAATAAAGCCATATCTAAAGGAATTGCTTCTCCAACTAAACAGCAGAATACAAATTAAGAAAACTGCATGTTTCAGTTGACTAGAACCAAAAGTCACCCCGGCAAAAAGAGACACATGCAACAAATAAATATGGTGCAGCCAAGTTCAAGGGTATCTGTGTGTATGTGTATGTGTTTGCATTCAGGTGTAGAGAAGAGAGAAGGAAAGAGAACTACTGTGTGATGTGAATATAAATTCTCCAAGAGTAGGTCACCTTGATTGCTTTTTAGTCTGTTTGCTATCATGCATCAGTGACCCCACATTTCCTGTCCTACAACATTTTTTATTTTATTCTTTTTGAAACTCTGACTCTGATGTTCCATCTCACTCTGTAGAACTATAAGACCACCCCATGGTCCCAGTTTTGGACCTTTATCTCCCTAATGTTATAACATATTTGCCAGACTCCTTTGGACTCCTAGATCTTTGGAAGTTTAGAATATTTGCCTCAAGCAAGCGAAGAGTGTATCCCTTGTGGGTGGCACACAACACAACATGAAGGCTCAGTAAACTTTCTTGATGATAATAGAAAATGATCTCAGAAGAAGAGCATCAGAAATACTGCTGAAATTCCACTATCAAATGGCTTTCAATTTCATCTACTGCTCAAAGATCACTTTAATAAATGTTACACCGCCAACTGTCAGTTTCATACTTGAATAAGCAGAATTCATGCACCTGTGTTAAGTATAATCATTTAACATGACTGTAGATGAGAGTGCTTGGTGGTTATTATTGATTTTAAATATGCAGTAATTGAAACCTGAGGAACCTGGTTAAAGGTAGATATTTTCTACAGGATTTCTTTTCTCTTTAAAAAATTTCCTTTCCACTTAATTTCCACACCTCATTCTATTATTTATTCATATATTCCATTCTGCCAGTTAAAATTTTAAATATATGACAAATCTCAAGTGTTTATGAATGTACCTTATTTTTAAAGAGCACTTTCTTCCTTTTTATCATTATTAGTCATACCCAGAAATAACAATAGCCAAGAAGAGAACTAAAAACCATATTTGTCCTTAAGTCTCTCCTTGCTACAATTTTCTTTAGTTTTTTAAATTTAAATTTAAAACATTTTGACTTTAACTTTAATTTACAAAAGAGTTGCAAAATAGTACAAGGAATTCCAGTAAACTCTTCCCTTCATTTCCCCAAATGTTAACATCTTATATAACCACAGTACAATTGTCAAAATCAGAAAATAAACATTGATAAAATTTTATTAACTAATCAATTAACCTGATTCAAATTTTGCCATTTGCCCCACTGATGTCCTTTTTCCAGTCTAGGTCCATTTCAAGATCATACAATGCATTTATCTGTCATGTCTCCTGAGTCTCCTCCAACCTGGAGCGGTTGGTTCTTAAGTCTTTTTCTTTTATGACCATGACAATTTTGAAGAGTATTGGCCTGTTATTCTGCAGAATGCCCCTCAATTTGGGTTTGTTCGATGTTTGCTCATTATTAAATTCAGGCTATGCATTTTTGGCAAGAATACCATAGATTTGATATTGTACCTTTCTCAATGTATGATAGTAGGAGACATGATGTCAATATGTCAACAATTATTGATGATGTTAACTTTGATCATTTGGTTAAAGGGTGTCTACTGGGTTTCTCCATTATAAAGCTACTATTTTTCTCTTTGAAATTAATAAGTATTTCGTGGAGATATACTTTGAGATTATGCAAATACTTCTGTCTACTAGTTTTAGCATCCATTGATGATTTAAAATTGCTAAGCTGCACCCCTGTGAAAAAATAAGCTGTTAACCGAGAGCATTATTTGTGTGCAGTTCTTTTAGTCTGTCACCTTACAATGTATAGTCAAAACCGGTTTTCCAGAGTTGCTTAGATTAATTCTCTCCTTCTCCATCCCATTCACTCTGGTTACATTATTCATGTGTAATCGTTAGGTTTGTTTGTTATTATTATATTCTGAGTTTCCCCACATCCTGTATGATTTTTTGAGTAAATAAAACATTAACATGGTTCTAAGAGTCAGAACTATAGAAAAAGGTATATTCAGAGAAGTCACTCCCCACTTCATCTACTCCATTTCCATCCTCCCTATGCCTCCCAAAACACACATACTTTTTCCCTTCCCCACTCTCTATATAACCAGTTTCATTTGTTTCTGGTTTATCCACCCTGTGTTTCTTCTTTCACAAATGAATATTTTCTTTTTTGCCTGTCTTTCTTACATGAAAGGTACCATACTATAGATGGTCATTTACACTTTGCTTTTTTCACTTATTATACCAAGGAAACCATTCTACATCAGTTCATAGAGATTACGGTTTAAGTCTTTTGTTTGGGGGATGAAATTTTCTCCAGAAGGATGGAGGAAAATTATATGACAGCTTGTTCAAATTCTGGAATATCTGAACTAATATTTCCTAGAGGAAAACGTTTCTAAAAATACCAGTTGCAGAGATAAGCATACCTAAACCTGGCAGGGCTCCTCCTTTTACTGCACAGAATTGCTCCTCACTCACCTACAGTAAAGCATCTCACCTAGAAAAATATTCCACATAAATGTTAAATTATGTCATCATTTCTAGTATCTCTCTTTTGTGTTATATTTTAACTCTCTGGTAAATTAATGAAGTATTATTGAATATTTGTTGAGCACCTTCCAAATGCCAGTTACTATGGACTTAAGACAATACAGCTAGGAAGCTAAGAAATACAGTAATATAGCACTAAGGAAAAGGCTATAAAGCGAGGCCATATGACAGTAAAGTGATGTAAAAAGTGCACTGGAGATTCAGAATGAGAGAGTCCTGTTCAAAAGAATGGTTAAAGACACACCAGATGGTTACCAATGGTTCTAATTTTTTTTTTTAACTAATGAAATATTATAGGCCTGAGAAATAAGAGAAAAGGAGAAAGCACTCATTTGTGTTGGAATGTAACATAACAGACGATTCTAAACTCCAAACTTTACCCAACAACTCAATGGATCCCAACTCTGATCTTTTTATATAATTTAATCATCACTGGAAAATAATGAATAGCTACAAGAACTAATAGGCTAGAAAGAAAACAAAAACAAAAGAAACATTAACAGGTTAGAAAGTAAAAGGAAAGATGTAAATAATAACCAAATTTTCACATGGTCAGCTTTTTCCATGGTGTGATGATCACTAACATAGATAACACAGTGTTAACAGAGGCAGTTTTTCTGAATCCCTCAGTTCATACCACAGTTTTATCTCTTAAAAATTATCTTTTCTGGCTCTAGATCAGTGTTTCTCAACCTGTTTTTCATTATCAACACCCCTCAGGTGCTGTTTTAGACATATTTTTGTAATCACCCCTCATAAAATTTTACTACCACAGATATACTCTACATGTACTCTAGGTATATCTGTGCTTTAAATATCAAAAGAATACGATTTTATTTTTACCCTTCAAGAACCAATTTTCGCCCCCTGGGGCAGGGGTGTCATAGTGCCTCTATTGAGAATGTAGGCTCTAAGATCCTCCATGATGCCGTTTTCCTGTATATACAATTCTTCCATCTCCAAAATGAAAATGAAAAGACTTGAGAACCAAATGGGTGTCAAACTACTGAGCATCAAATAAGAGAAAAAGCATAAGTAAAGCAAATAACTAACCACCGAAAGTAAAAAATAAACTATAATTCAGGTATAAATTAGGAATAAATGAAAATAGATTTTATGCACTAATAAGACTCCACAGCAGTTAGAAACGGCCACCTAGTAAAGTTAGCTGTCTTTGACAATGCTGAACCTCATGCTGAACTACTAAAGAAAACTATCTTCACTGATGATAAAACTGCAGCTGCACTTTCCAAAGGCAGTAAAACACCAAATGTTCTAGCTTTGAACCATATTTAGCTATGTTACTCATGGCTTACTACCAGAGAAAAGCTAACAAACAAGCTAATTAAGTTACCTTTCTAATATAAGCGCCCCCCCCAAAAATAAAAAACATTTTGTCAAGAGACTGTAACATTGGACCTAAAGAAAATAATCTGAGAATAAATGACTCACTTTTCAAGAGGAGGCATGTTGGTCTTTTTTTCCAATGATACGGTAAAATTAGAAAGCTTCCCCTTGGCATTAGCCAGGCTGAGGACAAAAGAAGCTATGGAGAATTCAAATTTATTGGGTCATTTCCCAATAAAGTTGGGGAACAACATTGAGTCCTTCCGTCTCTAATGCCCCAATCTCCCTAGAAACAAATTCTGGGGAAAAACTGGCATGATGGACTTTTGTGAAATGAAATAACAGAATTGGAATAGAGGAAAGTAATGTATATTAAGTGTCAAGCAATTTCATTAAGTTAATATATTTATTTCTTAAAACTACCCTATGAAGTGATAATTCACTTCATTTTCAGAGATGAAGAAAACATGTTTAGAAAGGTGATCAAATTTCCCCCTGGATCGCACAACTGTTACATGATGGAATATGGATTTAAATCCAGGTGTAACTCCAGCATTAATGTCCTGTTCCATCATGCATCCTTGAAACAGTTGCCTACTGCCCTTCCTGACTTTTTGATGCCATTTCTTCCTGCATTTTCCTCATTCTTTCTTGCTTAATGCATTGGCAAATATACTCGAAACTTGCATGTCTCCATATTCCCTTAACCACCTCCTTTTTTCTTTCTCTTGGTTAGTGGCACTGGGTTGCTCCTTCACTTTCAGATTCAATGGAATACTTGAAGGGTCAGGTCTTTCTTGCATCTCTTCTGGAGAAGTCTTTAAGGACACCTGCCTGCTGAGTGACCTGTTCCTCACTGTTAGCCAAGTGCTAGCCAATACAACAATGCTTTGCTTCACACGGCTTGGCATTTTTCCTTCCTTCATTTCCCTTTCACTCTCAATCCTCACCACCTGGGTTTGCACCGTCACATAAAGCACTTAAATTCTTGTTTTAGGCTCTGCTTTCTAGAAAAACTAAGCAAAGACTCTTATACTTAGCCTTATAATACTTAGAAATTTTATGCAGTGTTACACTGAATTTTTAATAGACTTTAGGTTTTAGGTTCACAGCAAAATTGAGCTAAAGGTAGAGATTTCCCACATATATACAATCTCCTCAAGTATCAAAATCTTGCACCAGAGTGGTACATTTGTTACTACCAATGAAGCTACACTGTTACATCTTTATCAGCCAAAGTCCATAGTTTACATTAGGCTTTACTCTTAGTTATGTACATTCTACCAGCTTGACAAATGTATAATGACATGTATCCACAATTATACTATCATACAGTATAGTTTCACTGTCCTAAAAATCCTCTATGCTCCACCTATACATACCTTCTTCCCCACTAACCCTTGGCAACCACTGAGATCCTTTCAGTTTTGCCTTTTCTAGAATGTCATATAGTTGGAATCATATGATTGGCTTATTTCACTTAGTAATATGCATTTAAGGTTCTTCATATTTTTTCATGGCTTGATAGCTCATTTCTTTTTAGCACTGAATAATCCACTGTCTGTATGTATCATAGTTTATTTATCCATTCATCTACTAAAGGACATTTTGTTTGCTTCCAAGTTTTGTCACTTACTAATAAAGCTGCTATATACATCCATATGCCAGTTTTTGGGTGGATATAAGTTGTCAACTCTTTTTAGTAAGTATCAAGGAGCCAATTGCTAGATCATATGGTAAGAGTAAGTTTAGTTTTCTAAAAAACTGCCAAACTGTTTTCCAAAGTGGCTGTACCATTTTGCATTCCCACCAGCAACAAATGAGAGTTCCTGTTGCTCCATATCTTCATCAGTATTTAGTAGTGTTGTCAGCATTCTGGATTTTGGCCATTCTAACAGGTACGTAGTGATATCTTACTATTGTTTTAATTTGCAGTTCCCTGGTTACATATGATGATGTTGGGCATCTTTTCACATGCTTATTTGCCACCTGTATATTTTCTTTTGTGACATGTCTATTCAAGTCTTTTGTCCATTTTTAAATTGGGTTATTCATTTCTTTTTTTTTTTAACATCTTTATTGGAGTATAATTGCTTTACAATGGTGTGTTAGTTTCTGCTTTATAACAAAGTAAATCAGTTATACATATACATATATTCCCATATCTCTTCCCTCTTGCATCTCCCTCCCTCCCACCCTCCCTATCCCACCCCTCTAGTTGGTCACAAAGCACCGGGCTGATCTCCCTGTGCTATGCGGCTGCTTCCCACTAGCTATCTATTTTACGTTTGGTAGTGTATATATGTCCATGCCACTCTCTCACTTTGTCATTCATTTCTTATTGTTGAGTTTTAAGAGTTCTTTGTATATTTTAGATAACAGTCCTTTATCAGAAATGTCTTTTGTGAATATTTTTCCTAGACTGTAGTTTATCTTCTCATTCTCTTGACAGTGTCTCTTGTAGAGCAGAAGTTTTTAATTATAATAAAGTTCAGCTTATCAATTCTTTCATGAACTGTACCTTCAGTGTTGTATCTAAAAAATCATCCCCATACCCAAGGTCATTTAGGTTTCCTCCTATGCTACCTTCTAGGAGTTTTATAGTTTCACATTTTACTTTTAGGTCTATGATCTTTCTTTTTTTTAAAGCTCTGGGCGAAGTTTATTCTGAGTTGCACCAGAAGCCACCTCTCAGGTCTAAGATCCATTTTTGAGTTAACCTTTGTGAAAAGTGTAAGTTCTGTGTTTCGATTCATTTTTTTTGCATGTGGATGTCCAGTTGTTTCAGCACCATTTGTTGAAAAGAATATCTTTGCTCCATTGTATTGCCTTTGCTCCTCTGTCAAAGATCAGTTGACTATATTTGTGTGGGTCTGTTTCTGGACTCTCTATCTGTTCCATTGATCCATTTGTCTGTTCTTTCACCAATGTCACACTGTTCTGATTACAGTAGGTCTTTTTAGTAAGTCTTGAAGTCAGGTAGTGTCAGTTCTCTTTTGTTCTTCTCCTTCAATATTGTTTTGGCTATTCTGGGTCTTTTGTCTCTCCATATAAACTTTAGAATCAGTTTTTTAATATCTAGAAAATAAGTTGCTGGGATTCTGATTGGGATTGCACTGTATATACAGATCAAGTTGGGAAGAACTGACATCTTGACAAAATTGGGTCTTCCTATCCATGTACATGGGACCTCTCCATTTTTTTAGTTTTTCTTTGTTCTCATACAGATCTTGTACATATTTTGTTAGAGTTATGTGTAATAATTTCATTTGGGGGGTGCTTAATATAAACAATATTGTATTTTTATTTTCAAATTCCACTTGTTCACTGCTGGTATATAAGAAATTTATGGACATTTGTATATTAATCTTGTATTTTGCAACCTTGCTATAATCACTTATTAGCTCCAAGAAATCATTTCAGATTTTCTACATAGATAATCACAGTACTCACAAACAAAGACTACTTTATTTCTTACTTCCCTTTCAGCATGCCTCTTCTATCCTTTGCTTGCGTTATTGCATTAGCTAGGACTTCTACTACAATGTTGAAAAGGAGTGATAAGAGGAGACATCCTTGTCTTGTTCCTGATCTTAGCAGGAAGGCTTCTAGTCCATCACCATTACAATGTGGGTATAGGTTTTTTGTAGATTTTCTTTATCAAATTGAGGAAGTTCCCCTCTATTCCTAGTTCACCGAGAGTTTTTAATATCATAAATGAGTGTTGCATTTTGTCAAATACTTATTCTGCATCTATTAATATGATCATCTATTAAGAAAAATCATATGATATGATTTTTCTTCTTTAGCCTGTTAGTGTGATGGACTACATTAATTGATTTTCAAATGTTGAACTGGCCATGCATACCTGAGATAAATCCCATTTGGTCATGGTGTATAATCCTTCTTATATATTGTTGGATTCAACTTGCTACCATTTTGTTTTGCATTGAATTTTGATATAGAAATGTACTTTTCTACTCTGAAAGTGTGGAAACTACATTAAAAAACAATGAATAAAATAGAAAAGAAAGCAATACCAGCCCAAATCCTACCATCTAAACAAATCAATGTTTTATCATTTCCCTGTATAGCCTTCTGGTATTTTTTATTGGTTTTACATAATTTCTAATAATTATGATAATGATAAAATTTCTATATCTGGTTCAAAAATTAAAAGGCACCATGAAAGCTACAAATGACAGTTAAAGGAAACTATATTTCTTTTATAGTTGTTAGAACAAACTATGATTTTTGGATACCTAGTTTGTTGTTAATCTGAAAAGAGGACAATATATATCAGACAGTCTAGTCTCCGTTTATATTTGTTTTAAATACTATATAGACCTTAGTGTTTTTATTTCACCTTTACCTCTGATAAAATTTTTTTAAATGAGAAAGAAAAACAGCTGAGTGACATCCTAAAGATAGTAATTTTTATATGTCTTATCAATCTCTTAAAACTGTGGTTTTGATTCATCATTAAGGTTACCCCACACTCCAGAATGTAATGCTGAACATTTCTACAGTGAAACGTTTTATTCCAGGCCACTACTGTGAATTAACAACACATCCAGGTAACAAATCAAGAGGTGGACAGAAAAACCATCTGTTATTCTTGCTTCTTAGTTAACAGACTCAATACAAAGCATATTTCTAAATGAAAAAAACTATGTATACCCACATATTTTATTTTCAGCAATACATTAATGTCACATCGATATGAGGAGACTTTTTAAGAAATGAGTTTTAATCTCCATAATTTCTCAAATCTATCTACACAATGAAATACAAGGCAATCATTTTAAAGGGCGGTAAATATCTAAATTCTCTGATGTAAAATGATGTCCATGACACATTGTTGAGTTAAATATGCAGATAACAGGAGACTTGCACTTTGGGCAATGAGGGATTGGCAGAGCTCAGAATCACTTTCCCAGCATACATAACAAGAAAACTGGATAAAATATATAAGACAACTGTTCTCATCAGGGCTGGGACTAGAGTGAGGCAGGAAAGATGCTTAGGGTTCAAAATTTAAGGAGGCACTTTCATGGCCCTGAGAGTACCTTCTTAAATTCTGTACCCTTGGTACCTTTACTCAACCTCATCTCAGCCCTGGTTTTTAGCCATTGGCCTGCAAGCATCAACATGACTCTGCCTCTTGGAAAAAGGGAAATAAATGATAATCAGCCCTACCGTAAGCCCAGATTTCTGCCTGGGGGCAAATTCCAGACAAAACTGCAGGGAGAGGGAACCCAAAGAGAGCTGATGGTCTCTCACTGAATTAAGGAGACAGAAATGGGGGTTTGGAGAGGACATGGAAGCTTAAATTGGTAGGGCAGAATACAAAAGAAGAGAAAACTACAAGGAGAAAGAGCTCCAGAAATACGAATAGGAACTCTCTGAGTTTTTAGTTGAATGCAATCTGTGTATGCATAGGATGAAACCCCACAAGGTCAGTCAACTTCCTAGGAAACAGCAATTAAAGAGAGATGTAAGCTGAACAATTCCCAAAGCTCACATAGAACTGCGAATTATTCTATCTTCCACTAGCCAGAGTACAGAAACTTTCTTGAACATACAGGGCATTCGGGAGGTTCCATAAGAGTCATACCCTGGTAATAGGACTAAACTACCTATTTGGTAAAGGCTGTTCTAGACCAGCACTATAATAGCTTATGAATAAAACTCTAAAATGTTGAAATGATTTGCAAATCCTCTAACGTCTTCTAGAAAAAGTTCAACACTCTTTAAAGAATACAAAAAAATCCAGCACACACAACATAAATTTCATAATGACTGGAACACAATCAAAAATAATGACATCATGAAAATTTTCTCTCTCTTACAGAAAATATATACCCACAAATCCCAAATACTCAATGAACTCCAAGCAGGATAAACACAAAGGCACATCATAATCAAATTGCTGAAAATCCATGTATACATGGATTTTAACAATAATCTTAAAATCAATCAGAGGAAAGAAAGATACTTTATAAAATAAGAAACAAAAAATGATCATAGTCTTCTTATAAGAAATCTGCAAGGCAGAAGACAGCTAAATAACACTTTTAGTGTGTAAAAGAACATCGTCAACCCAGAATTCTACAACCAGTGAAAATATCTTTCAAAAGTAAAATTTTTTTACTGGTATTAAAAAAATTTTTTAGACAAATAAAAGCTGAGAAAATTTATCACCAGCAAACTTGTACTATAAGAAATGTTAAAGGAAGTTCTTTAGGTGAACGGTAAATAACTCAATAGAAATGTGGATCTATACAAAGAAACAGAGTATTAAAAATAGCAAATATGTGTGTATATATGTGTATATATATATATACACATATATACATATATAGAAGATATTTTTCCCATTTAAAAACGTCTTTAAGAAATAATTGACTGCTTAAAGAAAAATAATAACAATGTATTTGGGGATTTACAACATATACAGAAGCAACATGTATAAGAACAATAGCATAAAGGTCAGAGGGGAGAAACTGAAGGTTGTTAGAATCTTAAATTACACATTAACTACTATAATATTTTTTGAAGATAAACTGTGGTAAGTTAAAGATGTATATTGTAAACTTTAGAGCAATAAAGCAGTACAGCAAACATAGAAGAGATAAATAGAGGTGGTAAAATAATAAATATTCACTCCTAAGTAACATTAAATAATAATATTAAAATAATAAATACTCTACCCAAAAGAAGGCAGGAAAATAGGGAAAAGGTAACAAAGGATAGAACATAGACTTATCATGGTGATCATTTCATAATGCACACAAATGTCAAATCACTACACAGTACACTTGAAACTAACACAATACCGTATGTCAACTATATTTCCATTTAAAAAAGAATAATTATAGCAAATAGAAAAATAAATACGGGAGACCTCTCAATCCTCCAGGATTGAGACGTGGAGATCACCTTCCTCCTCACAAATACATCAGAAATACATCTACACATGGAACAACTCCTACAGAACACCTACTGAATGCTGGCAGAAGACCTCAGACTTCCCAAAAGGCAAGAAACTCCCCATGTACCTGAGTAGGGCAAAAGAAAAAAGAGACAAAAGAATAGGGATGGTACCTCCCGCACCAGCGGGAGGGAGCTGTGAAGGAGGAAAGTTTTCCACACACCAGAAGCCCTTTCACTGGCAGAGACAGGGGGATGGTGGGGAGAAGCTTAGGAGCCACGGAGGAGAGCACAGTAACAGGGGTGCGGAGGGCAAAGTGGAGAGATTTCCGCACGGAGGATCAGTGCCGACCAACACTCACTCAGCCCGAGAGGCTTGTCTGCTCAGCCGCCGGGACGGGCGGGGCTGGGAGCTGAGGCTCAGGCTTCAGAGGTCAGACCCCAGGGAGAGGACTGCGGTTGGGTGCGTGAACACAGCCTAAAGGGGGCTAGTGCACCACAGCTAGCCGGGAGGGAGTCCAGGAAAAAGTCTGGACCTGCCTAAGAGGAAAGAGAACATTTTTTCCGGGTGCCGAGGAGAGGGGATTCACAGCACCGCCTAAACGAGCTCCAGAGATGGGAGCGAGCCATGGCTATCAGCATGGACACCAGAGACGGGCGTGAAACGCTAAGGCTGCTGCTGCCGCCACCAAGAAGCTTGTGTGCAAGCACAGGTCACTATCCACACCTCCCCTCCCGGGAGCCTGTGCAGCCCACCACTGCCAGGGTCCCGGGATCCAGGGACAACTTCCCCGGGAGAACACACGGTGCGCCTCAGGTTGTTGCACTGTCGTGCCGGCCTCCGCAAGCTCACCCCACATCCTTACCCCTCCCTCCCCCGGCCTGAGTGAGCCAGAGCCCCCTAATCAGCTGCTCCTTTAACCCTGTCCTGTCTGTGCGAGAACAGATGCCCTCAGGTGACCTACACGCAGAGGCGGGGCCAAATCCAAAGCTGAACCCCAGGAGTTTTGCGAACAAAGAAGAGAAAGGTAAATCTCTCCCAGCAGCCTCAGGAGCAGCGGATTAAATCTCCACCATCAACTTGATGTACCCTGCATCTGTGGAATAACTGAATAGACAACGAATCATCCCAAACTGAGATGATGGACTTTGGGAGAAACGATATATATTTTTTTCCTTTTTCTCTTTTTATGAGTGTGTATGTATATACTTCCTTGTGTGATTTTGTCTGTATAGCTTTGCTTTTACCATTAGTCCTAGGGTTCTGTCTGTCAATTTGTTTGGTTTTTTTTTTTTTTTAAGTATAGTTAGTTTTTAGTGCTGGTTATCATTGGTGGATTTCTTTGTTTCTCTCTTCTTTCTTTCTTTCCTTTTTTTTCTTTTTTTATTATTTAAATTTTTTTATTATTAATATTTTATTATTTATTACTTTTTATTTTAATAACTTTATTTTCTTTTATCTTTTACTTTCTTTCTTTTTTTCTCCCTTCTCTTCTGAGCCATGTGGCTGACAGGGTCTTGGTGCTCCAGCCGGGCTTCAGGCCTGTGCCTCTGACGTGGGAGAGGCAAGTTCAGGACACTGGTCTACCAGACACCTCCCGGCTCCACATAATATCAAATGGCGAAAGCTCTCCCAGAGATCTCCACCTCAACGCTAAGACCCAGCTCCACTCAACGACTAGCAAGCTACAGTGCAGAACACCCTATGCCAAACAACTAGAAAGACAGGAACATAACCCCACCCATTAGCAGAGAGGCTGCCTAAACTCATAATAAGGTCACAGACACCCCCAAAACACACCATCGGATGGGATCCTGCCCACCAGAAAGACAAGATCCAGCCTCCTCCTCCAGAACACAGGAACCAGTCCCCACCACCAGGAAGCCTGCACAACCCACTGAACCAACCTTAGCCACTAGTGTCAAACAACAAAAGCAATGGGAACTATGAACCTGCAGCCTGCAAAAAGGAGACCCCAAACACAGAAAGTTAAGCAAAATGAGAACACAGAGAAACACACAGCAGATGAATGAGCATGGTAAAAACCCACCAGACCAAACAAGTGAAGAGGAAATAGGCAATCTGCTTGAAAAAGAAGTCAGAGTAATGATGGAACAGATGATCCAAAATCTTGGAAATAGAAAGGAGAAAATACAAGAAACGTTTAACAAGGACCTAGAAGAACTAAAGATAAAACAAACAATGCTGAACAACACAATACATGAAATTAAAAATTCTCTAGAAAGAATCAATAGCAGAATAACTGAGGCAGAAAAACGGAGAAGTGACCTGGAAGATAAAACAGTGGAAATAACTATCGCAGAGCAGAATAAAGAAAAAAGAAGGAAAAGAAATGAGGACAGTCTCAGAGACCTCTGGACAAACATTAAACGCACCGACATTCAAATTATAGGGGTCCCAGAAGAAAAAGAAAGGGTCTGAGAAAATATTTGAAGAGAGTATAGTTGAAAACATCCCTAATATGGGAAAGGAAATAGTTTAGTCAAGTCCAGGAGGCACAGAGAGTCCCATACAGGATAAATCCAAGGAGAAACATGCCAAGACACATATTAATCAAACTATCAAAAATTAAATACAAAGAAAAAATATTAAAAGCAGCAAGGGAAAAATAACATACAAGGGAATCCCCATAAAGCTAACAGCTGATCTTTCAGCAGAAACTCTGCAAGCCAGAAGGGACTGGCAGGACATATTTAAAGTGATGAAAGGGAAAAAGCTACAACCAAGATTACTCTACCCAGCAAGGATCTCATTCAGATTTGAGGCAGAAATTAAAACCTTTACAGACAAGCAAAGGCTAAGAGAATTCAGCAACACCAAACCAGCTTTACAACAAATGCTAAAAGAACTTCTCTAAGCACGAAACACAAGAGAAGGAAAAGACCTATAATAACAAACCCAAAACAATTAAGAAAATGGGAATAGGAACATATATACTGATAAATACTTTAAATGTAAATGGATTAAATACTCCAAACAAAAGACATGGACTGGCTGAATGGATGCAAAAACAAGACCCATATATATGTTTCTACAAGAGACCCACGTCAGACCTAGGAACACAAAGAGACTGAAAGTGAGGGGATGGAAAAAGATATTCCATGTAAATGTAAATCAAAAGAAAGCTGGAGTAGCAATTCTCATATCAGACAAAATAGACTTTAAAATAAAGACTATTACAACAGACAAAGAAGGACACTAAATAGTGATCAAGGGATCAATCCAGGAAGAAGATATAACAATTGTAGATATTTATGCAGCCAACATAGGAGCACCTCAATACATAAGGCAAATACTAACAGCCATAAAAGGGGAAACTGACAGCAACACAATAATGGTAGGGGAATTTAACACCCCACTTTCACCAATGGACAGATCATCCAAAATGAAAATAAATACGGAAACACAAGCTTTAAATGACACATTAAACAAGATGGACTTTACTGATATTGATAGGACATTCCATCCAAAAACAACAGAATACACTTTCATCTCAAGTGCTCATGGAACATTCTCCAGGAAAGATCATATCTTGGGTCACAAATCAAGCCTTGGTAAATTAAGGAAAATTGAAATTGTATCAAGTATCTTTTCCGAGCACAACACTATAGACTAGATATCAGTTACAGGAAAAAAAAACTGTAAAAAATACAAATACATGGAAGCTAAACAGTACACTACTTAATAAGCAAGAGATCACTGAAGAAATCAGAACGGAAATCAAAAAATACCTAGAAACAAATGACAATGACAACATGACGACCCAAAACCTATGGAATGCAGCAAAAGCAGTTCTAAGAGGGAAGTGTATAGCTATACAATCCTACCTCAAGAAACAAGAAATGTCTCAAATAAATAACCTAACCTTACACCTAAAGCAATTAGAGAAAGAAGAAGAAAAAACCCCAAAGTTAGCAGAAGGAAAGAAAGCATAAAGATCAGATCAGAAATAAATGAAAAAGAAATGAAGGGAACAATAGCAAAGATCACTAAAACTAAAAGCTGGTTCTTTGAGAAGATAAACAAAATTGATAAACCATTAGCCAGAATCATCAAGAAAAAAACGGAGAAGACTCAGATCAAGAGAATTAGAAATGAAAAAGGAAAACTAACAACTGACACTACAGAAACACAAAGGAACAAGAGAGATCACTACAAGCAACAATATGCCAATAAAATGGACAACTTGGAAGAAATGGACAAATTCTTAGAAAAGCACAAGCTTCCAGTACTGAACCAGGAAGAAACAGAAAATATAAACAGACCAAAAAGAAGCACTGTAATTGAGACTGTGATTAAAAATTTTCCAACGATCAAAAGCCCAGTATCAGATGGCTTCACAGGCGAATTCTATCAAACATTTAGAGAAGGGCTAACATCTATCCTTCTCAAACTCTTCCAAAATATAGTAGAGGGAGGAAAACTCCCAAACTCATTCTACGAGGCCACCATCACCCTGATACCAAAACCAAACAAAGATGTCACGAAGAAAGAAAACTAAAGGCCAATATCGCTGATAAACATAGATGCAAAAATCCTCTACAAAATACTAGCAAACAGAATCCAAAAGCACATTAAAAGGATCATACACCATGATCAAGTGGGGTTTATCCCAGGAATGCAAGGATTCTTCAATATATGCAAATCCATCAATGTGATACACCATATTAACAAACTGAAGGAGAAGAACCATATGATCATCTCAACAAATGCAGAAAAAACTTGTGACAAAATTCAACACCCATTTATGATAAAAAAAAAACCTCCAGAAAGTAGGCATAGAGGGAACTTACCTCAACATAATAAAGGCCATATATGACAAACCCAAAGCCAACATTATCCTCAATGGTGAAAAACTGAAATCATTTCCACTAAGATCAGGTACAAGAGAAGGCTGTCCACTATCACCACTATTATTCAACATAGTTTTGGAAGTTTTAGCCACAGCAATCAGAGAAGAAAAAGAAATAAAAGGAATCCAAATTGGAAAAGAAGAAGTAAAGCTGTCACTGTTCGCAGATAATATGATAGTATACATAGAAAATCCTAAAGACACTACCAGAAAACTACTAGTGCTAATCAATGAATTTGGTAAAGTATCAGGGTACAAAATTAATGCACAGAAATCTCTTGCATTCCTATACACTAATGATGAAAAGTCTGGAAGTGAAATTAAGGAAACAGTCCCATTTACCATTACAACAAAAAGAATAAAATAGCTGGGAATAAACCTACCTAAGGAGACAAAAGACCTGTATGCAGAAAACTATAAGACACTGATGAAAGAAATTAAAGTTGATACAAACAGATGGAGAGATATACCATGTTCTTGGATTGGAAGAATCAACATTGTGAAAATGACTCTACTACCCAAAGCAATCTACATATTCAGTGCAGTTCCTATCAAACTACCAATGGCATTCTTCACAGAACTAGAACAAAAAAATTCACAATTTGTATGGAAACACAGAAGACCCTGAATAGCCAAAGCAATCTTGAGAAAGAAAAATCGAATTGGAGGAATCAGGTTCCCTGACTTCAGACTATACTACAAAGCTAAATTAATCAAGACAGTATGGTACTGGCAAAAAAAACGGAAATATAGATCAATGGAACAGTATAGAAAGCCCAGAGATAAACCCACACACATATAGTCACCTTATTTTTGATAAAGGAGGCAAGAATATACAATGGAGAAAAGACAGCCTCTTCAATAAGTGGTGCTGGGAAAACTGGACAGCTACATGTAAAAGAATGAATTTAGAACACTCCCTAACACCATACACAAAAATAACCTCAAAATGGATTAAAGACCTAAATGTAAGGCCAGACACTATAAAACTCTTAGAGGAAAACATAGGCAGAACACTCTATGACATAAATAACAGCAAGATCCTTTCTCACCCACCACCTAGAGAAATGGAAACAAAAACAAAAATAAACAAATGGGACCTAATGAAACTTAAAACCTTTTGCACAGCAAAGGAAACCATAAACAAGACGAAAAGACAACCCTTAGAATGTGAGAAAGTATTCACAAAAGTAGCAACTGACAAAGGATTAATCTCCAAAATTTACAAGCAGCTCATGCAGATCAATATCAAAAAAACAAACAGCCCAATCCAAAAATGGCCAGAAGACCTAAATAGACATTTCTCCAAAGAAGATATACAGATAGCCAACAAACACATGAAAGAAAGCTTAACATCACTAACCATTAGAGAAATGGAAATCAAAACTACAATGAGGTATCACTTCACAGCAGTCAGAATGGCCATCATCAAAAAATCTACAAACAATAAATGCTGGAGAGGGTGTGAAGAAAAGGGAACCCTCTTGCACTGTTCGTGGGAATGTAAGTTGATACAGCCACTATGGAGAAAAGTATGGAGGTTCCTTAAAAAACTAAAAATAGAACTACCATACGACCCAGCAATCCCACTACTGGGCATATACCCTGAGAATACCATAATGCAAAAAGAGTCATGTACCACAATGTTCACTGCAGCTCTATTTACAATAGCCAGGACATGGAAGCAACCTAAGTGTCCATTGACAGACGAATGGATAAAGAAGATGTGGCACATATATACAATGGGATATTTCTCAGCCATAAAAAGAAATGAAATTGAGTTATTTGTAGTGAGATGGATGGGCTTAGAGTCTGTCATGCAGAGTGAAGTAGGTCAGAAAGAGAAAAGCAAATACCATATGCTAACACATATATGGAAAGTAAAAAAAAAAAAAAAAAAGGTTCTGAAGAACCTAGGGACAGGACAGGAATAAAGACGCAGACATAGAGGATGGACTTGAGGACACGGGGTGGGGGGAAGGGTAAGCTGGGACAAAGTGAGAGAGTGGCATGGACCAATATATACTACCAATTGTAAAATAGATAGCTAGTGGGAAGCAGCCGCATAGCACAGGGAGAACAGCTCGGTGTTTTGTGACCACCTAGAGGGGTAGTATAGGGAGGAGGGGAGGGAGAAGCAAGAGGGAGGGGATATGGGGATGTATATATATGTATAGCTGGTTCACTTTGTTATAAAGCAGAAACTAACACACCATTGTGAAGCAATTATACTCCAATAAAGATGTTTAAAAAGAAAAAAAATTCGGGCTTCCCTGGTGGTGCAGTGGTTGAGAGTCCACCTGCCGATGCAGGGGACATGGGTTCGTGCCCCGGTCCGGGAAGATCCCACATGCCGCAGAGCGGCTGGTCCCGTGAGCCACGGCCGCTGAGCTTGCGCGTCCGGAGCCTGTGCTCCGCAACAGGAGAGGCCACAACAGTGAGAGGCCCGCGTACCGCAAAAAAAAAAAAAAAAAATGTTTAAATCTTGTTTCAAACTGAAAAATATAAAAACAAGTATGAAGATAGAAACCTTAAATACAACCATATTAATAATTACAGTGAATATAAATTGGGTAAACATTCCAATTAAAATTCAAAGATTAAAAACCAAGACCCAACTACATACTGTCAAAATAAAACATAGAAACAGGCTAAAATCAAAAGAATGGAAAAGATATACCACAAGAAATTAATAGAGTCTATTTCAATATCAAAGTGGACTTCAGAACAAGGAATAATGCCAAGGAGCAAAAGGGACTATGATAATGAAAAAGGAGTCAATTCATGAAGATGATATAACAATTCTGTACAATTTCAAACTCCTAACAGAGTTTCAATTTATGAGAAGCCAAAATTGATGGAATTAAATGGAGAAATATCTTCTTTTATAAAGTGTCCTTTCTTTGCCCATTTTTATTGGGTTGTTTGTTTTCTTATTATTGAATTGTAAGAGTTCTTTATATTTATCAAAACTCACTGAACTGTATATTTTAAATGAATGTATTTTATTTATGTAAATTATACTTCAATAAAGTTGATTTAAAAAAAATAAAAGTAAAGTTTAAGTTTGAAGCAGGATTTTCACCTGTCTCTTCAATCTGTAGATTCAATAAAAATGATTTAAAACATTAAAAAAGCAAACTACAAAACAAGATGTACAGTCTGATCACATTTGTATAAAAATAAATGTGTGTTTGTAAATGTAAATATGCATAGAACAGATGCCAGGAAGTACTTTCTGCAAATATTTACGTAGGTTGTTCTTAAGTCTGTAACATGGGTGCATTTTACTTTGTGAATCATACTTTTGCTGGTGTCAATCAATGACAACATCCCCATTAAAGTCTGTGTGGAAGCTGCTGCCCTAAAAATAAAACTGCCCTAAAAATCTACATACAGCTAGCAAGCAAAGGACTAACACTAGGTAAGACTGGAGAGTCAAAATGATAAATCTCAGGCACCTCCAGCATTTCCTTTCTCTGCAGTTCCTTCAACCACCCTCATCGAGATGCCTGGTGTTCTCCAGCTCTCTCTCTCCCATTAGCCAGATGAGTCAAGATATGAAGGATATCAGCCATGTTCACTTACCACTCCTTTGGTCACCACAAAGGTCTCTTCTCTGCAGAAGATAGTATCTCTTCTCTCCAGAGTCCTCCGCTTGACTAAGACTCTACCCTGCTCCATCACAGGCTACCTGAGGGGGCCCCCCCTCCCTCAAAATCTTCACCTCAGTCTTGTTCCTACTGCAGAACAGGGCAGCCTCTCCTGCCTTCGCTTCCAACTCAATTCCAACCAATCCTTTTTTTTTTCTGTAGGCTCTCAGGTATTGTTAGTTTTCTGGCATTTTATGTATGCACACTTGTCCGGGGTGCAGCAGAAAGCCCTCAGAATACCAGTCAGCAGAATTGTGTCTAGTCCCTGCTCTGCCTCTGATCAGCTGGTGAGCTCTGGCAAAGTCTCTTAGCATCATTTTACTTCAGTTTCTGATTCTGGGAAATGAAAAGCTAAACTGAGATCTTTTCCAGCTCTGATGCTAGAATTCTAGAGAGATTTTCTGCTCTTTAATGACATTCTGGAATATAGCCAAATTCCTCCTGTGGTATATCTAAAAGTCTAGCATATATATTTCTGTCTTTTAAAATGCAGTTGAAATGTATCATCTTCATTTTCAGTGACATTGTTGAATTATGGGCCCAACTCCCCAGTTATATATGAATGTAATCCAGCAGAAGGTGAAACCTGCAAATAAATATTCTCTCTCAACCTCTCCCCCAGCCCCATCCCCTTGCCCTCATCCTGCCCACCCCCACAGTTCTCCTTTCTACCTCTCCTTCCTCTCTCTCCCTCTCTTGCACACTCACAGACGGCATGAGCAGAGCAACACAGCTGATGATCAGAAAGCTAGTAAACTTGCTGAGCTATATTTGGGCATAAGATTCATGATGAAGTCTTTCAGGCATGAATACTAATTTATGCTGATTAAGCTCACCCAGAAATGGGTTAAAAGTAATCTCCACCCCCAACAGGTGATTCCCGTCAGCAATATATGGACACTTGCTGCTTGTAGCCCAGAGAGGTGGTGAGTTCTGTGTAGTGAAGGAGGCTTTAGGTCAGAATCCATGCAGAAGTTGCTTCCCTGTTGATACAGCTTCCTTCCCATACAAAACAAAGCTGGTACACACTCCCACACCCACCACAGACAGTGGACCCCATCAAGCATCTACCAAGGGCCTGCTCTGGATGTGCCCTGGTAACTGCCACTTGGATCCTGCCATGCTTTCCTTCTGAGATGAGATAATGAAGCTGAAGCATTGAGGACATCATGCCATTGGTCACAAGGCACAGTACAATTTTCTACATTGCTGTTACCTATATTATTTAGTAAGCACTTACAATGTGCTGAGTATTACACTGAACACTTTTCATGAAGTAGCTCATTTAATCCTTCCTATAACCCTAGAAACAGAAATATTATCCCCAAATTACAAATGAGGAAACTAGGCCACCAAGAGAATATGCAACCTTCCCAAAGCTCATACAGTAGTACATGGTGGGACAAGGACCTGAATCTGATGTCTGACTCCGCAGCTGGTGCAGAGATGTCCGTACCTCAGAGCCTCCCTCTGAAACCCTTACTCTCAGACATAGGCATAGACTCCAGGCAGAATTCCAGAGACAAATTCCCAGCTGATGGCTTAGTTGGTGAGAAGAAAGGAAAGCACTGGTATCAGCAGAGCAGAAGTGAAGCAGCAAAAAGTGGGAAGAGCAGCAAAAAGCAAAGAAGGGAAGGGAAATGAATGTTTGTTGAGGACCTGCTGGGCAACTCACAATCTTGTGAGGTGTTAGTAATCCCCTTTTCACAGATGAGGATACTGAGGCCCAGAGGGTTAAATAGCACACCAAAAGGTAAGTTAGGACCCTGCTGAGCTGCAGATGAGCAGGCAGAAATTTCATCCACCTAGGGAGAGGAGGGAGGAGATGAGATCCCACAGCAAGCGGGACCATAGACGCTGGGCAGGTAAGGGTGTAGAGGCAGAGGCTGGGAAAAGAGAGTGATCAGAAAGCAGCGAGAGAAGAACTTGAAGTGCCTTGGATAGACATGCCGTTGGAGGATGGTCTGGGCCAGATGAGGTAAGTTAGAAAGGAGGGAGGGACGATGAAGTAGAGACCTCAAAGAGAAGGTTACCGGGGGGAACCAGGGGAACAACCTCCTCTTCTCTTGGACTCGCTCTGCCCTCCCAGTCTTTCCTCTAATGCAGGCTGTGCTCTGCCCCCAGATCACTCTTACCTATTTTCCCTCTCCTTTAATTGCCCAAACAATGAAACTGAAACAGACTTCTACTTTATATATTTATTTAATAAAGTCAGATGCTCTCACTCAATTGTTAAATTAGACAATTTTCTATCTCTACCATTGCTCAGAAACATCGCTGAAATTAAAACCAAATTTCTCCAAGTAAGGGGACCTTATTTATATTTTCTACATTTCTTTAAAAGAAAAAAAGGTTTCTCATTTTTACCATAAGTTAGGTACTTTGGCTGGATGTTTCTCCCACTGTACTATCATTTTTTTAAAATAAGATTTTGAGGATTTGTGTGTTTGATTTATAGGTCTTGCTGAAAACACCAATAAAAAACTCTCTCACTAGAGGCTCTTAGCTGAAGTCTTCTCAGAAATCTTGAGAGTGGAAACTCTGAAGCAGATGACTTCTCTCTATACCTGACTAAAAGTGGTTTTAATGATAGGAGCTTACTTTTCTCATGTAACAAGGACTCCAGCAACAGGTTATTCTGGAGATGGTACAAGGGTTTAAGGACATCCCTATGGACTGGAACTTTCTGTCCTTCTGCTGGACCATCCTCAGTGTATGGGCACTGTCTTCCCTTCTAAGAGATAAAAAAATTTATATATTCTCTAACATATGCCTCCTGAAGGGAGAATCTGTTAAAATGTTTTATTATTTTAACGTCTGAACAAGCATCTCCAATAGCATAAAATAACTTCAAGCCCAAATGTAAGTGAAAAAGACTTCTCAGAATCTTCACTCACCAAGTATTTATTGATTTGTACCTGATCTGAGGTAGGCATTGGGATGAGAATTGACAGAGAAACAAATTATAAACTGCACTCTCCAGGAACTTTCATTCTGGTGCAGGAGACACATACAAACAGATCATCACAGGTCACCTCGAAAGAAGAGAGGGTGGGAACCCAAAGAAGGGGGAAGAGACTGTCTGAAGACACTGGGGAAGGCTTCATAGAAAAGACACTCCACCTACTCTTGAAGGATATGCAGACATTTGCCAAGTGAATCAAGAAGCATTTTCAGTGGCAGGAGCAATGGGCTTACTACATAGAAAAGGAGCTAGAGAGTCAGGACAGATTACAAAAGACTTTACATGCTCAACTGAGGCAAAGGGGTGGGGGGTGGTTCTTAAGTCTGAGAATGACGTGGCCAGCATCCAACTTTAGGAAGAAAAGTTGCAACCTTGTGAAGACAAGTTTGCATAAGAAAGTGACCAGAGAGAAGGCAGCTGCTGTCATTGGCAAGATGTGTTGAGGGACCAGATGAGATAGTGGCAGGGAGGAGTGGAGAAGGAGCAGATTCTGGACTCCCAAGGCAGACAGGACAGGATTTGCTAAATGATTAGAGGTGGAGTGATAGGGAGGAGACACTGTCAAGGGCAATTGACAGATTTTCAGGCTAGATGGAGGCTAGCTGGAAGGTGATACCACTCACAGAGACTGAAAATGAAGATCTTGGCAGGAGTTGCTGAGCTCAGCTTTGAAGTATTGAGTTTGAGGCCCCAAGAGGCATCCAGGTCAAGATCCAATCGGAGATGCAAAGCTCAAGCCTGTGACCAAAGTTCACAGGCCAGACATTGACAGAGGCCCCCCCGCCCCCGCCCCCCCCCCCGCTCATAGATGGGGCTGACATCATGGGGGTGGAGCACAAGGGAAAGGAAAAGAGGCAGGTGGTCCAAGGAGAGGAGGGACAGAAAATGAAGAGCAGGAAAAGACAAGGGGAGAGAAAAAGGAAATGAGAGAAGGGACCATCTTTATGTTTCACCCTGTAGGAAAGGTATAGAGCTACTTCAGGCCTCCGGGCCCTTCTTCAGGAAACTGCATGTAAAAGTAAGACAGCAGAATAGAAACGGAGTACACATGACCTATATTACAGAGGACAACTGGCAGCAGTAAAGGAAGAGGCAGGAAGAATGAGAAATAAATTACTTTTACGTTGCTCCAAAGTTTTTAACGAGAATTCTTTTTAAAGCCAAGCAGTCTGAAGTAATTGCATAGAGGAGAAAATAATCCTACACTCTTCAATTGTCCTTGAAGGAATTAGTCTATTAGACAATTATTAGTTTCAGTTATCTGGAAAATTCACTTAGGTGAAACAGTGTTTGTGAGAGTGTCAAGATAAAAGAATTATTTCCATTTAAAATATTCACTTTTCTCCAGTCATTTGAAACGAAAACCCTGCCCTAAAAAGAAGCAACTGTTTTCAGTCATCTTATTAGTTTTGTAATATTAGAAATGAATCAGACCAGTTTCAAAGTCACTTTAGTGTGGAGCCTAACAGACCATGCACATGAGGACAGTCAATAAATATTATTTTCCAGTGACGATTAGGCTGGTCCCTCTTCCGCAGCAGGCATCCAATCCTCAGCCACTTCCCTCTCTTCCAGGCATGAGCTCCCACTGATCTCAAAGGAAGCTTTAAAAATGGATTAAAGCAAAGATATATTGACTTCAAAGGGAGCACTGAAAACACAGAAGATATATCATAGGGAAGGGGATGGAGATGGAAATTCTGTTCCTCTTATTATTTCATGCTTAATGAATACCATCAGCATCCCCTGTGCATTCAGCCAAAAGTGTGTTTTCTTCCCTTTGCAACACTTTCCATTTTGATGACATCATAATAGTTGTTCATTCTTTAAAAACATTCTAAAGCTTGACCTAAATATTTCAGTATTAGTAACAGTGATGCTAAATGTTTTCTCTCTCTATGATATGGTGGTCATGACAATACAATTTTGTCGCTCTATGTAAAATATTGCCATTTTAATTGCATACCATAATGTCACTATGGAAAATGATGAGAATTATTCTTGATAGCACAATGTTCTTTTACCATACAGAGCCAGATCTGATTCTTGGGTCTCTCTTCCTCTCCTAAATTTCAAATCATTTACTATAATAAATTTAGAACTTTCTGTAAAGTGGCCACCAGGCCTGTTGTTTCTCTGAATGATGATTATCAAGGTACCATCACCACATGAACATATGCAAATTCAAAAAACTTGCTCTTTGTGGCGTTAAAGAGACTCTGAAAATAAAAATATACTCCATAAAAAGGGTTTGTCTTCTCCATAAAAAAAAAAATCTCAGACTCATTCTAAAACAATAATTATGATTATCAGGGGCTCTTAAACAAGCACGTGAGCTAATAAAACTCCTACGGAGCCCTCTAAACTCACAAGGATTCTGGTGTCCTGCTCCAGGGGTAGGACATCCAGCTAAGGAATAAGCAAACAAAACTTGCATGCAGGCATGGTTGATGTGTAGGAGGAAAGCAGCCATTTTACCCTAATGCTCAGGCCCTTCCTAGGGATCTCCGTGCTCCCGTGACTGCCTATGCTCATGACTGGTCTGTCTCACTCCGCATGACTCCCCTGGCTTGTACACACACATCCTCCCTCTCTCTCTCTCTCTCTCTCTCTCTGACACACACACACACACACACACACACACACACACACACACTTCTAAATGACTTCACCACATGTGGGAGTTGTGAGCTGTATGATGCAGAAAAGAGAGTGGGAGGGCATCAGAAAAGTCTCTCTTCTATCCCCACAGGGAAAACAGAGCAGGGCATAGCTGAATGTGTTATACAATTCAAAGGAGGAAGGTCAGACACAACATCACACTTGATTAAGGTCCATATATAAGGACTCACAAATGAAACAATGAAACCAGTGGGACTGTTGCCAACAGTAAGTCAGAATGAGCAAGAGAAATAATTACATCAAAGTAGTAAGGAAGTTCAAAGGGTACAGGTACACACTGATTTAACTAAGAAATCCAAGTCTGACAAGACCAGATACTGCTCAAGAAAAGTGATGTTTCCAAGACCTCGCAGTATATCCCATTATGCAGTTAGGACAGAAATGAGCAAAATGTTACTTTCCTCAGTTTAATCCTCAACTGAACCCAAGAGCAAACAGTTCAAATGAAAACTGAAACTCGAAACATACATTCTCCTTATTCTCAAAGAAAAGCCTGGTTTGAATCCAAATTTGCATCCATGTTTTGAACAGAAAAGTCCTTTTAAAAGAAAACTTTTATTTTAAGAGAAAAAGTACTAATTTCCTCTGTGCTTTGCGCATTTTATTTATCCACAAATAGATTTTGATGGAACAATGACTGTATGAAAGGCACTGTGCTAGGTCCCATGTAAGATCCTAAAATGAAACAGACCAGGACACCATTCTCCTGGGGCACTGGGAGGAGTGCAGGGCACAAACAATGATGTTTCAGGGGAGAATGTGTTCCATGGCCATCAAGAGTGAGAAGCAGATAAAGCTACGTCATGTATCTCACTTAAAACCACCTGAGGAAAAGTAAAGTCTTGTTTCACTAGGAGGGTTTCAGAATTCTAGTTCTGAGGGGAGTTTATAGATTTTCTATGAGGAAAAGAGGGATGGGTCCCAAGGTCAAATAAGTTCAAATACGTTTGGGAGGCACTGATAGACAAAGTTAGAATAGGTTCTTTACAGCAGGACTTCCCAATACCTTTGATGGGCTAACATAACTCGCAAATTTCCGAGATAATAAAGTTGACAGCATTTCTCAAACTTATTTGACCACAAGACACTTTTTTCCACAGAGCATCTCATGGAACTAGTGGCCTACAAAACACTTTGGGAAGCTCTAGAAGAGTTTGAGCTTGTGTAAAGACATGGAGCATTTCAAGTTGACCAGTCTCGAGTAAGTGAAGAGTAATTAGAAGACAAAGTTGGAAATGTAGGTTAGGGTTCAGATCATGGAGGACCGGGACCCTCTGACTACACTCTCCTGGAAATACCCTCTTTCCTTGGCCACGATGATAAGACAAATCTGAATGACTTAGGTTCAAAACTGGCTCTGCCACTTACTAACTGCAAAACCTTCAGCAAATTACTTGCCATTTCTGTCCCTGAGTTCCCCTATTTCCTCATCTATAAAATAGGGTTGTTATGAGGATTCAATGAGTCCATGAATATAACCCACTTAGGAACCCTGGAATATAGTAAACACATAATAAACCTTTGTCTGTCTGTCTGTCTATCTGAGGCTTGATTTCCTTCCTAGCCTTTTGACTATTCCTCTCTGCCTCTCGTGTGGGCTCAGCATTTTCCTCTTGTTCCTTAAATATTGGCTTTCCCCAGAGCGGTCACCTTAGCCCCTGTTCTCTACTTATTCTGAATGCTCTCTTTGAGAGATGGCCTCAACTTATCTTTTGTTCTACTTCCAAACCTCTTTTCCCCTCTGTATTACATATCCCATCATCAAACACCCAGTTATCCAAACTAGAAAACCTTGGATCCATCTTTCACTTTTTATACTTCCCCAACCCAGCCTTTGCCCTCCACTCCTCCCCTCCCTACATTCAGCTGGTCAAGTGATCCATTGACGCCACTTCTGGACTGATTCTTGAATTAACTGGTACCTCTCCATTTCTACTACAGGCTTTCATTACATTCTTAGCATCTCTCATTTAGATTTTTGAAGCAGGATTCTAATTTGTTTCCCTCTTCCAATTGATTCTTCACATTATATTTCATAAAAACAAAGTCGATTATCTTATTCTCATACTTTAAAACCTATAAAGAATATAATTTTACATTAAATGCCTTAAATAACAAATTCTAGTTAGTGATATTCATGTTGAAATATTCAGAGAGGAATGTACTGAAATCTGTAATTTGTTTTGAAATGCATAAAAATAAAATGGATTGATGGATTACAAAGGGATGGATGGTTGGATAGATAGGTGATTAAACAAGTATAGTAAAATGTTTATAGTACCAATCTGAATGATAGTTATACAAGTGCTCATTGTAGAATTCTTTCAACTTTGCTGTATGTCTTAAAACTGTTCATAATAAAATGTTGGTGGCCAGAGGATCATGAAGGCTCCCTGTCATCTGCAGTGGTCCCCAACATTTTTGGCACCAGGAACCGGTTTCATGGAAGACAAGTTTTCCACAGACTTGGTTGGCGAGGTGGGGGAATGGTTCAGGTGGTAATGCGAGCAATGGGGAGCGGTGGGGAGAGGCAGATGAAGCTGCGCTCTTACCTGACGCTCACCTCCTGCTGTGCGGCCCGGCTCCTAACAGGCCGCTGACCAGTACCCGTCCACAGCCTGGGGATTGGGGACCCCTGATCTAGAGGATAGCATCCAAACATCTTAGGTGGGCCCATCACAGTTGGGCACCTATCTACCACTCCAGCCTCCCATTCTTCCCCCTGATTTGTACCTTATGTTCTAGACAAATGAGTCAAAGGGCCTAATGCCTTATAGACTCTTCTGTGGCCAAGGTTTTATCATCCTTTTCTCTTTGTCTGGAAGACCCTTCCATTATTTCTCTAACTAGAAAATGTCTAATTGTTCTTAGCACAAGCATCTCCTCTCAGGTGACCTCCTGGACAAAATTAACTGATGGCTGTATTAATAAGTTACTGTTGAGCTGTGGTTGGTGTTTTTCCTACCCATACTAGGAGCTTCCTGATGGACTGTGTCTCTCAATCTTTGTATACATGATACCCAGCATAGTCTCAACACATGTCCCAACAGCATAGGCCCTCAAAACACGTCTCTGAGTTAAACTGAGCACCAATCTAAGAAGTGTGCTACTTCTTATACAAAGTTGTAAATTGCTCTCTCTCAGCCTTTCACCTCACTCAGTAGCAATCTCTCTGTCCTCTGTTCCATTAAACAGTTGTTCTCATCACCCCTCATCTTTAACCAGGAATAACTATGATACCAGGATATATAGTTGTTCTATCTTAATCCAGATGGGTTGCACACATTTCAAGTCTATTTTCTATAATTAAGGAATAAGGTTTTTTTTCTTCCTATAAAGACTTTTACATCAACATGCATGAGAGGAGAAGCACACTTACAACTAGCTGATGCTTGGTCTGTTTCCAGAAGTGCTAACAACAACAAACCCTTAAGGTTTAAATGAAATTTTGTATGATAAAGAACTAGAACCATCAGACACGGAAACACTGAAAAGTCCCTCAGAATTTTTACCAAAGTTTCCATCTAACATTCTTATCTTCCCCTAAAACGTAACAGGCAACCATTAGTAATAACACGTCAACCTCTCATTCCACTTCCCTCTAATCACTCTGTGTTCTCATAAGAAACAGCCTCCAAACTACACAAAATCTTGTTTGGGGCATGCCTAACCCCTCCTTCCACTGTGCTCAGGAAAATTCTTGTCAATTTAACAAGTAAATGCTTGATTCCAAAAATCTGAGTCTTGCCATTTCCTCTACTTTGTCTCTAGTGTCCAAAAACCAAAAACATGATTTTTAACAAATGCATTTATTATAAAGAAGTTTTACTCTAGTGAAAAGAATGTGACAGTTTCTGGGTTCACTGTGATGGCATTTGATTTGGATGACTAGTACTGTTTACCCACTACAAACACTCCATCTGATCCACTAAATTTGTCCTGTGCAAAGGTTCACTGAATTAAAACTCCCCCTCCTCTGCCTGGCAATGCTGTATTTCTTTACAGAAATCTTCAACAGTGACTCAGAACTCCTCTACCATCATAGGAATCCACAAAGGACCCATCAAAAGTAAAAGAAAAATGTTAACAAACAGCATTTACAAAATGCTGACAATTTTAATTTGCATAACAAGCCTCCCCTGCTTCCCAGGCTGTTAGCCGCTCCCCCAGCATGCTGGCCACCTCAGGCACACACGCATCCTCCCTTAAGGCAATTTGTTTGTTAGTCACCCCTTCAAGGAGAGGCAACAACAAGGGGGGTGGGGGGGTGGATTCTCTATCCCCAGGACATACTATAGTGCCAGGAATGAAGTCAGTGCTCAGTAAACACTGTGTTGACAGGAAGGAAGGAGAGGCAGGGATTATGGCTCATGTGTCTTGCTTATGACATCTTTTAGGTCCTAGAAAACAAGATGAGCATTTTTTCCTAGGACTTAGTTAATTTTCATGTTTCTGGAGTTCTCTTGCCATAGTTTAATGTATAATCTACTTTTCAATATTAATATTTAAACTAGCAAATATATCCCCTCAAAAGAAATAAACCAGAGTGAAGTTAAATGAGAAGATTTGTTGACTCAGTTTTGCACCTTCAGGAATTCACTGAAACTAAAACCAGGAGTCAGCATGAGTCACTCCTCCTCCTCTTGCACAAAGAAAAGGGATGCAATCACGAAATGGATTGCACACAGAGAATGAAGCAGGTCCCTCTGGTAATAAAACCTGCCCCAGTCTCTGCATGCCAGTAAACCTCGAAAATACAAACCCCAAACAGACCTTTAACCACTTACTCGTTTGTTTACATTTTGAGAGCCTTTACAAGAGTAATATATTTTAGCTTTAAGAGACTATCTTCCTTTCTCCCCATCATTTAACAGTAAAGTAAAAGATTTCTTTCACGCAAGTTAGACCTTCCATTTCACCAGCACTAATAGGGCTTGTGGTTTCCTCCCTGATCAATCAGTAAGTTATTTATGGCTAAGCCTCAGGACTGTGCAATTAGAGACACTGCAGAACTCTGCTAATGGTCATGTATTGGGAGCAGCAGTTCTAGTCTGTAGGAAAGCAAACTCAGTCATTATTTGGGTTCACTTCTAGTAATTAAGCATTTAAATAGCATTTTGCATATCTAGCACGTTCGGCAACAATTTTTATAAGCATTCCTCATAAGAACCTAGAACACCACCACCAGATCAACAGTATCATCTTTATAAGCCACAAAGTTATGGTGGTCAGGGACCAAGAAAGTCCCTCCCTTCTGCGTGAAAATGATGCTTCTCCTTGAGGGTAAGTACCAACTTGCTTCTCTAACAGCAGTTTCTGGTTTGTGCTGATTTTTCCACAGTCCTTCAGTCTTTTACTAGTTCCTCTCTTGATGGATAGCAATATTTCAGAACTTCTGACCCTGTCCTGAAAATGCCATGCATCACATTCTCTGTGGCCAAAGTGGAGCAAAACATACTGGCTTAGAAATAATGGTCATGTAATGGCCTGATGTTAAGCTGCTCTAGGGAGTTATGATTTAAAGGGAACTTACACACCTAAAGAAAAAGAAAAAAGGGATTGAGAACAACTAAAAGAATTGTTATTTATAGTTGGAGCAAGTCAACCACTAAACAGATAAACTCGGTGCTTAAAATGGATTGTTCTCTCCCTCACTTATCAAGGAAAAGATCCTTTAATTTAATCTTATACATGTATTATGCATGTGATGGTTAATTTTATGTGTCAACTTGACTGGGCTAAGGAATGCCCAGATAGCTAGTAAAACATTTTTTCCAGGTATATCTGTGACGGTGTATCTGGAAGATATTAGCATTTGAATCAGTAGACCGAGTAAAAAAAATTGTCCTTAGCAATATGGGTGGACATCATCCAATCTCTTGAGGGACTGAATAGAACAAAAAGGTAGAGGGAGGGCGAAACTGCTCTCTCTGCTTGAGCTAGGACATTCATCTTCTCCTGCCCTCAGACATCAGTGCTCCTGTTTCAAGGACATTTGGACTCAGACTGCCACTTATACCACTGACTCCCCAATTCTCAAGCCTTAGGATCTAGACTGAGTCACACCATGAGCTTTCCTATTCCTCCTGCTTGTACACACCAGATCGTGGGACTTCCCAGCTTCTGTAGCTGTGTGAGCCAATTCCTGTAAGAATTATCTATATATAGGTATGTATATCTATATATGTATATTTATATGTATGTATATATATGTGTGTGTGTGTGTGTGTGTGTGTATACACACACACACCTCCTATCAGTTCTGTTTCTTTGGAGAACCCTGATTAACTTAGTGCACTAACTATAAGCTAACACTTGAAACAAAAGGAAGCAACAATCTCAGGATCAAGAGGCCATTCACTATGAACAAGTTCTATGAGGCTAACCGTCCCTAAAATTATTTGTTTTTAAACAGTTTTACTGGACAAACAGTTCAGAAAAACATAATAGATGTGTATACCTATATAGATTCCATCAAGAATTTTGACTCAGTTGGTCAAGATGTAGACAAGATAACAGGACAACAGGAGATCAGTAACAGATCTAATTACCTTATCTAATGGTTACTGGTTTCTGAGTTCTAATCAGTTTGGAAGAAGGCTTTTGGTGCCACCCTGCATTTCCTGTGCTTTGCCTGTTTTGGACAACAGGTCTCTCCCTCTAAGTGCTTCTCACCCATGCACTTCCTTCCACCTCACTGCACATCTTGGTACCAGTCCTGGCTATCTTTCACCTTGGTCCCTGCAATAGCCAATCTCTGCCTTTAGTCTTGCTTCTCTCTGGTCTTTTGCCCATATTTTAAAAGGGTGCCTATCTTTCTTGCTTGCTTTGCCCAGTTTACACCTATTGTTCTATCATAATTATTAATAATTACTTTCATTCTCAAAAGTGCCCCCCAGTGGGTGAAATCATACACCTATCTTTAAAACAGCATAATTCTAACCACATCACTCCTCCACTTAACCCTTTCAGTGGCTTCCCCTTGCCCTTAAAGTCCAGATTCTTTGATAAGGCTTTTTAACTTCTTAATACCACTAAACTGTACATACCATGAGGGAAGGGATTTTTTTTTTTTTTTTTGGTCTGTTTTCTTTACTGCCATGACTCCAGGGACCAGAAAAGTGCCTGGCACATAGTATATACTCAAACATGTGCTGACTGATTAGCTTTTAAGGAACCTACAGTGTGGGCACTACCTCTATCTCCCACTTCAGCTCTGCCTTCTCTTCTTTATAGTCTAACCTTCAGTCAGATTTTACTACTTTCAGTTCCTTCTCACCTCTAGGCCTTTGCATATGTTCTTCCTTCTGCTTGGTACATTCCCCTCCTTCCGACAGCTCTACCTCTCTCTTCTCCCTAATCTCTAGCCCAATTCCTTTAGGGCCCTGCTTTAAAGTCTTTCCTCTAGGAGGCCCTCCCGAACCCTCTAGTTACGAAATGTCCCCCAATTATGTATGCCCACACCACTTTGTACTTCTCCTAAGCTAATACTCATCATATTTACTTTCCAGTTAAGTATTTTTGCTTGCTCTCTCCCTCTCTCCTTCTTTCCTAGTCTGTTTGCTTCCGGATAGCATTTATACATATTCTCAGCACCCAGGCACCTAATACAATGTCTACCACATGGGAGGCAGCTAATAAATTACAGTTGAATTAGTGAAAATAAGCTAATGCGATCTTAAACATACAGTATAAAGATAAAATGGGATGACAGTCCTGCCTCACACTGCAGTGGGTGAGGTTTAGTCCTGCATACTATTTGTTAATATAAACATAGCCCCTGCCTCCTCAGAGGAAAGCAATCAGGGACGTTAACAGACTACAACACAGAAACTGAGACAGTTCAGCCTAGAAAAGAGAGGGAAAGAGGAAACAAAGAAATGAGAACTGCCTTCACATTTCTAGAAGAAATATTAAACATGTTTCATGTGGCCCTGCTAGGATCAATGAAAGGAATTAGAGGACAAGAGGCTTGGGCTTTTTTAGCAGTCAAAGCTACCTGAAAATAAATGTGTTGTCCGTGAGGCATTCCTTATAGGCAAATTGTGACTTGGCGGGGGTGTGAGATTGGACTAGATTATTTTTAGTCATAAGTAGCAAAGAAAAAAATAGTAGAGATTGAAGTAGCTAAAGCAGGTTGGTCAGATTAGAAGGGAAGTCCCCAAAAGACTCCTATGCATACCTCACTCAGCTGGCTGGGAATTCATCCCTGTCCCCCTCTACACACCTGTGAAGAAAAACAGGCTTGCTCAAGTAGCATAAGAAGCAAGGTTTAAAGAGCAGGATACTAACAGTACAGTCATTGAGGAGAAAATTAAATGGTTGATGGTAATCCATTCCTGTTTAAAAGTACAACAAAAATATACAAGAAGATATTGGAATCAGCAGTCAACTTTTAATAAACACAAGAAAAAGAAAAAGCTGTTCACTTTAGTTCAAGGTAAAGAGAAAGAAAGAGCTGATCTTCATAATAAATAATAACTAATAACACTTGTGTTCATAGCTCCTGAGTAATTAATAATTTTAAAAACAAACAAGCAAGGAGATGGAGTTTTCGACCACTTAATTCCATGAACATAATACTTTTGACCACTTCATATCCTTAACCCAACCTTCAAGTCACTGGTGTAAACATGCATGTCTTATCAGCCTCTAAGATAAGACTCCAGGTGACAAACTGATGACACTGATCTCCGTTTTGGAGGCCCTGTTGATCTGTGGACTTAGTGGGACAGGAAAGAAATTCCCAGCTGAAAGTCAGAAGAAGTAGCTAGGCCTTCTCATTCAAAAGAGCCTGTCCCAGGGGAGTGGGACCGCTGTTCCCAGGAGGGCTTCCAAAAGATCTGAATTATTCACGGTTTGAGTTGGAGTAGCCCACTGCAGGGAATTTTAGAATGCCCTTATGTTTGGCTACCACGCAGGCCCATTTCAAGGACCTATTCCGGAAATCAGGGAGGTCAGGCTGGTTTGTAAAGCACCCTGGTGTGTGCCTTGGAACTTCTTTCCCTTGGCCTCCTCTGAGTTGCGCTATGACCTTGCACAAGCCTTTCTTTCTCCTAGGGGACAAATTTGAGATTTAAACACCTCGATGTTCATAATTAACATTTTGACTAAACAGACTAAATGTAAATAGAAATGCTTGCTACAGTTTTGCCACCACTACTCCCCAGCACCACCCCCACACACACACACAGCATTTTCTAATCCAAATGTAAAGAGAGAAAGATATCACTCTCTAGTTAGAAAAGAAACAGAGCAAGAGATATAATATGCGATGCCAGTTAAAGTCAACATTCTAAAAATTAAAGGGCTTCATTCTCAGGACAGATTGTCTTGCTCTCACAATGGTTTTCTAAAGACCTTGGACTGAAGTCAGAGAGTATCTGCCAAGGATCACAGCCATCCCCCTACTCCACCCACAGTCACAATCGGCCACAGACTATCAGCCCACAGTCTGACAACGCATCCAGAGAGGATTCTGACCCCAGAAGGGACTGCCTCACGAAGAATTAACTCCTGGGGACCCCTGGCATCAAGGTTAGTTCAAGTGCTGTGTTCTAACTGAAGAAAGACTTGTTAGCAAAAAAAATAATGAAGTCTGGTGATCAGGCCACTGCAAATGGCAGAAGCAGGATGTGGGGTGATGGCATAAGGGCTGAGCAGAGGTAGCTCTTCATGGAGGGGGGCAACCAAGGAAGGGTAGGATGGCAGAGGGAGGCCAGGACCAATGGATCGTTGTTTGTTGTGGGTGGTTTTGCTCATGTCTGTTTCTTTTAATGGGAGAGACTTTGAGGGTATTTATATCCTAAGGCAGGGGTCCGCAACCCACCGGTACCAGTCCGTGGCCTGTTAGGAACCAGGCCGCACAGGAGGTGAGTGGTGGGTGAGCGAGCCAAGCTTCATCTGTATTTACAGCCGCCCCTCATCGCTCACATTACCACCTGAGCTCCACCTCCTGTCAGATCAGCGGCGGCATTAGATTCTCATAGGAGCATAAACCCTGCTGTGAACTGCACACGCAAGAGATTTGGTCACACATTCCTTATGAGAATCTAATGCCTGATGACCTGAGGGGGAGCTGAGGCAGTGACACTAGCACGGGGGAGCAGCTGCAAATACAGATTTTCACTAGCAGAGAGGTTTGACTGCACAGAGACGTTAATAAATCAACTGCTTGCAGAAACATATCAAAACCCTATCAGTGAGTGGCAAGTGACCATTAAGCTGCATCTTACATAGTAGACTGGACCATAAGCAACACACTTCGGGTGTCACTGTCTCCCAGTACCCCCAGGTGGGACCATCTAGTTGCAGGTAAACAAGCTCAGGGTTCCCACTGATCTGCATTACGGTGAGCTGTAGAATTATTTCATTATATATTACAATGTAATAATAATAGAAATAAAGTGCACAGTAAGTGTAATGTGCTTGAATCATCCCGAAACCACTTCCCCCTCCCCCCGGTCTGTGGAAAAAGTGTCTTTCACAAAACTGGTCCCTGGTGCCAAAAAGGTTGGGGACTGTTGTCCTGAGGGGAAGAGTCAACAAAGAAAGAGAGGTTTGAAGATAGAGGAAATAGACAGGGGGTGATCAGTGGGCAAGGGCCCTGGGAAGGGGGGCGGGGTAGACTAACTGCAGACAGGGCAGGGACACCTCTCCCCTGAGGAAGGAGGAAACAGTGAGTGCAAATAGTGGTAGGCAAGCCTGGGTGTGGAAGCTGAGGAGTCCTTACCCAATGATCAACCACTTCTTGGTGAAGTTGAGGGGCATGAGGCAAAAGTTTGGACTGGTTCTGAGAAGACAGGGGAAAGGCTGACCAGGAGGATTACTTATGGCCCAGAGGCCCTCCTGACAGTTGGCCTGGGTACAGGTGTCCCAGGAGTAGCCCCCACGGGAGATCACAGAAGAGAGTAGAGTCCATGGGGGCCAGGGCAGCTGGAGGAAGCTGTTCAGAGGAGGTGGGAAAGGACTGGAATCAGTAGTCAAGAGGGTTAACTGACCATACAAGGTGCACTTTATATGGTTGGTTTCAAAAGAAGGCTCACTGGGGTCATCAGTAAGTCCTGGTGAGACATTAGACCCTCTTGATGGCAGTGTTCATGTGAGTGCTCTACAAAAGGGAAAGACTAGGTCCCAGGATGAAGAAGCAGCATAGAAATGCCTATTGAGCTGCAGAAGACTAGGACCTAGAGAACCTCTCTCCCTACTGTCCCATGACTTCATCATTAGATAACCCACTCTACCATCCTGAGATGACTCATTTGACAGAGGTACTGCCACCTTGTAGCTTCCACAATCAAGGGAGAGATCAGAGCAGCTGGAAGCAATCAGGGAAGGGGAATGCAGCGCTGCATCCAGTCACCCGCAGCAGAGCCACATGCCAGGCAGGCAGGGAGTCCAGCCCGGAGACTTGAGGCAAGCCTAGCTGGGTTCCTGCGATAACGGGAGCGCGTGACTTGGACATTCTGAGTGTCTGCATCTGTGAAGTATGGAGTCTGTCCCAGAATCTAGATGATTTCTAAGCTGTTCCCTGGTTCTATTATTCCTTATCATTCTATCATTAATTCTACTTATAATTTAAACACCTGATGCCAGAGTCCAAGCATCTCTGGCAACCTAAATCTACCACTTAGCAACAAATGAATGGGAAACAATCTGGGACACCAATGTGCCTGTCATAATTTGCTGTTTGTGTCATTGATTATCATCTAGAAAAGTTTTCCCAATTGGGATTTCTGAAATATAAATTGAGGGAAATGATTCAAAAAGTCCCCTTTTCACTCTTTCTTTGAAGTGAAATCTTATCTCTTTTTTTTTTTTTCAGTACGCGGGCCTCTCACTGCTGTGGCCTCTCCCGCCGTGGAGCACAGGCTCCGGACACGCAGGCCCAGCGGCCATGGCTCACGGGCCCAGCCGCTCCGCGGCACGCGGGATCTTCCCGGACCGGGGCATGAACCCCCGTCCCCCGCATCGGCAGGCAGACCCCCAACCACCGCGCCACCAGGGAAGCCCTGAAAATCTTAGCTCTTTTCCCTTGAAATTTCTATACTTCATTGGGAGGTGGGGGTAAGACAGAAAATGGGAAGTATTGGAATGGAGAGCAGGCGACATGGTCCAAATGAATAAAAAGTTGAAAATACCTCCCGTGTGAAAGATCAGAAGAAATTATGGCTACTTACCTTAGCCAAAGAGACAAGCAGTTACTTAGACAATCCCACTCCTCCCCACCACCCCCATCACCCGCCCTTCAGCAGATGGGGTACACCACTCTGCCCTGCCCACCAGGCAGCATCCATAGCCTACAATCCAATCAGATTTTCCGAGGGCCCTTGTTGTGTTAAGAAGCAAGGGGTGCAAAGGGAGCTTACAATGAAGGCCTCTCTGCATCGATATCTAGAAGAATCCTAGAGAGGACTGAACTAAACTGGTCCAAATCGACTTCATTTCTCCACATCAGTTTCTCTCAAAACTTGCCACCTTCTTTCTCACACCTTCCTTTTCCTCCTCAGCTTTTTTTCCCAAAGAACAATCCAGATTCATTTCCTCTACATCCTCACCCCATGGTAAAGAGACCTCCTGCTACCACCCTTCCTCCAGTTCCTATTCTCTCTACCACTCAGATTCGAGATAGGATGCTGAGCAAAAGGGACATGGCCCCTGCCCTCACCCCACTTACAGTCTAACGGGCAAGCCAGCTGTTTCCTCTACAATCCTCTCTCATTATTTTTTACCTACCAGATGTTCCTCCCTCTTATCGTCCTAGCAACCATCTATTCATCTTTTTAGTGGAAGCTCAAATGGTACCTCCCTTGTGAAATCTTTCTCTACTCCCCTAGGTAGACTTAAATGCTTGTTTTCCTGTGTTCGCACAGCACATAGTACATAATCAACCTGTTACTAGTAGGGTTTGGTTGGTTGGTTGGTTGGTTGGTGATTTTTGTGCTTTTGTCTATTCACTAGGATGGTAAATTATTCAAGACAGGGGATGATGTTTTCTCTCGGTAACTCCAGTGCCCAGAAGAGCATGGCATCTAGCAGTAAACAAATAAAACTGTTATATAGTCCATACCTCAGATAATATTCCATCCATTCAGCCATTCACACTGCAAACCTCAGGATCACCTTTGGTTCATCCTTTTCTCTCTTCCCCTACTCCACCGAAGTCCTGGCATATACTTCTGAGTCACTGGCTTCCCCTTTTCTGCTCTGCAACCCCATAGTCACAGCCTCATCCCAGCCCTTGTCTTTTCTTACCTGGCCTATGACAGCAACCTGCTCATCACTTTCAGCCCTCCCACCACTGACTGACCTTTCAAGTTGTTGCAAAAGTGATTTTCTAAAACACAGGTCTAACTTCTCTATTCAATAGGATAAAGTCAATTCCTTAGCATGGTTCCAACTCACCTCTCCAGTCCCATTTCCTACCTCTCTGTGATTGACCTGCCCCAACCAGCCATCTACTCACTTTACGCTTGGGTCACATTAAACTGGTACATGCCGTGTTTGTTCCTGCTTCCATGCCTTTGCATGTGCTCTCCACCCTACCTGGAACACCACCATCACCTGTCTATTCCCTCTCTTCCCCAAACACACACACACACACACACACACACACAGAGGCATGTGCACACACATACCTTTTCCTGGCAAGTTCCTATTTTGGATAGAAGCCCAGCTCAAATATCAACTTCTCCCCGAAGCTTTTCTCAAGTCTGCCAGAATTCATTCGTTTCTCTCACACTGCACCCACACATTACTTTGTTCATACCCCTAGTATAGCACTTAATGTACTGAATTTTAATACTGTCTACACAGCTGTGTCCCCTACAATATTGTAACTTGTTGGAGCCCAAGACCTATCTAATTCATCTTTGTAATGCACACACACCATATAATACAACATATAGGAGGTTATTAATAAATGTTTTCACCACTGCTGAAGATGACTGTAGAGTCCGCATGTCTAGAAATATTAGAAAAGAAAATACGAAACTTTAACCTGAATGCTGGGGGCACACACTGGTCCCCAGGCAGAAGGATGGACTAGATAATCCCTCAAGGACCCTCTCAATTCTAGTCTGATTCTCAGAGCATTTACTGAGTACAACAGGCCAAGCACTATGCTGGTGATTTTTTTTTAAATCAAGCATCTTATCTATCTCTCACAACAAACCTGTAAGGTAAGTAAATTATTTCCTTTTCAGTGCTGAAGAAAGGCAACCTCGGATAGAAAAAGACTTTCCCAAGTTCCTGCAGCCAGCCAACAGCAAAGCCCCCTACTGACGTGAAATTCAAAGACAAGCCTGGCCAAAAGGAATCAAACTTTTTTAAGCATTGAAGCACAGCAGCGCCCCACTGGCCCTAATGAATGGGAAGGAGCCATCAAAGATAACACATGAACAAGCAGAAATCAAATGCTTTTCCCTGTAGCTTAAGTGAGCCCTGGTCTCTGCTGAGATTGAGCCATATATAGTGTAAAACTTAATAAAAACCAATAAGAACCCAATCCTTATTACAACTGCAGTTGGAAATATCCCCTACAGGAAGGGGAAAGATTTCAGAAGCAATGAAGAAAACTCTAATTAGTCCCTCACATCACACTTTACCCAGCAGAATCCAAAACAAAACTCTAGATGGCGTCCCTTTCAAAGGTCCAGCGATTCATTAGTTACTGTACTTTGAAATAGCTGCCAACTAGTCTGTTTCCTGCCTTCTTTCCAGTGCTGGCCTCACTGGCCTCCTGGCTGGCGTTTCTCACCCTGATTCCCTTCATCCTCTGCCATGTATAGCAGAGCCTAACCTCCATTCCCTGATCCCACCAGGTTCTTTCCCTACCAGATCATTACTCACACTGTTCTCAGCCTGCGATGACCTTCCCCAGCTTCTCAAAAATATATATTCAATGGCCAAAGCTGAAACAATTTGAGCAATGTAACAAATAACCATAGTATTGAATTATAACCTAAAGTATAAAATAAACATCTATGAGTCTATACTGATATAAATAAATGCTTGAATAATGAAATAAAGGCAAGAGTGATATTCCTTACCAAAAATTCCAATTAATAAATGTAGGGAAATAGAAAATCACCATTATAATACCACAGTAATAATTGCTACAGGCAAGATCCATTGATGAATGCTAAAATCATTGGGGAAAACTGTTCAGGAGAAAAACGATATTAGCACAGCCTCAAAATAGCACCTCCCAAATTTACTAATGACTGTGATGCTTTTAACAGATGCCCACAGATCCTTTGACAGACCTCCCTCCAAGAGATGAAGCTCAAGTCCCTTCACCTTGAGTGTGGCTGAACTTAGAGACTTGCTTCTGAGGCATAGTGCATGGAAAGGAAGAAACAGTAACTTTACTGGCAACCACGACCTTAACCACGTGATCAAAGTTAAAATCACCAGCAATCAATTGTGCAGTTACCATGAGATAACCTGATAATCTGATTTACATGATGAGAAGGGGACATCACTTCCGTGATGTTCCCCCCCAAATTCATAATCTTAGTTTTATTCAGGTGAAAACACCAGCCAGACTAAAACTGAGGGGCATTTTAGAAAATACCTGACTAGTCTTCAAAAGTATCAAGGTCACATAAGACAAGCAAAGACAAAGAAACTGTCACAGACTAGAGGAGACTAAAGAGATGTGATGACTTAATGCAATGTGGGGTCTTGGATCAGATCCTGGAACAGAAAAGGGGCATTTATGGAAAAAACAGGAAAATCTGGAGGAAAGGAAGTGTTTGGTTAATAGTAGTGTATCAATGCTAATTTCTTGGTCTTGATAAATATATCATGGTTATGTCAGAGGGTAACACTGGAGGAAGCTGGGTAAAAGTTATATGGGGACATTCATACTATCTTTGCTACTCTTATAAATCTAGGTTTATTTCAAAATAAAAAGTTTTTTAAAGTACACCTTTTCTTTTTCTGATTCTTGTATGTATTTTATACTTCCATTTTTCTAAAATAAGTATATTTTCCTTGAAAAATCAGAAACAAACAGAAAGATGTTCATTTTTAACAACCACCTTCTTGGACTTCCCTGGCGGTCCAGTGGTTAAGATTCCGTGCTTCCAACTCAGGGGGCATGGGTTCGATCCCTGGCTGGGGAACTAAGATCCCACATGCTGCATGGCGTGGTGAAAAAAAAAAAAAAAAAATGTAAGGCCACCTTCTTGGAGAAAGCTCCTCTCAGGAGGGTAAATTGCTCCTTATGCTGCATTCCTTTAGGATTTTGTCTGTTCAGAGACTCTGTTGCAGCATTCAGTTTATTCTTCCTTTTATTATAGTTGTTATGTGTCTCTCCTCTTAGCAGCTCTATGGAGGCAAGGGCCCTTTTAATCTTACCCAGCACTTAGAATCCAGTGAGTGTCAGCGGAGCTACTGGCAGGAAGGAAGCCTCCATCCATACAGAGACAGTCCCTGAGCCAACCCTACCTTCAGGGCTGGCCTGCCAGCTGCTGTTTTTCTAGACCTTCTCTGCACCTGGGGCCTCAGCAGGTGTCTGCTCTGATGCAATGTTAAAGCAGAGCTCTGAGACCAATCAGTCCCAGGCCAATTCAAATCTCTACCAACCCTGGTCACCACTGAAAATACAGCCTGTATGATCATTGATCCTTACCCAGTGGGTTTTACAAACTGGCCCAGGCATCTCCCCATCTCACTCACATCTCACAGCTTTTCTCCCTTTCCACTGTCCCCTGGGGAACCCCACCCATCACTCCAGCTCCAAAGTAAACAGGCTCTCCTACAGCCTGTACCTATCCTCAAAATGTTCTGTTCACCTCCCAGCTTTATTGGGACCATGGTTCTCCTGTTATGCTGGTCCTCTTGGGAGGTTAAAAGCCAGAATATACCTAAAGTAAACTGCTGTGGTTCACTGCATCCCAGGCCCCTTCCCAAAACACATGTCAGAGAACAAACCTAGAGGGAAAAAACACAGGATGCAAAGTATATCCAAATTATTTTAGATCCAAAACTTCATTCTTTATGAGAAAATAAGCAAATGTTCATTTTTATTCAAGGAACAAATAGTTCCCTGGCTTCATATGTTGAGCATTAACTGCAGGATTTGCCTAAGAACAGGAATTCTAAATTCTACAGCAAGGGAGTGTAAGAAGTGGCAAAGATCAAATGGTGGCCATAATTTGTGATGCTTTACCGTAAACCTAAAATTTATACTTGGAAATCTGTCTCAGAGTTCTAGAACAGGAAGTTGGCAACTGAAGGCGTACCTTTTGTGGAGCCATAGCTAATGCACAGGATGTTTTGGAACCCTTGAGGCTATGATACTTTTCAAGCCAGGTAAGCAACAGTCTAAACATAACACTCTTCGGTGCTCTGATTCAGTTCTGTAGGAGAAAATGAATGGTCTGAGAGTCACCTGGCTATGCCCAAAGTCAGCTTCTTCTCCCCCTCAGTGTAGCTGAGACTTTTTGTTTTTCATCTGCAAACTTTCACCATCGTTTGAACAATAAGTAATTGGTAGCAAAACTGCATACAAGGAGAAACTGCTAAATACAATCCCATAGCTAAGGCTGCTATATATACCACAATGCAGGCTGCGCATTAAACAAGGGCACCACTTCTAGGGGGGCCCTTCACATCATAAATATCAAGATTTGCATATTTATTAGTGTGGTTTTCCGGAAGATGGCAGGAAAGCACCCTATTCCATAAAAATCACTATATGATGACAGTTCCCTAAACGTGGAAGTGAAGTGTTTTGAGGAAGGGATATCTTTTTCTAAATTGCATAAAGGTGCCATATGGGCTAGCAGCAGCTATGATTTTATTTCATGCTGTAAGACTGTTCTCCAACCAGTAACTCTGTCTCTAAATTCTTAAAACACCAGTCCACAGTAAGGACTCACAAATATTTCTGACTTTCTGGCTATTTCTCTAAGAGTTTTCACTTGCAGTAAATCTAACCTCAACTCAGATAAACATTTATAGATATGGGGAAAAAGAACAATTTCATACAAAATAATAATATATATAGCTAAAATAGTATCCTAAAACAGACATGGTTGGCTGAGCTTTTATATACAGAAACTCATACCAGCTTTTTAAATGCCTATAAATTTCACTTTCCCAGCACTACAACTGTACCGTGACCTAGTTTCTCCACTAGAGAGGTCCAATTATGTTTCAAAGTGAGGCTAAAATTTTGTCCTAAATTTATAATGCGAGAGACTCCTTAATTTGCTCTCATCCCCTAAAACAAACTTACTCCTTGGGTGAATCACATAGTGGTATTTTTATTTTTTTAGTAACACTACATATGTCAACATATATTTGTTGGGAACAATGACTATATGCTAAGAGCTCTTACAATGCTAGGATCTGGAAATACATAAACGAATATAATAGGGCCCTTTTCCTCAAGAACTTCACATGTTAGTGGAAAAGAGAAATATATGGATACATGATTGTAAATCATGTATTCCAAACTAGTAAAGTAATATGAACTTTACTGGGGACATATGCTAGGTTCAAGGACGAAAGGAGGTGGGAGGCATTAACTACATGTGAGGTATCAAAGATGCTTCAAAGAACCTGTGGTCAGTTTGGGTTATTTTGCTGTAAGAAATAGAACCAACTATCTCATGTCAGCAAAAAGAAATGCATTGAAAGAATATGAGGAAGATCACAGACTCCAAGGAAAAACTGAAGAATTTGTCCATAGAAAAGACAGGGAACAAGAATGTCCAGGGGGATCGGGGTAGCAGAAAGGAAATGCCACTGTCTACAATTCCCCTGACGTGCTTATCCGTTTGGCCTGGCTTGGGGTCTTGTGTCCACCCCTCGGGCTGCGAGAGAGCAGGGCACCTGAACTGACAGTTACACCAAGGTCCACAGAGGAAGGCAGTTCCCAAGATGGCACACCAGTACCAGAAGGGGAAAGCACGCAAGGTGAGCAAAAGCCGATGTCCACTTCCAGGGGTCTCACTGGTGACCTGAGTGAGAACAGTTTCTGTGTAAGGGGCATGGGATCCAGATTACTTTAGGCCAGGAGCCGATGTAAAGTGAAGCAGGGTATCCGTCTCTGTTAAAAAGCATGGCAGTGAGAAAAGGGAAATAGAACAACAGTAGAAAATAAAAGCAGGATCAAAGGAGGGGTTTTTTGGTTCTTGTTTACTTTTAACCTAGACGCGACTTGACCATATTTCTAGATAGAGGAAGGAGTCGGAGCAATAGGGGCAGTTTAAGATCTGGGTGAGCCCTGGAAGATGGATTTCTTCTGAAGAGAAAGAAGTTACTATTGCCATTTACCACGCCAGGTACTTACTGTGCCAGACACCAGGCTAAAGAGGCTTCTCCTGCATTATCTTCTAATACTACCAAATGGGTACTGTAATTATGCCCATTTCAGAGAATGGGGAATTGAGTGTGGAAAGTTTTAAGTAAAGTGCTCAAGGTCACACAGCTACAGTGGCAGAGCAGAGAACAGGTAGATTTCTTTCTGACTCCAAAATCCATGCTTTTAACAGTATTTTGCCTCTTCCTGTAAAAGCAGGAAGAGAAGGTAGGTAAAAGGGGGTGTACCAGCTTATAGATTTGTATTAAGCAGGTAGGACATGGGAGAGATTCCTATCATTAATCTTCTCTTTTCTCTGCAGGATATAGCAGCCATTAGTTGAGAAATGGGAGGTTGGGAATGGCACAGTGAGGCTGACCAGTGAAGGATTGTTACAATGTGGGCTGGAAATGGGACAGACATATGATAGGAAAAGGCCTGAGGAGCATACTGAAGACTCCCCTACACCACACACACACACACACACACACACACACAGTTCCCCAAGGTTGCACAGGAGCCACTGCCCATGGCTGTGTAACCCTCTACAGCTTCTACAGCAAGTCTACCCAGTGGGGGTGGAGGCAGAGCAGCAAGATGCTAAGACAGAACCATGTTCAAGTCCCAGCTCTGGCTGCGTTAAAAAGAAGGGTAAAAATAAAGAAAATCTTATTCAGATCAGTAATTTCTCTGGCTCTGAGCTCAGAGATTATTATTCTTATCCTACCTGAGGCAGCACTAAAGTAATGCTTTAAAATTATACACACACATATACATATACATACATACACACACACATATATACAGAAATATATTCAATTTCTATCATTAACAACTTCAGTTAGCATGCATCTACAGTTATGACATAAATGTGGTCAACTAGCAACATCTTTCCTATTTCTATTTTTTAAAATCATTAATAACTTTATTTTCTTAGTCTTTGTTTCTTAAAAGTCCATGATTACCAAATACTATTTTTAGAGCAGAGCAGGTAATAATCTTGGGTAGTATAACTAAAATTTAGAAAGGCCTAAGATATCTACAAGAAGTACATCTAAAAGGCTTAAAAATTAGGTAAGATGTAGACTTGATAGCTAATGCCTCTGTGGAAGCAATACTCTCATGAATATTTAAAAGTCACCTGGAAAATCATTACATTCTGTCTTGAAGCTAATTCCATGGTTTCGTATTTAGTAGAGAAAAAATAAATCATGGGACAGAATGAAAAGCAAGATTCCAGTTACACATTTTTAAAGTACGCACATATAGATCATAGCAGACATCTGGAAAAATTTATACCAAATTGTTAAACTATATTTACCTCTGGGATTGCAATGGGGTGGGCTTGGAGTTCCTACTCAGAGAGAAGAGGAATTTTTATTTTTCATTTTCTACAATACTCTGATTTAAAAAAAAAATAAGCCTGTATTTCTTTAAACTTTTGACTATTTATTCACCTATTTATTCATTCATTTATCTATCTTAGTAAACTTTTTATTTTGGAAAAATTTTAGATTTACAGAAAAGCTGCAAAGATAGTACAGAGAGTTCCCACAACAACCACACACTGTTTCCTCCTTTCTTAACATCTGACATTATCAAGGGACGTGTGTAAAAACTATAAAGCTGATCTTGGTACATTACTATTAATTAAAATCCAGACTTTATTTGGATTTCACCAGTTTTTCCGTTAACGTCCTCTTCTGTTCCAGGACCCAATCTAGAGTACCACACTGCATTTAGTTGTCATATCTCCTTGGTCTCCTCTGGTCTGTAACAGTTTCTTAGGCTTTCCTTGTTTTTCATGATCTTGACAGTCTTGAAGAAGACAGGCCAGCTGCTCTATAGAATGTCCCCCAATCTGGGTTGTCTGATGTTTCTCTCATGATTAGAATGGGGTTATGGGTTTTTGGATAGACTATCATGGAGATGAAGTGCCCTTATCATCACATCAGTATCGGGGGTACATGACTTCGGCATGATATCACTGGCAAAGGTTACTTCATCACTTGCCTATAGTGGTGTTTGCCAGACTTCTCCCCTGTAAATTTACTTCATAATTTTCTTTTTCTGTACTGTTCCTTGGAAGTGAGCCATCAAGTCTAGGCCACCCTAAGTGGCGGGGGGGTGGGGGGTGGGGGGGGGGGGGGGTTAAGCTCTTATTCCTAGAGATAGGAGTACTAATGTACATTATTTTGAATTCTTCAGTAAGGAAGACATGCCTCTTTTCACGTTTGTTTATTTATATTAACATACATTCATGTATATTTATTTTATACTTTGGATTATAACTCAATACTATCTGATTTGTTTATTTTATTGCTCAGAGTGTTCCAAATTTGGCTATTAGAAGCTCTTTCGGGAATTCCCTGATGGTCTGGTGGTTAGAACTCGGTGCTTTCACTGCCGGGGGCCCCGGTTCAACCCCTGATGAGGGAACTAAGATCCTGCAAGCTGTGCGGCTGGACCCAAAAAAAGACGCTCTTGCAGCTTGCCTCCTGCGCCCCTTTGACATGCCCCATCCTTTTGCTTTTGTTTCGTGAGCACTTCCTTACTTTCTCATACTACATGATGTTTACACTCATCCCTGTCCTAGCCTTAGAAAATTATTCTTTTTATTGAAGAAGGGTGTTTAGAAACCAAGCTCTGGGCACGGAATGTGTCCCTTTAACTACCTTTTAATAAATCTGTTGAAGATTTAATAAGTTAGCATATGTGAAGCACTTCTTAACATAGAGCCTGACACATAATTAGCACCCAATAAACAGAAGAAAGCCATTATTGTCATTGTTATTATTATTATTACTATTATGTACATTTTTAACAAATTTGGAACTTCCAAATCCTAAACTAAAATTATATCCCATTAGTCATTATATCAAGCCCCAATAGGTCTACCAATCTTTCTATATTTCTGAGGCTCAGGAACACATAAGGCCAAGAAATAGACATTCCTCCACCCCTGGCCCAGGATTCTACATTCTTTGACCATAAAACTTTTTTTCTTTCCTATCCTAGCATCTACACAGAGCCATAAAATCGAAAGACTTCTGTGGAAAAAGATGTCCCTTAATTTTTAAGTTTAAATGAAACATTTCAAGGGCATTTAAAAAAGAATCACTCCCATATACAAGTCAAACTCACTTTGGATCTATAGAGTGCAGTTCTGAATTCCTGCCCCAAATAACTGTTGTTTAGAAATGCTGCAATGTCATTGGAATGGAAATGGCTATTGTCCAACAGATCTGTAAAAACCCCTTCAAACAATTCCTGTTGTGTCAAACCACAAATGCCATCATTCTTATTGAGCAATAGGTACTAGAGAGTCCCTTTTATGAATTAAATAACCAATAGCAAGAGTTCTAAGGGGGTGACTTAAAGGGAACCTCTACCTTAAGTACTCTGGCCAGTCAGAGTGGCCACTAGGTATCCTCTGGTCATGAGAATCAGAGAGGTGTCCTGGGAGACACAGATCCTGGGAGGATCTGTGGGAGGACCCTGGGACCAATGGGCAGGCTCAGGACACAGGAATAGGAATGATTAAAAAATATAGGGTCACTCGCACCTTTCAGGGCATTACCTGGGCCCTGCAGAGTTGCTGGGTGGGAAGTACTGTGGAAAATTCACCCTGCTTTAGGATACATCAGAAGCCTCATAGAGTGCAGGGTAAAAGCACTGCAGGAGGAATGCTAGGAGATAAAAGGAAGCAGAAGTTTCCCAACATGACAAAACTCTTCTCAGTTTTTCAGCATCCACGATCTTCTTCCTAAACATTCTGGGTTTCTGTTAGCTTTTGGGCAACTGCTTTTTGCTCTTGGTATCTCAGAATGTACTAATTTTTTTTTTTTTGGTCTAACCCAGGTCTATATTCTTCTGAGCAAGGCTAATTGATCCCTATCATAGGCTGCAACCTGTAAAATCCCCTGGCTCCCGTCTAGAATACTTCTGGTCTGGCCTACCTTGAACTTCTTGCTTTTGCTCCCAACATGATCCCGCCCAGCTGTCTCTTCCAGGTCCTTAACCTGCTCAGTCCATCTCTATCTCACTGTCCAGAGCAGCCCCTGCCCTTGGGTCATGGCCCTCAGCCACCATGTGGCTTCACACAAATGTCCTCCAGGCCCCGGAAAGCATATCCCAATATCCTTGAGGAAAAGAGTTATATGAACCAGAGCAACCAAAGCCACCTTTTGGGAATGGAAGCAAAGCCTCATAATTCTGGTGGGGATTATCTTTCCCCTCCTCAGGAAGTACAGGAGGGACCAGGTCAGCAGAAGAAGCAATTCCTTACTTTCTAACATTGGGTTATTACTATTAACTAATCTTTAGACTTTACTGAAAAGTAGCCAAGGAGCAGAAGGCTTCAATCCCAGGAGGCCAGCACTGGAAGTGCACACAGTCAGATGCATTGGTATTACAAAGAGAGAGCAGGATTGAGAATCATTTACACCTGGGTTCAGTTTCCGACCCACCCCTCACCAGCAAAGAGACTTCAAGCAAATCATAGACTATAAGCTTCAACGTAAGATGGTAACCCAGTGTGAACAAAATCTATAATTTACTTTAAAATACTTCAGTATAATCTGTGTGATATACATATGGCAATTAACTTAAGCTTCATTTCTAGACTTAGCTAAAGTAATATCTGGTAAATATAGTCGAGGGTGGGGGGTACGTGCCAGCCAGCATTATATCAAAAAGGGGGTAGCCTCACTCCTACATCAATCAACAATCACTGCTTTGTCATTTAGAAAGCTGAAAGTTAGAAATGGATTTTCCTTGGAAAAACTAAAGGTATTCAAGACATGTGAGTTAGTTAAAATACTGTAGAAACACTTCCGGGAAGAAAAGAATAAGAATCCTCAGATGTGCCCCTTAGTGATGTTGTCTGAGGCTCAATCCCTAATCTCTCTTTGTCTTCAACCACTGGTTCAGAAGAATTTCTGACTGTGTGATGCTTACTAAAGGGCACAGAATCCTACCTCAAGTAAAGCTTTTACTATACAGTTGAAGCACCTAAAAGGAAATAGAGCTGGAACTTCATTAATCCTATCAAACGGATTGTATGAAATATTTTGTGCCTACTTTGTTAATAAATGTTTGTCTAATAAATACCTGTATGCGTGGTAAATTTTGGTCTGAGGCTTGCAGTCATTACAACTTGGTAAAGGTTGTGGAAGAGTAGTTAATTATCAGTTCAAACTTCTTAGGTAGCTACTATGATTTCCAAAAAGAACCTGAGAATTGGGTGTGATCAAATTGGTTTAAGGAAATTCTCAATTTCCATCCTTCATATCCTACAGAGTTGTTGAGGAGTTACGTGTAAAAAGCTGATTGTAAACTCTAAAATCCAGTACAGACATACTGTCTCAGAAGGGTTTTTGATCTGTACAACCCAAGATTCCCCAGGGCTGGCCAGCTCAGGGGTACAGATGGAGTCACATTATTGGTAATGTCTTACATTTACCAGTTTCTTTCTCTTACCTGCCTCACCAGAGTCTAGTTCCCTGAAAAAAGAGCACTGGGTAGAATTTCACGATGTTTCAGCATGAAATGTGTGTGTACACTCATTACAGCATGGGTACCTTTGCCAGGAAGAGCTGATATTTCCAGGCACTAGCAGGCCCCTCTCACTGACGCTCTGGGCAATAATCTACAGGTTGGGGGCTCACCCCATGGGAGATGCAAGACAAACCTTTGGGAATATGAAGAAAAGTTAAGATTTCTGCTTAATTTTTGTTTCATCCTTTTTAATTTTTACTTTTGTGTATGTTTTATAAAATAATATATTAATACAAGTGAGAGCTTAGACATTTTTTTTAACACATAAGGCTGACAAGAGAATTTGGAAACCTCTGGTTAGAGCATCTGTAGATAGATGGGAACACACTTTTCTCCCTCTTGCACAATATACTCTGCCTAAGGCTGCTGAAGCAGTGGTCTTGTGCTCAAATCAGATACAGATTCTTTAGTTGAATAGCTCTTATGTACACTACACTTGCCCCTCCCCAGTTTTTACAGATCTCAGCCCTGAGTCCAGGGAGTGACCACCTCAAACTGGGCTCAGAGTCACTTCACCCTTTGGCAATTAGAGCTTATCATGGCAGACTCCATTTCTCTTAGGATGAGTTCTCTTCAGAAATCTCTTCTGACCCTAGTGCCAATACACTCTGTCTACTGATAGAACAGACCACTAAATCATCAGCAACATAGGGCAGACATTCAGCGGACATGCCCAGACATGTCTGGAGCTCAGTGATGGAGGCAACTCAAGCTGAGAGGCTCCAGCCTACACCACATCTGACAGTGTAAGGAATATTAACCCCTCACTGCTAAATCATATAATCATTTCCAAGGCAAAGCTTTACCTGTACTGGGAAAACCTCTCTAGGCAATCGTGTCCCCTGAGAGTGGATGCATAACCTCTTTGTCTGCTTACTTATTCAATGTCTGTGGGAAAAATGTGAAATCAACATTTAATATTATTTAGAGTATTTTAATACCTGAGGGTGCAAAAGATTGTGTGAACTGAATCTGTATTAGAAAAGTAAATGCACATTTTAAAGTGTGGAATTTCCCTTGACAAGATTATGAGAGTTTAACAGTAAATGTTATTATTCACTGGGCCCAAAACAATTTTCTATGGAAACATTTTCCCCAAATTAGTGTAGAAAGGAAGCATAAGGAAAATAAAATTTGATATACAGACTGTCCCCAAGTTATGATGGTTCAACTTATGATTTTTCAACTTTATAATGGTGCAAAAGCATGCGCATTCAGTAGAAACTATACCTCAAATTTTGAATTTTGATCTTTTCCTGGGCTGGTGATATGCAGTATGACACTCTCTGATGGTGAGCAGCGGCAGCTTTGTCATCACACTAGCAAGAGGATAAACAACTGATAAACTTAAAACCATTCTATACTCAGTCAACCATTCTGCTTTTCAGTACAGTATTCAATAAATTGCATGATATATTCAACACTTGATTATAAAATGGGCTTTGTGTTAGAAGATTTTGCCCAACTGTTGGCTAATGTAAGTATTCTGAGCACATTTAAGGTAGGCTAGGCCAAGCTATGATGTTCAGTAGGTTATATGTATTAAATGCTTTTTTGATTTACAATATTTTCAACTTACAATGGGTAACCCCATCATAAACTGAGGACTATCTGTATAAATATCAGTCATATGATATGGTTGTTCCTGTCCAATTTAGGGAAGACGCAGGGTAGTTGGATAAGATGCTGATACAAGACTCCTTTGACCACTGAAATCTCACAGGTCTGGGACTGGAACAGAAATTCTCCTAAAACAAGGTCAGGCAGCAAGGCTGGCCACCAGTTAGTCATGTTTTTACATTATGAATAGCTCCAGCCCCCACTAAACACTCCTGAGAGTTTTCAGTATCTCACACACTGTGCTAGGTGCTTTGTGCCTGAACTATACAATACTTGACAAGGCAGGTACTATGAAGAAAAGCAAAGCCCAGAAGGGCAACTTTCCTTAGGTACAGAGCTAGTATGTGACTGGGATCTGAACTCAGAAGATCTAACTGACCCCAATCACAGCTCACCAACATGCCACCTGCCTTCCTCAAGGGAACTAGTTGTCTTCAATGGGAAGAATGGTTGCTGATTTGCTCTCTTTTGAATATTACTGTGAACAATGCCAGTGTTGTGAGCCACAGAGTTAAAACTGGCTCCTGGAGAAGGTGGAGAAAAGGGAACCCTCTTGCACTTTGGTGGGAATGTAAGTTGATACAGCCACTATGGAGAACAGTATGGAGGTTCCTTAAAGAACTAATATTAGGGCTCCCTGGTGGCGCAGTGGTTGAGAGTCCACCTGCTGATGCAGGGGACGTGGGCTCGTGCCCCGGTCCAGGAAGATCCCACATGCCGCAGAGCGGCTGGGCCAGTGAGCCACGGCCGCTGAGCCTGCGCGTCCGGAGCCTGTGCTCCGCAACAGGAGAGGCCACAACAGTGAGAGGCCCACGTACTGCAAAAAAAACCCAAAAACAAACAGACAAAAGAAAGACACATGCACCCCAATGTTCACTGCAGCACTATTTACAATAGCCAGGACACGGAAGCAACCTAAATGCTCATTAATGGACGAATGGATAAAGAAGATGTGGTAAATATATACAATGGAATATTACTCAGCCATAAAAGGAACAAAATTGGGTCATTTGTAGAGATGTGGATGCATCTAGAGATTGTCATACAGAGTGAAGTGAAGCAAAAATTGAGACACAGAAGTAGAGAACAAACGTATGGACACCAAGACGGGAAAGCGGCAGGGGGTGGGGGGGGGGTGTGATGAACTGGGAGATTGGGATGGACATGTATACACTGATGTGTATAAAATGGATGACTAATAAGAAAAAAATTAAAAAAAAAAAACTGGCTCCTGTCCATTGGAATTAATTCAAAAGACAAATGAGAATCAGCCTGCAAAACAGAAATACATTCTGGTGCTGAAGTCAGCAGTGTGTAATCCTCTTGAGCCAAGATGTAGTAACTTTATGTATCAACTTTTGGAACTCTCTGATCAGATAAATTTTTATTTCAAAGTGAAAAAAAAATAACACACTTTTTCCATCTAGGATAACACATTTCTTATTTGTTAGAGTCCCCATCCAGTGCTGACACTGTGCATTTTCTCCCCCTCTTCACCACAGCACACCAGCCACACTGGATACCTGAGGTTGTCCTGGATACAGGCTTTCACAGAGCTGGAAAAGGTTCAGAGCACAGCTAGAAAGATCATGGGGATGGAAGGGCCTTCCATGAAAGAAAGTCTAAAATTATCAGGTCTATAGTTTAGAAAAGGGGAAGCATGACCTAAGTCTATTAGACAATAAAAAATTATTTAGGGTGACCCTAAGCTCATTTTCACCAAATTCCATAGAGTTAGAAACTCTACAGGACTTGGTGACTCGGCAGGACTTGGTGACTCAGCAGAACTTGGGTGAGGGGAGAGGTGAAACAGAAGGCTAAGGATGACACCCAGTCTCTGCCCTGAGGGATGGGATTGATGGGGCTTTATTCTAGACAAGGAATTCAGAAAGAGCAACAAGTTTGGAATGGGGAAGAGAATGAGATTTTAGATGTGCAGAGTGAAGGTACTCAAGGAAGATTTGGGAGAACACAAACAGAAGGCAGGAGAAATATAAATCTGAATCTCAGGGAAAATAATCAGAGGGTAAAAATCTGAATTCATGAGTCATCAGCACATGGCTACAGGAGAAGCCGTCGACAAGCACAGGATCATTCAGAGGAAAGGAGGAGAGTTAAAGATTGTCCCTTCTGCTCTGGGACCAGACTCACCGTCTCATGGGAGCTGTTTTAGGCTAAATAAAACAGTAAGCTCACTTACCTAGTGGGCATTAAAACATATGTAATACTAGTGAACATTTAAACTCTGTGACTTTTTTTGGCTCAAAGAATTTTACAAATAAAATTTTAAATCTATTTGTTATAAATAAATACAATTTTACAGTCCATAGTTTTCATAAGAGAACTTTGTTACTGTTACTCTCAAAAACCAAAATATAAAAAGGAAAACATTTGAAGTAAATTTGCAGATGCCAGATGAATTATGGCATTATTGCTCCAGAAATAGTTATTTGAGGATGACATGAAAGACAACCTTCCCATTCTCCCCTAAAATGTCCCTCGGGAATCTTGTTAAAAGTCTACATGGCCCTAGAAGATAGGACTCTTCTTCCCAGGAATCTGCTCCTTCTTGTAACCATTTCTCATTTAATCTATTTAGGTCAATTTGTTTGTTTTTCTAGCTAAACGTTTAGATATTTATCATTGCGGGAGTACAACGATGGTTACTAGTAACAACATCGTGACCATTACTGAGTTTGAAGCGTGTATCAGGCACCATTCTAGGAGCCATGAGCATTCTGCTCAGCAAGCCCATGAGGCAGGCATCAGCATTTCCATTTCACAAATGAAATGGAAGCTCAGCAAAGTTGAGCAACTTGACCAAGGCACATCGTTGGTAGCAGAAAAGCAGAATTCAATCCCTGATGTGTCTTTCATTAAAGCCCCTGCGGTGTGCTCTTTGTGCTACTTCCCTAACTCATTTAGGGACTGACTTCATCACTGCATTATAAAGATAGTAAAGATATTGTTATGATAATAACAAATTATTAGGTTGAACCACATGAAATTGCAAATATCTGGCCATTTTTGACCTACGAAAATGGGAATTCCACATGGTTTGACCTTATAAAAGCACATACACAGGTATTTGGGGGAAATGTCTGGAGCAGCAGTGTGAGTTTCTAAAGAAATTCCACACCCAATAGAAAGGGTAGAGGAGCACCAAATATTTCACTCAACTCATTAACAGAAAATACATGTTATGGCTAAAAGGGAGAAAGAATAAATAGAAAATATTTGAATTTGCAAGATAAGGGAACTGTATAAAAGTTTGTTGTGAGGGGGGTAAGAAGAGAGGGAATTGGAGGAGGGTGGTCAAAAGGTACAAATGTCCAGTTATTAGACAAATAAGTACCAGGGATGTAATGTACAGCATGACAACTATAGCCAACATTGCTGTATGATATATAGGAAAGTTAAGAGAGTAAATCCTAGGAGTTCTCATCACAAGGAGAAAATTTTTTTCCTTTCTTCTTCTTTTTTTATTGTATCTATATGAGAAGACAGATGTTAGCTGAATCTACTGTAGTGATTATTTCACAATATATACAAATCAAACCATCATGTCCTATGTCTTAAACTAATACAGAGATGTATGTCAATTATTTCTCAATAAAACTGGAAAAAAATTTTTTAAGTTTGTTGTGAAAGACAGTAATTTGTTAGTTTAAGTGAAAACTTATGTATCGACTATAGGTTAACCACCAAGAGTACTGTGAAACACAAGCTAATGAAACACACAAGTGTGAAATTTAAATGGTGTATAAACTAAAATATGTTTTCATCTATATGAGGGAATTAAGCAAGTTTAAAATATTCTAATGGAATATCATTTTGGAAAAATGACAAAGCTGAACAATTGAAAGACAGGGAGAACCCTTTAAGTGAGGCATAAAATATTAGAGATAAAAGGAACCAGAAATCAGTTATTTTAACCTTTTGTTTTACTGTGGAGGAAACTACAATTCAGAAAGATTATATTAGCAGGAATTAAAACTCAGGTTCCTGACTTCCAGTCCAGGGCTCTTTGAAATAGATCAAAATAGCATGCTATTTGAACACAGTAATGTCCTTGTGTACTGCAACTGGCCATGGCATGTATTACAGCTGTAAGGAAACTTTCATAAGGCATAATTTTTATCCTATAGCATGATGAGGTTGCTAAAAGTAAATATATTAAAAATGTTTCATAACCATAAAATAAAAACACTATATAGGACTTCCCTGGTGGCGCAGAGGTTAAGAAACCGCCTGCCGATGCAGGAAACACGGGTTCAAGTCCTGGTCCAGGAAGATCCCACATGCCTTGGAGCAACTAAGCCCGTGTGCCACAACTACTGAGCCTGCACTCTAGAGCCTGCAAGCCACAACTACCGAGCCCATGTGCCACAACTACTTAAGTCCACACACCTAGAGCCCATGCTCCACAACAGGAGAAGCCACTGCAATGAGAAGCCTGCGCACCACAACGAAGAGGAGCCCCCACTCGCAGCAACAAAGACCCAATGCAGCCAAAAATAAATAAAATTTTTAAAAATAAAATTAATGAAAACATTGTGAACTATAAATTTAACAGCATTACATTTTCTTATTCAGCCCATTATTATTATGGTATAACAAGAACACTGCCTTCTCTCAAGATGTTTTTCTAATTGCTTTTGGATGTTGTTTTGCCTTTTAAAAGAGGAAGGCATTCTAAAAATAGGATGCTGTCAAAATGGTTTGAATTTCAAGACAAAAATCTCACACCTGTTGGCTGAGAAATAGTTCAAAAGCATGACATTTAGAATATGTCTTTGGTACAAAATTCAGCTATAGATATCCACTGTTAAAAGATAGTTTGCCTCTAATTCAAAATATATAGCAGAAATCGGCTATCTTAATTATTTCCTTCATTTATGAAGTGGTATGTTCTTCTGACCAAGCAAGCGTATTGTTATGTGCCTGTGCTTTGCTTTATTTCTCATTAGAGCATTTTTATAGCAATAGGAAAGGGTTGACTGCCATGGCTTATTCTCCCTATCTCTTGCTTTCCTTGAAGATTCCTTTGAAAGCCACCAATCCATCAATCAATCTGAGATTTACAGCTCAGAATTCATGATTTCAAGGAGAATAAATAAGTGATCCTGAAGGAGTCTCAAATTCACTAAAGAGATAGAAAGAGACAACCACTGGTAGAAGAATCGATGTATCTTTCAAATGACCAAGGAAACTCCAGCTCCCTCTTAGAAACCCCATGGAGAGGAGAAGCCCATCAGAGCTGCCTGGTCAATATCCCTGCTTTCAATGGAAGAATTTAGAATACTGGATGGTGTATGATGGCTTAACCATCAGCCAGAAGGGCTTCCTGACATGCTATCTGGAATAGCAAGAATCACTCAAAGGTGTTCAGAACCTTGAAAACCATCACTGAAAAAGAGAATTCATTTTCTACATACTGAATACAATCAAGTTGCCTCTCTCACAGGGTTATGTGGATTGGTTCATTCGTGCAACAAGAATTTACCGAGCACCACCACATGCCAGACACTATTCTAGGAGCTAAGGAAACATCAATGAACAAAATAGAAAGGAGGCAAGAATATACAGTGGAGAAAGGACAGCCTCTTCAATAAGTGGTGCTGGGAAAACTGGACAGCTACATGTAAAAGAATGAAATTAGAACACTCCCTAACACCATACACAAAAATAAACTCAAAATGGATTAAAGACCTAAATGTAAGGCCAGACACTATCAAACTCTTAGAGGAAAACATAGGCAGAACACTCCATGATATAAATCACAGCAAGATCCTTTTTGACCCACCTCCTAGAGAAATGGAAATAAAAACAAAAATAAACAAATGGGACCTAATGAAACTTCAAAGCTTTTGCACAGCAAAGGAAACCATAAACAAGACCAAAAGACAACCCTCAGAATGGGAGAAAATATTTGCAAATGAAGCAACTGACAAAGGATTAATCTCAAAAATTTACAAGCAGCTCATGCAGCTCAATAACAAAAAAACAAACAACCCAATCCAAAAATGACCAGAAGACCTAAATAGACATTTCTCCAAAGAAGATATACAGATTGTGAACAAACACATGAAAGAATGCTCAACATCAGTAATCATTAGAGAAATGCAAATCAAAACTACAATGAGGTATCACCTCATACCAGTCAGAATGGCCATCATCAAAAAATCTAGAAACAATTAATGCTGGAGAGGGTGTGGAGAAAAGGGAACACTCTTACACTGTTGGTGGGAATGTAAATTGATACAGCCACTATGGAGAACAGTATGGAGGTTCCTTAAAAAACTAAAAATAGAACTACCATACACGACCCAGCAATCTCACTACTGTGCATATACCCTGAGAAAACTGTAATTCAAAAAGAGTCATGTACCAAAATGTTCATTGCAGCTCTATTTACAATAGCCAGGACATGGAAGCAACCTAAGTGTCCATCAACGGATGAATGGATAAAGAAGATGTGGCACATATATACAATGGAATATTACTCAGCCATAAAAAGAAACGAAATTGAGATATTTGTAGTGAGGTGGATGGATCTAGAGTCTGTCATACGAGTGAAGTAAGTCAGAAAGAGAAAAACAAACACCGTATGCTAACACATATATGTGGAATCTAAGAAAAAAAAAAAGGTCATGAAGAAACTAGGGGCAAGACGGGAATAAAGACACAGACCTACTAGAGAATGGACTTGAGGATGGGGGAGGGGGAAGGGTAAGCTGTGACAAAGTGAGAGAGTGGCATGGACATATATACACTACCAAATGTAAAATAGATAGCTAGAGGGAAGCAGCCTCATAGCACAGGGAGATCAGCTTGGTGCTTTCTGACCACCTAGAGGGGTGGGATAGGGAGGGTGGGAGGGAGGGAGACCTAAGAGGGAAGAGATATGGGAACATATGTATATGTATAACTGATTCACTTTGTTATAAAGCAGAAACTAACACACCATTGTAAAGCAATTATACTCCAATAAAGATGTTAAAAAAAAATTAGACAAAAATCTCTGCCCTCGTGCAACTTGCTTTGTACTAAGGGGAAGCAAACAATATGGTAAAATGTGTAGTTTGCAGATGGTGATAAATGCCATGGAGAAAAATTAAGCAGGAAAAAGAAATTATGTGAGATAATATATGTGCCTTTAAAATATATTATAGCATTTAAAATATATTAAAGGGGTTTTCTTTCCATTAATAAAAGCTCTGAAAAGTATTTCACTGGTTTCAGGGTTGAAGTTGAGAAATTAAATTTCTTCTTGGGGGAGTAATAATCTTACCCCACTACTTGTGAATAGCGAAACAATAATAACTTTTATTTATCAAATGCCTGCTCTGTGCTAGTAACTTTACATAAAAATACTTACTTCATGTCATTCTGTAAAATGGATATTCTCCTCATTTTACATATGGGGAAAATGACACTCTAAAAAACTCGAAATCACAGATCTTATCATCTTATGTTAGAGCTGATTCAAATGTAAATATGCCCGGCTCCAAAACCCACCCTGCCAGGCTCTGTTCTTGTTTACTGTTTAGGTTTAGGGTGTCAGGAGATCAAACGAGTCAAAAGGGAAGCAAGCTATTGCTTCCTTCTTGGGACCACCCCCCCCACCCCCACCCCCCCGCCCAACTCCCCCACCACTAATCTCCTGCACAGAGAATATCAGTCTACATACATATGTGTAAATTGTTGGATTTTAGGATTCCAAACTCCAGAATAGAGATCTCTCATTTGGTACAAGCCATTGCAAAAATTCACTTTAAATTTGGTAACGTGGCCTTTCCACCACTACCTGAGATTCTAGAGTATCTCTGAAAAGGAGCATTTTGTTTTCCCCTCAGAATGGTTGACAGCACTCATTTTACTACTTCGTGTTTGGGTATTAAGCGTAAGTAGTAATTATAAAAGGATGGAGTTAAGATCTAGCATCTGAGAACCAGAAAAAAACATCATGCCAGAGACCATGATTTTTGTTATTTTCTTAAAGAAAATATATTTTTTAATTAAAACAAAATATATGGGTTTATTCACCTTCACAACAAATAAACCTAATAATACTAACCAGAGCAAGGACCAAAAGGAAAAACTCTCTAAGTAAAAAATAACATGGTGAAACATGTCTCTTCTTAAGCTGGTTACATTACCTTTTTCTTGGTCCTCTGTCTCTTAGCATATTCATTTTCAGTTTAGTCAAAATTCAAATGCTTAAAAATCATGTTATAAATTATTTAATACTAAATTAGTGAAAACTCTAATATTTTAATTTACCAATCTGATTCTTTATTAGTTCTCTGAGCAATCATGCCTGTTTTGTGGTTGTTTTTATTTTTTACCATTATTTTTAGGTCTGTTCTTTCTTTTCAAGCAGCTGCTCT